>NC_030821.1:11732209-12357209 GCF_001704415.2 Capra hircus | reverse complement strand
ATCCTCCTGTCAGGCAGGAGACCATGAAAACTGTGGATTCAGTCCTTGGATCAGGAAGCTCCTGTGAAGTACGAATGGCACCCCCCTCCACATTTGTGCCTGGAAAAGTCCATGGACAGAGGAGCCCGGGTGGCTACAGTCCATGGGGTCGCAAAGAGTAGGACACGATTGAGCGCACACACATAATGATATCTGTAGTTTGCTCTGAAATGCATCATCAGCAAGTTAGATGGATTGGTGGATGCCTAAGGGCATATATAAATGGCAGAGCTAGAAATCAAGCCATGGCAGGCTGGCTTCAGAGTGTTTTCTTAATCCCCACTTTGCTGGTTTTCCCATACCTGCATACTCAAATTCATTAATATTTTCTTTAGTATGGGATGAGAAGGGTTGAAAAATTAGACATGATAGGATTTAGGTGTTGAAAAGTTTAAGGTTTAAGATAGTGATTCTTAAATGTGAGATTTAGGAGCACCAGTGGCAATGCTTTTGGCTGAGATATTTGGACAGTCTTTAGCAATTGTCAACTGAGTCTTAATAAAGCCACTAGTATGTTTGACTAAACCGTGGTATTGAGGGTGATCAGCGCAGTGAAAGGGGTGAAGAACTGGCCTGCCTTGTTGAAGTGCCTAGCGAGTAAAATGGGTTCCTCAATTATTTTGAAGTTTGAGGGGAGTTCTCTGGGTTGGGACAGTCTTTTCCAAATAGGCTTTAGCTGCAGAAGAGGTGGTAGATTGTTTGTAAGGGGGAAGGCTTCAGTCCATCATGAAAATTTACAGACCATGACAAAAACATGTTTTTATCCATAAGATGAAGGAAGTTGTGTGAAGTCCATTTGCCAGACCTCAAATGGTCCACAAGTCAGTTTAGAATATCTGGGAGAAGTACTCTCAGGTTCCCTGGGTTGTATTTTATACAAGCGGGACAAGTGGGGTAGGCAATTTTTTGTGGCCTTGTTAATATTTCCTCATAAACATTGATTCGTGAATGCTATCATTTTGTCAGTAGACCAAGTGGTATTATGTACAGTGCTTGCAGTAACAGTTCAGTTGCTCAGTCATGTCCCACTCTGTGACCCCATGGACTGCAGCATGCCAGGCCTCCCTGTCCATCACCAACTCCCAGAGTTTACTCAAACTCATGTCCACTGAGTCAGTGATGCTGTCCAGCCATCTCATCCTCTGTCATCCCCTTCTCCTCCCACCTTCAATCTTTCCGAGCATTAGGGTCTTTTCAAATGAGTCAGTTCTTTGCATCAGGTGGCCAAAGTATTGGAGTTTCAGCTTCAGCATCTGTTCTTCCAATGAATATTCAGGACTGATTTCCTTTAGGATGGACTGGTTGGATCTCCTTGCAGTCCAAGGGACTCTCAAGAGTCTTCTCCAACACCACAGTTCAAAAGCATCGATTCTTCTGTATAGTGCTTAGGAGAGAGAATTTTAGAGTCTTTAGTAGACTGGGTAGTTATTTGGTCCAAACCAGAGCTTTCTTGATATTAAAATATCAAGCCATCAATTATTGAATTTCCAATCTTGTTTTTCATTTTCTGAAGCCACTTGTTGGGCTTTTCTAGCCAGTTTTCTAAGTTACCATTTAGAAGAATATCCACTGGGACCATGAAAGAGCTTTGGCTGCTGTTGGTTCCTTTAAGGGCAGTATTTCTTGTGGAAATGTCAGCAGGGTGATTTCCCTTAGCTTTCAGAGAGTCAAGTTTAGCAGAATCTTAATAAAGGCTAACGTGGCAGTAAAAGTAATGCATCCAGTCACTCCTGAACATAGGGACCTTTTAAAATTTCATTTCTGCTGAAGTAAGGAAGCCACATTGCTTCTACAACATTCCAAAATCTTGAGCTGTTCTGAAAGCATATCTACTATCAGTGTAAATATTGACAGTTTTGCCCTTGGCTAAAGTACAAGCCCATGTAAGAGTATATGATTCAGTTTGTTGAGTTGAAGTAGTAAAGGTGCTACCTCAACACTATCAGAAGGAGTTCCAATATTGTCACTCTGCCAGACATCAGTGAACCATAAGATGTCAGTGTTACCCAAAGGAATTTTCTGCAGATCATTCACAAGGAATCAGATGATCCCTGAGCATTAAGCAGTCGTGAGGGACTTGGTTGACAGAGGGGAGAAGAGTAGTGGGAGGGTCAGCTTATTACACTGTAGAAGTGTTATGTAAGGAGTGTTTAACAAAAGGACTTCAAGGCAGCTGACTTGGAAATGTTGAATTTAGGAGGATTTCTGCGTCATGAGTGTTAAAATGAGGATCCCACAACTATTTTCTTGATGGTCTTAACCAAAACGGCAGTGGCAGTAATGGTTGTAATACCCTTTGGGTTGTTGCTGGTCCCCGTGTTTTTGGATGAGTATGCAAGGGCGTTTCCTTCCTTTTCATACACAAAAAGGAAATCTGATAATTAGAATGCCGAAGGGCAGGTGGGTTCATGAAACTTGTTTAAGGCCTCAAAGACTATGTTTTCTGGTTCTTCCCATAAAATTGGTTCCTGTTCTTTAGTAAAACATGGAGGATTGGCCATAAGAGAAATTTAGAATGTTATCAAAATGATAACCGACTAGCCTAAGGAAGACTCATAGTTGACGGTTGTTTTGGGTTTGGGCTTCCCTGGTGGCTTAGCTGGTAAAGAATCCACCGGCAATGCGGGAGACCTGGGTTAGATCCCTGGGTTGGGAAGACCCCCTGGAGAAGGGAATGGCTACCCACACCAGTATTCTGGCCTGGAGAAATCCATGGCATCACAAAGAGTTGGACACGACTGAGTGACTTTCACTTTCACTTTGGGTTTGGGGAAACTTAGTACACAGGGGCTTCCCTGGTGGCTCAGAGGTTAAAGCGTCTGCCTGCAATGCAGGAGGCCTGGGTTCGATCCCTGGGTCGGGAAGATCCCCTGGAGAAGGAAATGGCAACCCATTCCAGTACTCTTGCCTGGAGAATCCCATGGACGGAGGAGCCTGGTGGGCTACAGTCCACGGGGTCGCAAAGAGTCGGACAAGACTGAGCGACTTCACTTTCACTTTAGTACACTATGAAGACTATCTGGATCTGTACACAGCCCTTGTTCTGATACCAGATGCCCTGAATAGTGAACCTTGGTTTGGGCAAACTACAATTTTTCCTTGGTGGTTTTATGTCTTATAAGGCTAAAACCTTTAGCAAGTGGATACTGTCTTCCAAGGAGGCAGCTTGAGAGGGAGAGCAAAATAGCAAGTCATTCACATATTACAACAGAGTAGAACCTGTGGGGAACTTTTTATCATACAGATCAGCCTCTAGGGTTTATGAGAAATAAGGAGGACTCTCAGTAAAACCTTGAGTTTTTACTGTCCAGGTGAGTTTTTTCTTCTTTAGGGCAAAAAGGCATTTTGTAGCTTCAATCAACTGGAATGCTAAAGAATACACTGATAAATCAGTTGCAGTAAATAATTTACTTCCAGTGAGAATGGATTTTAGTAGAGGGTTAGGAACAACAGCCAAGGTGTCAAGAGATAGCAGTGTTGTTTATTGCTTGGAGGTCCTAGGGCAATTCTACCTTTGGCCCTTCGGTTTTCTCACCAGTAAAATGGGAATGTTATAGGAGTATAACTAATACTAGAGACTGTAAAGTCTTGAGCCTTGTAATCTATTTCGGGTTTTATGCCTCGAAGGGCTTCTCTACTTGTAGGGTATTAATTAATTTGGGGGCAGGATTTGAAGGATCTATTAGAATCTTGATGGGAGTGCGTGTGTGCCTGCAGGCTTGCTAAGTTGCTTCAGTCATGCCTGACTCTTTGCGACTCTGTGGACTGCAGCCTGCCAGGCTCCTCTGTCCTGGGGATTCTCCAGGCAAGAATGCTAGAATGGGTTGGCATGCTCTCCTCCAGAGTATCTTCCCGACCAGGGATCGAATTGGCAGGCAGGTTCTTTACCACTAGCGCCACTTGTAAATATCTCCCTTGATGGGAGATGCACTGTGAATTTTGCCAACTTTAGGTATAGATCTTCCCGATAAGAAGTGTGGTAGCTGATTCAGGGACAGATGATCTGTTTTCTGAATCAGCTCTAGTAACATGAGAGATGAGGCAAATACAGGTTGTCGGAGATAATTCCATTCACCTGATTGGTTGCCTTACTGCTATGAAAACTCTAGAATTACCCTTTGGGAGAAAGAAGTTCTGGCAGGAGACTTTTCTAAAGAAGGATCAACCTAATAAGTGGGTTTGGACAGAGAAACTAAGGGGAAAAGGGTGTGTATCTCTCAAGTGGCCTAAACAAAAGGGTATAGATTCAGAGACAGGAATCTATTGAAGTTCATTAGAGTTCCCCACTATTTGAACTATTGTAGTACTCTGAGGCAGAGGCTTCTTTTTGTAGTGGTGTTGAACACTGAGAGTAAGGCTCTGATGTCCTTTAAGACTGGAAGAGACTCATCCTCAATCTGGCGAATGTTTCTGCAGACTTTTAAGAGGAAGAATTGGAAAGAACCCCTGTAGTTTCTTAGAATCCCTTTATTGACAATTGCGAGAATGTTGGTTAGAGGGCTAATTTCACCTGAAAGTGCTTAAATTTGTAACAGTCTCTTTCCAGTGTCCTGACTGTTTGAAATCGTAGCAAAACTAGGAGGGCTTTGGTTTCATTTAGGGTCTGGACTTGAATTTATTTCCTGGGCTTCAATATTAAGGATTTTGGCAGGCTTTCTTTGAGGTGACTCATCTAGAGTGTGAAAGAGCTGGTTTGCTAGATTAGCTAAATCTGGAATAGGCATAGTTTTCCATCCTATCCTGGTCCATTTTATTAGAAGAGAAAGGTCCTGGTTCAGCCCATTAATGAACTTAGAGTTAAAAGCTACCTAGGTGGAATCAACATCTGAAGGAGAAAAACAGAGTTTTTTAAAAAAACAATTTAAAGTTGGAATAGTTATGAACAGATTAATCAGATTTTTTTTGTGCAAGTCTGAATTTTGTTCAAATTAACAGTCTTTGCAGAAGTCTGTGAAAATGCCTGATGAAGTCACCTGGAGATTGCTTGAGCCTGACCATATAAGTTGGTGGACTGGTCTCGGGTTGTAATTCTAGAGACCTTTCAGTATTTTCCCAATTAGCATGTGTGCTTTTTTTTTTTTTTTCCTGCCATGCTTGCATGGCTTATGGAGTTTTAGTTTTCCTGACCAGGGACTGAACCCCAGCCCTGACAGTGAGTGCATCCATTCCTAACCAGCGCACTAGCAGGGAATTCCTCCAAGTCAGCAGTTTTCATACTGTGGGCCTGACTTCGCTGACACACATATGAACTAGCTGATACAAGTTGGAGAAACCAGGTTGATAAGTTAGAATGATTATACTAAACTCCAATACAAACCTGTGAGGATCTTTGTTTACTTCTGGAAAATCTTTGACTATTGCTTGCAGTTTAGCTTTAGTTTAGGGTTTATAAGAAAGCAAGAGTTTATCCTCTGGGTCCTCAGCTTAATTTTAAAAGGCGGGTTCTGATATGTTCAGAGGAAAAGAGGATAGGAGACTTTTAGTGAAAAAGGGAAATTCCACTGGAGAGTTATTATGGGGGAACTGAGGGTGAAGAGGAGGTGTAGGTGGTGTGGAAGGGAAGAGAGATGGTGCAGAGGGTGGTCCTCAGCATGAGGGCTGAGGAAGAGGGGTAGAGGATTTTGAAGCTTTTTTACCTTTCTTTGTTTGCATCAGCTAAGATGTTATTTTGCAAAGAGACAATTTTAGGCTCCTGAGAACATTTGGAAACCTCAGAATAGCAATCAAAATACTCATTTCCTTCAGTTTTGGGAATTTTAGAACTATGGTTGTCCAGTTTGGTTTTAAGAAAAGTTAAGTTTGGGAATTTCACAAGTTCCTCCTAATGGCCATTGACGTTCTAAATTGCTTTTGGGTAGGTTGGTCCATTTAGCTGGAAATGTGCATGCAGAAGGACTGTAGTTTTTAAACATAAAATCGGCCGGAGTCCCTGTAGTGGTAGAGTGCACCCTCAAAATAATCTAGGTAACTGGGATCCCATTTCTCAGCGTTTTTCCCCTGGAGTGAAAGAATAAGTTTCAAAAGCCTAAAAAGCTCAAATACCTTGTAGGTCTAATACCAGCCAGTTCTAAGGGAACAGCCCAGTCATACAAGAGCCAAGCTAAAAGCTGCTCAGCAAAACTCGAGTGAAACAGCCTAAATCTGTGGGAGCGAGCCCAAAGCTTTAATAGTGAAGTTCCACTAGAACAGCCCGTTTCAAAGGGAATCTGGCCAAAGGCTGATACTGGCACATTTCCAGTAAAACAGCCCCTGTTCTAAAAGGACTCAGGCTGGAGGCTAGTGCAGTTACAGTTGAAACAGCCTGTTTTTAGTGTCAGGCCAAAGTGCCAAATGAGTACTCACAGACAGAACTAGGCCTTAAACAGAAAGAATGAGTTCCTGAAACAGATCCTGAATAAAACCTGGAGAGCTTCAAAACCCAAAGAGGATGTAAGCTCAGATCCAGGAGAAAGACTTACTCTTGAGCCCCAGGGTTTAAGAAGAAAAGCATTGGGCACCAATGGACTCGGTGTGGGTCCTGCACCTGTTTGCTGACCAGTCTTGGAGTCATCATGGGTCTTCTCTGGATCCCGGTCTGGGCCACCAAACTGTTGACTTTAAGCAAATAGACTGCCAATTATTTCTCTGGGTAAAATGGGTTTACTTGGGATCAGCAAACAATTGCAGTTTGCAGTTTGCAATCGTGGTGAGCCATGTGCAAAACCTGCACACCCAGGAGAGGAGAACACTTTATGGGTAGGGGGAGGAACTGAGAAGGCTATTGTAGGACTTCCCTGGTAGTATAGTGGATATGAATTCGCCTGCCAGTGCAGGAAACATGGGTTTGATCCCTGGTCCAGGAAGATTGCACATGCTGGGATGCAGCTAAGCCCCTGCAGCAGGACTTCTGGAGCCCACACACTCTAGAGCCTGTGCTCCCCGTCAGTGGAAGCTGTGCCAGTGAGAAGTTCATGCACCACAGCAAAGAGTAGCCCCCGTTCGCTGCAACTAGAGAAAGCCCGTGCATAGCAGGGAGGCCCAGCCAAACCAAAAGTAAATATAAAAGGGCTATGGTAAACAAAGAGTCCATTGGAGGACAGTTTGAAGTCTAGCGACTTTTCTTTCATTTTTTGGGGAGGGGGGCGGCCGACGCCATGTGGCATGTGGGGTTGTAGTTCCCTGACTAGAGTCCACCCTGACGCCTCCCCTCCACACCCCTCCACAGTGGATGCGCGGATTCTTAACCAGTGGATCACCAGGGAAGTCCCAGTAGTGACTTTTCATTGGCTGAGTTTTGACAGTTTTATTGGTTGAGTTTTTGCCAGGCAAGAAGAGGGTTCTTCATGTAACTGTTGGTTGTTGCTATCATCATGTACTGGGAGAGCTTCTCCTTCTGGCCTCTGGTCTGTATGTTAGTTGAGATTTCTGTTGATTTTTATACCATTGCTGATCCCTCAAACTACATCCAGACTGGTTATTTATCAGATACTCATGTATTTCCTCATTTTTACGTTGCTGAAAGTGGGAAATGTCTAACCAGCAGTGATGGCATGTCCCAGCTTAATTGGCTGTAGTTCTTTTTTCCTTTGTAGAAAATTGGAAATACACAGTAAAGAAGTCAGAAGAAAATAAAAATTACTGGTACTTCTGACATCTAGATATAATGTTCATGTTGTGCATGTGTTTTTCTAGTCTTTTTAAACTCTCTATAGATGTGTAATTTTCAGTTAATAACTCAATGGGTACACTTAGATGACTTTTAACAAACTTGTAACCACACTGCGATATGATGGAGCTTACCTTGATCACACACGAAAGTTTCCCATGCCCCTTTGCATTCTAGTCTTTAGCACAAACTCACATACTATTTTTTTGTCTTTTTCTTTTATAACATTGAAATGTTGCTGAACATGTTTGGTAGCCATTTATGAAATTAAAATTTACTGTTTTTAGAGCAGTTTCAGGTTTAGCAAAGTGGAGGGAGATGTTTTAGGTGTATAGCATTAGGTTTAGGTGGAGATTTCCCATGTACCACTGCCTTCCCTTGTTATTAGCATCTCTCACCAGAATGCTACATTTGTTACCGTTGACACACGTAAGCACCCAGAGTCCGTAGTTTACATTAGGATTTATTCGTGGCCTTGTACATTTTGTGCATTTGGACAAACATGTAATGACATGTATCCATCATTAGGGCATTATAAACTACACTTTCTCTGCCTTAAAAAATTTTGTGGTCTGCCTTTTCATCTGGGCCCCTCCCCTAACCCTTGGCAGTGATCTTTTTACTCCATACTTTTGCCTCTGTAGTTTTCTAGGATGTCACATAGTTGGAATCATATAGTATGTAGCCTTTTCAGATTGGCTTCTTTCATTTAGTAATACGCATTTACGGTTCCTCCATGTCTTTTCATGGCTTGGCAGCCCTTTTCTTTTCTTTCTTTCTCTTTTTTCGGTAAGTGTTGAGTAACATTCCGTGGTCTGAATGCACCACAGTTTGTTTATTCATTCACCTGAGTGCTTGGTTGCTTTCAAGTTTTGGCAATAATGAATAAAGGTGCGGTAAAACATTTTTATGCAGGTTTTTTTCAACTCTTTGTTGAAAGGAGTTTATCCTATGATAAAAATATGTTCAATTTTGTAAGAAAGTACCCAAATGTCTTCCAAAGTGGCTGTACCATTTTGCATCCCCACCAGGAATGAATGAAGATTCCTATTGCCCCATGTCCTCACCGGCATTTGGTATCATCTGTTTTGGATTGTCTTCATTTTTGATGACATATGACGTGGAGCATCTTTCCATGTGCTTATTTGCTATTTTATATCTTTTGTGATATATCTTTTAAGATCTTTGGCCCACTTTTTAACTGGATTGTTTTATTGTTGAGTTTTAAGATTTCTTTGTATATTTTGGATAATAGCCCTTTATCAGATGCACCTTTCGCTGGTATTTTCTCCTAGTGTGGCTTGTCTTTTTATTACTTTGACATTGTCTTTGCAAAGCACAAGTTTTAAATTTTAATGAAGTCTAGCTTATCAGTTATCTCTTCCATGGGGTTTTTCCTTGGTGTTGTAGCTAAAAAGTCATCACCATACCCAAGGTCATCTAGATTTTCTTCTGTATTATCTTCTAGGAGTATTTTCGCTTTGTGTTTTACATGTAAGCCTATGATTCATTTTAAGTTAATTATTCTGAAGAGTGTAAAGTCTTGTTTCTAGGTTCATTTTCTTTGCATGTGTGCGTGCATGCTAATTCACTTTAGTTGTGTTTGACTCTTTGCGACCCTATGGACTGTAGCCTGCCACGCTTTTCTGTCCGTGGGATTCTCCAGGCAAGAATACTGGAGTGGATTGCCATGTCCTCCTCCAGAGGGTCTTCCCGATCCAGGGATTGAACCTGCGTCTCTTATGTTTCCTGCATTGGCAGGCGGGTTCTTTGCCACTAGCACCACCTTGTTGTTATTGAGTCGCTCAGTCGTGTCTGACTCTTTGTGATCCCATGGACTGCAGCACGCCAGGCCTCCCTGTCATTCACCATCTCCTAGAGTTTGTTCAAACTCATGTCCACTGAGTTGGTGATGTCATCCAACCATCTCATCCTCTGTGTCTGACTCTTTGCGATCCCATGGACTGCAGCACGCCAGGCCTCCCTGTCATTCACCATCTCCTGGAGTTTGTTCAAACTCATGTCCACTGAGTTGGTGATGTCATCCAACCGTCTCATCCTCTGTGTCTGACTCTTTGTGATCCCATGGACTGCAGCATGCCAGGCCTCCCTGTCATTCACCATCTCCCGGAGTTTGTTCAAACTCATGTCCACTGAGTTGGTGATGTCATCCAACCGTCTCATCCTCTGTCGTCCCCTTCTCTTCCTGCCTTCAGTCTCTCCCAGCATCAGGGTCTTTTCCAGTGAGTCAGCTCTTCTCATCAGGTGGCCAGAGTATTGGAGCTTTAGCATCATTCCTTCCAATAAATATTTGGGGTTGATTTCCTTCAATATTAACTGGTTTGATCTTGCTGTCCATGGGACTCTCAAGAATCTTCTCCAGCATCACAGTTCAAAAACATCAATTTAGCCAACATTTGCTGATTCATAGAGAAAGCAAGGGAATTCCAGAAAAACATCTACCTCTGTTTCACTGACTTCGCTAAAGCCTTTGACTGTGTGGATCGTAAACTGTGGAAAACTTTTAAACAGTTGGGAATACCAGACCATCTTACTTGTCGCCTGAGAAACCTGTATGCAGATCAAGAAGCAACAATTAGAACCTTACATAGAACAGTTGACTGGTTCAAAATTGAAAAAGTGGTATGACAAAGCTGTTTGTTGTCACACTGTTCATTTAACTTACACGCAGAGCACATCTTGTAGAATGCCGGGCTGGATAAGTTACAAGCTGGAATCAAGATTGCCAGGAGAAAATATCAACAGCCTCAGATATGCAAATAATACCACTTTAATGACAAAGTGAAGAACTTACGAGCCTCTTGATGAGGGTGAAAGAGGAGAGGGAAAAAGCTTAAAACTCAGTATTAAAAAAGACTTAAGATTGTGGCATCTGGTCCCATCAGTTCATGGCAAATAGAAGGGAAAAAGGGGGAATCAATGACAGATTTCCTCTTCTTGTACTCTAAAATAACTGCGGATGGTGATTGCAGCCATGAAATTAGAAGACGATTGCTTCTTGGCAGGAAAACTATGACAAATTTAGATAGTGTATTAAAAAGTAAAGGCAACACTTTACTGACGAAAGTCTGTATAGTCAAGGTCTTTCCAGTAGTTGTGTATGGATGTGAGAGCTGGACCATAAAGAAGGCAGAGTGCTGAAGAATTGATGCTTTTGAACTGTGATGGTGGAGAAGACTCTTGAGAGTCCCTCGGACAAGCAAGTAGATCAAATAGGTTAATCTTGGAAATCAACCCTGAATATTCATTGGAAGGACTGATGCTGAAGCTTCAATACTTCCCACCTGATGGAAAGAGCCGATTCATTGAAAAAGACCCTGATGCTGGGAAAGATTGAAGGCAGAAGAGGAGGGCAACAGAGGATGAGATGGTTGGATGGCATCACCGACACAATGCACATGGGTTTGGGTGGACTCCGGGAGTTGGTGATGGACAGGGAGGCCTGGCGTGCTGCGGTTCATGGGGTTGCAAAGAGTTGGACATGAGTGAGCGACTGAACTAAACTGAGCTTGTGGTGGCCTCTCTTGTTACAGAGCATGCACTGTGGGGCGTGCAGGCTTCAGTAGTTGCAGCTTGTGGGCTCTAGAGCGTGGGCTCTGTAATTGTGGCACTCAGGCTTTTAGTTGCTTTCAGTGACATGTGGAATCTTCCCAGACCAGAGATTGAACCCGTGTTCCTTGCACTGGCATGTGATTCTTAACCACTGGACCACCAGGGACGTTCAGTATCTCTCCATTTATTTAGTTCTTTGATTTTGCTCAGCAGAGTTTTTATAGTTTTTCTTTATATAGATCTTGTACATGCTTTGTTAGATTACCCTTAAATATTTCATTTTTGTGGGGTGCTAATGTAAATGGTATTGTGTTTTTAAATTCAAATTCTACTTATTGGTGATATGTTGGAAAATAATTGATTTTTGAGTTTTAATCTTGTATTTTTGCAACTTTGCTAAAATTGCTGTTTTTAGCCATTTTTTATTTGATGTATAAAAGTTTCTCATATCATTAAGCATTCTTTTAAAATGTGATCCCCACCCCCCACACCGCCCCCTGTTCATCGTTGTAGAACTATTTAACAAATAGTGAATGCCTTCTTGTGTTGGTACTGGCAATATACTGATGGTTGGAAGGTAAGACTTCATGCCTGATCCAGGAGTTTACAACTTGGGGGAATTAATAGGCTGTTTCATTACAGTGTGAAAAGTGCTTGGGTAGTAGACACATAGGAAGGATCTCTAATCCAGTCTTTGGGGGAGATGAAGGCGGCTCACAGTTAAGAGCCCTAAAGGATAAATTGAAGTTCATCAAGCAAAGAAAAATGGGTAAAGGCTGTATCGGAGACTCAACACTGTGTAGGGAGTTTGTTCAAAGACCTAGAGGAAAAGAGAGCATGGCTTGTTTGGAAAATTGCAGCACTACATTTTAGTCATGTAGGAAGAGAGTGTATTCTATTTTATCCAGTACCCTGTTGTAGATATTTAAATTTCCCTTCTTCTACTATAAGTAATATTGGCATGAAAACTGTATACATAATTCTTTGAGTATATATTTGCTAATTCTTAGGGTAAATTTCCAAAAGTGTAATTTCTGGGTTATGCAAATTATTTTGGTAGCCATGTACATCCTTGTTGATGCCTTATCTTGTGTACAGTTTTGTGAGATTGCTTTAAATTAGAGTGCTTTCTGCTGTCCATTGCAGAAGCATGATGTATACTTGTAATGTTCTTGTCTTGATGGAAATAACATCGAGCAAAAGTTTGGAAACGTGGTTCTTGTCTCTTGATTTATTTATTTAAAATACCTCACTGCTTTAAAAGGAAATAGGATAGTAAAAATTGAACTCTTAAATGTATTCTTTCAATTGCCAGGATTTTATTCACTCATTCAAAAGTATTTGTTAGTGATTATCATGTATCTGGCTTTGTGGTTGATGCTGCTTACAGAATGGTTAAGAAAACAATGATTGCTACTCGCATACAGTTTATGGATTCGTGGAATAGGAAAAAAGCAACATGCTTTATATATGTATGTGAATAATTATGTTTTCTTTGATTTTGAAACTACTATCTAAATTATGTTTAAGGCTTTATTGTTGTTATCTAATCTATCATTTTATCAAAATTGGTACAATATATGTTCAAGTTTGTACCATATATTTTGAACCTTAATACATTTCAAAAGCCTTTTGTGATGGAAAATAAAATGTTACCAACTGTTGAATTTGTTTTCTAAGGCTTTTTACAGGCTTATTCCCTTATATTTTAAAATATGTCATGATTATAGTGATGATATATATTTGGAGGTAATTCTAATCAGACTTCTGATGAATTGACTTTCGGGTATTTTTCAGGTTAATACTACTAAATATGAGACGATCAGCAGCACCAAGTCAGTTGCAAGGGAATCCCTTCAAAAAACCAAAGTTTATATCACCAGCAAGAAGTCATCCAAGTCCTAATGAAGAGGTTGCAAAACTGAATTCAGATATAAAGTTATTTGAGGTAAAAAAAAAAAATAACGGTAATGGAAGCCTAATGTAGAGAAGCATGTATTTTAAAAAATTGCCATTTAAACAGTTAACAATGTTCACTGCCTATAGGAATTTTCAGTATCTCTGATAAATTCTTCTAAAAACCTTAGACATAATGGCTAACTATATATATTTGAAGGAATGGTATAAAGTAAACTTGGGTTAGGTCTATAAATAAACTTTTGGTAACAGTGAAAAATACCTCCACAAGGGAAGGGGTGGAGATTCTTGTTCAAGAAAAAAAGTTATTCTGGATCAGTGTTCTTTTTAAACGTACCACATAAGTAAATGAAAACTTTGGATAAGGTAATTAAAGAGAAGGAAGTGAAAGTGTGCTCAGTCGTGTCTGACTCTTTGTGACCCCATGGACTGTAGCCTACCAGGCTCCTCTGTCCATGGGATTTTCCAGGCAACAGTACTGGAGTGGTTTGCCATTTCCTTCTCCAGGGAATCTTCCCAACCCAGGGATCGAACCCAGGTCTCCTGTATTGTAGACAGACGCTTTACCGCCTGAGCCACCAGGGAAGTCAGTTAAAGAGAAAACATACATAAATAATGTTTTATATCACTGTTGTGGAAACTTCCTTTCCTTTTTACTTATAAAAAGTAAGTGCTCAAAACAGTCTTAATATATATTCTTTGCTACTAAGATGAAGGATTATTTAAGTCTGGTATAATGGAAGGTTTGTAAAGATTATGTAGAGCATATGTAGAATGGACAGGCCACACTTTGGCTACTCTGCAGTTCTCTGATTTATGTTCTGGAGATTGAAATCTACTAATATTTTTTCTTTTTTTATTATGGCAAAATATATATAGCATAAAATTTGCCATTTTACCATTTTTAAGTGTGCAGGTAAATGGCATTAATTACATTTTCTTTATTGTTCAATAATCACCATTTTCTGTGTACCATTAGGCAATAATTCCCTATTTTCCCTTCCCTGATCATCACTACTGTTTCTGTCTCCATGAATTTGATTACTCTAGGTACCTCATATTTTGGAGAAGGCAATGCCAATCCACTCCAGTAATCTTGCCTGGAAAACCCTGTGGATGGAGGAGCCTGGTAGACTGTAGTCCATGGGCTCACTAAGAGTCAGATACGACTGAGCGCCTTCCCTTTCACATTTCATTTTCATGCATTGGAGAAGGAAATGGCAACCCACTCCAGTGTTTTTGCCTGGAGAATCCCAGGGACGGGGAAGCCTGGTGGGCTGCTGTCTGGGGTCGCACAGAGTCGGACACAACTGAAGCGACTTAGCAGCAGCAGCAGCAGCAGCAGCAGCAGCAGGTACCTCATATTTAAGTGGAATCATAAATATTTGTCCTATTGTGTCTGGCTTATTTCACTTAGCCTATGTTTTCTAGGATCACCCATGTTGTAGCAGGTGTGAACATCAATGCTTTATGTGATTAAGTAATATTCAGTTGTTTCAGTTCAGCTCAGTTGCTCAGTCGTGTCTGACCCTTTGCGACCCCAGGGACTGCAGCATGCCAGGCCTCCCTGTCCATCACCAACTCCTGGAGTTTACTCAAACTCATGTCCATTGAGTCGGTGATGCCATCCAACCATCTCATTCTCTGTCGTCCCCTTCGTCTCCTACCTTCAATCTTTCCGAGCAGCAGGGTCTTTTCAAATGAGTTGGCTCTTTGCATCAGGTGGCCAAAGTATTGGAGTTTCAGCTTCAACATCAGTCCTTCCAATAAAACCCAGGATTGGTCTCCTTTAGGATGTACTGGTTGGATCTCCTTGCAGTCCAAGGGACTCTCAAGAGTCTCCTCCAACACCACAGTTCAAAAGCATCAATTCTTTGGTCCTCAGGTTTCTTTATAGTCCAACTCTCACATCGATACATGACTACTGGAAAAACCATAGCCTTGACTAGACGGACCTCTGTTGGCAAAGTAATGTATCTACTTTTTAATATGCTATCTAGGTTGGTCATGGCTTTTCTTCCAAGGAGCAAGCGTCTTTTAATTTCATGGCTGCAATCACCATCTGCAGTGATTTTGTAGCCCCCCCAAATAAAGTCAGCCACTGTTTCCACTGTTTCCCCATCAATTTCCCATGAAGTGATGGGACCAGATGCCCATCACTTAGTTTTCTGAATGTTGATTCAATTGTATGTATATACATATATATATGTATATATGCACATACATATGTGTATATATACACACATATACATACATGTATGTGTATACATACACTATATTTTGTTCATTCATTCATTGATAGATCCTTGGTTTGTTTCTACTTTTTTCTATTGTGAATAATGCTGATATGAACATTGGCATACACGGTTCTGTTTAGATACCTACTTTTAGTTCTCTTGTATATATATACCCAACAGTGGAGTTGCTAGATGATACAGTAATTCTGTGTTTAGTTTTTAAGGTACTACCAAATTGCTTTCCATAGGTACCGAAACATTTTACATTCCCACCATTGATGTGTGAGGGTTCCAATTTCTCCACATCCTTAGCAACACTGGTTATTTTGTTTTTGTTGCTGTTTTTTTTTTGATTATGGTCATCCTTGTTGTGAAGTGGTATTCCACTGTGGTCTTGATTTGCATTTTCCTAATGACTAGTAATTCTGAGCATTTTTTCATGTGCTTATTGACCATATGCTTATCTTCTATGGAGAAATGTATTTTCACATTCTTTGAGGCTTTTAACTGTTTTGTCGTTGAAAATATCTGCTTATTCTTGACTCTGTTTTTTGGTCTGCGTCTGTTTGTTTTATCCAACACTCGTTTAGAATTCTGGCCACAATGTAAGGAGAAAATTATGTAAGCATAGTTTTTCATTTTTTGATTTCTTTTTATAAAAGCAACTTTGTTTAAATTAAATGGACATACCTGTAATCTACCTACTACAATTCAGTTGTATTTCATATGGTCAGAGTTGTGCAATGATCACCAAAATCAATTTCAGACCATTTTAATCATTCCAGAAAGAGAGAGACTTCACATACCTCAACCCATCCAAATCCCACAGCCCTTTGTAATCACTAATATACTTTCTGTTTTATGTATTTATCTATTATGAACGTTTCATATAAATAGAGTCATACAACATGTGGCCTTTTATGACTCACTGTTTTCAGTTTCATAGTGTTTTTCAAGGCTCGTCCATATTGTGGCATGTATCAGTAATTTATTTCTTTTTATTGCTGAATGTATTAGTTTCCTATTGCTGCTGTAACAGATTACCAGAAATTTAGTGACTAAAACAATGCAAATGTATTATCTTATAGTTCTGTAAGTCAGAAGCTCAACGTGGGTCACATTGGGCTTATCAAGGTGTTGGCAGGGTCGCATTTTTTTCTGGAGATTTTAAGAGTGTTTCCTTTGCCTTTTCTAGTTTCTACAGACCAACTGCAATCCTGGTAGCCCCCTTCTTAATTCTTTGAAAATTGGTAGTGGCAGTTTGATTCCTTTTATTGACATCTTTTTGGTTCTCTGAAACTGAAACTCATTTGGTTAGATTGGGTCGCCCTGGATAACTCAGGACAGTCTCTCTATTTCAAGGTCCTTAACCTTAATTGCATCTACAAAGTCTCTTTTGCCACAGAAGGTAAGATTTCTGCAGGTTCTGGGAATTAGGGTACAGACATCTTTGGGAGGCATTATTCTGCTTACCACACTGAGTAATATTTCATTGCATTAATATACCATATTTTATTCCATCTGTCAGTTGATGGATGTTTGAATTGTTTCTATTTTTAAAATTTAGGTATTATGAATAATGCTGGTGAATATTCATGTGTAAATTGTTGTATAGACATATGTTTTCATTTCTCTTGGGTGCATTCTTAGGATGGAATTGCTGGGTCATATAATAATTCTGTGGTTAACCTTTTAATGCCATGGTGGCTGTACTGTTTCATTCCCGTTATTAATGTGTGAGGTTTCAGTCCTCCACATGTTTATTGACACTTAATATTATCTATTTGATTATAACCGTACTATGGATGAAGTGGTATCTGACTTGGGGTTTTGATTTACTTTTCCTTGGTGGCTAATGTTGAGTGTTTTTGTATGTGCTTATTGGCCATTTGTATATCTTTTTTGGAGAATTGTTTATTCAGATCCTATTTTTTTAAGTTGGATTATTTGCTTTTTATTACAGAGTTGTGAGAGTCTGTATAGGTTCTAAACATAGGTGCCTTATCAGATATATGATTTGCAAATATTTTCACCTTGTTATTGATTACCTTTCACTTTCTTGATGGTTTTGTCTGTAGCACGAATGTTTTAAATTTTGCTGAAGTCCGGTTTATCTGGGTTTTTCTTTTTTGGTGTTGGTGGTACTTGTGATTTTAGTGTTGTATCTGAGAAGGTCATGAAGATTTACCGTGTTTTCTTCTAAGAGTTTTATAGTTTTAATTCTTCCATTTTAGTCTATGACCCATTTTGAAATGGTTTTTATGTATGGTGTGAGGTAGGAATCCAACTGTATCATTTTACATGTGGATATCTAATTGGGTTCCAGGACCATTTTTTGAAAAGACTGTTTTTTCCTCCATTGAATCATTTTGACACCCTTGTCTTTAGGTTTATTTTCTGGTGGAGGTTCTAAGGACTAATTTGAAACCAAAACCACTGGTTTATTCTTTTCCTCTTATAATTATTATCAAGAAACTAAATAGTTTTCTTTAAATACTAATGAAGTAGGCATTTTTGAAACCGTACAGCTATGTTAAGTAAGGCAACATGCAAAACCTAAAAATATTAGGCTTAGCAGTCAACTTTACTGTCTCCTTTGTCTATTCCATCCTTAAATTTTTTTCTTAGATTGAATTAATCCATACCAAGAATGTATTGGTTTGGTGACTTCAGGGGTCTTTTATTTGAGTGGTCTGATAAAAATATGGAACAAATCGAGCATCAAAATAAATATACTGGATAATGGATAATTGTATAATGGATAATAACCCACTGAATAATATAGGAGTCTGAAGCCATAGTAATATAACTAAATAAGTAGTAAACTCTTTCTCAGGGTGAAATGCTAAATCACAAAAATAAAGGTAATGGTGGTATCAGAAAATATTAATGGGTTCCCAAACCCATCAGATTAATGGGTGAATGTTTCATCAGGAAATAGGATACTTGAATAGACTCAAGCATCTCCTTACAACATACTTTAAAGACAAGTAGAAAAATATTAACTTGGTGAGAATACCTGGTAGACACCACTTTAATGAAATGGCTGGCTCTATTAATGGACAGATTGATATATTGTGCCCTTAGTATGGTGAACTATGATATTCCTTCCAAAATATGTAATCTGAAGCTCATTAGGAAACATCAGACAGTCCAAATAGGGGAACATTCTATAAAATAGTTGGCCTGTATTCTTTGAAAGTGTCAGAAATCACAAAAGATGAATAAAGGTGAGGAACTGTTCTAGATTGAAACTAAAGAAACTGTTGACTAAATGTATTGTGTGATCTGGGATTGGATCCTTGCTCAGGGAAAAAAACTGTCAAAAGACATTGTTGGGGTAAGTGACCCCATTTGAATGTGAGCTGTGGATTAGATGATAATATTTTACTACCATTGTTAAATTTTTGATTTTGGTAGTTACTGTGATTATGTAAGAGAGTGTGTTTACTCTTTGCAAACACACTTTGTCATTTTTAGAGGTAAAGGAACACAGTGTCTCCAGCTTACTTTAAATGTACGCACACACACGTGATATACATACATGCACAGGAGAGATAGAGGGAGAGTAAATGGAGCAGAATGTAAACAAATGGTGAATTTGGGTAAAGAATACATGGGACTTCCTTGTATTTCTGGAATGTTTCTATAAGCTTAAAATTATATCAAAATAAAATGTTGCAAAAAATAAAATTTGTGACTCATTAATTTATTTCCATGACTTACTTATCAGATAGGTTTTTGAATGTCTCTGAAATTTGTTAAAATGAATATTTATAGAGCTATGACAGCTGTGTCTGTTAATGTGAGCTGTTATTTAAAAAAAACTTCAAACATACTATTGTAGACAAAAAAATGATCTTCCAAAAACATCCATATCCTGATCCGTGGAAACCCATGAATGTATTAACCTCACATGGCAAAAAGGACTCTTGACTAAGTGATTAATGTTTGAGGACCTTGAGATGGGAGGGAGGGTGGTCATTCTGGCTTATCAAGGTGGGTCCAATATAATCACAAAGGTCCTTAAAAGTAGAAGAGGGAGACAGATGAGAGTTAGAGAAAGAGATGTGATTAAGGAAGCAGGGCAGAGATGCAGAGGCACTGACTGTGAAGTGTAGCAATGCTGGTAGCTTTTAAAAGTTTGGAAAGCCAAGGAAATGTGTTCTGTCTTAGACCCTCTTGAAAGAAATGCAAATGACCTTGATGTCAGCCTGGTAAGAGCCAAGTCAGAGTTCAAACTTAGAGAATTATAAGACAATGCGTTTGTGTTGTTTTAAGCCACTAAGTTTGTTGTAATTTGTTACAGTAGCAACAGAAAATTGATACACATATAAAAATAGATAAAAGAGTATATGAAGAACCCCCATGTACACATCACCCCGCCGTGGCAGTTGTCAGTTTGTGACCCCTCTTGCTTTATTTTTACCTTCCAGCTCCCTCCCCCTTTTTCCCCAACTCATTATTTTGACACAGCTTCCAGGAATCTCTTCTCATTTGTAAATATTTTAGTATTTGACTCTAAAATATAAGGTACTGTTAAAACAATACCACGGCAGTATATCATTAGCCACGTAAAAAATTAACAATATTTAAGTGTTGCTTTTAATATTGAGAAATTTAGCCAGAAAAATAAGCAGTTGACTGAGAAGGGCACATTGTGACTTGTTTAAAACCTCATTTGATCTGTTGCTTAAAATACATTAGGGTCTAAGACAGAACACATTGTAAGCATAGTTTTCATTCTGTGGTATCTTTCAGCTTGTGAAAGTGAAAGTGAAAGTCGCTCAGTCTCCTCCGACTCTTTGCGACCCCATGGACTGTATAGACTGTATAGTCCATGGAATTCTCCAGGCCAGAATACTGGAGTGGGTAGCCTTTCCCTTCTCCAGGGGATCTTCCCAACCCAGGGGTTGAACCCAGGTCTCCTGCATTGCAGGCGGATTCTTTACCAGCTTTCAGCTTTTATAACATAATAAAACTAGTTAAAAAAAATTATAATTTTAGTTTATTTTAAAATATCTATTCCCTATTTAGATATGAGAAACTAGTAGCTCATATTCAGTGTTTTAAATTGGGAATCTATTATGTAAAAATATGGGAAATTAGGTTTAATATCAGCATAAAATACATACTTTGTTTTTTTAGGTTGCTGCAAATAAGAATAATTTTCTCCAGCCACAAAATGATCCCAGAACATGCAATTTTAATTTGCCTACTAAAGAATGTACTAAAGGAATTAATCATGGGGATAGTTACAGGGAAAAATATTGTTTGGAAGCATCTACAAAGACAACATTAAACCTCCATCATACAGGTAAGACTGAACAGGTTATACTTGATGAGTCTTATTACAGTATTATTTAAATTGATTATATACAGTAATGAACATGTTATATTTGAAAATAGTTGATACATTAATAGCTCTGCTAGATCATTGGCAATTCAGAATTTTTTGTGGTCATAATTTATCTTTAATGATTGAATTAGTTACCATGTCATCTAAATCTTGTATTTTGTAATAGGCATATGTCTAAGGTTATTCATCGTAAACTTATTGGTCAAATAATGGTCTTTACTTCTAGTACCAAAATGAATTGTGTTTAAAGGTTTGATTTTTTTTTTAAGATTTAATTTAAAAAAAATGTCTTAAAATGCATTATCAGCATTAAAGTCAGAGAGGTGAACTTTAAATGAGTAAAGTTGTTAATTCATTATAGTACATTGGAGTATCTTCAAATCAGTTAGATTTGAAAGTATATAATTGCAGGAAAAGCAAACATTTAACAAATTCCCCTGCTGCTGAATTGAACTAAAATAATGATTATGGTTTCTGTTGCATTGTAAGAGATTAATATTTCCAAGTAGTTGAAAAAATTATCTGGAGTGTTCATGAGTGTTTATTTGGCCTTTTGAAAGACACACCATTAAGATTACGTTTTTCTAAATTACATTTTATTCAGTTTTTGGTTGGAAAGGGTTTCAGGGAGAGAGCCTCATATACTAGTCATATACAGAATGCAGCTTCTCTCCCTAAAATACCAATGCAAATCAACACTGTGCCTTCAACTAAACCCTTTTGAAGGAACTTTTTTAAAATTGTGGTATTTAATACATTTTACATGTGAATGGGTTCATTTCTCGTTGGGGCAGAGGGTCTTCTGTGTTTTCCCAACTGGCCAGGATCCTTAGTACCATTTATGTGCTCCTCATAACTTCAGATTTGTAACAAATTTGAGAATGAAGTTGAGAAGGACTTTTGGAGCTGGTATCAATTTAGTGAGATCCCTAGAGACAGCTCTGGGCACGGGCATGGACATAGCGGTTTAGCCTCTGCTCTGTTTCACTCATTTACTCTCCTTTTTTATTGCTTTCCTTCAGTTCAGTTCAGTTCAGTCACTCAGTCGTGTCCTTACCTCCCTCCTTTTCTCTTTTCTTCCTTTCATCTTTGTTAGGTGAATATCCTGTTTTCCCAGATTGTATTTCCTCTGCTGTCAGCCTGTGGCAGGTAATGATCCATCTATACCTGTTTCTTTTCTATCACGGTAGCTAATCTCTTCTCCAGAGAATGATATTAGACTCTAGAATATAATATATTTAATGTTACTGATTTGGGGCTGTTTTTGTGTTCTACTGTAGTTTCTCATTCTTTTCCTTACTAAATATGAGAAGGGAATTAAGAGTTAAGATAAATTGAAGAGGGAGTTAATTTACTCAACCCTTAATCCCTTAATCCTTTCTCTGATTTAGTACATTGACTGGACTGGGGAACCTGTGCCAATCTCCTGATACTCTCCTGCCTCTCATTTAGAGAGAGAGGTTAACTGGGGAAAAAAATATTGTGAGAAACATCATGCTTCCTTTGGTGATTGCTGGAGAGGAATGTTGTATATAGAAAAGTATGGAGGTGAAAGACCTATATATTCATCTTTTGACATTCTTTTAATTCTAGGTCTAATTCACCTTGGAGTCAGTTCCAAGCCTGCATGTCCTAGTGAAAATAGACCCTCATTTCCTACTAGCTTTTTATTTTGAAAAATTTCCTACATACAGAGAAGTTGAAAGAATAATCCAATTATCATCAAAAATTCAATAGTTTCTAATATTTTGCCTCATTTGTCTGTATTCCCCACCCCCCTGTATATGCAGTGTTTTTTTTGACTCTGAAAATATGTTGCAGCTTTCATGCCACTTTACTTCTAAATACTTCAGCATGTGTGTCTTTAAATAAATGCTCTCTCCTATATAACCACATTATTACACCAAACAGTTAACAATAATTCATAGTATTTAATATCTAGTTCACCAGGAAAACCATTTTTACTTAAGCTAGTTTATATTTGGGTTCTCTACTAACTGAAAGAGTCCTAATAAGTATATTTTCATTCTGTTGCACTTTACTGGACACTTCAAGTCTCTTCAAGTCTGTTGAGGTCATACTGGATTAGGGTGGACCCTGAATCCAGTGGCTGGTTATGAAGGGAGACAGAGAAATACAGAGAGAAAAAGACTTTCTGACAGTGGAGGCAGAGATCAGTAAGCTGCAAGCCTAGGAGCACCAAGGACTGGTGGCAATCACTAGACGCCAGAAAGAGGCACAGAAGGATTCTCTCCTAGATCTTTCTGAGAAAACATCGCCTGATCTCAGCGAGGCAGCAGTGAGCGGTGGCGTGAAGCAAGATCTTAATTACCTGCCCTGGAATTGAACCTGGGTAGCCTGGATGAAAACCAGGAATCCTACCCACCAAAACAGCAAGGGCTAGAGGCTAGGAGCTGTTTTTCCCTGGATCTTTGCCCCTAGTGAGAAAGGCATTTATCACAAAGGCAAAACAGTGTGAATGCAGGTCCAGAGTTTGTTATTAGAGACACAGCACAACAGCAAGTGGGAGAGCACATAGAGAAACTGTTTAGTTAAGACAAGCAAGGCAGAGATGTACCCCTGGAGCGAGGGTATGGGTGTTCCTGCTAGTGAGGAGCACAGTAGAGAAGCGGTTTAGTCATTTATGTCTGTCTGTTCTTCTGGGTCTTTGTCTTCCTTCGGGCCAATTATCTGGCTTCTTTTTCCACACCTGACCTACCCTGGGACCTTCCCCACCTGGGGACCTTCCTCTGGGGTGGCTTGTACCTCTCAGCCAAGGTGGATCTCGAAGTGAAGGCTTCTGGGAGGAACAAGACTCATTAGAGCCTGGCGTCATCCCCTGACTTTAGACCCACAGGGAGCCTTTCTGGGCGTGTATCATCTATCCCTTGTTCCAAAAGAGGGGGAGCAGAGATCTTAATCCTTTATTCAAACAGAATTTTGCACTTCTTTGTCCTTGCCATGACTGTTACCTTAAGGTATTTACAAGAGACAAACACTGTCTGTTTATCCTGTTTCTGTTGTTACTTCCGTTTTGGAGGGCAAACAGGAAGCTGATTGTAAACACCTCAGCTGGAGCCCACCATCTCCTGTCTCAGGAAATGCAAACAGGAGTCTAGTTGTAAATGTCTAACCTGGGGCCTGGCTATCTTTTCGTCAGGTCCTGCTGACACCTTGATTTTGAACTTCTGGTCTCCAAACAGTGAGACAATAAATTCTGTTGTTTAAGCATTTGTGGTATTAATACTTTGTTGCAGCAGTCCTTGGAAATTGATAAAGAGAGCCCTAGACCTCCTGATTCTCATGGCTGTACTTACAGTCTTTAGAAAAACAACGAAATCTTTGATTCTTCCTTTTAATTACTTTACAATATTGTATTGGTTTTGCCATACATCAACATGAATCCGCCACAGGTATACACATGTTCCTTTTCATTGTGATGAAGTATAAGGTGAGACCATTAATTCTCTCTCAGGCTTTTCAACTATACTCATTATGTTTTATCTATTAATATTTACCTGATTTTCCTTCACTAAACTGGCATAAAAAGGCAGTAACTTTGTCCTTTTTGAATTGTAAGTCAAACAGGATAAATTGAAAAACATTTTATGACTAAATGAAGGGATTTTGAAAAACTTGTAGTTGAGTCTTGGCTAAGCCCTTTGGCTCTCAAGTGCTTTAGAGAAGTCAAGAAGTAGCTGATGGAACATTACAGTTTGCAGGTTTTGGTAACACTTGAGAGTATAGTTTCTGAAAGTGTTTGGAACAAAAGCTGTATTGTAATGGATATGTGATGAATGGAAACGGGCAAATGGAAGCAGTGTGTGAAATAAATAATGTGTGTAAATCAATACAGAAATGTGGTTTCGGAGGGAAGGAGTGGTATCTTGAGGGATAGCAGGGCACCAGAGAGATTTTTTGGTTGTTTTTTTTAAAGGTAGTGTGTTGTAGGTTGAAAGGAAAGCGGTATTGAAGAGGGGAAAATAAAGGATATAAAAAGGAAATGATAAAAAAGGAAATGATCTCTGTTGGTGGGATAAGTGTTTTCCAGATAAGGTTTTAGGTCCTTAGAGATGTTTGGACATGTTTTCAGGGGTTTATAAATTCTCAGAGAAACTTAGAATTTGGTGTTTTCTTTTAAATGATATGAGTAAAAGTATGTATGCATATGTTGGATCTTTTGGATGGCCACCATAAAATTGAGTACTGTTACAGGATTTCATGTCTGCAAATGAGAACAGAGGCAGACAAAATGGGGTATTCTACCAGATGAAGGTTTTGTCTGTTCACATTAAGGATAGTCAAAGAATTGAGTCTTGGGTTTGCAAAGAGTCTGATACGACGCACACACACACACACACACACACACACACACACACACACAGATATGCACATGCTGTATTGGAGAAGAAGATTGTTAGACATGAAAGAACTCGTGCCGTATCTTTTGGTACAATGTTTATATTGTGATTAGCAGTTTAATTTCAGTAAAATAGCACTATCATGTTAATGTGATTTTCAAATTTTATTGGTTTATAATTATAAATGCTTATCTTTGAAATCTTTTTTAAGTACATTTAGAACTACCTCATCTTTTTTTTTTTTTGGCTGCTCTGTTTGTCTTGTGGGATCTCATCATTCTGTGACCAAGGGTTGAACCTTAGCCAGAGCAGTGAGGGTCCAGAATCTTAACCACTGGGCCACCAGGGAACTCTGCTACCTCATTCTTTTTAAAACATAATATTGCATTGTGTGAATTTGCCAGTTGTACTTAACCAGTTCTGTATTAATGGATATTTAGATTGTTTGGTATCTTATTACAAACAAAGCTGCAATGAATATCCACATATTATAATCATATGTGATGATATATTCTTTTTTTAAAAATATAAACTTATCTATTTTAATTGGAGGTTAATTATTTACAGTATTGTATTGGTTTTGACATACATCAACATGAATCTACCACAGGTATACACGTATTCCCCATCCTGAACCCCACCTCCTTCCTCCCTCCCCGTACCATCCCTCTGGGTCGTCTCAGTGCACCAGCCCCAAGCATCCAGTATCATGCATTGAACCTGGACTGGCGATTCGTTTCATATATATTATAAATGTTTCAATGCCATTCTCCCAAATCATCTCACCCTCTCCCTCTCCCTCTTCCATAGAGTCCAAAAGACTGTTCTATACATCTGTGTCTCTTTTGCTGTCTCGCATACAGGGTTATTGTTACCATCTTTCTAAATTCCATATATATGCATTAGTATACTGTATTGGTGTTTTTCTTTCTGGCTTACTTCACTCTGTATAGTAGGCTCCAGTTTCATCCACCTCATTAGAACTGATTCAAATATATTCTTTTTAATGGCTGAGTAATACTCCATTGTGTATATGTACCACAGCTTTCTTATCCATTCATCTGCTGTGATGTATTCTTAGGATATATCTTGGAGTAGGGTCTCAAGGGTGTGTGCATTTATCATTTTGATGAATAATGTTGAGGAATTGCCCTCTGCAGAGGCTAATACAAGTTTGTATTCTCACCATCAATGTATAAACAATGTATGTCATTTACTGTGATGCTAAATCTATATGTAAGTATATACTTGTAGTTTTTGATTTTGACTATCTAATCATTAAAATATTTTCTTGAGCTTTTAAAATGAAACTTCTTAATGTTATATTTTGAGGTTATTTCAAATTTACAGAAAAATTCAAAGAATAGTACAAAGAATTTCCACACGCTTTACCACATTTGTGTGTGTCAGTGTAATTTTTCTGAACCAGATGAGAATAAGCTGCTGACATGGTGCTTCATTACTCTAAAGTCTGCATTATGTAATATTTCCTGAATATAAAAATAAGCTTCTATAAAGTACAAAATTACAACCATCATAATTATGAAATTAACTTTGATATAATACTATCATCTGATCCACAGATCTCACTCAGCTTGAGAGAATGAGTTGTCCCAGTGATACCCTTTATGGCAAAAATAAATTAAAATTAAAAAAAAATTGAAATACAGTTGATTTACAGTCTTGTGTTAATTTCTGCTGTATAGCAGGGTGATTTGGTTTTATATATATGTGTGTGTGTGTGTGTATACACATTCTTTTTCAGATTCTTTTCCATTATAGGTTATTATATAGAATATACCTTGTGCTAGATAGTAGGTCCTCATTGGTTATCTATTTTATATATAGTATTAGAGTATATATTAATCCCAACCTTGTAATTTATCCCCTTTCTTCCTCTTCAGTAACCATAGTTTCTTTTCTACATCTGTGAATTTGTTTCTGTTTTGTATGTAAGTTCATTTGTGTCTTTTTTTTTTTTGATTCCACGTGTAAGTGATACCATATAGTATTTTGTTTGGCTTAGTTCACTTAGCATGATAATCTGTAGGAACTTTAAGAAAATGAATATGTGAACATTTTTTCTGCTAGTCCAAGAATGTTGTATATAGTTGTCATGTCTCTTTAGTCTCCTTTAATCTTGAACAATTTCTTAGTCTTTGCTTGTCTTCTGTGCAGTATTTTATTATTCTTAAAATTATAGGCCAGTCATTTATGTAGTGTTCCTCAGTTTGCATTTGTTTGGTGTTTTCTCATGAGTAGATTTAGGCTATACATTTTTGGCAGAAATATCACAGAAATAATTCTTACTGTATCATTAGGAGGGATATGTTATCAATTTATTGTATTATTAGTGACAGTAAGTTTAATTATTTGAATAGATTGAAGTCTACTGGGTTTCTTCACAGTAACATTATTAATTTTGCCTTTATACTTAAAAAGTATCTATGTGGAGATATTTTGAGACTATGTAGATATCTTGTATTTAATCAAACTTTCACGCAGTAGTTTTAGCTTTGATTCTTGCCTAAATATGATCACTGATTGTTGCCAAATGGTGATTTTCTTATTGCATCTGAATTTATTAGTTAGCATTGTGAGGTTAAGCTAGAACTTTTCCTCCTCTCATTTACTTGTTAATTTTCACAGATTCTTAAATTTTTATTTAATGGGTTGTGATCTGTTATTTATTGTGATGCTCAGATTGCCTTAGATTTGACCAATGGAAACCTCTTTACAAGGGCTCCTGTGTCTTTTTGACAATCCCCATGAATTTTTGAGCACTGTCCGACACAGTAAGATCTTTGCCCCAGTTATTGAAATTAGCCAAGGGTCCTGATTCCTTTTTAATGGAAAATGCTATTTAAAAACCAAGATCTGGGCACTAAGTAAGCTCATTATTACTGCAGTGTTATTCCTTTTAACCCTGCTGTGATCAGGGTTAGGATATGTATTTATTAATACATCTGTATTTTTAATCTCCGTTAAAAGTCATGGTTTCATACCAATACTCCAACTCCAGTTCAGCACCACAGGATTCAGTCTAGTCCTTACTCTTCCACAGCTGCAGCACCTTCTTTGATAGTGAGGTAATTGGTCATCATTAACCTAAATATATTCATTTACTTGTATGGAGGCAGTCTACTAAAAAGGGACCATAATTAGTAGTAAATGTTATAGAAAAAGAGAGTTAGGAATAAGAAAAAATGGTTATTTGAGCAAAATAAAATGAAAATTATGACATGTTAAGGCTTCTTTATATATGCTTTTATTGACAGCACCATCATAAAAAGGATCATTTTTGCAAAATATTTGTGGGTGTCTTAACTCTTCCCAAAGGCCTGACGTCCTTTGATATTCAAATCAATCTCTAAGTACCTATCATGTCAGCTTTTTATGGGTTCATTTTCATGGTATTGTTATGTGGTCTTCAAAGAGACTTGATATTATAGTTAAGCCTTAAAAGATATTTGAATGGGAACTATGGTTTTTTTAAAAAAAATTTGTGACCAGTTAAGTGGTGAATATTTTTTTTTCTCTTTAGTGACTCTTTTTAATATAATTGAAAGGAATCAGGGACACCATGTTCTTTTTTTCACCAAAGAAAAGTTTATTAAGAATTTAGGAGGCTATCTCTTGTCCTTTCAGGCTCTTTTATGAAGATTTGGGTCAAGGAATAAGTAGGTCTCTAAGTTATTTCCCAGTCCAGATTATTCACCAATGTCAGGAGCCCAATCTGCTAAATACGGAAAACATGACAGGTGTATCCCTACATCTTTTAAAAATACTAGTGAAAATAATTCTCCCCAAAATATTTGCCTGTAGTTCTCAGGATAAAGAATGGCTTTTGAGGAAGCCTATATACTGGGACTATTCTTTTGAATTCCTGACTTGGAAATATGTTCAATTTTAACCTGAAATCAGACCAGTAAGAACAATCCTAGTTATTTGAATACTGACCCTCCTATATGCATCCCTCCAAATATCTTGAGCCTTGTTTGAAGTTACTTAAGTATTATCCAGGAACTCTAGGAGACTGAATTACCAAATTCTCTCCTGAATATAGAGAATTGCTTGCTTTTTTCCCAAAGATGGGCACTCCTGGGAAAGGGCCATAAAGAAGGCGAGAGATGATATGGGGTGGGAGGTGGGAGGGGGGTTCATGTTTGGGAACTCATGTACACCCCTGGTGGATTCATGTCAAATTATGGCAAAACCAATACAGTATTGTAAAGTAAAATAAAGTAAAAAAAAATAAAAATAAAAAAAAAAAGTAAATTGGTGGATAATATGAAAAATAAATTTTCATAAAAAAGACAAAAAAAAAAAAAGAAGGCTGAGCGCTGAAGAATTGATGCTTTCAAATTGTGGTGCTGCAGACGACTCTTGAGAATCCCTTGGAGTGCAAGGAGATCAAACCAGTCAATCTTAAAGGAAATCAACCTTGAATATTCATTGAAAGGACTGTTGCTAAACTGAAGCTCTAATACTCTGGCCCCCTGATGCGAAGAGCAGACTCATTGGAAAAGACCCTGATGTTGGAAAAGACTGAAGGCAGAAGGAGGGGGTGGCCGAGGATGAGATGGTTATTTAGCATCACTGACTCAATGGAGATGAATTTGAACGAACTCTGGGATATAGTGGAGGATAGAGGAGCCTGGTGTGCTGCAGTGCATGGGGTTGCAAAGAGTCGGACACAACTGAATAACAACAAAACAACAACAGGTTAATCTGGCAATATGCTTATGCTTTGGGAAAGTTAGTATGGAATAATTGAAAGCATAATGGTGTTCAGCCTCTACTTTTTAGAGAATGAACTGTGTTTACATCTTGCCTCTTACTCGAATCCTCATTTAAAAATAAAGTGTGGACAAGTGGTGATTTAAGCAATGTAAGATAGGCAAACAGGATACACACAATGGAAAGAAGGAGTAAAAAATTTTTATATCAGTTAATATGCTTTCTAAAAATTTGTTTTTTAATTGAAGGATAATTGCTTTACAGAATTTTGTTGTTTTCAATTAAACCTTAGCCTGAATCAGACATAAGTATACATATATCCTCTCCCTTTGTTCAAGTGTTGGTAAAAATATTGGACTGTGAATTTGAATTTCATTAATATTAGCATGTGTAACTGGAAAACACAGGCTTCAGGATTGACTGGTGTAGCAGTTTAGAAGATGTCATTATGAGCCCAGTTTCTTTCTACTCTTTCTGTCCTCCACAAGATTGACTTCATTCTTAGATTGGCTCCCCTCATGTTAAATGATAGATACCAGCGACTCTTGGCACCACGCACTTCCTTTTTGTCATCAGTCTGATGACATATGTATTACCCCTACTCATACTCATTAAATAATGTGTCTTAACTTTGTGCTGATATTGAGTTACTTCCCTGTGTACATTGGGTTTCCTCATCTTAGACCTAGGGTACCACAGTGAAGAAGAAGCCTTAGTAGCTTCTGAAAATTATCAGATTTCCACTCTCTGTCTCTTTCCAGGATGTGGGAGCTATCTCACCCACATTTCCTGGCAGCTACATGTTGGGGGAATATCCATATTAACTGTACTGAAAGATGATTAAGTGAAAAAATGTCTAAAGATGAGTAGCTTTAGCAACATTTTTAGTATACCAAATTTAACAGACAGCTGGACTCCTCCCAACCAGCTTCTGGGGCAGTCTCCTTTAGCTCACAGTTTCTTACCCCAAAGACAAGACTTGGCCAATCTTCCTTAATAGATGGCTGGGAGCTTTTTAAAGAAAATGTGTATAAATTTAGATTGTGTAGAATTTCACACAGCATGGCTGGAGTAATGGTTTGTAATTTGACTCTGTGAGATAGTAGAAAATATCTGTGCTGGTCTCTACCCCCCAGTTCCTGTCACAGAGTTCCTAAAACCCTTGTAATTTCCTCAGTGATAAGAGCAGTGGGAGCATCTTTTTTTCGCTAATGTTTGGCCTTTGACCTCAGTTCCTGACACAGAGTTCCTAAATCCCTTGGAATTTCCTGGTGATAGATAGAAATGTCTTTTGTTTTTATCACTTTTGAGGTGATTCTGGGTGGGCTTCTGGTTGAGAGCTGGTCACCAGAAAGACTAAGCTGTGATTAGAAGCTTGGAATTTTCAGCCTTGTTCCCATTGTCTAGAGAGAGGAGATGGACTGGAAGTGGAGCTGATGGCTGATCATGGCAATATGATGAAGCCACTATAAAAATCCCGAGCATGGGGTACGGGACTTCCCAGGTGGCGCCAGTGGCTAAGAACCCACCTGCCATTGCAGGGGACATTAAAGATGTGGACTCAGTCCCTGGGTCGGGAAGATCCCCCGAGGGAGAGCATGGCCACCCACTGCAGTACTCTTGCCTGGACAATCCCGTGAACAGAGGAACCTGGTGGGCTACAGTCCATGGGGTCACAGAGAGTCGGACACGACTGAAGCAACTTCGCAGACGTGCATGGGGTATGGAGGGCTTTGGGGTTGGTGAACATATGGAGGTGCTGAGAGAGAGGCGGTGCCCAGAGAGGGCATGGACACTCTGAGCTTTTCCCCTATGCCTTGCCTACACATCTCTTCCCTCTGAATGTTCATCTTTTATCATATGCTTTTATAATAAATTCATAAAAGTAAGCAAGCTGTTTTCCTGAGTCCTGTGAGCTGCTCTAGCAAACTAACCAAACCCGAGGAGGGCTCGTGGGAACCCCTGGTTTATAGCCGGTTGGTAAGAGCACGGTTGAAAACCTGGCCTGTGATGGGCATCTGAGGTGGGGTGGGAGCAGTCTTGTGGGGCTGAGCCCCTAAGCTGTCATACGTGATGCTGTCTCCAGGTAGATAGCATCAGAATTGAGCTGAATTGTAGAACATCCAATGGGTGTTGGAGGGGGTGTGAAAGTAAAGGAGAAGCTGAGGAGAACGCCGAGTTTTTCCTTCTTAGATTTCCTTCAGTTCTGTAAGGGTTTTCAAGGTCCCTGTTAACCTGGGTTTTGATTGTCTCTTTTTTTGCCGGGGGGCGGGGGCGGTGGCATGCCACCCGGCTTATGGCGTCTTAGTTCCCTGACCAGGGATTGAACCCTGGGCCGGAGGCAATGAAAGCTACCCACTGAACCACCAGGGAATTCCCAGTTTTGATTGTCGTGAGGCTTAGCATTTCAGGGTGTCATCCCCAAAGCGCAGCGGTGAAGTATGAGATGTAAATGCTATAACTGAGAATGATTCTCAGGGCTTGGATTCACCCTGGCTTTTAACCCCGTGTGAAAGATTTTTTTAAAAGTCTCATCATCCTCACATCCTGTGGTGTGAAACATGCCTTCTCAGAGTCTCCGGACACCGTGTGCCTCCTGGACCGACGGTTCGCTTGCCCTGCCTCTGGAGACCAGCCTGCTGCTTCACCGGGGCCAGCACCTCACAGTGACCACTGCCTCGCGGGCCTGTGAACCACGCTCTGTGAGGGACTGACTCCTGCCGCTTCCGATCTTGGATGAAGCACAGCGCCACAGAGCTTGGGGGTGGCCCTCTGTGCCCCTGTGGAGGCTGGCTGACACAGTCTGCAAGTGTGGTAGAGGTTACTCGTAGTGGTGTGAGCTTGGTCTGTGAGGAATGGGAGACAGGAGGGAACCTGCCAGATAAATTCCTCTTTTCCCTCCATGGACTGCTCCATTTCTTTTTATAGTGTGTCAGGAGGTGTTCCAAGGAGAGTACCAAGTGGATGCATTTGCCAAGTTGACTACTCTTTTTATAGCTTGTTATAAAGTGGTAGCCAGCACTGTAAAAAATAGTATTTATTTATTTTCCACGTGGCATGCAAGATTTTTGTTCCCTGACCAGGGATTGAACCCATGCCTCTTGCAGTGGAAGTGTGGAGTCTTAACCACTGGACCTCCAGAGAAGCCCCTAAGCCAGGACTTTACATGGTTCCTTGCCTCAGTTTGCTTTTTTTCACTTCTGATGCCCTGTGTATGCAATACCCAAGGAAAGCTTTAGCATTCCAGTCATCATTTCAGGCCCTGTTTGCCAGAGAACCTGGGCTAAGACAAAGATTAATAAAATAGAAAATCTATACCTTTTTAAAGAAAAAATCTCCTAAAATGTGGAAATAATCTCAATAGTCATGTACTCTTTTTATCTAACAAGTAGTTCATGGGGAAAAAATCACTGCAACCTCCCACTCGGGGAGGGAGTGACTCCTGCCACGTCTGATGTTGGATAAAACACCACACCTCAGAGCGTGAGGGTGGCACTCTGTGCCCCTTGGAGGCTGGGTGGCACAGTCTGAAAATGCAGTAAGGGTTATTCCTAGTGGGATGAGTTGTTCCTTATTTATTAAATTTAATAGATCTAATTATCTAAATTCTACTTTAGAAATATAGCTTTGTCCAAACGTCCCACATTTTTAATAGCTAAAGAGTTAAAGTATATTAGCAGCTGTATTTATTTTTAAGGGTAATTTTTTGAATGTATAATTTTGAAACATAAACATTGATAGTTTTACATTGACTACCCATACACCAACCACCTAGGTTCCACAATTAAAATTTTATTGTATTTTCTGTATTTCATATCTGTTCATTCATCAGTCTGTCTTACTTTAAGAATTTTAAAAGTTGTAGACATCAGTACATTTTCTTCAAAATACATCATGCATTCATTGAGATTAATGTACCTAAATACTTTCTCCCCATGCAACTATCTAAAATACAATACGTAAAGCTTTGTGTGCATGCTAAGTTGCTTCAGTCGTGTCTGACTCTTTGCGACCCCATGGACTATAGCCCTCTGTCCATGGAATTCTCCAGGCAAGAATACTGGAGTGGGTTGCCATGCCCTCCTCCAGGAAATCTTCCCAACCCAGGGATGGAACCCTCATCTCTTACATCTCCTGCATTGGCAGTTCGGTTCTTTACTGCCAGCATCAGCTAAGCTCAGTTCAGTTCAGTTGCTCAGTCGTGTCCGACTCTTTGCGACCCCATGAATCGCAGCACGCCAGGCCTCCCTGTCCATCACCAACTCCCGGAGTTCACTCAGACTCACGTCCATCGAGTCAGTGATGCCATCCATCCATCTCATTCTCTGTCGTCCCCTTCTCCTCCTGCCCCCAATCCCTCCCAGCATCAGAGTCTTTTCCATGAGTCAATTCTTTGCATGAGGTGTCCAAAGTACTGGGGTTTCAGCTTTAGCATCATTCCTTCCAAAGAAATCCCAGGGCTGATCTCCTTCAGAATGGACTGGTTGGATCTCCTTGCAGTCCAAGGGACTCTCAAGAGTCTTCTCCAACACCACAGTTCAAAAGCATCAGTTCTTCGATGCTCAGCCTTCTTCACAGTCCAACTCTCACATCTATACATGACTACTGGAAAACTAGAACCTTAGTCGGCAAAGTAATGTCTCTGCTTTTGAATATGCTATCCAGGTTGGTCATAACTTTCCTTCCAAGGAGTAAGCGTCTTTTAATTTCATGGCTGCAATCACCATCTGCAGTGATTTTGGAGCCCCGCAAAATAAAGTCTGACACTGTTTCCACTGTTTCCCCATCTATTTCCCATGAAGTGATGGGACCAGATGCCATGATCTTTGTTTTCTGAATGTTGAGCTTTAAGCCAACTTTTTCACTCTCCTCTTTCACTTTCATCAAGAGGCTTTTGAGTTCCTCTTCACTTTCTGCCATAAGGGTGGTGTCATCTGCATATCTGAGGTTATTGATATTTTTCCTGGCAATCTTGATTCCAGCTTGTGTTTCTTCCAGTCCAGCGTTTCTCATGATGTACTCTGCATATAAGTTAAATAAACAGAGTGACAATATACAGCCTTGACTTACTCCTTTTCCAGCATCAGCTAGGGTCTTATAAATTTTACCTGTAAAAAATTGGAATTATTGATGTGAATGGTGTATTTCAAATAAATGTCATACAGTATACATATATCTACCTACAGCTTGATTTTTTTCATTCACTAGTGTCAAAGATAAGCAAAGCCAGACATTAGTTAAAAACAATTAAAACATTTTATCCAATAACTCTTGACAGTAGGGTCAAGAACTGAGCTCCATTCTGATTTGTGCAGATGTGACTGGGCTTTTGAAGGGAGAATGAGGGAGGCAGAGTGCTCAAGTAGAGTCAGGGAAGTGAAAAATGGCAAAAAGCTGGTTGGTGTAAATGAGATGAGGCAGCTGTGTCTGCTAGCTGGCAGTTATCAAAGTTAGGATCCCACCTTCTCACCAAGACTGGAAAGCCTTGGCTCTATTCTTCCTGATAATTACATTTCAAAGGAATGACTTTCAGGTCCTTGGGAAGGACACTCCTGAGTTGTGGGAGATCGAAAGCATGTCAGAGAGACAGAGGAAGGATTCACAATTGTCAGCCTTTTTAGTAAATGTGCTACCAAACAGAGGTCAAGGGCTTATGGTCTTGGGTGTTGGCTAGAACAAACAGTAAATTCTTTTGGTAGTTCTGAGCTTTTGCAGAATGGAACTTGTGGGGAGGCTGGATTGTCCCAGGGACAGGGCCTTTAGGCTGCTAGAGGCCATCCTAGGCGTGGCCAGGTCTCTTAGGGTGGGGGTTTGGATGCAGATATCCCCTGCTGAAAGTACTTTGCAGTTCTCACGGTGTGCTTTGGAGATTTTTGTTTTCATTTTAGAATCCTTTTAGTTGCTGCAGGGTTTACATAGTGTAAATAGATCATGATTTATTTAGGATTTTATTAAAAACAATCCTACAGTGAACATCCTTGTGCATGTGGCCTTATGAATTTATGCAAATATTTCTCAGTTGTCAGATCATAATGTGTTCAAATTACATTTTAATATGGTTTGCTAATTGCTTTCTGAAATGTCTCTGCCATTTAATACAGTTAAATGAAAGGTCCTAAGCTATTCCCCTCACTTTTGGTTTCCTCCCAGTAATAGTTGCTGTCATTAGTTTGGTGTCTGTCCTTCTTGACCAAAGCTCCTCAATAGAACTAGAATATAAATCATATGTAAATATTTAAACATTTTCTAGTAGCCATGTTAAAGAGCATATAAAGAAACGGGTGAAGTTAATGTTGTTAATACATTTTAACCGACTCAATATGTATGTAACTTCAACATGTAATTAATATAAAAGTTATTAACTATTATTATTCATACTGAGTCTTTGACAGCAGATCTCAATGTAGATGCTGAAGTTTTATTTTGCATTCTTGATTAGACTTGATATTTATGAAATAAGTTCTAAACATAATGTAAAAGTTTACTAGCTGAGTTGTTTTTAAAAATTCTGTTTATGTTCACATCTGCATCAACAAAACTATCTCATCTTTTTCAGAAGAATTGATTTGACTTGGAAATAAAAGCATGTAACTTTCAAAAACATGTCTGTCCAAGTTAAGCAGATTTACTAATTCTTGTGTCAGTTCCGTATTGTTAACACTGAATTCATAAGAACATTGTATAAATTTAAAAGCAGCTCTAAATTTCAAAGTCAACAAAGTATTTTTCAAATTTTTCCTGTAGTTTTTTCATGTAATTAAAAAAAACTTAATTATAATTAAAATTTTCTGTCAGTTTATGTTAGAGGGATATATAATGTCAGTTACTGATTAGTATTTTTATGAAAATTTTTATTTTAAACATAGATTATTTTACCTGTCTCACCAGGTCACAAATATGCCTTTCTTTTCTTTGGAGTTTCAAATTTGACTCACTCATATATAGTATGATATTTATGAGAAAACATAAATTACATTGCCATTTTTTGTTTTTATCCTTGATTTTTGAATGTTTATGAAGTGTCCGTTTTGGTTTTTTTTTTTAAACTTTGGTTCAATTAAAAATCTTGGGTTGGTTGGATTATTGGAGTTATTATCTCCCATAATCACAGGCAATAAAAATTATAAATTTTATAGATAGTACAGTAATTTATAAAACTTTTCATGACCCAACCAACGAGCACTGGCAAAAAACCAGAAAAATTAATACATAAATTGTGTTCTTTTTTAAACCAGTTCCAAGAATGTATATTTCCATATGTATTCCAAGTGGTTTTTGAAATTGATTATTTACTATTACATTGCTTTTCGCCTCACTGGGTCTTTGTTGTTGCGCATGGGCTTTCCCCAGGTGCAGCGCTTGGGCTCATCGTGGTGGCTTTTGTAGCAGGGCATGGGCTCCAGAGCGTGGGCTCAGTGGTGGTGTATGGGCATAGTTGCCCCCAGGCATGTGGAATCTTCCCAGACCAGGGATCAAACCCCTGTACCCTACATTAGCAGAAGGATTCTTAACCACTGGACCACAGGGAAGTCTTCCAGATGTTTAACAACATATTCGTGACACTCGTCATAGATTCTGCCCTAGAAAGTTGAGCAAAGTATTTTCATATGTATATGGAACAGTAATAAATGAAATACTAATTTCTTGTTTTAAAATTTCAATAAATCTGGGTTTTTAGACTTAACAGAGCAGCATCTGTTCGAGTAGAACTGTTTTTTGTTCTATGTCTAGCTGAAATTCTTTGACAGATATAGAAGATTAAAACATAGCTGTGATATGAGTTCATGTATCTTTTTGTTCATGACTTGGTAACATTTCTCTGCAACTTTGAAAATCTTTTGAGATAAAATGTGACTCATGTTAATAGGGCAGTATCTCTTTTATCGTAGAACTCACTTAAATCTAAAGGAAACAGTTAGCAATGTAAAAAATATTGAATTAGTTGATGTTCGATATGTTAGGTCTCATATTCTATAGGCATTTGTTGGTTGCTCAATTGAAGGTCTTTAATTTTTAAAATATCTTTTAAAATCTTTTCTCTGTAATTTCTGATAAAATTTCCACAACTGAAATAATATGTATTTTTACCATCTCTTTGTCTAAAAATGGTTTTCTTTTTTTGTGAGTGTGACCAAAATTGCAAGATCAGACCTTGTTACATATTATTTAAAAATATTTCTGGATATTTAATTTTGATTTGAGATGACTAAACTTTCTCAGTTCTTGTTTGTTGACAAGAAATTGCTTGTCAGGTTTATTATGTTTATGTTGACACTGTCTCTTAGTATTGTTTAGTTTACTTTCTTTAAGCTTTTAAAATGTATTGGGCAACTTATTCCTGTTCTGCTTAGTAAATTACATTTGGTATTCAATGTGAAATATGCAATATGCTTTAGTTCTGTCTTTTTTCTGTATTGTTTCAATAAAAGTTTATGCACCTGCATTTAATTCTACATCAGTAGTGCACTTTTTTACGTTAAAAATTTTGCTCATTATTTTTTAGCTAGAAAATTAATTCTAATTAAGACAGAATAAGTAATTCAGATTAATAGTTACAGTTTACACATGGTGTCAATGTAATTTGTGCTGTTTGCATAAAATATTCAGACAAATCAATTAAATGTTATATCAGTGCATAGAAAAAATTCATTCAAGCAGAATCTCTGATTTAAGATTGACTACACTGGTGATGTGATTATGTGTAGTGTCAAGAAAAATTGCACTGACAAGTTAAAACAGGCAAGAAGACTTTACTCAAGACTGTTCCAACAAGGGAGAGAGACTGAACTCAGATGCTACTACAGCAGGGGATTGTAGCTAATGGGCAGGGTAAGGCAGTCAGGTAAAAAATTACTGAGAAAAACTTGGTTAGGTATAAAGGGTGGGAGTGTCAACAGTTTGGTTAGGTTTCAAGGGTAGGGGGATTGCCTGTAAACTGGTTTAGTAGGATTCTTGTTAGTTGAGGAGAAGGCTTAGAGGAGCCTGATTAAAGTTTGGTCAAGGAGGGAGTTCTTGTCAGTAATACTAGAGACAATAAAATCATTTGTGACATTTTAAGTAAAAATATAATCCTATCCAAACAATGAAGTTGTGTTTAGTGGAATAATATGCTGCTTCAGTTAAAAAATTGTGTTTTTATCAATTAAAAACTAGGGCTTCTCTTGTAGTTCAGCTGGTAAAGAATCTGCCTGCAATGCAGGAGGTGCCGGTTGGATTCCTGGGTCAGGAAGATCCCCTGGAGAAGAGATAGGCCACCCACTCCAGTATTCTCGGGCTTCCCTGGTGGCTCAGATGGTGAAGAATCTGCCTGTAATGTGGGAGACCTTGGTTCGATCCCTGAGTTGGGAAGATCCCCTGGAGGAGGGCATGGCAACCCACTCCAGTATTCTTGGCTGGAGAATCCCCGTGGACAGAGGAGCCTGGCAGGCTACAGTCCCTAGAGTCCCAAAGAGTTGGACACGACTGAGCGACTAAGCACAGCACGGCACAATTAAAATTCAGTAAAATAAAAAAATTCAATCTCTTCATCTCATTAACCACATTTAAAATGCTCAATAGATGGACTTCCCTGGTGGTCCAGCGGTTAAGATTGTCCTTCACTGCAGCAGTTCTGGGTTTGATCCTTAGTTGGGGAACCTAGCCCATGTGCCGCAGGGCCAAAAAAAAAAAAATTGCTCAATAGCTGGCTGTGGCTCATGGCTCCTGTAATTAGACAGTGGAGTTCTAGAACTTTTTGGACTGTCATTAGCTGTGTGTTGACCTGCATTCTGAACCTAAATATATGTTTTCTGTACCCACAGAAATATTTAGGTTTGGGTGTTTTTGATAAGCATAGTGGAATTATATTGTATGTATTTTTGTTTCACTTGCTTTTTTTTTACTTACCATTTATTTTGGAGCTTGTTTTGTGTCAATACATAGAAATCTGCCTCTTGCATTTTAATGCTGCCCAGGGTTGACCATAGAATGGATATACTTTAGTGACTTTAACTGTTCCCAACTGATTGCTCTTACATTGCTCCCAGTACTATGCATCTACTAAGAAGGCCTTGTGTGTTTGAGTATTTTTCCAGGTAGATTCTGAGAAGTAAAATTACTGCAATTTTAAAAGTTTTTGCACATGTAAACAATGATTAGATACTCTCAGATTGCCATCACAAAACCGTTTTACACTCCCGTGAACATTTCCTGAATAGTACTCTTTGTCCTGCACCTTCATCTGCTCCTGACATTTTCAGTCATTAAGAATTTTGCGAGTCTTATGAATGAAAATCATTTTTGGTATACATTTCCTTGATAGTGAGATTGAATGATTTTTCATGTTTCCATTAGCATTTCATTTCTTAACACAATATTTGTATTTAAAGATAGTATATATCCTGTGTTCTTGTTTTTCTTCAAGTAACTGATCAGGTGGCTGGAGCAGGTTGGTTTTCAGTTTGCTTCTCTATGGACCAGAATCATTTACATGACTATTTTCCTGCTCAGCAATAAAACTGCTCAAAAACACTGAAAGGCTAGAGACCACTGAAGAATCAGATTACCCTCTAGAGTTTGCCGGAAAACACCTAGCATCCTATAATGCCCCCAGCAATCTTTCACTTTTTTTCCTGACAAATAACATATTTAAAGCTTCTAGCACATTGTCTGGCTCAGAGTGAGAACTTAATAAATTTAATTCTCTTCCATTGAAAGAATGAAAAACAAAGTAATTGAAAATTTATGGCATTTCTGTAGAGCTGCAGTTCTTTGGATAGGGTCTGTGTCTAGATTTCTAGATTTGGGCTTCCCTGACAGTTTAGTATTTACCTTTGTTTTCCTTGGGTCTTTCTCAGCGCTTGGGAACATTATTCTAGGTAGGTGTTCAGTAATTGTTTGATTGAATGTAACTGTGTTGAAGTATGTTCTAATTCATTCTCCTGTCTGGAAAAACATGTATATCAGGAGAAAATAGGCTTGTTTGTTTACTTTGTTATTTATCATGTTTTCAGACAGAGATTGGGAAATATATCCTAAACACACAAATGGATAGCCTTGCAAATGACAAGACTGACTGCTTTCATAGTCCAAACTGTGTGAATATAGCTAAACAGAAATCCTCCTCAGTACTAAGAGCCAATGTGATTTTGTTGTGTGCATTCTCAAGGCGTTATTATGCAGTTCTGTGAATGGTGTTTTCTACACATGGTAAAGCAGGCTAGCTTATTCAAAGTACGTTACAGCTGGAATAATCCATTGCTTTAAAAATAATTTTTATCTGCTTTTTTAGATTTAGTGTTCAAATATTTTTTCGTAAGTAACTGGGGAAAAAAAAATACACGGTGGCTACTGGAGACTGTAAAATGAAGGAGAAGCTTAGCTTTACTGTGGAGTCTGAGCTGGGTGTAACCTAACTAGCTAGAGGATATGCAATTCCTGATTGACAGCAAGACCAGCATTAGGCAGATTTTGTAAGAGAGAGCAGCAGCTCAGAAACCGTGATAAGGGCTCTGTTAGGAATCACTGCACTCACCACTCATATCTTTAGTTTTTTCATTTTTCTGCCTACTGGATTTGTAAACAAACAGCACAAAACAGTTCCTCTTTTGTTTTTATTAAAGTGATACTGCAATGCAGTTTCAGTCTATCAGCTAGGCAAACGTGTCGAAATTTGATATTCTCACTAAATTAGCCAGTTTTTAGCTGTGTTCTATGCTTATCTCTAGACCTTTGTGTATTAAATCCTATCTCGAGCTGTTCTCTTTATAAGCAAGTGTGTTTTGCTTGTGCCTTCCTGTCTTCTTCAGTGAGAAGCTTTATGTAGGTCAGGCTTGGCTTAAGCAGATTTCCTGAACCTGCGTCAGCTTAAGCTGGAGGAATTTTAATAAACCCTCCCCTGTAGGCGTGGGCCTAAATGAGGCTAGCCTAGTTAAGCCTGATCTTTCTCTGTTTGTGAAAAGAGTTGAGCAGAGCTGAAAGCTGCATGGTGGTTTCAGAAACTGCCTACTTAATTTGAAAAGAACAATGGTAGGAAAAGCTAGATCTTCCAATTTTACCTTATCTGAAAAGCTTGATTTGTTAAAGCTGGTGAAGCCATATGTTAAAATTCTGGAAGAACACACTAACAAACATTCAGTGATAGTGGAAAAGAATAGATGTTGGGATATCATAGCAGTTAACTATAATGCGATTGGAGTAGACCGCCCTCCTCGAACAGCGCAGGGCCTACGCACTCTTTACAAAAGGCTCAAAGAATATGCCAAACAGGAGCTATTGCAGCAAAAAGAGACCCAGTCAGATTTTAAAAGCAATATTTCTGAGCCAACCAAGAAAGTTATGGAGATGATTCCCCAGATTTCCAGTTTTTGCCTGGTAAGAGACAGAAACCACATACAAAGGTAAGCTTTATTTTATTTTGTTGTGGAAAATTATGGCGCCTCCTATCTATTGGGCTCTGGCTTAGTTGTGATAGAGATATGCATAGTAAACATCCCCACTACGGGAGCAGTGAATAGATTCTTTGTTTTGCATTCTTCAACAAGAAAAGTGAGGCTATGAGGAATTTTTCTGCTGCATTTGATTTAAGCCACTGTTGATTGTCTTCCCTTCCCCCTTCCCTCCTTCTATAGTTTCTAAAAAGTAAAGGTTAGGGAGGAATAAATGGGATGTAATTTGTGACATTACCTCATAAACTTTTGAAGCTTTAATATTAATTTGTTTAATTAGCTCCTGAGAGGTACCTTTTTCTTATTTCACTTAAGATTACATTTCATTGGATTTTCAGTTTTATATAAAGTTAGCAGTTTCAGGAGAAATGGGACCCTCGCTTTATTATGAATTTTCACTGTCTACAGTTACTGTTAGTTTCACTGTCTAAGTTTTTGTTGCTAAAAACCTAAAATGAACAATTAAGTAAACTTGTTAGTAGCACCATTGCATATGTATATGTTAAGACAGTTTAAATTATTTTTCTAATTTATACTCAAAAGAGACAAGGAAACACAGGAAAAGGTGTTAATGCGTAATTAAGGATTCAGATTATGTAATAAAAGTTTTTGTTGCTTTTATGTGTTAATGGTCTAGTTTCACTTTAAGCTCTCCCATAGTGTTTTGCAAGGGTATCAAAATATGAATTTTAATATGTCAATAAGAGCAACTGGATTAGAAACAGGTTTTCGGTTGAATTTTGTGCTCTACGTAACCACTTGCCCGGAAATCTTAAAAAACTATTATCTTACTGCTAATTCAGATTTTAACTCCCAGCAAAAGATAAAAATGGCAGCTTCATGCTTGTTTTGAATCATTTGGAATAATTTAAGCAAACCGTAAACTCCTTGCTAGTTGAGAAATGTTTCAAACTTAACTTTACAAAGTACTTTTCTGTTGGTGAGAGAGTCTTTATATAAGCAAAATGATTAATTACCTGTGAAATTCCTTTGAAGTTAGGGAAGAAATGGGAAAAACCTTCTTAGTCAAACATATTTGTTATTTTGGTAATTTACTAGGATAGTATTTTTGAGCCCAACTTCTTACAATATACTTCTTATTTCTAGTTAATAGCATAGTGAAAGATAACACCAGTGGGAATCTAAGACATGGATACACACTACATTAATTCATGGGGTCAGTGCTTAAACTGTTCACTGTGATGACAAATGATTAAATCCCAGTATGGTGAATGTCAAAAAAAAAAACCCCTTCACAGTGAGACTGCTTTATACTCATTCAATTTTTTTTACCTCTTTGAGCCATAAAGAACATTGGCTTTGCATTATAGGTATTAAACTACCTTTTGGCTGTAGGCTTTTATAATTTGAAAACTAAAACTAAATGTAGTTTTATTAAGTTGTGTATTTTAAAAATACAGCAATGTAGAAGAGAAATAATACATATATAAGATACAAGTATCTGTTTATATATATATGGTATATGTACACATACATACATACAATATATATACCTACACAATCAGTCTTTTGGGACACCAACATTTCTCTGATAACATGAGTTAATTGATTTACACATTTCTATACCTACTGGATTTACACATTTCTGTGCCAACTGTTGGAACAGTTTTTTCAGTTTTTAAAGGTAAGAGTATCAGAAATATGCCACTTAAACACTCATGTCAGCATATCTGCACGGACACTTTCTCTACACTAGGATTTTCATTTAATTTATTTATATATTTAATATACTTATTTGACATCATCTTGACTCTTAATTATCTCAGAAGTTTATAATTACAGTATCTTAATTATGCTTCTGTATAAATATGCCTGTTAATTTCATCAAACCCTCTATACTTAATAAGGAAAATGCTACTACATATTTTATTTAAGGTATTTAAAGATATGCAACTATTTCATGAGGCTGTTTCTGCAATTCACATTGATTTATGTCTTTATTTTTGCCTCTCTTTAATATCAGATTATATTTTGTGTTTGTATAACCAATTTGATCCTCAGAATTCATATTCATAAATTTTAAAAGTCCTTTTCTGTTTGATCATTTTTAGTGACTTTCTCTAAGTCATTTTTAGACTTTGTTATGCCTTGTTTATGATGTTTTAAACTAAAATAGCATGGAATATAACAGATACAAGGCATATTTTAAATTTACATGGGAGTATATTATCTGTGTTTAATTGTGAGTCTTATAGTCTATTATACATACTAATTTGGAAAAGTAATTATGTAGGTTTTTAAAATTTCATTTGTAGCTGTTTTAACGTTTTCCCACTCTAGGATTTAGAGATGTTAGTAAAAGTAAATCTTACTAATTTGAATTACATTTGTATTCCTTTTTTTGTTTTCAAAAATCATAAAATCACAAAGGCAAGATTATAATTTATATAATCTATTATACAAATAGATTTTTTATAACATATTAAATATCTTATTTCATTTGTACCTCTTAGACAAATATCTGATATTTCTAGCAATTTAATGCTATTGGTGACATATGGAGAGTTTAAATTCTTTTCCTTATGTTCTACTTGAAACTTGTTCCAGCATTTTAATCACCCACGTCGAATACATTCTTACCTGTATTACTTATTTATGATTTATAAAATGTTCTTTCAATAATATTAAGTGTAGCGTTTCCATTAATGTTCCATCTCTTTCACCTCTATAACTTTTATTTTTAAGTTAGGCAGAGACATATTTTTTAAAAAACCTAAGAAACATTGTATTCTTAATTCACAACTTAATGTTATACATGAAATTATTTAAAAACCAACAGAATTTTAAGGAACATTGTGTTTTGTCATAACAAATATTGGTATATCAAAATTTAAATTATGCTAAAACTGTAGTTGCCTCTAATAGGAGTGCATATTTTATGGAAATTTCATGTAAATTTAATAAAATATCAATATATAGAGGCCATTAAAAATTGCATTAAAAACACCATTTCATTTATTCAGTCTTTCAACATATGACGAGTACCTACTAGATTCCAAGTACAGTATGATGCTGGTTACTGATGATTCAGTGGTGGACGTAAACCCTTGCTCTTGTACGCTTCACCTGGCCACTGGTTAAAAGGCTTAAAGAACACCTGAGTCATGTGGTTCTGGATAGATAAGGGGGAAACACCACTGTATTTGAAATTGGAAAGTTAGGAGAACCCCCTGCTAGTGGAGCATACCCCAAATCATACACAGTCTTGATTTTTTGTGTGTGTGACAAATACAGAGATCACTACCTCTCAGAGACTGCCTTGTGCTGTCCACTGGCCTTCCACTGTCTTCCTTCCAGAGTCATGGACCTCAGTGATTTTTAGATTAATCAGTTCAGGAGAGCAGAAATAGGAGGTCTAGGACTACCATGTAGGGATAGTGAGGCCCAGAATGAATTAAATGACTCTTTACAGCATTTAAGAACCTTAGGCTTACAGGGACAATTGATAGCTCTTTGAGAGTGTTAAAAATGCCACTTCTTTTTTATTTACCTCCGTAGCCTTGTTTAGTATTTGTAATTTACTCTTCTTTCAGGAGCCCAATTTTAAAGTTAAGGATAGGGGAGAGCCATATATATATATATATATATATATAATGAATATATATATAAAATCCCAGCCTTAGTCACTTTATTATTCCAAGGATTAAAAAATATTTTTTGTTTCGTAATTTGCTTTTTAGCTTGGTAATTTAATGTATATTAAATATGAAATTATGTTTTAAAATGTTCTTGTCTTCATTTGATTTACATTTTATAATGGTTTTTTGTGTGCTGTAGTGCAAACTTGGATGAGGAAGCGCAGGCTGGTACCAGTTCACTACAGGTAATGTTGGACCGCCATCCAGTTGCTATTACAGTGGAGGTGAAGCAAGAAGAAGACATTAAGCCCCCTCCTCCACTGGTTTTAAATTCTCAACAGAGTGATACTTTAGAGCAAAGAGAAGAACAGGAATTAGTGCCTGTAATGGAAAGATCTTTGTCACCATCACTTTCCTCTGTTGATATGAGAATGACATCGTCTCCATCTTCTATCCCAAGGCGAGATGATTTTTATCGGCATGAGAGTGGAGAAAATTTTAGGTCACAATTAGGGTATGATCCTCAGATTCTACAAATGCTGAAAGAGGAGCATCAGATAATTTTAGAAAATCAAAAAAGTTTTGGATTATATGTTCAGGAGAAGAGGGATGGATTGAAAAGAAGGCAGCAGCTAGAGGAAGAGCTGCTAAGAGCAAAAATTGAAGTTGAGAAGCTGAAAGCAATTCGACTACGGCATGATCTACCTGAATATAATAGTCTCTAAGAGTTTTTTTCAATCTTGCAATTTGATTATTTTAGTTTTGGCCTGATTAGTTTCATTTGGGAATATCCTGAAGCAGGGTACATATTCTTAAAATATATTGTTAATCTCTGTTATGAAAAAGGCTTTTTTGACATGATTTTCTGATTATTTAATTTTCCTTTGAGATATAGTAAAACTGATGGCATGCTTATAAATTTTTTGTCTTCCTGGGCCTTACAAAAGATGTTTTATTTTGATTATTAACATATATAAATGCATATGTATATACATAAATATTCTTTCAAAGTTCTGAATCTTCAACATTTTTAATTGACACTTTGAAAGCTGTATGTAGTTCAAGCTGTTTATTAATGTTAGGTTAATTTAGAAGCAATACTAGCTTAATAGAAGCTTGTCTATATGACACTGATTTTTATGCTTTCATTCTTTGAAGGAATAAATTCTAGAATTTTAGGGACTAAAATATTAGGGACTAGAATTTTAGGGACTAAAATGGAAGGTATTTGGAGAACACTTTTCCCACCTCAATGTAAGGGTAATAAAACTGAGGGCAAGGGAAAACTCAGTGATTTACTTGGTTTACCAAAGCTCTTTATGGCATAGCAAGGACCAGCACTCAGTTTTTTTTTCTCTCTAATTCCCCCCCCCCCCCCCCCCCCCCGTGGTTCCATAGAAGAAAAAATCCGCTAAAGTATCCTCCATGGTAAAAAAAATTAGAAACATTTATTTCATTAAAATTGTCTTTAAAAAATTGTCTTTGGTGGATTGTGAAATCAGGGGGATTGTGTCAGTTACTCCCATCCTCCTTTTTTTTTTTTTTTTTGGTCCTGCAAAATAAGATATACTGTTGGAGCTGTTATATATTGAGGTGGCCAAAAAAGTTTGTTTGGTTAGTGAATACATTGTTCAGTACATGTGTCTTTTATTTTTACTTAAAACCGAACTAAATTTTTGGCCAATCCAATATGTTGACTCTGAGATTTAATATGTTGATTCATTTTGAATGTCTTAGTCTGAAAAAGATTTCTTTCATGGTAAAATCACAGTAAACTTTAATGAACAAAATCAAAATTTTAAACATTATATGTGTGTAACTTAGGATATCTGTAGTCTTATGTTTCTGTAAATATTACTATTTTAGTATTTGTGGAAATAAATAAAACTTTGATTCTTAAAGCACACATACACATTTTGTTAAATCTTTAATATGTCTACTACTTAAGGATTTCTATTTTGGCTAGGGGTTTGTTGAGGAAGGCTATTTTAAGCCAAGCTTTAGAATGGGGTAGGTTGGATTTCAACACTTTTTGGGGAAAAGGCTGTTTATGTCAGAGTGAGCAGCATGAAGAAAGGCATAGAAGAAGAGAAAAAGTGGGTCAGAGTGTATAAGCCCAAATACAGTGCTAAGCCAGGTGATTTTTAAGTGATTTTAAGTGAACACAGCCAGTTAGGGCTGTGATAGTCTGGATGAGGACATATACCTTGACTAATTGGGGTTAGCTACTCTTCAGCTCTAGCAGAATTTTTACATGTAGAAATAAGCAAGAAATCTGCATTTTTATGAGAAATTTTTATTTTTTAAACATTTAAAAATAATTTAAAATGTTTAAAATAATAAATACATAAAACAGTGGGCCTCATTCAGCCATTGGGCTTCTGGCTCATGGCGTTTGGTATAGATAGATCAGTGGTTCACCAAGAGTGCATCAGTATCACTTAAAGAACTTGAGAGAAATGTAAATCCATTCCTTTTGGATCAGCGACTCAAAGGGGAGAGTCCAGCAGTTTGTTTTAATAAGCTCTCTAGAGATTTCTGATGCAAGCTATAAAGCCATTCGAAGAACCACTGAAACAGAGTATTTTGAAACCTAACGTGGTGCATAAATCATTAGAATTTCAAAAATTTTTGTTGAAGAGTGGGTGAAGGTAAACTGAGGGATATCATTTTGGAAGTTGGAAAGTGGTGCTAGATTATGGATTACATTAAAAGCTGTTTTAAGGAATCAAATGTGAATGTATAATGGGAACCTTTGTAAGGCTTTTGACTAGGGGCATATGCCTTAAGCTCTGTCTTAATGTCATAATAGCACCATTTCAGAGTGGGCATTGTAGTGAGGAGATGAAATCCAAAATTTAGGTTATGGCTACAGGAATAGAAAGAAAGTAAATAAAATAGACCCTTACAGTACCGTTTGAGCCTGTTGACTACTTAATTTCATTGGTGTTTTATATCTGCTATTAGAGTTAAATATTATAAAAATGTCTTGAATGTATAATGTATCCTTTTGACAATTTCATCTTCTTTAATCTGCTCTCTGACTTTTCTTTCAGTCTAAAGACTTTAAAATTCTTATTTGAGGTAATGTTTTTACAGTATAATTCTCATAAGTCTTTACAGCAGTAAGCTTTAACTTTTTGAAATTATTGAAAGCAAGTTACCATACAAAATGTAATAATTCATATTATAATCTTAGCATGGTACTACTCAGAATTGTTAATGAATGTTCAATTGGAATGCTAACTTTGTACAGCTAGATCAGAGTTTTCCAAATTGTTCTGTGGAATAGTCATTCTATGAAATGTCTTTATTAGCAAAGTAACATGTTCAAAAAAAGTGCAATATACATTTTTTTGGTGACTAGATTCTAAAATAAGTGTGGAAGGTAAAAACATAGACTATACAAAATTGTCCTTAAACATTTTTTTTGCTGCCGAGAAAACGTAGTCTGCTTCAGTAAGATTTTTCACCAGTTCAAGATTGTTGTTTCGTTGCTGATAATCATGTGACAAATGTGTTAGCGATTAGGGCCGAATAGAATAGAAAACCTTAGTTTTACATATTTTTAAACACCAGTATTCCACTCATTGCAGTGGAGTTCACTGCAGCAGTTTTTCTGAGTCACTGTTGTTTAATTTTAATCTGCAAAAATTAAAGTGAATGTGATTCTGATTCATTTTTATTACTCGCCTCCCCCTCCTCACCCCAGCAACTATAGTTAGCATAGGATAGTTTTTTTTGAGAAATTCTGTGTGAAAAAGACTTGTTTAACTACTGAACTTGTTTTGGACGCTGTTTATTATTATCTTGCAGAGTATCTTAGGGAAATTCTGAGCTAAAGCTTTTTTCTTTTCCTTTCTATATTGAGAATTTTTTGAGTTTTTGGCTACTTACCAACTTACATTCACAGTTTTTGCTGAGGACAAGTTTCACTAAGGGGCATATGTAAGGGCAAATTCTACTAGTGCAAATAGAATAGAACTGAAGCCCCCTGACATCTTATATACTACAGAGAACTGTTTGGGGCCATGAGCTTTACTTATGAAATGTAATGCTGGGAAAACATAGAAAGAGTGATTTTATTTTTTAAATGTAGACTTGGTTCTGTATAAATACATCAAATTTGAAAAATATACTAAGTCATAAGACTATTTTCGTCCAATATATTCGTAATTTAGATAGTGCGTACGTTATTCTTGTCATCTTGTCTTTTCTTACTCATTTTGAACTTAAATGGGTATGTTGTTTTTTTTTAACAACTTATGACTTTATAAAACTAGATATGATTTGTAATAGCACCCTGAAAAAGTTTATGAAGTTCTTTTATTTCTTACAAATACCAGATTTCTTAAAATACTGAAATATATTTCTGTTTTGTGTAATGAGACATCAACTTGGTGTAATTTAATTTTGAAAGATTCATTCTACCTTGTTGCATCACTACTTTCATGAAAATGTTTAAAATATGAATTATTTTTCATGTGCCTTCTTTTAGAATAATGTCAAGTTTTAACTGAGTGTGGTAAATTGTAATTAAAATATACTGTAGATGATAGTGGTTAAATGGTTTGTTAATACATGTTCTTTTAAATACATGGTAATACATTGTATTGACTTGTGTACTCTTGTGTGCCGTAAGTCAAAGAATTCAGTACTACACAGGTAAAATTTTTTGATGAGACATAGTTGAAATAATGACATTTCTTTAGGTGATTGTGCCAGTGGTTGGTGGTGGTTTAGTTGCTAAGTCATGTCCGACTCCTGTGACCCCATGGAGAGAGGAGCCTGGCAGGCTACAGTCAACGGGATTCTCCAGGCAAGAACATTGGAGTGGGTTGCCATTTCCTTCTCCAGGGAATCTTCCCAACCCAGGGATTGAACCTGGGTCTCCTGAATTGTAAAAATTACAATCTTTACCAACTGAGCTACAAGGGAATCCCTTGTGCCAGTGTAGTTGCCAAATGTACCATGTCTAAATTTCATAATATATTTATTTTTTTCAATTGTTAAGATTTACAGATTTTAAAAATCAATTGAACATTTGATAGTGACTTTGATTGTAAATAGTAAAAGTAATTAGATGAAATATGGTTGTAATACTTAACAAAGAGAAACGAGCAAATTCTTAAAATATATAACCTAATTAAACATTAATAGTCATGCCAGATCTTTGTATATGATTTTGAGAAATTGGTCCCATATATTTTATATATCTTCTATAAGTTGTTTTCACTAAAAATAGCAGCTATGATGTGAATTTATATTATTTATCTTTAGTTTTCAGTTCCTTTGTAAATAGTGGAAAGCAAAGTTAATAAATAAATAAATAAATAAAAATATCACCCAAGTTAGCCCACACTTAACTAACATGGATATATCGTTAGACTTATACTATCACATAATTATCCATCTGTATCCATCCATAAATTCTTTTTTTTTCTTTTAAGGAAAGCTTATTTTAAAACAAGTTGCAGAATTAAAATACTTTACCCATAAACACTTCAGCATGAGTATTATGAACTGGAGTTCAATATTTATTTGTGTGTGTATGATTTTTTAAGTAAGATTTACAGACAGTGAAATCTTAAATACACCATTTGATGAGTTTTGACAAATTACTATACCTGTGTAGCTTAAAACCACTTCAAGATTTAAAAGGTTATCACTCTATCACTTCTTCGCCATGATCAAGTGTAAAAAGTTATCACCCTAGAATGTGCTCTCCTGCCCCTTCCTAACCGATCCCCTGGCACCTCAGGCCCCTCAGGCCAGTTATTCTAATTTTTAAAAAAACATAGATAAATTTTTCTTTTTCTAGAACTTAATATTATTGAGGTTAAACAGTATGGACTCTTTGTTTCTGTTCTCTTTCATCCATCTTAATGTTTTTAATATTCATCCATCCTCTTATCAGTAGTTCATTGCTTTTTATGTTGCTGAGTAGTATTCCATTTTATAAATACACCACAGTTTGTTTATCCTTTATCTTTTTTAAAAAAATTACTTTTCTTTATCTAATGAATTTGTTTGGCTGTACCAGGTCTTAGTTAAGGCATATGGGATCTTAGTTCCCTGACCAGGGATCGAACGCAGGCCCCCTGCATTGGGAGCATGTCTTAGCCACTGGATCACCAGGAGAGTCCCCATCCATTATCTTTTGATGGACTTCTGGACTTTTTCCAGATTTTGGTTGTTCTGTATATTTTCGTATGTGTGTCATGAACTTAATGCTGGCTTAGGGAAGATATATGTTTAACTTTTTAAGAAACTGCCAGACCTTTTCTCAAAGTGATTGTACCATTTTACACTTCCATCAACAGTGTATGGATTATTTTTTAAAATAAACTTTGTATGCTTATTGATTGGAATGTCAGAATTGAAATTGATGAATAAAATTTTTATATTTAATTGAATTAAAAGTGCTGGGCAGATAGCTTAGATATCTGGGAATATTGTAGTTTGTTGATTTTTTTTTTTTCTGTTTTAGCACTAATTGCATATATGCTTTGGCATGAAGAATTGAGAAATACGATGAAATGTATAGTTCCTGCCATCCTCAAAATATCGTTCTGAAAATGATCTTTAATGCAAAGAAATATCTTCTAAGTTTATTTTATACATAATGATACTTGCAGTTAGTTGACATTCAGTCTGTTTTGTTAGGTAAAGAAAACTATGGAAGAATTTGTATATTCATGTTTGCATATTTTTTAGTGTAATAAAAACCATATCTTTCAAATCTCACATTTATATTGCAGTTATATGTTAATGCATATTAAAAGTTCTGATAGCTTTTGATAATTTTGAAACTCAAAAAATATGGTTTGTGAGAGTATTTACATTTTTTGTTGAATTTGATGATAGGAGACATTTTAAATTCCATTTACTCCATTAAAAACAATGTATATGTTTAGAATTGTTAAAAGAATATTAAAGGTTTGGGTTTATGGAATGTATAATTAAGCCACGCAATCTTAGAGTTACTATGCTTAGGACTCATCCATTAAGATGATAATATCCACTATTAATATTTAAATGACCATGTCTCTGCCTTCCTCTTTTGTCCAAGCATGGTTTTAAGCATTCTTACCCTGTGAATTACCTTGTGAATCTTGCTGTACACATTTGAGCCTCTGGTTTATGAAGACTATTTTTGGCATTGATTTGGAAAGCACGTTACAGGGTCAAGGGAGAAGTAGGTCAGAACCAAGTTTAGAAATAAAAACGAATAGCATGCGTGCTCAGTTGCTTCAGTCGTGTCTGACTCTTCCCAGTCCTACGGGCTGTGGCCATTCAGACTCCTCTGTCCACGAGATTCTCTAGGAAAGGATATTGGACTGTGTTGCCATGCCTTCCTCCAGGAGATCTTCCCGACCTGGGGATCAAACCCATGTCTCCTTCATCTCCTGCATTGCAGGCGAATTCTTTACCCACTGAGCTACCTGGGAAGCTTGGGAAAAATTATAGGTTAGAGTGGAATTGTTAGTGGTGGTTAGTCTGGAATGTAGCAAATTAGTCATTATTTTATATGTTACAAGTAGTCTAGATAAAGGAAGTTATGCTCTAATAGGTTTAATTCCGAATACCTTCATTCTGCTTTTTTGCAGTCATTCTCCTTTGCCTGCCCTATGTGTTAGTCCTTCTCAGCTGCGTCCGACTCTTTGCAGCCCCATGGACTATAGCCCACCAGGCTCCTCTGTCCATGGGATTTTCCAGGCAAGAATACTGGAGCAGGTAGCCAGTCCTTTCTCCTGCCCTGTGCCTCCATTTAAAATGGGACTAAATGGGAAAGGGACAAGTACAAGACGATGATGATGGTCGTCAACATTTGGAGAGCGCTTACTGCATGGCAAAGACTGTTCTAAGCATTTTACATGTATTAGCTAGTCTAATGTAACAACTCTGTGATGTAGATATTAGTATTGCATTCGTTTGACAATTTATAAGCTGGCACAGGGGTGAGGAACTTGTCCAGGGTCATATTGCTAGTCAGAGCAGACTCAAGCTTCAAGCGCAACCAGTCTGGCTCCAGAGTTCATGCTTTTATTCCTTCTCCTTTCTTTCCTGCAAAAGAAAGGATATATCTAAATCTGGGACTCTTATGTTATTTCAGTTAGTATAAGGAATTCTGAATTCTTAGGATTTAACTACTGTCTTTTGTTCTAGTCAGTTTTTTGTTTTTTTGTTTGTTTGTTTGTTTTGCAGGGGCAGGTTTGGACATAACAGGCAGCTCTTCTGGGAATACAACAGGATATTTGACTCTAAGATATCTTTCCCAGCCATTTTTGTTGAAGACAGGCTTTTTTTCCCTTCTTTAATAGCAATCCTGAGAAATTGCATTTTTCTCTTAACCAAGTGAAAATCAAGAACAAATTTGAAAAATACAGAAAGCTTGTCAGTCTTTCATTCAGTGCAGAGTGACTGATACTAGTAGAAATAGTGTATAAAGAAACTAAAATCGTCTAAACTTGCACACCACAACATTTTTTAGAATTCAAAAACTGATCAAAGCATCCCATCTTTTTCATTAATGCTAAAACCCTCAAAACTATCTGGAAAAATTAAAACAACAAAAATAACACATGACGACTAACTTATCTAAAAACTGGTATCTTTTTGACTAAAAACTAATGGAGTAATACAGTCTTCATAATATTTAAGCAAAATTTGATTTAGCAAAACTATTTGGTAGAAATTATGGTTATGAAAGAATTTATGTTGGCAAAAATTAAAACGCATAAAGAAGTGATAACTCTTTGTTATAACATTTACTTGGAAAATAATCCTGAATGTACAGTGTGTACAACTATGCAGCTGAGTTCAAAGTTAATTTCTAAGGCTACTTTCTCGTGAAAATTTGTGTTGAGGTAATTCTATTTTAATATCTTTATAAACATGAAGTAAAAATGTGCCTAGAATAAAAATGGCAGTTTTGGAAACTACCTGTTGTTACAGGAATATGGTGATGGCCAAGGTCCAAAGAGACACTCCTCTCAACACTCTACAGTTTTGTGGGAAAGGCTGGCATTAAATAATTTGTCACATAATTGCTGAGTTAATGCTGAGATAACACAACTTGATGTAGTTTTGCAGTCAGGGAAATTTAAACTGTATGAAAGGGTGGCTTAGAAATTAGGTAAGCATGTTGAAGGAAGAGAAGTAGAAGGAACTTTGGCTGGAAGTAATATTTTCTTCAAGACCTTGAACACAAGTAGATGATTAGATTTACATTTAAAAACTCATGTGTGTAAGCTCAGTCGCTCAATCTTGTGAGACTCCTCAGTCCATGAAATTTTCCAGGCAAGAATCTTGGAGTTGCCATTTCCCTCTCCAGGGGATCTTCTCAACCCAGGGATTGAACTCGTGTCTCCTGCATTGGCAGGCAGATTCTGTACTACCGCACTACCTTGGAAGCCTACATTTAAAAATCAGTAAATACGGAAAATGGCTTTGGGTGTAGGGGTAGCAAGAGAAGACTATTGATAGAACTGTTGAGAAGACCCTGCAATATTTCCATAGTCCCGAGATGATTATTTGGAAAGAGTAAGGACAATGCAGAAGGCGAATAGTATACAGTTTTGAGAACCATGAAGAGGGTAGAATCAGGTGGATTTTGTGGTTGATTGACTCAGGAATTGAGAAAATGAATGTCCTGAATGATTGGCAGTTTCTTGGCTTCTTTCACTGAAAAATGGAAAAACTGAAAGAGGAGCAATTTTTGAAGAGAAGATAAGTGGACCTGGTGAGTTTGTGACATTCATGAGACATTCATGTAGACCCAACTATATATATGTGCTGTTATATATACAAATTAGAGTTATGATCTGGGCTAGAGAAAAAAATGCAACTTAGTATAGTAATGGTATTGAAGCCATGGGAGCTAATTTAAGGAGATTTGGTACATAGTGAGGGGAGGCAGGCTTAGAACTCAGGGCTGAAGAGCTCCAATAAACAAAGGTTAGACAGGAAGTAAGAACTGGCAGAGATGATTAAGAAATAGCAATCAAGGAAGAGGAAAATTTGAAGTGTGTTAGAAGCTATAAAAATAGAGTTCAGTATTTCAGGAAGAAATGGTCAGCATTATCCAATACTTTGATCAACTTTGGTCAGGACTAAAAAGTAAAGAGCTCCCTTTTTGTGTGTGTGTGTGGTTTCTTATTTCTTTTTTTTTAAATATAAATTTATTTATTTTAATTGGAGGCTAATTGCTTTATAATATTGTAGTGGTTTTGCCGTGCATTGACATGTGTACATGTGTTCCCCATCCTGAACCCCCCTCCCACCTCCCTCCCCATCCCATCCCTCTGGGTCATCCCAGTGCACCAGCCCCAAGCACCCTGCCTCATGCATCAAACCTGGACTTGGTGGCCTTTAACACAGCAACTTTGGGGCAGGCCTGACTGGAATCCAAGTTGGTGAAGTTAAGTTGTGAATTTGAAGAAACCGAGGGAGTAAGTGGTTATTCAGATGATTATAGTGAAAACAGTGGGGACAGGTAACTTTCAGGCAATATAAGTTCCCTTTTTATGGGTGTGTTCTAGTTTATCCTTGAGCATAACACATCACAGAACTTTATTTTTCCATGCTATGGCCTTTTCCTGTGATTTACTGTGGGGAAAGGATTTTAGTAGGGGGAAGTCAAGTGATCTTTTTAAGAGCTCTTTCTTACCCCTAAAATAATGCACTGGTTCTCCTTCCAATCCCATAGTTTCTCATTAAAAATAGAATCAGCCTTTTGACCTGTTATTACAACATAATCATTTATTGAGTTACAGTATAATGTTTAATAGTTTCTAATGAGTGGGCTTATGTCGACCTGGTACATTTTAATCTGTTAAATTCTATGTGTTGCCAAAACAAATGGTTTTCTTTTTTTTTAGGAGGGAGGGAGAGAGAGGAGTGTTTAAATAACCTGAGCCTATTTAAAATTTCGCAGATTATTTGAAAATTTATTATAATAAAAGGTGTAGTGAATTCCTTATAATAAAGAGGATATAAATGGATTTTTGATTCTTCTAGCACATTCGACACTAAGTATTCACCTTTTGCATATTAAAATATAATAGTGTTATATTTTAATTTTTAAATTTTTAGTTTTTTTATTTATGTAATTTTGGTTGTACTGGGTCTGCATTGCTGTGCACAGGCTTTCTCTAGTTGTGGCAAGCAGGGGCTACTCTGTTGCCCTGTGCCGGCTTCTCATTGCGGTGGCTTCTTTTGTTGCAAGTCCAGGCTGTGGGCATGTGAACCTCAGTAGTTGCAGCACGCTGGGTAGAGCTTGAACTCAGTAGTTGTGGCACAGGGGCTTGGTTGCTTCACGGCATGTGGAATCTTCCTGGACCAGGAATCAAACCCTTGTCCCTTTGGCAGGTGGATTCTTATCCACTGCATCACCAAAAAAGTCCTTTACTTTAACTTTGACATAATTTCTTACTAATTCAAGTTCTCTTTATTGCCCGTTTTCTACTTATAGATTTCACTGAAATTTTGTAATAAGAGTTTGAGTTTAGACTGCATTTTGGGCAATCTGTAAGTTGTTGGATGAATGAATGTTGAGGGTTTTCAGATTAGATTGAAAATTCAATTTAAAAAGTTGAGAAACTTAATTTAGGTACATACTTTATAATATGAAATTAGAGAAATCAAGCAAAGAGGAAATGTAACTATATATAAAAAAGGTCTCACCACTAATAATAAAATCCAAATTACCATGTTAAATGCCATTTCTATCAAATTGGTAAAGATGATTGTTCACACAAAAATCTGTACAGAAATGTTCATAGTAGCTTTATTTGTGATAGTGAAGAGCTATTAATGGAAACACCTCAATAAATAATAAGGAACAAAATAATAAAGAACAAAGTTGATATATAGGCATCAACTTGGGGTAAATCTCAAAGACATAATACTGAGTGGGTGAAACCAGCTTGTAAGGTGGTGTACTGTATGATTTCGATTTATTTGAAACATTCTTGAAAAGACAAAACTATATTGGTAGAAAAACATCAGTAACTGAATAGGGTAACTGTGTGACCAAAAAGAATAGCATGAGAAAGTTTTTTTTAAAAATGACTTTATTTTATTTTTGGCTCTGCTGGGGCTTCACTGCTGTGCAGGCTTTCCCCTAGTGGAGAGCGGGGCTCCTCTCGCTGCCGTGAGCCAGCTTCTCTTGCAGGTCTTCTCTGGCTGCAGAGGATAGGCTCTAGGGTACGAGGACTCAGTAGTCGCAGCTCCTAGGCTCTAGAGCACAGTCTCAATAGTTGTGCACAGGCTTAGGTGCTCTGAGGCATGGGGAATCTTCGCAGATGAGGGATCAAACCTGTCTCTTGCGCTGGCAGGCAGATTCTTTACCACTGAGCCGGCAGGGAATTCCCATGAGGGAGTCCTTTGGAGTGATGGAACTCATCCTGACTGGTAGTGGGTAAATCAATTTGTACCTGTGTTAACATTCATAAAACTGTACACCAAGAGAAAGTGTCAATTTTACTGCATGATAATTGTAACAATACAAAATAAATACAGTTAAAAATTGGTAAGATGATATTAAATATAGTAGTGAAGTAGATCCTGTCTTTGTGGGAATATCATTGGTAATACATTATGCAGATATGAAGCATCATTTTACTGTTTAATGATATGAGAAATGTGTTCAAAGTAATATATGAAAAGAGGAGAATAAAAAACTACACCATATTTTCTATATTAGAAGTGTATTTTCCCTCAAAGAAGTGTATAAAATTACTCTCTGTTCAAACACCCTCATTTGTGATAGGAAGGCCAGGAAAGTGGAGCCACCGCCCTTCAGTTCTTTCTGTTCTTGACTGTTGTGTTTGGGATTACAGCAGCTAGAATCCTTTCAAGGGATTAAGTTGTTGGGCCAGGCATTCTGGACACAACTTCTTAGCTGCCCGTCAATCAATTGTTTTCTTAGAAAAAAACCTTGCTGGTTTCAGATAGTCAAAATTCACTTTCTCAATCCATGAATGCCAATGATGCACAAATGAATTATCTGAATTCTAATAGTGAGAGTGGTTTTTCAGACTTTTAGGAGACTGATGTACCTGGCTTGAAGTTGTACACATTTTTTTGTTTGTTTGGTTTTTGGACATGTGTTTTCTCTCTCTAGAAAATATTTTCCAGTGGAATGGCTGATTGTAGTAGGTGTATGTTTAACTTTTTAGGAGTCTGTCTTACTGTTTTCCAAAGTTATTGTAGTATTTTACAGTCCTTCCAGTAGTGTGTGATATTTCTAGGTGCTCTATATTTTTTTTTTTTCAGTTATAATTGACTTTACATTTTGCTAGCACTTAAGATAGTTTTAAAAATTTTAGTCAGGTTGGTGTGTGGTGTTATCTCATGTTTTTAAACAACTTCATTGAGTTATAATTCACATTCCACGTAATTCACTCATATGATGGCGAGGCCTGGAGTGGCAGTTCATGGGGTCGACTGCATGAACTGACACGACTGAGCGACTGAACAACAGCAACGTAATTCACTCATATAAAGTACATAATTCATGATTTTTTAGTAGTATATTTACAGTTATGTGCAGCTATCACCACACTTTTAAGATGTTTTCAGTACTTCAAAAATTAATCCTGTGCTCTTGAACTTTCAACCCCCATACCCCCCGCCCCTAGTCTCACCCTCACCTTCCAGCCCTAAGCAACCATTAAACTGCTTTCTATCTCTATAGACTTTCCTGTTCTGGACACTTCATATAAATGGAATCATGTAATGTGTAGTCTTTTGTGATTGCTTCTCTCACTTAACATAATGTTATTAAGGTTTATATGTGTTGTAGCCTGTATCAGTAGCATTCCTTTAATGGCTGAATAATATCACGAATAATATCACTAATAATAATGTGATGTACCACAATTTGTTTACTCATTTGTTCGTTGAATGGACATTTGTTTCTACCTTTGGGCTGTTATGAATAATACTGCTATAAACATTCATGTGCAAGTTTTTTTGTGTGGACACGTTTTTCTCTGTCTTGAGCATGTACCTAGGAGTGGAATTGCTGGATCATATGGTAACTGTAACTTTTTGAAGAATCGTGAAATTGTTTTTTAAAGTGGCTGGACTATTTTACATTCCCACTAATAGTGAGTGAAGATTCCAGTTTCTTTGCATCTGCACCATACTTGCTTTTATCCATTTGAGACTAATCATCTTAGTAGATGTGAAGTATATCTTGTGTTTTTTATTTGCATTTCCCAAATGGTTAATGATGTTAAACATCTTTTTATGTACTTACTGACTTTTTGTATATATTCTTTCCTGAATTATCTGTTCATGCTTTTTTGCCCATTTTCTATTGATTTGTTTGACTTTGTTTTCCTAATGGCATCCTTTAAAATTTTTGATAAAATTAAACATTTTATTTTTAATGTTTTATACATTTGTATTCTAAGAAACCTTTGCCTACTGCAAGATTACAGATATCTTCTACTACATTTTCTTGTAAAAGTTTGTAGTAAAATTTTACATTTAAGTCTATGATTCATTTTTCTTTAAATTTTGTATACAGGGTGACTTAATGGTTGATGTTCATCTTTTTTCTGTGTTAACTCAGTTAACTCAGCATTTGTTTGAAAATGCTCATACCATTGGATTTATTTTGCCAACTTTGTTGAAAATCAGTTGAAAATCAATTTGTTTTATCAACTTTGTTGAAAAATAGTGGCCATACACAGTGGCCACTATTTTGTTGCGTTGATCATTGTGTCTTTCTTTTAAATACCAAAATATCTTCATTTTTGTTACATGATAGTTAACTTTGAAATGAGATGGAATAAGTCATTAATTCTCAGTCCTGTGTTTTTAGTTTCCCTGTGGATTTCTATGTAGACAGTTTTATCATCTGCACATAGGTACAGTTTTACTTCTCTTCCTTTCTGATCTTTATACTTTTTGTTTTTATTGCCTTATTGCATTGGCTAAGACTTTGCAGGACAACATTGATTAGAAGTGGTGAAAATGGGGATTCTTTTTTTATTCCTAGTCTCAGGGCTTTTTCTTTTCCTATTTAAGTAAGTGGGTGTATTTTAAAAGATAAAGTAATAATTTGGCTTTTGTTTTGTAAATTCTGTTGTTTTGATAGCTTTGGAGGTCAAATGTGTATTTGGTAAAAGATACAGTGAATAGCTCTTCAATAATAGGGGAATGAGATTTTCCTCTCTTCAACTGGAGTAAACTTACCTAGTCATTGAAAAATATAGTATACAAGTTAGGTGAGAAGCAAGAGCTACTGCTCAATATGAGGATGCTCTGTATTTCTCACGGAAGTGCTCATGGTTAACTGCCAAGGGGAAAAGAAAGAATAAGACCGAGTAATAAGGGGAGATTTTGTCTTTAGTGTCAAGTGTGCTTTGAGTTAATAGATAACTTGAGTGTTTCTGCTTCAAAGCACTAAAAGATACCATCATATAGAATATTATATACATACCTCTCAACCTATTCTGCTGTTATCCTTTGTCTTATTATGTTTTGTCTTTTTCAAGGTCTGTACTTTACATCCAATAAAATTTATAGCTCGAAATGATCTGCAATGATTTCTGTTAAATGTATTCACCTATGCAGCTATGGCCCAGAACAAGTTGTTCTTTCCTGCCCCTTTCCAGTCAATTTCCCAACTCCAGAGCCAGCAGCCACTTTCTGGTTTTTGTCACCATAAGTCAGTTTCCCCATTGCTGAAAAAGTTTCTCTGTTAGACCCTTCAGATATGTTTTTGTAAGGTGATACTGGGAATGTTTTTAAGAAAAGTATAGACTTTCATAAGGAACTTTAAATTTCCTGATCATATACTACTGAATTCTCAGAATCAGTGACCCAGCCTGACAGCTAGGTCCCTAAGCTAGGAGACAAGAATATTGATGACATTTTAGTCTGATTGCTGCTTTAATGTTTTACCTTTGTTCTTATTGAAAAAACTACAGGTTTTTCTTTTAGAGAACTCCGTGATCTTGTATTACTTTTCCTTGATATATCTTGTCATGTGATTTTAGGTATTTTTCCATGGATGCTGAAATTTTATCTTTAATTACTAGAGTTTTGAAATCTTACCAGTGATTATTATGTTTTTCTATTTCTACTAAGTTTGTATGATGATAAGAAATTTACATTCTGTTCTTGTGATAATGCTAGAAGCTGATATTTGAATTTCCCAGTTTATAACATATATATGAAAAAATACTTAATACAATCCAATTTACTTGTGCTTTTATTTTACTGAGTGATTTTATTATTTAAATATTAATGTCATCTATAATAATTGATTTTTATTTTGTTTATATTCTAGTTCATTCAGCCCCTAAAGAAATAACAGTGTCTAAGGGACAAGAAGAGAAACCTGATAACCTAGTTAAATATTTCAGTGTTGTTTGGTGTAAAGCATCAAAGAAAAAACACAAAAAGTGGGAAGGTGATGCTGTTCTTATTGTAAAAGGAAAGTCATTTACCTTAAAAGATTTGGAAGGCAAAGACATTGGAAGAGGTATTGTGATATTACCTGATATTTATGATTTGGTCTAAAGTTAATATATGTATCTGACTACAAAATTGAAATGTAATTATGTTTTATGAAGGTGTTCTTTCTTGACTTTCATGTATAAATTATCTGATTAACATAAATTTATCTTGTAATAGCAAGTCTGACAGTCTTATGTATACTCAGTGAGATGAATCTCAACCCATGGTATCATTTTCTTTGAATATAAAATGGTTAGCTAAATATATACAGTTATATTGGCATTTTTCTGAGATTAAGCAGTTTTTCTTTGTGTGTTTTCATCTTTTTTCTTTTTTTCCAGAATGCTGAGTGATTAACATTTAAAAAGATGTGGGTATTAGGAATAGAATGATATCTAACTTCAGTCAGTCAGTCAGTTCAGTTGCTCATTCGTGTCCGACTCTTTGCGACCCCATGAATTGCAGCACGCCGGGCCTCTCTGCCCATCACCCACTCCCAGAGTTCACTCAAACTCATATCCATCGAGTCGGTGATGCCATCCAGCCATCTCATCCTCTGTCGTCCCCTTCTCCTCCTGCCCTCAATCCCTCCTAGCATCAGTCTTTTCCAATGAGTAAACTCTTCGCGTGAGGTGGCCTAAGTATTGGAGTTTCAGCTTTAGCATCATTCTTTCCAAAGAACAGCCAGGACTGATCTCCTTCAGAATGGGCTGGTTGGATCTTGCAGTCCAAGAGACTCTCAAGAGTCTTCTCTAACACCACAGTTCAAAAGCATCAATTCTTCAGCACTCAGCTTTCTTCACAGTCCAACTTTCACGTCCATACATGACCACTGGAAAAACCATAGCCTTGACTAGACGGACCTTTGTTGGCAAAGTAATGTCTCTGCTTTTCAATATGCTATCTAGGTTGGTCATAACTTTTCTTCCAAGGAGTAAGCGTCTTTTAATTTCATGGCTGCAGTCACCATCTGCAGTGATTTTGGAGCCCCCCCAAAATAAAGTCTGACACTGTTTCCACTGTTTCCCCATCTATTTCCCATGAAGTGATGGGACCGGATGCCATGATCTTCGTTTTCTGAGTGTTGAGCTTTAAGCCAACTTTTTCGCTCTCCTCTTTCACTTTCATCAAGAGGCTTTTTAGTTCTCTTTACTTTCTGCCATAAGGGTGGTGTCATCTGCATATCTGAGGTTATTGATATTTCTCCTGGCAATCTTGATCCAGCTTGTGCTTCTTCCAGCCCAGCGTTTCTCATGATGTACTCTGCATATAAGTTAAATAAGCAGGGTGACAATATATACAGCCTTGACGTACTCCTTTTCCTATTTGGAACCAGTGTGTTGTTCCATGTCCAGTTCTAACTGTTGCTTCCTGACCTGCATATAGATTTCTCAAGAGGCAGGGCAGGTGGTCTGTTATTCCCCTCTCTTTCAGAATTTCAATATCTAACTTCGATGATACCTAATAAAAATTGGAAAATAGCAAGGAGGTAATAGACAGAGATAACTTAGATTAATTCATCTAAATTGGAGGTAACTTATTTCCATTATAAAACATTGCCAACATGATTCATTTGCATAAGTTAGCCCACAAAATCAGAGTATGTAAAGTTATCATGGTCTTTTTACATTGTCTCTTAAATTATTCTTTATTTCTGAGTATGGCCCATAATTATAAAGTCTGTTCTACATGTTGAAAATAACATAGTTTGTAGTTTCAATAACTATGCTAGGAGTAAGCATTCAAAGAGGGTTATGGTTTGTAGTTTAGTAGGGACAGGGCAATGTAATTGATAATTAGGAAGCACTAAGATAATTGTTTCAATGAGAATGTTTGCTAAGTACAATAGGAGCATATATAGAAGGACCATGTAAATCAGCTTGTAAGGCTAAGGGAAGGCTTCAAAGGAGTTATTGTTTAAGGTAATATGTGAGGGATGATTAATTTTGTAGGGAATGAGAAAGGGGCATAGCATATGTACAGGTGTAGGCAAGAGTGAATTAAAACTAGTTCAGTGTTTCAGGAATGTGGTATGCGAAGGGCAGTGACAGGCGGCCAAGAGTTGAGGCTGAACGGAATTATCTGCAATAGAATTTTTTATTATGAAAATATTGAACAAATACCATATATCCAATATTATGCTTAGTGTTTAGAGAAATTAAAAAGAAAATTAGCAATACACATTCCTTGTTAGTTAAATATTAGTAGCTCAGTTGTCTGACTCTTTGCAACCCCATGAACTGTAGCCCACCAGGCTTCTCTGTCCATGGAATTCTCCAGGTAAGAATACTAGAATGGGTTGCCATTCTCTCTTTTAGGGGATCTTCCTGACCCCGGGATTGAACTCAGGTCTCTTGCACTGCAGGCAGATTCCTTACCCTCTGAGCCACCAAGGATTGAGGCTAAATTTTTTTGAGAACTTGTTTATACTTAAATTAGTGAAATTATATTCTAAAGCCCCCTAGCTAGGAAAAAATTACCAAAATTACCCTGGAATATCTGTTACCCATAACTATAGTATATATGGTTTTGAGTATGTGTAGTTTGGATTAATAATAAAATGATCTCCCAGTTGCAAGTAGTGGAAAAAAGTAGAATCACCTCTATACAAGTAGAATCACCTCTGGTGCTTTTAAAAAATGCCAGTGCTTAGGCCTTGATCTCTGAGGCTGTGATTATTTGGTCTGGATGATGGGGAGAGGGACTGAACATCCATATATTTTAGGTTTCTGGATGACTCTCATATCCAGTAGGAGTTGAAAATCACTGGTTTAAAAAATTAGTTTATTGGCTTTCAAAGTGAAAGCATCCAAATATAAGACTTGGTTGCTTAATTATAACATTAGTAAATATATCAACCTGGAGTTAATCTTGCAAGTTATCACCTATAATACAAGCAGTTTTTCTTTTAAATAATTTGGATATTCAGCATTTAAATATTATTACTATAAGAATAAACACTCATAAGAAACCTGAAGGCTGGAATGCTGAAATTGCTAGTAGCTTGTGATAATATAGTCAGATTCAGTTGGTTTTTATTCCACATACCCAGCAAAGAACAAGTGTGGGAAACAGAGTTCAAGAGTTTAAAGAAAGTCTTCTGGAGATGTAGAGATGTTTGAGACGGTCATCACTAGGGAACAAAGTGAAACGAGAGATTTTGCAGTTGCAGAGCCTCTTCAAGACGCCTCAAAGTTAAATTTACTCTTATCTCCCATTTTCATGTAACTAATGGTAATTGGATTAATAGGGTTGGATTCAGTATGAAGATAAAACAGTTATCTTCATTAATATGGAGAGGTCAGGACTGCTGTTGAATTGAAACAGCTTGGGAAATGGAGGCCTGGGTCTTTTAGCATTTAGGAACACCAGCCAAATAACTATTTGGCTTCATCTTAGAGCTTTATCATTAGTAATTGAAAAATGTATGTTATGTAGTTCCCAGTTGTCAGAGATTGTGATTATTAGCCCAGTGTTAATAGGGAATTGTAGCAATTTTCCAGCTAATTTAAAAGGGTCATGTAATGTTGTCTAAAATATGATGATCTTTTATTTTTTGTTTTTAGAAACTTTAAAGTTTTTGGTATACACAGTTTTGCCCCTCACAGTGGCACAAAAAGCATGCATTTAATGTTCTAAGCAGAGGAGTATAAAAGTCCCTTACTCTATCTGATTAATGAGTTCATTTTAAGCAGACCATGATAACTTACTCATATTTATATTGCATCAACACCTTACACATGGCAGCACCTAATAAATATCTGTTGAATTAATAATAATTCAAACAAGCGTGGTATTATAAAATATCCTGCTTTTTATTCAAGAGCGAGAACTTGGACTATCAGCAGCGTCTGTGACAAATGTAGTTTTACTATTCTATCGCAGGTGGACGAGTACAGTACTCGTTGAGTTAGAAATTGCTTCTATTGCTAGTTCTTCACATTTCCACTTGTTTCTAAGTGGGAATAGAGCTGCCCTGGCATTTGTCTAGATTGTTCACAAGAAAGCAGGGTCCATACATAGCGTACCAAAACCCTTCTTCGCTTGATTTTCTATAGACAGCAGATGGCAAAACTATGCATACGGTAGACTGTATTCTAAGTAATTAAAGTCTTGGCTCTCTAAACCTTACCTAATTTTTATAACTATATAATTATTTATTCCTTTTGATTTTTGCATGTGTGTATTTTTACTAAAAGGATAAATCATATTTTTGTTCTGGCTAGTGGGTTATTATGTGAGGCGCTTTGCATTCAAAGTAATTTTCACTCTATATAGTTATAAAAAGAGACTCTGGTTTTACTAATTAAGTCATCTTAGAGTGTCAATAAATTAATTTTTTCCTTCTCAATTTGAAGGCACTGTATATAAATTGAAAGAGCTTGAAAAGATTGAAGAGGGTCAAACAATGATGATTGGTGGAAAAGAAATAGAAGTCATGGGTATCATCTCTCCAGATGATTTCAACAGTGGAAGATGTTTTCAGTTTGGAGGAGGATGTTCTGCTGTCTTAAGTTCTTCTCAAGCTGCCAAGAAGTGTTTGTCTAACCCTTTCAAAAGTGTCTGTAAACTCAGTTCAAAGGAAAATAAACAGAACAGTTTCCAAAATTGCAAACCACGCCATGACCCATATGCGCCAAGTAAGATTTAAAAACTTTATTTGAGTTTTCTGTTTTTACTGTCTAAAGATATTTTGGTATGTGAATTTAAAGTTAAATTTTGTTTTGACACTTTCAGGTAGAAGTATGTATCATTTTTCAGATATATAGTCTGACATAAGGGATAATGTTGAAGTTGAATAATAATATATTTTGAGAATTATTTCATAAGTAAATGTTCAACTGCCAGAGTATAGTAACCAAAATACATGTGTTGAAGGAAAATTGTACAAATTATAGATGTATACACACATACATGGGTATGATTTCAACAAAACCTGGTATCTTTTGTAGGGAGAAAAATTAGTAAATTTATAGATTAGAAATATTTTTGAACTTCCATTTTGAAGACTGTATGCTTTGATCACAACTGTTAGTAATTAGTGACTTAATTGAGTATTAAAATATTGAAAGGTGAAAAAATATTGGAAGGTGAGATTTCATGTAAAGAATTCAGATTTTATTCATGAGAATTCAATCCAGTCAAGTTAATTTTCACATTAATGAATTTAATTTAAAAATTGCATCAAAAATGAAACCTAGTCTGTTTATGACTTTTTAAGATTTGATTGCCCAGTCAACAAGTATTTCTTGTGTTCCTTTTATACATTGGGCCCAGAGGTAAAACTGTCATTACAGAGCTTCTCATTTGGTGACGTGACAGACATAGAATTTGAGTTATATTAAGTCTGTGATTCATTTTGCCTAAAATTTTGTGTACAGGGTGAGTTAATGATTGATGTTCATCTTTTTCCATGTGGCAGTAAGTAAGCAGTGGATGTGCTCAGCTGTGTCTGTCTCTTTGTAAGCCCATGGACTGCAGCCTGCCAGGCTCTGCTGTCCATGAAATTGTCGAGGCAAGAATACTGGAGCAGGTTGCCAGTTCCTTCTCCAAGGGATCTTCCCAGCCTAGGGTTCGAATTGTCCTCTCTTGCATCTGCTGCGTTGGCAGGTGGATTCTTTACCACTGTGCCACCTGGGAAGTTCTTTCCATGTGGATGTCCAGATAATTCAGCATTTGTTTGAAAAGACTTATTCCTATTGAATTTGTTTTGTTATGTAGAAGTTGGAGAACAGAGGAAGCTTTTCTCATAATGGTAATAAAAATATTGAAATAATTATAAAAATAACTCTTAGAACAGCTATAAATAGAAGTATTAAGGGCTTCCCAAGTGGTGCTGGTGGTAAAGAATCTACCTGCCAATACAGGAGACATAAGAGATGCAGGTTCAGCCCCTGGGTTGGGAAGATCCCCTGGAGGAGGGCATGGCGACCTACTCCAGTATTCTTGCCCAGAGAATCCTGTGGACAGAGGAACCTGGCGGGCAACAGTCCTTAGCGTCACAAAGAGTCAAATATAACAGAAGGGACTTAGAATGCACGCATGCTTGCAGAAAGTATTAAAATAACTATTTTCCCCTCTTGCCATTGTGGAAACAGAATTTTTGAAATAAAAGGACTTTTTAGATAATTTAGACCAATCCCTTCACTTTGCGTTTGAGGAAACTGAGTACCAGAAGGATGAACTGACTTGCTTAAAGTAGGTATTGGCATAATTTGGATTAAAACCCCCAAATTAAAAATCCCTTGCTTTATTCTAGCTCATTTGAGACTTCATTGAAATTTAGAGAGTGGGAGTTTCTGCTTCTGATTTTTCTCTTTGTGTGACTATTTTGTCTATCACACTGGCTCATAAGCTTCCTTCTGCCCTTTGTGCTTCTTCCTCTTCACCTTCCTGTTAACGTAGTAGAGAGCTGTGGTGAACTGAAAAGAACACTGTGCTTAGTCAAGGACCTGAGTTAGAGCTGGCTTTTGCCACTAAACTACTGATTCTTCGACCAGTTGAGGTAGTCACTTACTTCGCTATGTTTTGCCTCATGTAAAATGTGGGTTTTGATAACTGCCATAGAGACTTAGAGTGCCTGGTATATACTGTGTACAATAAATATTTGATAACTGAGTGAATGAAAAATTTTATTATGATAATTTGTATATATGTGTCCATGAGTATGTATGTGTGTGTGTGGGTGTGTGTGTAAGCAAGCCCTTTTTGTAAGTGGTAAATACTTGATTATCCTCTCTCTTTTTCAATCTTGTTAAAGGTAGTACTAAGTTGTAGACTTAAAACTAAAGCAAGAGAGATTTTGTTAGCATTAAATGATGCTTCATGATCATGAAGGGCATCTAAAGATTTAAACTGATGTCCTGTTGCTGTGGTGCTTTAGGTTTTATTTTTCTTGAAGCTTCGTGCGCTGTTAGATGACTTGTGATTCTATGGTCCTTGCTTGAGCTGTGAATCATCTTTACCTCTATTTTCTTTTAAATTCCCTTTGTCCTTTTTAACAATTTTTAAAGTATCTTTATTTATTTATTCATAGCTTCACTGAGCCTTAGTTGCTGCCTGTGGGTTTTCTCTAGTTGCAGTGAGCAGGGGTTACTTGAGTTGCTGTGCAGGCTTCTTATTGCAGTGGCTTCTCTTGTTCGTTACACTTGGGCCCTAAAACGCAAGGGCTTCAGTAGTTGCAGAGCATTTGCTCGGTTGCTCTGAGGCATGTGAGATCTTCCTGGACCAGGGATCATACCTGTGTCCCCTGCATTGACAGGTGGATTCTTAACTGCTGGACCACCAGGGAGATCCTCTTTTTGTTGTTTTTTTTTTTATTTTAAAGAAAAAAAAAATGGGGCCATTTCTTGGCTGGAAATCCACAAGACATACACTCTTCTTTACTACTGGGATATGGAGGAAACTCAGGGGCTGAGTTTTCCGTTTTCACTCCCTAGTCCCCTACCTGCCAGGAATTCACCTCGAAAATGAAAGTTTCTTTTGGTTGCTCAGAAACCTGGGAAGATCCACAGAAAATCTTCCTCCAGGTAATTACTATCAGTAAACATGACCAGACTCTCATTTCTGTGACTATATATTTCCACACTGAGGGTTATTTATTAAATCCCCTGTGTTTTTTTTTTTTTTTGGTTGCCCCACACAGCTCGTGAGATGTTAGTTCCTGGACCAGGGTTTGAATCCGTGTCCTTAGCAGTGAAAGCACTGAGTCTTAACCACTGGACCACCAGGGGATTTCCCATATTTAGTCTCCTGGAACCTGTTGTTTTTTAATCTACTTTTCTCATCTTTGTTCTCTTTTTTCATATTTTAAAAAATCTATTTTACTTTTTTTAACCGTGATACAGATGTACAAATATATAAAAAAATTTTTTTTGATGAATTTATTATCTGATTTCAGATTTATCAGTTGATACTAGCTTTCTAGTTACATTTGGTTTTGCTTTTTGAGTGATTTTAAATAAATCTTTTAAATTGTATTACGATATTTCTAAAGAATTACATTGTTATTTGATGGTTACTCCATGCTGCTTTGTCAAGATTCATGAATTTTACATTTCATGAATGAAGTAATTAATTTTAAGCAAATAATGGTGGTGAAGTCAATGGAAAATTTGTCATTCTTTCTCAGTTCTTCTGATTAATAGTAATAGACATTGTTAGTAGGCATAGAAATGAAAATAAAGGAAGCCTTTATATTAAATTTGGAAAGCCTTTCCAGAATATTGAGTATTAGTAAAGGCCATCGTGGCAAAATTCCAATTTGTGCTTTCAGTTGGAAATAGTTCTCTTTGCTTTGAATACTGAACTAGTAAGTGTGGTGGCTTAATGAATTATTTATGAAACAATAGTGAATTTTAGTGGTTTCAAAGCACTTTTGCGCATGAAATTTGGAAAGCTCTTTGCCATTCTTTGCATGAATCTTACATCAATAAGGCATGAGATTTTATTTTAAAAATTTTGTACCTTTGCTTAGCATTGATATTACTGAATTTCAAAATTATTGTGTTTTAATTTTTTTTCTTTTTAAATTTCAAAGTTTTTGACTGCAAACAGTTTTATCTTTTGAGTAATTAGAGCAAGATAATGTAATTACTGACAGAGTAGAATACATTTATAATTATACTTTTCCCTTTTTCTTAAGATTCCCTTGTTATGCTCCGACCAGATAAGAATCACCAGTGGCTGTTCAATAAGAACTGTTTTCCTGTTGTGGATGTAGTGATAGATCCTCACCTTGTATATTACCTTCGACCACATCAGAAAGAAGGGATCATATTCCTTTATGAATGTGTGATGGGAATGAGGTAGGAAAATAATTTGTTTGATCTAATCAAAGCCTTGATTTACCTGTAACATAATGGTTTTCTAGGATGAGCCTAATATATAATGAGTCCCAATGAGTGCAGCATATATTTTAGTTGATAGGAATGGCAAATGGTAATGTGTATGTTTTATTCCACAGGTGGGTTCTTTTTTAAAAAAATTATTTTATTTAAAAAAAATTTGGCTATGCCTGGTCGTAGTTGAGGCAGGTAGGATTTTTAATCTTCGTTGCAGCATGCGGGATTTTTTTTTTTTTTTTTTAATGCAGCATGCGGACTAGTTGCAGCATGTGGGATCTAGTTCCCTGACCAGGGATTGAACCCAGGCCCCTTCCATTGGGAGCCCAGAGTCTTAGCCACAGTGGACCACCAGGGAAATCTCCACAGGTAGTTCTTGAAGGATACTGTGGTGATAAACATCTTGCTTGGAACTGGACACACAACTTATGAGGATTTTGCAAAAAAGTTTTCTTCTTATGTCACCTCTGTTTACACACTTACACATATACACATGAGTTCCTCTTCCTCTTTTAAAAATGAGTTTTCTTAACCAATTATAGTCAAAATACAGTTGAAGTAGAAGATACACACATCAATTCAAACCAAAGAGGGTTAAAAGAATCAAAGGTCTCTGCTAACATATTAGTACGTTTCCTTCCAGTCCTTTTTTGTTGTTTTTAACGCATAGGACCTCGATTTTTACATTGGTCATTGCCACTCAGTATGCCTCAGTTACTAGGAAGTGGGGAATGTAAATTCCTCCAAGCTCTAAAGAACCCCTTGAATGATGACAAGGGGAAAATTATCTCCTGGAAGCTTTCTAGATTGTTCTCTCAAATATGCTCTTCTTTTTTGGTGATCTTACCTCAGTTGGCTTGAGAATCATCTTTTATTCTCTCTCACCTTCTCTAGCTAACCACACCTAAACTTTTGAATATTTTGACTTGCCAAATACCATTTTGAACCTAATTGTTTCTGGCACCTTACTATAGCAGTTCTAGTAACTGGTGTCATAAAATTTTATTTTTATCTGGGCTATTGCAACAGCTTCTAACTTGTGTATCTGTTTCTGATGCTCCTCAGATTCTTTCTACTTATTGCTGCCAGTTTGATGTTTCTGGAAACAGTTCTGAACATGGCATTTCCTTGCTTAAAATGACTGCAATTCTCAGAACTTAGAGCAATGTTTCCTAGTCTGTGGTATGCACTCCACTTGGGTGGTGTATAGAATTATTTTAGGTGTACATGGACAAACTTTATTTTTTACTTTTAATCATAGCATATTTAGTTAGTGAATAACTGGAAAGAAATAGCACATAAAACTTCTGGTTTCACAAGTAGATTATGCTTAGAAAGAATTTATTTTCTTTTCAAATAAATCTAAGTAAAAAAGTGAGTTGATTTAGAGAAAAATAATGAATAGTAACACATATAATATCACGTATATGGCAAAGCAGTGTAGTCATTCATGGAAGACTGATGTTGGGGAGACACTGACTTGCAAGATACAGCCTGAGCTTTCAAGGGCAAGTATCCTTATCTTCTGTCTTCTACCAATCTTGCCAGCTTCCTAACCTTGTATTTCTTTGCTTGGAATTCAGTTCAAGCCCCAGCTGTGCTGATGTGTTAATACTGATTAAGGTAGTGAATTCCTGTTTTCCTTTAAAACTCTGCTCAAGGTTCATCTTCTTCAAGGGAAGCCCTTCTGCTCTCTTCACTATACTTGGGTGCTGGATCAGTTTTCTATCTGCCACTCACTATATCTCTTTTAGCTGGCATCTTGCAATGGCAAAATTAAAATAATCTAAAGTAATAATAAGGGCTATAATAATCTAAAATAATAATAGTGGCTATAATTCATGTTTGTAATTTTTTCTCTACATTTTGAAGTGGAAAACAAATAAAATTGGTTTTGGTTGTTATTTCTACTTGTAAGAAACAGAATGGATTAACAAACTATACTTATTTTCCTTGATTCCTTTGGATTTTGTAACTTTTAAAGTGTTTATCTAATACCTGTCAAAGAGCTTTTAAAACTATGAAGTGGTATAAATGCCAGTTACTGGTAGTATTCCTTACAATGTTTAATTTTAAATCATATGAACCAAGTAGGCATGTAGGATTTTTACTAAATTATGTGTATTACATGTATTAGATCAAATAGTGTTTAATTTTTCTTACAGGTCAAGGAGCTATTTTGGTTGAGGACTTCATTTATTGTAAGAAAATACATAAATACAGATCACTAGGTCTTTCTGGTTTATGTTTCATTACATTTTAAAGTGTTTTGATATCTAATACTGAAACTGATAAAAACTGCTCAGCTGTTAGTGATGAGAAGCACAGTTATAGTTAAATTATTTAACTGTAGATATGAAATTGGCATTCATTTCTAGTTTCTAAATATAGAATCATTATAGTAATAGATTTAGATTCAACTATAATTTCAACTTGTTTTAGTAATTTAGTTGACAGTAAATATATAATGAATATAATTGGCACAGATGCAAAATGTCATAAATCAGCTGAATAAAGAGCTAGAAAATATGTTTAGTGGAGGCTACAATTCATCCTAATTACAAAATATCAACTTCTGGTTTTTGACTAATAGGTGATGATGTTAGGGGCATAAAATATTTTCCTTTTGTAGTTGAAGGAAATATAATTATTTCTAACAGGGTGAATGGCAGATGTGGAGCTATTCTTGCCGATGAAATGGGTTTAGGGAAAACACTGCAATGTATTTCGCTTATCTGGACCCTGCAGTGTCAGGGACCCTATGGAGGCAAGCCAGTAGTAAAGAAGACACTTATTGTCACACCTGGAAGCTTGGTGAATAATTGGAGGAAAGAATTCCAAAAATGGCTAGGAATCGAAAGGATCAAGATATTTACTGTTGATCAGGTAAGAGACTTCTGAGCATTTAGATTTGGTCATTTGCTAAATCTCTGGCTTTTCAAATCAGTGCTGCAGCTTTCACTGTCTATCTAGCAGTTTTTCAAGTGTATGTAGTTCTCTTTTTTCTGATAGATGGAATCTTGCCTTACAATTTCATTATAAGTTAATATATTCTAATACCTAGATAATGGTTTTCAGGAGTATGCTGCTTTTATTTAATTTCACATAGTTTTTGCCCATGATTTGTTAAAGGTTACCCTTTTTTTTTTAGGACCACAAAATAGAAGAATTCACCAAATCTCCATTTTATTCTGTTCTTATCATCAGTTATGAAATGTTGCTTCGTTCCCTGGATCAAATTAAGAGTGTAAAATTTGATCTTCTAATTTGTGATGAAGGGCATCGTTTGAAGAACAGTACCATTAAGACAACTACAGCCCTCATTAGCCTCTCCTGTGAGAAAAGAATAATTTTAACTGGTCTGTATTTACTTTGGGTGAGATATGATGGAATTTTGCCTAATGATATGCAGAACTTGTAGTATGATATTTGACATCCAAAGAATTGATGATATTGAGTGGAATTCATACTAATCAACCTGGGTTAGTTGAGTCTCGGTAGGATTCTGAATTATCAAATTCCTGTGTAATGTTTCCCAGATTTTGGATTCTTTGAGGAATAAACACGATGGTATCATGGTAGAGAAAGTAGAAGATGGGGCTAGACTGCTTGAGCTTGGTTTGCAAGTCTGACAGCTGTGCAACTTTGGGCAAGTTATACTTCTCCGTACCTCAATTTTCTTATGTGTGAAATAGATTCCTTATGTTTTGAGGGTCAAATGAGTTAATTCATGTGTAGTTCTTGGAAGACTGCCCTTACATGATAAGTGTTTAATACGAATATCCTTTATTTTTCCATGTTTGTGCTGTATGCATATGGTTTTTTGCTGGCCAAAGCTTCTAGCCCAGGTTGTCTGGAAAAGTGGGATAGACTGTACATAAATGTAAGAATACTTTTCTGCCTTATCCTTTTTAGCTTAAGGCCTAGACTAAAATTAGGCCTGAATAACTCAAAGGAATTATTTTCCCATACCTCATTTTGGTCTTGTGTGGTGCTTTGAACTTACCATTTTGGTAGCAGGAGAAAACAGTTGTCTTTACTAATGTTTACATCCCTTCTGTTTTCTGCTCAAGACTCTTTTTGCTGATCATCTTTTATCTAAAAGGATAAAAAGGATAGAAAGGATGGGCAGGGCATGGTTATTTTTATTGCATTATATCCCACCTCTTTGTGTCCTCCATGTGTCCTTTATGCATGTCAGAGCTCTCCTGTGATGTTAAAAGGAGGGAGAAGGGGTGTGACCAACAGCTTATTCCTCCAATATACATCTTCAGGGTAGCAGTGTGCCGTGGAGCAACAGAGAAACCGCCTTCCTGCTGTGCTCTCACTGAGTTGGGCTATAGAGGGTGCCCACTTTTAAATAATTTATGGCTATTTGACTTCCAGTTTGTGTAGAAGGATTGTATTACCATTACCAAACGTGATTTTTGAGACTATATATGCTTTTTAGAAATGATTTGGGGAACTGTTAAATGACCTTTACATTCTTCATATTTAGTCAAAGTGGATTCTTTATACTTCTTGACTAGCCTTTGATTTTTGAAATCCTTGGGGCCAGAAAAGCAATGGAAAAAAGAGCAAAGCAGAGATTATTTCTTTTTACTGTTCAATGTGGCATCAATATTGCTTACCTAAATAGTAGTAATAGCTATAGTGTTAAAAAGATTGGCATTCAAGGGGGAAAACCAAAATAAAGAGTGAGAAATTCAGATTACTTTTGGGTAATAATAATAGAAGAATAAAAAAAAAAGAGGACTTCCCTGGTGGCACAGTGGATAAGAATTCACCTGCCAATGCAGGGGACACAGGTTTGGTCTCTGGTCTAGGAAGATTCCACATGCTGTGCAGCAACTAAGCCCGAGCACCACACCTGCTGAGCCCAGGCTCTAGAGCCCAAGAGCCACAACTACCAAAGCCTGGCTAGAGCCTGTGCTCCGCAACGAGAGAAGCTCCCTCAGTGAGAAGCTTGCACAGCATGATGAAGGAGTAGCCCATTTACCACAGCTAGAGAAAGCCCACACGTGGCAACCAGACCCAGACCCAGTGCAAAAAAATGGATTCTCTTCTATTTGACAATCAGATAATGTCCTTTAGCAAAAGTGAACAGTTTTACTACTATTCTCAATTATAAGAAAATACCAATTTAACTAGCATTACAAATTAAATTTTATTTTGTTGTTGTTGTTCAGTCACCCAGTCTTGTCCAACTCTTTGTGAGTCGGACAGTTTGATTCAGTGACTCCCATGCTAGTAAGATTATGCTTAAAATCTTGCATGCTAGGTTTCAGCATTATGAGAACCAAGAAATTCCAAATGTCCAAGCTGGGTTTAGAAAAGGAAGAGGAACCAGAGATCAAATTGCCAACATTCGCTGGATCATAGAGAAAACTAGGGAATTCCAGAAGACATCTACCTCTGTTTCATCCACTACACTAAAGCCTTTGATTGTGTGGATCACAACAAACTGGAAAACTCTTAAAGAGATGGGAATACCAGACCATCTTACCTCTCTCCTCAGAAAGCTGTATGTGGGTCAAGAAGCAACAGTTAGAAACCTGTTTGGAACAACTGATTGGTTCAGGATCGAGAAAGGAGTACCACAGGGCTGTCTGCTATCACCCTGTTTGTTTAACCTATATGCTGAGCACATCATGAGAAATGCCAGGCTGGATGAGTTACAAGCTGGAATCAAGAAAGGTGGGAGAAACATCAACAACCTCAGATATGCAGATGATACCACCCTTACGGCAGAAAGTGAAGAGGAGCTAAAAAGCCTCTTGATGAAAGTGAAAGAGGAGAATGAAAAAGTTGGCTTAAAGCTCAACATTCAGAAAACGAAGATCATGGCATCCGGTCCCATCACTTCATGGGAAATAGATGGGGAAACAGTGGAAACAGTGTCAGACTTTATTTTTTTGGGCTCCAAAATCACTGCAGATGGTGATTGCAGCCATGAAATTAAAAGACGCTTATTCCTTGGAAGAAAAGTTATGACCAACCTAGGTAGCATATTCAAAAGCAGAGACGTTACTTTGCCAGCAAGGTCCGTCTAGTCAAGGCTATGGTTTTTCCTGTGGTCATGTATGGATGTGAGAGTTGGACTGTGAAGAAAGCTGAGTGCTGAAGAATTGATGCTTCTGAACTGTGGTGTTGGAGAAGACTCTTGAGAGTCCCTTGGACTGCAAGGAGATCCAACCAGTCCATTCTAAAGGAAATCAGTCCTGAATGTTCATTGGAAGGACTGATGTTGAAGCTGAAACTCCAATACTTTGGCCACCTGATGTGAAGAACTGACTCATTTGAAAAGACCCTGATGCTGGGAAAGATTGAGGGCAGGAGGAGAAGGGGACAACAGACGATAAGATGGTTGGATGGCATCACTGACTCAATGGACATGAGTTTGAGTGAACTCTGGGAGTTGGTGATGGTCAGGGAGGTCTGGCGTGCTGCAGTCCATGGGGTCGCAAAGAGTCAGACACGACTGAGCAACGTCACTTTCACTTTTCACTTTCATGCATTGGAGAAGGAAATGGCAACCCACTCCAGTGTTCTTGCCTGGAGAATCCCAGGAACGGGGGAGCCTGTTGTGCTGCCGTCTATGGGCTGGCACAGAGTCGGACATGGTTGATGTGACTTAGCAGTAGTGTATATATATCCATGCTACTTGCTCCACTCGTCCTGCTCTCTCCTTACCCCACCGTGACCACACGTCCATTCTCTGTATGTTTCTATTCTTTCCCTGAAAATAGGTTCATCAATACCACTTTTCTAGATTTCATATATATGCATTAATATACAATATTTGTTTTCCTCTTTCTGACTTATTTCACTCTCTATAACAGGCTCTACATCCATTCACCTCACTAGAACTGATTCAGATGTGTTCCTTTTTATGGCTGAGTAATATTCCATTGTATCTATGTACCACATTTTTATTCATTCATCTGTCGATGGGCATCTAGGTTGCTTCCATGTCCTGACTATTGTAAATAGTGCTGCAGTGAACATTGGGGTACATGTGTTTTTTAGAATTGTGGTTTTCTCAGGGTATATTCCCAGCAGTGGGATTGTTGGGTCATATGGTAGATTTACTCCTAGTTTCTTTTTTTTTTAGGAATCGTCATATTGTTCCCCATAATTATTGTATCAGTTTACATTCCCACCAACAGCGCAGGAGGGTTCCCTTTTCTCCACATCCTCTTCAGCTTTTTTGTTTGTAGAGTTTTTGATGATGCCCATTCTGACCATTGTATTAAAACCTAGACAGTGTATTATAAAGCAGAGACATCACTTTGCTGACAAAGGTCCGTATAGTCAAAGAGAGTTGGACCATAAAGAAGGCTGAGCACCAAAGAATTGATGCTTTTGATCTGTGATGCTGGAGAAGGCTTTTGAGAGTCCCTTGGACACCAAGGAGATCAAACCAGCCAATCCTAAAGGAAATCAACCCTGAATATTCACTGGAGGAACTGATGCTGAAGCTGAAACTCCAATACATTGGGCCACCTGATGTGAAGGGCCAACTCACTGGAAAAGACCCTGATGCTGGGCAAGACTGAGGGCAGGAGGAAAAGAGGGTGACAGAGGATGAGACGGTTGGATGGGCTCACTGACTCAATAGACATGAGTTTGAGCAAACTCTGGGGGGTAGTGAAGGACGTGGAAGCCTGCTGTGCTGCAGTCCATGGGATTGCAAGAGTCAGACATGACTGAGTGACTGAACAGCAACAATTCTGACCAGTGTGAGGTGATACCTCATTGTAGTTTTGACTTGATTTCTCTAATAGTGATGTTGAGCATCTTTTCATGAGTTTATTAGCCATCTGTATGTCCTCCTTGGAGAAATATCTGTTTAGGTTTTCTGCCCAATTTTTGATTGGGTTGTTTGTTTTTCTGATATTGGGCTATATGAGCTGCTTATATATTTTGGAGATTAATAAATTTAATATTTTCAGTAGAAGATGATTCTGGGACTCCATTCAGAAGGACTGTGCCAATGATGACCAATAAGGTCATTTCCTTTGAGGAATTAGCATTTCCCCCTTTATTTGTGCTTTGTCTTCTTTACCTTGTTTCTGCTTTCTTTCTTTTAAAAAAATTTATTTATTTATTTGGCTGCATTGGGTCTTAGTTGCAGATCTTTGCTGCATCTTGTGGGACCTTTTTTGCTGCTGTTGTTGTGTTGTTGTGGCAAGCAGGCTCTCTGGTTGTTCCGTGGCATGTGGGGTCTTAGTTCCCCAACCAGGGAACGAACTCGGTCCCCTGCCTTGCAAGGTGGATTCTTAACCACTGGACCACCAGAGAGGTCCCTGCTTCTGCTTTCCTGTCCTGGTCGCTGCTGCTCCTGAGCTGCAAATTTAGGTGAAAACTAGCACTAGGTAACCGCTCATATTTAGAAATGCTTATAGTTGGTTTTTATCTGCTCAGAATTGCCTGAATAAATTCTTTTTAATAGTGGCAGGATATCTTACTCCCAAGGTATTTGTGTTTTCTTATGGAATTAACACTTGGTTATGAGTATGTGCAGTGCTGCACACATAACAGGTGCTCAGAAGCTGTCTAAAGAATCCAGTGAAAGGGATTTTGATTTTGTTTCCTGCTCTTATCTGGCCCAGTGCTGTGAAGAATATTCGGTTAATATTTCCTGGAAAGTTTTAATATTAAAATTAAAATTTAATAGAGGTATATTAGACTTCTAGGGCTGCCATAACAAAATACCACGGAGTGGGTGGTAAATTTCTTCAGTGACAACAGAAATGTGTTTTCCTACGGTTCTGGAGCCTGGAAGTCCAGTCTCAGGCTGTCAGCAGGCTTGATTTCTTCTGAGGCCTCTCTCCTCACCTTGAGATGACCATCTGCTCGCTGGGTCCTCTCATGGCCTGTCTGAGTGTGTGTATCCCTGTGTCTGTCTCTTTTCTTGAAAGAATACAAGTCACGTTGGATTAGGGCCTCACCCTTATTAGTTTCTTCAACTTTACCTCCTTAAAAGGCCTGTTGTCAAATATAGCCACATTGGGACTTAGGACTTCAAGATTTTGAGGGGACACAGGTCAATTCGTAACATCTCATTATGTCAAATAGCCTTTCATTAGATATTAGATACCCTTTATTTATAGAATAAAAAAGAAAAATATGAGATTTGAAGCAAAATTCTTATTGAAGAGTAAAAGTTAAAAATATACGCAGACATACAGATACATATATGTACTGCTGTATTATGGGATGCTTAGAAACTAGGAAGGGAAGTCATCCTTGAGTCTCCGTTTCATAATGAGCTGTTAGCGTTTTGTCATGTTTCATTATTCACACACCCACACACCATACACGCACACAACATACATGCCTATTTCTTTATTTTTTGTATATATAGGGTTGGCCAAAAAGTTTGGGTTTTCCCATAAGATCATATGGAAAAACCCCGAATGAACTTTTTGGCCAATCCAGTACATACAAAATCCATCTTTATTCATTGCCACACATAATGCACATCAAAATACACTTAATGTAAACATTTTTCTATTATAGTGCATAATTTTGAAATGTGATGAATATCTGCAAGCACTTACTTTTTTCTATGTAGACTGCTAAAAGTGGAATTATTGGACCTAAAGGAAAAATACACAGAGGAGTATGTATAAAGAGCTCTTATGCCTTTTTATGGAGATCAGAGATACGGATATAGCTGTAGGTTATTGGTAGTGTTCCTGTACTTGGTAGATTTATGTCTCCTTAAAAGTAAACAATGAAATAAAAAGCTTTTATTGCTGGGATAGAGGTAGGGGAAGAGAAGGTTCTCTTAATTTCACTTCCATAGCTCTGAAAATAATTTTAGTAAATGCAGAAACTTGAAAAATCTTTAGTGTTTCCTTTTTCTTGTCATTGGACATTGCTGCTTAACTTTTATTAACGTTATATTATTTAGCTTCTTCTACATGTTCCACGTAGTCTAGAATTAGAAAGGAATACTAAAAGCAGCGAGCTGGGAACTGAGTATTTCTAGACATTTGTGACAGCTTCTCGGAATGATACTGTCCTAGTGTATTGCCTAGCTTATAGCCCCTTCTTTTCTTTTTTAAAGAGTTTATTACTTTTTGCTGCCCAGGGTCTTTGTGGCTGTGAGTGGGCTTTCTCTAGTTGTGGAGAGCAGGGGTCACTCTTCTTTTCCATCCTCAGGCTTCTCATTACGGGGGCTTCTCTAGCTGTGGTAGTTGTGGGACCCAGGCTTAATTGCTCCCCGGTGTGTGGGATCTTCCGGGACCAGGGATCAAACCTGTGTCCTCTGTATTGGTGGGCGGATTCCTATCCACTGTACCACCAGGGAAATCCATCTTTTCTTTTCCCGCTTTACTCTACTTCCGTATTATTTTTTGCCCTAAATCCTTTCCCTACCCCCTTGTGTTCCACCTTTCTTTTTTCCAGTTTTGCTTTTGCCTCTTTTCCTTGTGTATCAGGTTGATTTCAGCTGCAAGTAACAGATATGTGAATTAAATGTGCTTATTCTCCCACACAACTGCAAATCTAGAGTGAAGACAGGTTCCAGGGGTGACCCAGCAGCTCAACAGTGTTGTCAAGGATTCTGGTTCTTTTTGTTCTTTGCTGTGCCATGTTTGGTGTTGACTTCATCCCCATGCTTGTAACAAGTGGCCAGAGCAGTTCCAGACATCACTAGATGTGGTGATGTTTAAAGGAGGACAGGGGCTGGCTCTGCCTTTTTTTCCTGACTTCCTCTTATGTCTCACTGGACAAGATGGATTGCATACTGTTGGCGGACACTGTCGGTGCCCTCCCTAGCTCCCTTTTTCTGAGCTGTTGGACCCACCCCTTAGCTGCTGGGGCTGTTGGTTAAAGAACTCTCCTGCCTTATCTGGAGAATTATCATTGGTTGAATGAGAGCTTCTTCTCTCCCTTACAGCTCGGTCAATGATGGACTTATATAGAGCAGCAAGTGGAAAATGCCAGCTCCTTCACCTTAGGATAATTTCAAAAGCAACTTTATATGGTGCAGTTTTTGCTCTAAGGCTCCCTGTAATTTAACTCAAGCTACATTGTTGGTTTCTTCCCCTGCGTTTTCTGATTCCCTTTCTCCTGAGTCATTTCTTCATAAATTATGTGTAGCTAATCTGTATCTCAGGCTCTACTTCTGAGAACCTAGTCTGAGACAAACTCTTTCTTAACATCAGTCGTTGGCAAAGGGGACAGAACTACCAGGATTAGCTTGGATTAATCATGTGGATGACTGACTGGAAGCCAGTCACAATGAACCGTGTACCTCTTGTTCCCTTCTTGCTTTTCCTGTTCCCCCACTTTTTTATTAATCATTGTCATGGATTCTTTTAAAGGCTTAACAAAATGCATATCAATATAAATGTATTTTCTTAACTGTGATGTGTCTAAAATTTTTTTAAACTAACTAGATGTATTACAAAAATCAGTAAGCATTGGTCCAACCTCGGTCTACTCATTTAATTTCAAAGAAAGTGATTGTGAAACTCTCTAACATTGTAAAAGTTCGTGTCGTCTGTTATTGAAATAAGTGCATTTTAATGTACATCTTACATTATTTATATCTCTGGACAACTTTTTGTAGTCTCTTGTCTGAAACTCATCTGAAATTATGCTGTTTTACTGTGCTGATTTATATATTCATTTGACATTATTATAATTATTGAAACCTGCTAGTGTCTCTTTGAAAATTAGTTAGCCAAAAGTTATTGGGCATGTAATATGTGCAGGGTGTATCAATCCATTGGAGTCTCTGTCACTCTTCAGGATTAGTGAAGATCCCCATTTTATCTGATTTCTTTGTAATGTATTAATATTAGGTACCTTTCATTGTATTTACTAAACATTCGGCACTTCACATCCTTTGTCTTTACTTTTCTTTGTAATATCACTGGGAAATTATTATCTTTCTACTTTTTTACGTGAAAAAACAACCCCCAGTTTAACTTAAAAGAACTTAAGCAACTTTGTCCAGAGTCACATAGTTCTAATAGTAACAGATAACAGCTATGGAACATTATTGTGCTCCAGGCACTGTTCTTAGTTCATGAATTAATTCATTTAATCCTCACAACCCTAGTACTGCTATTTTTATTCCTATTTTATAGCAAATAAAATTGGTATAAGTAACTTTTCAGGGTTACTCAGAGAGTAAGTGATACAGGTGGGATTTGAACCCAAATAGTCAGACTCTCCCTGGAGGAGGGCATGGCAACCCGCTCCAATATTCTTGCCTGGAGAATCCCTATGGACAGAGAAACCTGGTGGGCTACAGTCCATGGGGTCACAAAGAGTCGAACACAACTGAGTGACTAAGCACACAGCACAGTCAGACTCTAGAGCCTGTACTTTGCCAAGATGCTGTACTAAATAAGACTTCAGTTCACAGTTACAACCGGAGTTAAAAATTTATATGATTATTAATTTTTAAAAACTTCGTTTAGCTGCTCTTTCTTAATTTGAGACTTTGCTTATATGTAGTCCTCTTAGGGAAGAGAGTACAAATTTCTTTAAACAACTGATACTGTAAAACACAAACTTGACCTTCTGATCACTTTTGTCTCTTTAGGTACTCCAGTTCAGAATGATCTCCAAGAATTTTTTACATTAATTGATTTTGTAAATCCAGGAATATTAGGCTCTTTGTCAGCTTATAGAAAAATATATGAAGAACCCATTATTATATCAAGACAACCTTCTGCTTCTGAGGTATAGTTTACTTTAATAAGTAGGTTTAAAATGACGAGTTTATCTAGGAAAATCATCCATAACTTGGGTATTATTTTAATTTAGGAAAAAATAAATTAGTAGAGTGAATTTTTTATTTTCTCCACAATCTTTCAACTTCTCTTGCATTTCTTACTTTGTAAAATGACATTATCACTTTAAAAACATTCATTGGTAGGTACTTCACAAAGAATTAAAATGACAGTAAACATATAAAAATGTTTATCTTTACTGATTGTGAAAAATGTAAATAACTGTGAAGTGATTTTTGTACTTTTCTATTGATGTTTTAGTTGGTTAGATTTGCATTGTAATAGGAAATGTACTTAAGAATACTGTCCTCTACTGGTTGAAATAAAAATTGGTATGATTGGAAGATAGTTTGCCAGTATGTATTAAAAAGCTTTAAATTTGAATGTATCTTGTGGCCTAGAAGTATCAGCTTTAGGAATTTATTATAAAGAAATAGTCATAGATTTTTATTAAATGCTTAAAGGTTTAGCTGTAAGGGTAAAAAAAAATTAGATAAAACTAAGGAAAACAAACTAGTTGGAAATAAACATTTCTGAAGATAGGAAAATCTAAGTTAGATGCTACATGTTGTATATTTCATTGCATCTAGGATACTGTTAATTCTAGGATGCACCATTATTTTTTGTACCAGTAGCAAAACATACTATCAGTTTTAATTGTAAGAAGTCATCAATTGTAAAAGCATCCTATTTCAGAGAAGTTAAAGTGAGAAAAAAAGTAAATCTCAGAATTAATACAATCCTGTGATTAGTTAACAGATAGTTACTGAGCATTTTCCATGAACCAGGAACCATATAAAAATAATTATTTCTTATATTTCATAGAAAGGAAAATGTTTATGATATATTATTTAAAAATAAGATCACATTCATTTATTTTCCCAGTTTTACATATGAAATCCCTGAAGTGGGCCAAATACTACGCTCCAGACATGGGGGACTATGATGATAAACCAAACTGGTTTCTAGTTTCCATGATGCTTTATTGTTTGAGATCATGTTTTTTGTAACAAACAGAAATAAAACATCTATTTGCATATTTATGTAAACAAAATGATTTTGAAGATATTTGTAAAAAGTTTTGACAACATTTGCTATTTCTGATTAATGAAAGTTGGCTTTAATTTTCTTATTTTTGCATCACTGTATTTTCTGACCTGTGACACAGTTTTTATGGAATGAAAATTGAAAATAGTTTTAAAATATAAGGGAAATATCCCATGATCTATATAAAAACAAATATGTACTTATACTGTGAAGATTCTAATGTAGAAGATTAGAAGATTCTATGTAGAGAATTTAAACATATATTTCACTCATACTGTATTTTGACTTTAAAGATGTACAATTATATAATGAACAAACAATGTGTAATGATTTTGAAAGAGTCAGCAGTGCCTTGTGCCAGTAATTTCTTAAAGGCTTAGTTTTAGGATCAATAACTTGTCAAAATATTTTCTTCCAAGAATTTGCTTTTTTAGTGCTTTGATAATGATTTTAAGACTATTGTACCATCGTATCTTCACATAAAAGCTTACTTTCAGATAATTCAGTTTGTAGATTATTGATTTCCAGTGGTTCTCAGTGGTGGCAATAGCCAAACAAGCAAGGATTCGAAGACTGTGGCTTCACTTAATTAAATGATTATGCTAAACATTTAAAGAGATGATTGTTGGTTTTTCTGTTCTAAACTGTATTTCAAATAATTTTTGTTTAAAATAAATCTGAAGGGAAGCAATTAGTAAATGTTTGATCATGATAAAATGTTTAATATTTTTTTTAACTACATGTATTATTTTTGTCTAAAACACTTTTAAGTCTACTATTTTTCCATAGGAAGAAAGGGAGTTAGGAGAGCAAAGAGCAGCTGAACTTACTTGCCTCACTGGACTCTTCATCCTTAGAAGAACCCAAGAAGTCATAAATCAATATCTCCCTCCTAAAATAGAGAATGTAGTCTTCTGCCGACCAGGAGCCCTACAGATTGCACTTTATAGAAAACTGTTAAATTCTCAGGCCGTCAGATTCTGTCTTCAAGGATTGTTGGAAAACACTTCTCATCTAATATGTATCGGAGCTCTTAAAAAACTGTGCAATCACCCCTGCCTTTTGTTCAGCTCAATAAAGGTAAGTAGTGTGTGAGACTGTATCAGGAATATGAGCTGAGGGTTCTATGTCATATGAACCCGAGAGGGCAGATGAGACTGATCTCTGAGGTTACATTTGTGTGTTTTCCCAAAGCTGTGCAGCCTCTCTGGTGTGATTCTTCTCTGGAGCTCCTCCATGCTTCTGCTTGTTCTTCAGAGCATGGCCTTATTCATGGAGCTGAACGAAGGGTGAACTGGGCTTCAGGGCCTTCCTTCTGGATTTTGTGTCCCATGCCCCCTACTGCCTCACCTCATGCTTGGTCCTGGTTTCCCTTCCTATTTTATGTTAATAAAGCCAGTCACTTTGTTTGGTTTGACACATACAAAATCCACCATTAAGAAATAATTTATTTTTTCCTCATTGTAGAAGTAATACATGATTATTGTATAAAATTTATGAAAATCACAAAGAAAATAAAAATCATCTACTGGTTAGAATGTAAATTGGTTCAACTGGGAGACAGTTTAGTAATGTGTATCAAAGACCTTAAACTTTTATGTAACTTGTGGCCTGGCAATACCACTTTGAGAAATTTGTTATAAAGAGGTAAAGCTCTTCAGTTACAGAAAATCACATTTGGTATTAATAATAATAATCTTAGTTGATGCTTATTAAACATTTACATGTATCAAACACTAAGTACTTTTCAAATACTATTTTACTTATTCTTCACAGAATTTTATGGAATAAATATTATTACCATCCCCATTTTTTGGTGAGAAAATAGGAGCTTAAAGATACACGTGTAGTGTTTTTCTAGAGAAACTTAATTGTAATGATGCTATGCTTATTATTTAAAAATCTGTTTTTTAAACTAAATAAATTATAGTCATTTCCCCACATTAGATGCCTCTACAAATATGGTTTTTAATGGCCACATAGTTGAGCTGTCCATTTGGATTTGAACATAAGGCAGTTTGGGCTACAGTGAGAACTTTCTGTTTGGGAGTTGAAACTAAGTACAGTCCCTACTCTGATGTTGTTCAGTTCAGTCCTGTCCGACTGTTTGCGACCCCATGAATTGTAGCACGCCAGGCCTCCCGTCCATCAGCATCTCCCAGAGTTCATTCGAACTCAACGTCCACCAAGTCGGTGATGCCATCCAGACATCTCATCCTCTGTTGTCCCCTTTTCCTCCTGCCCCCAATCCCTCCCAGCATCAGAGTCTTTTCCATGAGTCAACTCTTTGCATGAGGTGGCCAAAGTACTGGAGTTTCAGCTTTAGCATCATTCCTTCCAAAGAACACTCAGGACTGATCTCCTTCAGAATGGACTGGTTGGATCTCCTTGCAGTTCAAGGGACTCTCAAGAGTCTTCTCCAATACCACAGTTTAAAAGCATCAATTCTTTGGCACTCCACTTTCTTCGCAGTGCAACTCTCACATCCATACACGACCACTGGAAAAACCATAGCCTTGACTAGACGAACCTTTGTTGGTAAAGTAATGTCTCTGCTTTTGAATATGCTGCCTAGGTTGGTCATAACTTTTCTTCCAAGGAGTAAGCGTCTTTTAATTTCATGGCTGCAATCACCAGCTGCAGTGATTTTGGAGCCCCCCCAAAAATAAAGTCTGACACTGTTTCCACTGTTTCTCCATCTATTTCCCATGAAGTGATGGAGCCAGATGCCATGATCTTTGTTTTCTGAATGTTGAGCTTTAAGCCAACGTTTTCACTCTCCTCTTTCAATGTTGTTACTTAGTCGCTAAGTCGTGTCCAACTCTTTGCAACCGCATTGACTGCAGCATGCCAGGCTTCCCTGTCCTTCACTATTTCCTGAAGTTTGCTCAAATTCATGTCCATTGAGTCAGTGATGCTATTTAACCATCTCATCCTCTGTTGCCCCCATCTCCTCCTGCCCTCAGTCTTTCCCAGCATCAGGGTCTTTTCCATTGAGTCAGCTCTTCACATCAGATGGCCAAAGTATTGGAGCTTCAGCTTCAGCGTCAGTCCTTCCAGTGAATATTCAGGGTTGGTTTTCTTCAGGATTAACTAGTTTGATGTCCTTGCAGTCCAAGGGATTCTGAAGAGTCTTCTCCAGCACCACAATTCAAAAGCATCAATTCTTTGATGCTCAGTCATCTTTATGGTCCAACTCTCACATCCTTACATGACAGCTGGAAAAACCATAGCTTTAACTATATGAACCTTTGTTGGCAAAGTGATGTCTCTGCTTTTTAATACATTCTTTAGGTTTGTCATAGCTATTTTTCCAAGGAGCAAGCGTCTTCTAATTTTCTGGCTGCAGTCACTGTCCGCTATGATTTTGGAGCCCAAGAAAAGAAAATCATCACTGTTTCCACTTTTCCCCCTTCTATTTGTCATAAAGTGATGGGACCGGATGCCATGATCTTAGTTTTTTAAATAGTCTTAGCTTTTTCACCCTCCTCTTTCACCCTCAACAAGAGGCTCTTTAATTCCTCTTTGCTTTCTTCCATGAGAGTGGTATCATCTGCATATCTGAGGTTGTTGATATTTCTCCTGGCAATCTTAATTCCAGCTTGTGATTCATCCAGCCCTGCATTTTGCATGATGTACTCTGCATATCATGCAAAGTACATTGGAAGGACTGATGCTGAAGCTGAAACTCCAATACTTTGGTCATCTGATGTGAACAGCTGACTCATTGGAAAAGTCCCTGATGCTGGAAAAGATTGAGTGCAAAGGAAAAGAGGGCGTCAGAGGATGAGATTGCTGGATGCCATCACCAATGCAATGGACATGAACTTGGGCAAATTTTGGGAAATGGTGAGGGATAGAGAGGCCTGGAGTGCTGCAGTCATGGGGTCACAAAGAGTCAGACACGACTGGGCGACTGAACAACAGCAACAGCTTTGCGTGTAAGTTAAATAAGCAGCGTGACAGTATACAGCCTTGACATACTCCTTTCCCAATTTTGAACCAGTCCTTTCTTCCATGTCTGGTTCTAACTGTTTCTTCTTGACCTGCATACAGGTTTTGCAGGAGACAGGTAAGGTAGTCTGTTTAAGAATTTTCCAGTTTGTTGTGATCCACGCAGTTAACGGCTTTAGCACAGTCAGTGGAGCAGAAGTAGATGTTTTCTCTATGATTCAACAAATGTTGACAGTTTGAGTTCTGGTCTTTCTGCCTTTTCTAAACCCAGCTTGGACCTCTGGAAGTTCTTGGTTCACCTATGGTTGAATCCTAACTTGAAGGATTTTGAGCATGACTTTGTTAGCATGTGAAATGAGCACAATTGTAGGATAGTTTGAACATTCTTTGGCATTGCCTTTCTTTGGGATTGGAATGAAAGCTGACCTTTTCCAGTCTTGTGACCACTTGTGGTCAGCAAATGCTGACATACTGATGGCGGCACTTTAGCATCATCTTTTAGGATTTGAAATAGCTCATCTGGAATTTCATCACCATTACTAGCTTTGTTTGTAATGATGCTTCCTAAGGCCCACTTGACTCCAGGATGTCTGGCTCTAGGTGAGGAACCACACCATTGTGATTTTCTGGGTCATATAAGACCTTTTTTGTATAGTTCTTCTGTATGTTTTTACCACTTCTTTTTAATCTCTTCTGCTTCTGTTAAGTCCTTACCATTTCTGTCCTTTATGTGCCCATCTTTGCATGAAATGGTCCCTTGCTATCTCCAGTTTTTTGAAGAGATCTCTAGTCTTTCCCATTCTGTTGTTTTCCACTATTTGTTCTCCTTGTTCACTTAAGAAGGCTTTGTTATCTCTCCTTGCTATTCTCTAGAATTCTGCATTCAGTTTGGTATGTCTTTCCCTTTCTCCCTTGCCTTTTGCTTCTCTTCTTTCTCAGATATTTGTAAAGTCTCCTTAGACAACCACTTTGCCTTCTTGGATTTCTTTCTCTGGACTACTTATTTAACTAAAAGCAAGTTTAACCATGGCCAAGTTATGTCTGTGAGCCTTAGTTTGTCTTAAGTGGAAGACAGAGATAATAATAACCTCCTGATAATGTTATTAGGGCAATTTGATGAAAGAATATAGAAAGAACCTAGCAGAATGCCTGGTCGTGGAAGTTGTACAGTAACTGTTAATACCCTATTATCCCCAACTCACCCTTAATTTTTCTTCTTTTATTTTTCTTTAAACAGTAAAATAATTTGCAAACAAATGAAAAGAAAACTTGTGGGTGCTATGTTATGCGGAGGTCGTTAATTAGTATTTAGGAGATGTCGTGTTCTGTCACATTTCCCCATGTTTATTCCTACAGTAGATTATATTTACATAGTTTATCATAGGAGAAGTCAGCTTTCTATAACTCTGCAGTCAACAGGATTATAACAATTTATTAAGCAACTTTTAAAGGAACAGATTCTGTACACATTGATAAAAATTAAACTCTTTGGGCATGATGCCCAGCAAAAAAAGAAGCCAGAATTCTTCCTTAAAAGAAAAAACCTATGATGGCCCAGAATATACCGCTTACCTAATAACAGGCAGAGTATATTACAAACTTCAAATAGAATACATAATTTACTGTCCCTCTAACATCATAGCAAGTAAGGATCAATTAAAAAAATGACTGAAATGAGCCTCTCACACATATAAGTAATCTTTAAGCAATGGCTTAATAAATGTTTTCCATCTGAAACTAGATTGTTTTCCCAAGTTCAGTCAAAATGATGGGTTTCTCTTCAGGAAATGTGCATGGATATAACCAATAAAAATATTATAAGTCACAGCTTGTAAGAGTTGTGTATTTCTGTGTATCTTCTTATATATGATGTATGTGTATCTTCTTATAAGGAGAGTATTGGGTTGCACAGAGTCAGAGAAGAGATTGCCCTGTCTAGTTGATTTGGGAAGTCTAACTGGTAAATGCACCTCCGTGAATCAGGCTGTCTCAGCATGAAAGTGTTATCTGTTAATTGATTCTTAATTAGGAGTATGCATTACAGTCTTCAGGGAAGCTCTTAAGAGTACATTTGTCCACTCCAGACACTTGTGAGCCAGTTCAGATTCTCTGAGAGTAGGACCCAGTGGTGAAGATTTTGAAAAAGCTTCCCCAAGTGATTCTGATTATGTGCTCCTGGCTAAGAACTCCTGTGCCTTAGGATCATTCATCTCCCTTGTATTTTGGTTTAATGTTTACCAGACAACTTAGTGCTAATAACTTGGCTTCCCCATGGACCGTTTATAGGACAGAATACATAGACCAATCGGTTTAAACAGGCAGGTCTCATTTATAGGTCAATAAATTTATATAACTTATAGTCTGATTTAGTCTCTTAATTTGGTTAGTATGGCTCATTTCCCTAGAGCTTAAGCATATGCAAGTTTCTGAACATGAAAAGCTGTAGATTAGACCCAGGGTCTGTCATCCTTTGATAACCCTGCCAAGGTGTAGGCATTGGAGTAGGAAACCTAACCCAAAGCAGCCAGCAACCATCTCTCCTCTCATATATATCCCAGTTATGTAACTATCTTAGGGTTCCAAGTATTTTTAATCAAGTGATGTTACGCAAATATTGCTATGTTTTGGGAATAAGCCAAGTTAAAATTAGAACTCTGTGCCAAGCATTTTATGCTATAGGATTCACTGCCCTTAGGATGTTTCTAGTATTATTAATGAAAGATTACAACACACATTAAAGCATTAGGGAATTATAAAAAAATTGTTAATTGTACAACTAAATAAATTCAAAGTTGAAATGTACTGTGTAACCATAAAGTTTTAAGACTCAATGTCCCCAAAAAGGTGTCTGTGAGTAATCAGGTAGAATTTGCATTGGGTCCTCAAGTGTTTATAGGAGTGGGATAATTGGGCAAAATAAAAAAAAGTGATGGAACATTTCCAGGCAGGGGGCATAGGCTGAACAAAGTTTCAAGAACAGTGATAAATCCGGTAAATGTGGGAGAGAGTGAGGAGACTGCCAATCCCAGAAATTTAATCTAAAAAAGTGATGCAGTCATTGACAAACGTAACCTCCAGTTTTGTGTTCACATGTTAGTTTTGGCAGGGGAATTTCGGAGGTGGTGATAATCTTTTTGGAATAATATACAAAAACTTTTTGTAAAAAAAGCCAAAATACTGTAACTAACAGTAAATTTCTCTGTTAACATGTTGGCAGAATTATTCCTTCTTGTAGAAGAAGTGGATAAGATTGAGGCAACTATTGTGTTTGAGTTTGAGTATCACCTGGGAGGTGCTGTGTGAGCCTGCAAATCAGGAGAGAAAAGGAACAGCAGGGAGTGAAGGAGGGAAGAAGAGAGAAAACGAGGCAGCAGTGACGAGGATCCTTAGGGTTTCGGAGAGCATAGATTTCCTAGCACTGTCTGCCCTCTGTTTTCCTCCCATTTATTTCTCGCTGCCCACCTCCCCCTGGATCAGACATGAGCAGTGATACTGCACTTGTGGGGTTCAGGGAGCAGGCATTTTGGAGACATCATTAGAACTGCTCTGTAATCAAACATGGCCAAATTGTGACCTTTAAATATTTACGTAACAATTAGAGTGGGCTTTTCAGGTAGCTATTAAGCTTCAGGTTTTTTACCCATAATTTTAGCAGTTTTTCCTCCCTGTCAAAAAAACATGAACCAGGGTTGACAATCATCCTTTTGAACAGGAAAAAGAAAGCAACTCAACTTGGGATGAGAGTGAAGAAAGAAATCTCTATGAAGGCTTGATCAATGTGTTCCCTGCTGATTACAACCCGACCATGTTTACAGAGGAGGAGTCCGGAAAACTGCAGGTGCTGTCAAAGCTCTTAGCCGTTATCCGCGAACTTCGTCCTGCTGAAAAGTAAGAGGGCAGTTTAATAAACTGCTTCTATGTGCTTATGTAATTTCAGCTTAGACCATGTCCTTACTCCGTCTTCTCACTGCCTCTTTTTGAAAAGAGGAAAACATTAAAAATAAGTTGTTTTCTTCTTTGGGGGCATGGTCAGCTCCTAGTCTTTTGTAAACTTTTTATTACCAATGTGCCTGTAAATTTTTATCTAAGAAAAACTAAATTTAAATACCTATATTTAAAAAACCCTAGAGATATCTTTTGGAGAAGGCAATGGCAACCCACTCCAGTACTCTTGCCTGGAAAATCCCATGGACAGAGGAGCCTGGTGGGCTGCAGTCCATGGGGTCGAGAACAGTTGGTCACGGCTAAGCGACTTCACTTTCACTTTTCACTTTCATGCATTGGAGGATGAAATGGCAACCCACTCCAGTGTTCTTGCCTGGAGAATCCCAGGGACGGGGGAGCCTGGTGGGCTGCTCTCTGTGTGGTCGCACAGAGTCAGACACGACTGAAGTGACTTAGCAGCAGCGGCAGCAGCAGAGATATCTTTTGATATGTATTGCCTAACTTGTTTCTTTCTTTTTATTTTTTTTTAATTTTCTGTTTTAAAATTTGTTGAGTTTTGATTGTGCTGGGTCTTCATTGCTGCACGGGCTTTCTCTAGGTGCAGCGAGCACGGGCTCCTCTCTCGTTGTGGTGCACAGGCGTCTGATTTGCGGTGTTTTCTCTTGTGGAACATGGGCCCTAGGCCGTGCGGGCTTCAGTAGCTGTGCACTTGGGCTCAGTGGTTGCAGCTTCCAGGCTCTGGAGCGAAGGCTCAATAGTTGTGGTGCCCTGGCTTAGTTACTCCACAGGATGTGAGATCTTTCTGCATCAGGGATTGAACCCGTGTCTCCTACCTTGGCAGGTGAACTCTTTACCACTGAGTGACCAGGGAAGCCCCTAAGTCATTTCTTTCTCTCTTTAAGAATCATTCTTTTTCTGTCCTTAAATGTTGATACTCCTGAGGACATTCTCTACAGCCTCCTTCTCACTCTAAACATCTTTCCTGCCTTAATTCTGTTCCCCTAGTTTCAGCTATCAGCCATATAGTGTTGATTCCAAATTGTATCTCTAGTTCAAGCCTCTATTTAATGGTATCTAAATCTGTCTGGATCTCAGCCTTCTCATGTACCAGACCAGCTTCATCATTTTGCCATTGCAAGCCTAAATCTTTTTTCACCGTTCCTTGGCTTGATGAATGGTACCATATGCAAAGAAAAAGCTTTCATCATTCTAGACTCACTTTTCTCCTGCACTTTCCCAATGTCATCAGTCACTACATCCTATTGGTTTTATTTCTTAATCTCAGGAGTCCATTTGCTTTCTGGTACCAAGTTTTTTTTAGCACCTGTTTTGAGTTTTATTTTAAATTTTTTAAAAAATTTATTTTTGAGGTCTGGTTGGATTACACTGTCATGTTAATTACTGCTGTTCAGCACCAAGATTTTTGTTTTGATTCTTGTTATTACAATTGGGTTGTGGCATGCTGCGATTCATGGGGTTGCAAAGAGTCGGACACGACTGAGCAACTGAACTGAACTGAACTGAGTCTCGTATAAACTGTGTTCCTCTGACTTTCAATCCCATTGCATATCAATATGCCCTAAATTGTATATTTTTTAAAATACAAATGTGAACACATCCCTCCTTTTCTTAAAAATCATTCAAAGCTTCCCAGTCGCCTTCCAGAAATTTCTCAACTCTATAGCACATTGGTCAAGACTCTTCATGACATGGGTGATACCTCCTTGTCCAGCCTTATCCCTCTTGACTCCTTCACACTTTCCTGTTGTCCAGTTATACCAGAATCTATTTGCAGAACCTATAATTTGCTCTGCTTCTCACCTCTGTTCTTATGCAGGTTCCTGTCCCTGAAGTACCTCCATTTCTCATGCTTCTGGCCAACTTTCTCTTCATTAAGACTCAGCTCAGATGCTTTCTCCTCTTGGAAGCCCCTGGCCTCATATTGAGTTAGCAGCCCCTCTTCTGTACTCCCCTAGCCTCATGTACTTGCCTCTGATGGAGCTCTTCTCATGTTATACTGTAATCAGTAGTTCTCTTCTATATCAGCACCTATAGTGGAGGGACTGTGTCTTAATTATCCTCGTAGGAGATATTCAAACTTCTTGAATGCAAAACACAGAGGAAAGTTTGCAAAATAGTAATTATATTTAATTGTCAAGGAGTCTGCTTTCACCTCTTTGGAGCATTAACAGTATCATTTGCTTTTATCACAATAATGAAGTGACTAAAATAAGGAAACTTTCTATGAACTCTTTAATACAGTTGGATTAAATGTTTTATTGGATAATATTTTATATACACTACCGTGTTCAGTTCAGTTCAGTTTCTCAGTCATGTCCGACTCTTTGTGACCCCATGAATCACAGCACACCAGGCCTCCTGTCCATCACCAACTCCCGGAGTTCACTCAGACTCGTGTCCATCGAGTCAGTGATGCCATCCAGCCATCTCATCCTCTGTCGTCCCCTTCTCCTCCTGCCCCCAATCCCTCCCAGCATCAGAGTTCTTTTCCAGTGAGTCAACTCTTCGCATGAGGTGGCCAAAGTTTCAGCTTTAGCATCATTCCTTCCAAAGAACAGGACTGATCTCCTTCAGAATGGACTGGTTGGATCTCCTTGCAGTCCAAGGGACTCTCAAGAGTCTTCTTCAACACCACAGTTCAAACGCATCAATTCTTCGGCACTTAGCTTTCTTCACAGTGCAACTCTCACATCCATACATGACTACTGGAAAAACCATAGCCTTGACTAGACTGACCTTTGTTGGCAAAGTAATGTCTCTGCTTTTGAATATGCTATCTAGGTTGGTCATAATTTTCCTTCCAAGGAGTAAGCGTCTTTTAATTTCATGTTGCTGCTGCTGCTAAGTCACTTCAGTCGTGTCCGACTCTGTGCGACCACATAGACGGCAGCCCATCAGGCTCCCCTGTCCCTGAGATTCTCTAGGCAAGAACACTGGAGTGGGTTGCCATTTCCTTCTCCAATACATAAAAGTGAAAAGTGAAAGTGAATTCACTCAGTCGAGTCTGACTCTTCACGACCCCATGGACTGCAGCCTACCAGGCTCCTCTGTCCATGGGATTTCCCAGGCAAGAGTACTGGAGTGGGGTACCATGACCACCCATCTAACTTCTGTCTCCAGGAATCTGATTATTTAGGTACCTGGTATAAGTGAAATCATATGATGTTTTGTCTTTTTATGACTAGCTTATTCTACTTAGCATAATGTCCTCGAAGTTCATCCATGTTCTAACATGTGTCAGAATTTCTTTCCTTTTTAAGGCTGAATAAGAGTCCACTGTATATATATGATATTTTGTTTACCCATTTATCTACTGATGGACAGTTGGGCTGCTTCCACCTTTTGGCTGTTATCAATAATGTTGCTGTGAATATGAGTGTATCAGTGTCTTTCTGAGACCCTCTTTTCGATTCCTTTGGATACATATCCAGAAATAGAATTGTTAGATCATAGGATAATTCTCTTTTTAATTTTTTAAGGAACCTCCATACTCTTTTTTTGCAGTGACCGCACCATTTTACATTCTCATCAAGAGTGCACAGAGGTTCTAGTTTCTTAACAGCCTCACCAGTATTGCTATTTTCTGTTTTGTTTTTGATGTCCTAATGGGTGTAAGATGATATCTCATTGTGGTTTTGATTTGCATTTCCTTAGTAATTAATGGAGGCTTTCCAAATGGCACAGTGGTAAAGAATCTGCCTTGCAGTGCAAGAGATGTAAGAGATGTATGTTTGATCCCTGGGTCGGAAAGATCTCTTGGAGTAGGAAATGACAACCCACTGCAGTATTCTTACCTGCAAAGTTCCATGTACAGAGGAGCCTGGCAGGCTACAGTCAATGGGGTCGTAAAGAGTTGGACACAACTGAGTGACTGAGCGCACACATGCACCCAGACACACACAGTAATTAGTGATGTTGGACATCTTTTAATGTACTTGTTGACTGTTTGTATATTTTCTTTGGAAGATGTCTATTCAAATCCTTTGCCCATTTTTTAATTGGGTTGCTTTTTGTTGTTGTTGTTCTTGAGTTGTAGCCCTTTATGCTTTTTCTCATATGGCCAATTGGGTATAGAGGTCAGGTTTTCCACAGCTGAACTGCCTCTGCACAAACTTCTCCCAGATCTTTAAAATATATAGCTGTAAGTTGCTCACAGTGTTTGACTTCAGGGACAGTATTGCTGTCACTTGACCTACTGCACTGTCATTAACTGCAGCTGGGTAGTGTGTTTCAGGCCCACAGGCTGAACTCTTCAACAGTGCTTTTGTGCATGTTAAGATGAGTTAGAGCTCCTGACTTGTCTGGATGGTGGCTCTTATATGGAATTTCCAAAAAAGATACTTCAAAATTTAAAAAGTTCTCTTCCCTCTTGGTTGTTGCATTCATGCATGGCTTGAAACCTAGTGAGCAGAGTTCATTCTGAATTCCAGCCCCCATACATCTTGGATGGATGCTCTTGCGCTGGGTACACCTTGCACTCTACCTCACATGGCAGCCGTGCCTGCAGATTTCAGCTGCTTTTAGGGGCAGTAAAGTAATCATAAAAATACTGTCCTTGTTTGAAAGGGGTATGTATGTGGCGGGGAAGGGGGAGCTCTTGACCTCTGAAAGGGGATTGTCCAAGACTCCTTACCAAGATAATCACTGCTCCCATTAGTCTACAACTAGTCGTGTAAGAACTTGTTTGGGAAAAATATTCTAAACGAGACTTCCTCCAGTCCAGTAAAGCTGTATCAGAAAAACTATGTTTGGATAATGTTATTCATCCACACAATAGTATTGAAAAGGAAGGGGAAAAAGTGACTGAAATATTAGTGCTGGAGTGTTCTTCCTATGCTACTAATAGTAGTAATAATGTTGTTCCCGTATTAGTACAGGCAGATTCTTGTTATAGGAATGTTGGTAGATTGCAACCAGTGGTCTCAAGTTCTCCCTCCCTCTATCCTTGTTCCTTTGTTGTGTAACTTTGGGTGATATCCCATTCTGACTCTGAGCTCAGCCACCTGACTTGGATTGGCCCATGAGATGCTGGCAAACATGGCAAAACCGGGGGCTTGAAAGGATCTTGTGCAGGGGGGCTTGCCCTCCCTTGGGGTTCCTGGAACCTTTTTGTCTCCATGTGAATACGCCTGGGCTAGCCTGCTAGAGGATGAGAGACGTGAGAAACTCAGACTTAGGTTTTGGCTTGTTGCTATATCTCTGCCTTCTAGAGTCCCCTGGTCTAAGTTTCTTTGATTTACTTTCCACAGAGAATAAGTATTCTTGTTGAGAAAGAGAAGTCAACTAGTTTCATGGGAGTAGGGCCTGGGTTCTACTTACCTTTGTTCTTGTAATAGCTGCAGCCTAAACCCCTTCCTTCTGTGCTGCTGCTGCTGCTGCTGCTGCTGCTGCTGCTGCTGCTAAGTCGTTTCAGTCGTGTCCGACTCTGTGCGACCCCACAGACGGCAGCCCATTGAGCTCCTCCATCCCTGGGATTCTCCAGGCAAGAACACTGGAGTGGGTTGCCATTTCCTTCTCCAATGCATGAAAGTGAAAAGTGAAAGTGAAGTCGCTCAGTCGTGTCCGACTCTTCGTGACCCCATGGGCTGCAGCCTACCAGGCTCCTCTGTCCATGGGAGTTTCCAGGCAAGAGTACTGGAGTGGGATGCCATTGCCTTCTCCTGCCTTTATAAAATGTGACTGTGTGAATGAACTTGTATATCCCTCTTTGGGCACTCAGGTTTCACTCCTAAACACGTCACCATTCTGCTAGTCTCTGTTTTCATATATAAATCTCTCCTTGTTTCATCAAAGATAGACTTTGTGTTTCTGTTTCTTATTCTCTTGCTGTTCTTAGGGTGACTTAAGAAAGGTAATGAAAGCAGAAAGGTGTTTACTCCATTATCTTTATACTGAAAGTCTCTTAGATTTCTTTTTTTTTTTTACCACACCATGTGCCTTGTGGGATCCCAGCTCCCCAACCAGGGATTGAACCCATGCCTTTGTTGGTAAAAGCACAGATTCCTAACCACTGAACTTCCAGGGAATTCCCTCTTAGATATTGACTTTAAAATGGAATTTGAAAGAGAATCTATGTTTTAATTATACAAATTCTATTGGATATTCTATAAATATCAGTGATAATATTACTATTTTTCTCTAATTAAAAAAATCTAATACTGCTTCCCAGTTGTATATGAAGATTCTTTCTTTTTGATTGACAGAGTCGTGTTGGTATCCAACTATACACGAACCCTGGATATTTTACAAGAAGTCTGCAAGCGTCATGGATATGCTTATACAAGACTTGATGGACAGACCCCAATCTCTCAAAGGCAGAAAATTGTTGATGGCTTTAATAGTAAATACTCTTCTGATTTTATTTTTTTGTTAAGTTCAAAAGCTGGTGGTGTGGGGCTTAACCTTATTGGAGGATCTCACTTAATCCTCTATGACATTGATTGGAATCCAGCTACTGATATCCAGGTAGGACTGTTTCTATATTAAACAAACAGTATAAAATGCCGAAGGGGGATACGGTGCCTGTGGGGATATGAGGGTGATGATGAAGTATAAGAACTGCTGCATATTCAGCCCTTATTTTGTATCAGGCATTCCACTAAATGCTTTACATCTGTTCAGTCCTCACAGTAATCCTACAAGTGTGCATGTTGTAAGCTCCGTTTTGCAGATGAAGGTATGGAAGCTTGTTCCAGGTCACATAGCGTGTAAGAGGCAGAGTCAGGATTCATACCCAAGCCTGTATGTCTCCAGGCCCTACTTGACTCTGTAGTTAGCTGGGCCTTCAGGATGCCCATGGCCATCAGGGGAGGACAGCAAGGTGTTGTAGGTACCATGATCGGTGTTTGTGCAGGGTATAGTGAAGATGCAAAATTAGCTTCCTTAGGAAAATATCTCAGAAGCAGCCTTTGGTTTTCTTCAGAGTACAGTCCATCTTCACAGATTTTGAGGTTTCTACCTATAGATGTGCACCTCACCTGGTAGCTGTGTTAGGGGACTGGGAGACAACCTCAGGTTCAGTGATTCACTAGAAGGACTCACAGAATCAAGAAAAACAGTTTTACTCAAGTTAGGCTTTATTACAGTGAAAGGATACACAGTAAAATCAGCACAGGTAAAAGGTACTTAGGGCGGAGTCTAGGAGAGAGCAGGTACAAGCTTCCAGTTTTCCTTTCCCTATGGAATTGTATGGACAACACTTAATTTTCCTAGCATCAGTGAATGACAACACCCATGGAATTTTGTCAACCAGAGAAGTTCACCTGAGCCTTGATGTCTAGACTTTTGTTGGAGGTTGGTCAGGTAGGCACAGATTGGCCTCTGCAAAGGTCAAACTGGCCCAAGTCCACACCTAAATCACATCGTCAGCATAAACAGCTCTATGGCCCAAGACCCCAGGTAACCTAAGATGCTTTTATCAGGTACAGTATTCCAGGGGCTTCCAGAAGTTGGTCGAGGGCCATAATTTTCTTTGGAATGTTCAGGGTTTGAACATCAACTTTTTACTAAATAGTATCACTGATAAATCTTAAAACCTCAGGGATCTGCCTAGAGCCTGAGCTGATTGCAGGTATCCTAGGGTTCCTTAGAAGTGAATCATTAGCCTGTTGGACCGAGAATAAACCCTCCATGCCCATGCTATCCTTGGTTCTTTGCATTCTTACTTCCCATACTTGCTATCCCAGTTTTTTTGATGCAGATAGACCCTCTCACTGTTTCATGGCATCCTGTATTTTACAGTACCATAGTGAGTGTTCATTCATCCCTTTCTTTAACTCAGGAAAAAAAAATTGAAGTGGAGAAGGCTTAGTTATGCCTGGGCTTTGTTTTTTGAAGTTGTAAGTGAAATCTAGAATTCCTAGTCTTAAATTTATGAACACAAGTTGCTTATGTGGAGAAGGTTTCTATTGTACTTTCAGAATTCTCATTTATTTTCTACAGGCAATGTCTAGAGTGTGGAGAGATGGTCAGAAGCACCCTGTACATATTTACAGACTCCTAACCACAGGTAGTAACCCTCCAGTATGAAAAAAGGTGTATTCTCTTTGAGTAAATAAAGGTATTTTGTGTGTTAAACTATGCTTCAGTACCAGGAATATTATTTTGTTAGCTAGTATAATAATAAACATATTTTACCCTACCAAAATGACAGTTGTGAAGATCTGAAGGAAATCTAATGAATGTTTTCTCTTCAGGTACAATAGAGGAAAAGATCTATCAAAGACAGATCAGCAAGCAGGGTCTTTCTGGGGCAGTTGTAGACCTATCCAAGACATCTGATCATATTCAGTTTTCAGTGGAAGAACTTAAAAATTTGTTCACATTGCATGAAAGTTCACATTGTGTTACTCATGACCTGCTTGACTGTGAATGTACAGGAGAACATCATACAGGTTAGTTGTATTTTAATTCTGTTATGATGATGAAGTTAATTGGTCTCTTTAGCAGTTGAAAATATTTAAAAACAGAATGACTAAAATATTGACCACTTGCATATGTTAGTTTCTTTTTTCTTCAGGTCTTAGGGCAGCTGCAACATGGATATTTGAGAAATTTTTTTGCCCCCCCCCCCCCCGCTGCCGCCTTTTGTTTTTAATTGGAGGATAATTGCTTTACAGTGTTGTGTCGGTTTCTGCTGTGCGACAGCATGACTCAGATATAAGTGCACATGTATCCCCTGCCTCCTGAGTCTCCCTGTCACCCAGCCGAGATGCGCGTGCTGCACAGCTGCTTCCCGCGCAGCTGTCTCACACGTGGCGCTGTTGATCCGTCAGGGCTGCTCGTGCAGTCCATACATGCCCCCTCCTCCCCAGCTGGTCCACAGTCTGTTCTCTTCGTCTGCGTCTCTGCTCCTGTCCTGCACATAGGTTCGTCAGTACCGTTTTTCTAGATTACATATGTATGTATTAATATACGACATTTTCCTCTTTTTAACTTAACTTCACCCTGTATAACAAGCTTCAGTTTCATCCACCTCACTGCAGCTGACTCACATTTCTTCCTCTTTATGGCTGAGTAACATGCCATTGTATATATTTGCCGCAGCTTCTTTTAGGTCAGTGGACATCTAGGTGGCTTCCGTGTCCTAGCTCCCGTAAATAGTGCTGCAGTGAACATTGGGGCACATGTGTCTTTTTGAATTATGGTTTTCTCAAGGTTTATGCCCAGTAGTGGGATTGCTGGGTCATATGGTAGTTTTATTCCTAGTTTTTTAAAGGAATAGTGGCTGTATCAATTTGCTTTCCCACCTGCAGTGCAAGAGGACTCCTTTCTCCATATCCTCTCCAGTGTTTATTGTCTGTAGGTTTTTTGATGATAGTCATTCTGGCCAGTGTGAGGTGATATCTCATTGTATTATTGATTTGCCTTTCTTTAATAATCAGTGATGTTGAGTATCTTTTCATGTGTTTGTTGGCTATCTGTATGTCTTCTTTGGAGAAATGTGCATTTAGGTCTTCCACCCATGTTTTTGATTGGATTGTTTTCTGATACTGAGCTGCATGAGCTGCTTGTATATTTTGGAGATTAATCCTTTGTCAGTTGCTTCATTTGCAATTATTTTCTAACATTCCAAGGGTTGTCTTTTCATCTTGTTTATAGTTTCATTTTGCTTTTAATTAGGTCCCATTTGTTTATTTTTGTTTTTATTTCCATTACTCTAGGAGAGAAAATTTTAATTAGAACCCTATTAGTTCTCTCAATTTAGCTTATTTCAGCATCAGTTGTGGGAAAATTTGACTTATTAAGTAAAAATCTTTCAATTCCTGATGATAATGATTTAAGAATGAGAAAAATGTTTTTAATCCTTATTTCTATTTCACACATACACATACACATAAACACTTGACAAGCTAATCCTACTGTTTGTTTTGTGCACAACTTATTCCTAATGAGGTCATACTTTGTGGACAGTACGCATGGGCCACCATGCTTCTTAGTACTTCACACACTGGTTGTGCTGCTTAAATGAGACTGAAAGTGTCAACCCTCCAGAATGAACACCATTCAGGTAGGAACTCGATTTGGAGTAGTACTTGAGCAAGCAATGTCCAGAAGTTGGAAGTCACTTGATAATTGTATTGAGATGAGTTTAAGAAGTGAAACTGTATAGGACTAGCATGAAATAACCTATACTTTATATAGTCAACATTAATCTTCTCTATTTTATGTTTTTTCCATTTTAGTGATTTCTGCTCGATTTCTTTTCTTTTGCCCTGTATTTATCTACTTTTCCCCCTTATTTTCTAAAGTTTAATCCTTAGGTTAATGACTTTCACTCTTCTTTTCTAAAATGGGCATTAAGGCTGTAAATTTTCTACTAAGCTGAATCTCATAATTTTGATATGCCGTCTTAACTATTTTTCAGTTCTAAGTATTTTTTATTTTCCATTATGATTTCTTCTTTGGCTCCTGAGGTATTTAAAAGTCATGTTTAGAATGTACTTTAGTCTTTGTTATTGAATCTGGCTACTGCGCTGTAGTCCCAGTATGGTCTGCCTGATGGTGGTTCTTGGCGACTATAGAGACCTGGTGCGTGGCCTGGTGTGTCCAGTTAGCAAATGTTTCCCTTGTGCATGAAAATCATTCGTATTCCCTTAATTACTTAGTTTAGAGTTCTGCCATGTGAGTCAAAGTTTCTGTTACCAAATTAGTTTTTTCTTATTTTAAAGATTTAAAAATTTACTAATTTAACCAGAAAATCGGTAATGTTTACATATGAAAGCTATTTGAAAGTATAATGTATATGGTGGAAACACTTCCTCCTGTAATACCCTCATCTGTCTAGTTTGTAGTCCTGCTACCCTATAAAAAACCACTGTTACTAGTTTTTTGTGTATCCTTCTAGATGTATTTTTATACATCTGAATAAATGTATAAACATTTTTATGCTCTGAATAAATATTATTGCCCGGTTCCCCTCAGCCCCCCATAAGGGATAGTGTAGTATGTGTATGATTCTGTACCTTCTATACCTTTTTCTCCAAGAAAAAGAAACGCAAAAAAGCAAAATGGTTGTCTGAGGAGGCCTTACAAATAGCTGTGAAGAGAAGGGAAGTGAAACGCAAAGGAGAAAAGGAAAGATATACCCATTTGAATGCAGAGTTCCAAAGAATAGCAAGGAGACATAAGAAAGCTTTCCTCAACGATCAATGCAAAGAAATAGAGGAAAACAACAGAATGGGAAAGACTAGAGATCTCTTCAAGAAAATTAGAGATACCAAGGGAACATTTTATGCAAAGGTGGGCTCAGTAAAGGACAGAAATGGTATGGACCTAACAGAAGCAGAAGATGTTAAGAAGAGGTGGCAAGAATACACAGAAGAACTGTACAAAAAAAGATCTTCATGACCCAGGTAATCACGATGGTGTGATCACTCACCTAGAGCCAGACATCCTGGAATGTGAAGTCAAGTGGGCCTTAGAAAACATCACTATGAACAAAGCTAGTGGAGGGGATGGAATTCCAGTTGAGCTATTTCAAATTCTGAAAGATGATGCTGTGAAAGTGATGCATTCAATATGCCAGCAAATTTGGAAAACTTGGCAGCGGCCACAGGACTGGGAAAGGTCAGTTTTCATTCCAGTCCCAAAGAAAGGCAATGCCAAAGAATGCTCAAACTACTACACAATTGCACTCATCTCACACGCTAGTAAAGTGATCCTTAAAATTCTCCAAGCCAGGCTTTAGCAATATGGGAACCGTGAACTTCCTGATGTTCAAGCTGGTTTTAGAAAAGGCAGAGGAACCAGAGATCAAATTGCCAACATCCGCTGGATCATGGAAAAAGCAAGAGAGTTCCAGAAAAACATCTATTTCTGCTTTATTGACTATGCCAAAGCCTTTGACTGTGTGGATCACAATAAACTGTGGAAAATTCTTCCAGAGATGGGAATACCAGACCACCTGACCTGCCCCTTGAGAAACCTATATGCAGGTCAGGAAGCAACAGTTAGAACTGGACATGGAACAACAGACTGGTTCCAAATAAGAAAAGGAGTATGTCAAGGCTGTATATTGTCACCCTGCTGATTTAACTTTAACTTCTATGCAGAGTACATCATGAGAAACGCTGGACTGGAAGAAACACAAGCTGGAATCAAGATTGCCGGGAGAAATATCAATAACCTCAGATATGCAGATGACACCACCCTTGTGGCAGAAAGTGAAGAAGAATTAAAGAGCCTCTTGATGAAAGTGAAAGAGGAGAGTGAAAAAGTTGGCTTAAAGCTCAACATTTAGAAAACTAAGATCAAGGCATCCAGTCCCATCACTACATGGCAAATAGATGGGGAAACAGTGGAAACAGTGGCTGGCTTTATTTTTCTGGGCTCCAAATCCCTGCAGATGGTGATTGCAGCCATGAAATTAAAAGGCGCTTATTCCTTGGAAGAAAAGTTATGACCAACCTAGACAGCATATTGAAAAGCAGAGACATTACTTTGCTAACAAAGATCCATCTAGTCAAGGCTATGGTTTTTCCAGTGGTCATGTATGGATGTGAGAGTTGGGCTATAAAGAAAGCTGAGCACTGAAGAATTGATGCTTTTGAACTGTGATGTTGGAGAAGACTCTTGAGAGCCCCTTGGACTGCAAGGAGATCCAACCAGTCCATCCTAAAGGAGATCAGTCCTGGCTGTTCATTGGAAGGATTGATGTTGAAGCTGAAACATTTGGCCACCTGACTCGAAGAGCTGACTCATTAGAAAAGACCCTGATGCTGGGAAAGACTGAGGACAGGAGAAGGGGATGACAGAGGATGAGATGGTTGGATGGCATCACCGAATCAATGGACATGGGTTTCGGTGCACCCTGGGAGCTGGTGATGGACAGGGAGGCCTGGCGTGCTGTGGCTTATGGGGTTGCAAAGAGTCAGACGTGACTGAGCGACTGAACTGAACTAAACTCTACCTTTTTGATTTAATAGTATATGTCAAGATCTTTCTGTATCATTACAGAAAGAGTTTCCTCATTCTTATTTTCCCCTCAGTTATATAATCCTCCATTGAATGAATAGACCATAATTTATTCATCTAACCTCACAGCTGTGTAATTAGGTTCTTTTCAGTCAGTATGCATCTTCATTCATACATCTTTTTCCACATGTTCAAATATCTCTGTAAGGTTAATTATCACTGTTGCTCTGTCAGAGAATATGAGCATTTGTAATTTGGTAGGTCCTGCTAAGGTGCCCTCCACTGGAGTGCAGGTTGTATCATTTATACCCCACCAACAGTATACTATTTTCCCCCAGCTTTCCCAATTTAGGATTATCAGATGTTTGAGTTTTTGCCAGTCTGAGAGTAAAAATGGCTTATTTGTCTAGTTTTAATTTAATTTTCTTTCATTATGAGTGAAGTTGAGAATGCTTTTCTATGATTAGGAGCTGTATTTTCTTTATGTGAACCACCTGTTCATAACATTTGCCCATTTTTCTGTTAATAACCTAATTGTTTGTTAGACGTGTTATTGAGAAGTACATTAAAATCTTACAGTATTACAGTGAAGTTTTCTCTTTCTCATTGTTCTGTCAATTTTTGCTTTATATATTTTATATGTTGTTTGTGAAATGTTTTTATTATTTATTTTATTATTATATTTTCATTATGTAGGGATTGCTTTATCCCTAACATCTTTTGCTTTCATTTTGTCCTATGTTAATATATTACACTGACTTTCTCATTGTTAGTATTTATCTGATACATCTTCTCCCATTCTTTTACATTAAATCTTTCTGTATCATTTTAGGTAGCTCTCATTTAAATAGCATGAGCCTGAATTTTCTTTTTTTATCTGGTCTGATGTTTTCTTTCAACTAGAGCATTCAGTCTGTTTACATTAATTATAATTACTGATATATTTTGATTTGTTTCTACTGTCTGTCTTTTCATTTTTTGTTTTTTCCCCCAATAAGGGTCTATTAGTGTTTAAGTCTCTCAGTATTTTATTTTTCAGTATTTTTTCTCTTTCTAAAATTCTGTCTTTGCTGGGTGTACAGTTCTAGTTGATAGGGTTTTTTTTAATGTTTTGGGGTTTTTCTTGGTCAGTACTTTCGAGGTATTTTTCTGCTGTCTCCTAGATTCTCCAAGCAGCCTCAGCTTTTGTATCTTCTGCTCTGTTTGGTTCTTCTATTTTCTAGCTCTTGTTAAACTTCTCACCATTCCTCTCCTGAGTTTGTTGCACATCTTTATGTTTATTATCTTGAACTCTTTATTGGGTTGATTGCTTATCTCTACTTCTTTTAGTACGTCTTCTGAGGTTTTACCTTATTTCTTTGCTTGGAACATATTCTTCTGTCTCCTCATTTTGCCTCTGTGTTTATTTTTGTGTATTAAATAGGTTGGGTTTTCCTGATCTTGGAGAAGTGGCCTCTATTTCCTGTAGTCCTCTGGCTTTCCAATATGCAATTCCCTCTGGTCTTCAAAGCCAGATGTTTTGGGGGCTCATCTTCCCTGTGCGGGACCCCCAGGCTGGAGAGCTTGACATGGGCCACAGGCCCCTTGGTCCTTGGGGAGAATCTCTGCAGTTGTGATTATACTCCAGTTTGTGGGTCACCTACGCAGGGGGTTGGTTCCTGACTGCATCTCTGCCTCTCCTACCCATCTCCTTGTAGTTCCTTCTGTCTTTAATTGTGGAAAATCTCTTCTGTTGGTCTTCAGGTCCCTCTCATAGAAAGTTGCAAGTTGTAACAATTACATAGTAGTACTTTTGGTGTGCCCGTGGGAGAAGGCTAGCTCAGGGTCTTCCTACTTTGCCATTGTGGCCACTCTGTCATCCTTCAGATCTGAATAGCACAGGTCAGCTTCTCCTGTTATACATGCTCATAGCCCTGTCTGTCTGAGCTTCATACCCTTAGCTCTATTCGTAATGTGGCTCCATAGTTCCTTATTTCCAGTTTTGAAATCTAGAAAGCTTGAAAGACAAAAAGTTGTCCCCTGCCCTGTCCCTCATCTTCTTCCCTTGTGGCTCAGCTGGTAAAGAATCTGTCTGCAATGCAGGAGACCTGGGTTTGATCCCTGGGTTGGGAAGATCCCCTGGAGAAGGGAAAGGCTACCCACTCCAGTATTCTGGCCTGGAGAATTCCATGGACTGTATAGTCCATGGGGGCGCAAAGAGTCGGACACAACTGAAGGACTTTCACTCACTTCACTTTCATAAATTTGCAACAGTCTTATTTGGTGGCAGAAACCTTAGCTAAATTTATGTGAATTTATCGATGGTCTTTAATCTCTTGTACAACTGTTCTTGCCATAGCTGATTAATGAATTTGATTATGGAGTGTTATCCTATGTTTTTACAATTATATTCTAAATTTGGAAACCTATCTGGCCCCACAGGCTGTTAGATAAGAAATTGTGGCCCTATAATACATTTATCTCTCTGGATGATTATTTGCTTAATGTGTAGTTCTCTTGTTAGATCATAAGGTATTTGAAGTCAGAGGCCATGTCTATTTTTGTTGACCACTTTGGCCCTCTTTGCTCAAGTTAGCACATAATAAACAATTTATAAATATTTGTAGAAGGAATGAATTAATTGAATTTGCTCATCTTAACACGAACTATGGTAATCAAATGTAATAAATCACACAAACTCATTATATAATTAAAAAAGTATTATATATAATAGAATATTAATTGGCCTAAGGATTTTCTTATTGTTTTACTTATTTCAGGTGATTCATTGGAAAAACTCCCTATGTCTAGAAATTGTCAGCTTGGTCCACATCAACAGAAGTCTGATTCCCTGAAACCTCTCTCTATGTCACAACTGAAGCAATGGAAACATTTTCCTGGAGATCATTTAAATCTTACAGATCCTTTTCTTGAAAGAATAAGAGAAAATGTATCATTCTTTTTTCAAAATATAACCAATCAAACTACTGCTATATAATGAAATATTCCTTTATGACATTACTTTGCTTCCCCCTTTAAAAAGTTAATCTAGTAAGTAAATGTACTTTTGGAAAACAAATAGAATTATCTTAATTATAATAATGTATTTTGTTGCACACTGTATTATAGTTTTGATATGGTAGTCAAAACTGACTTGATTAATGTTTTGTATATGTTCCTAAATATTGAAACATTAAAGACATACTTCTGTCATCCTATAATTGCTTATCAATAATTCCATAATTTGTGCACTTTATTAAGTGCTTTCTAAAGAATTTTTATAAGGAATACTAAAAGGTAAAATGCCCAGTTTCTTGTCTTTGGGAAAGCTAAATCGATTAGGAATTGTAGCCATAGATGTGGGAGACAATTGAAAACTTTGATAAGTTTTAAACTATAGCTCAAAGGAGAAAGAGAATGAGAGATTAGGATTACAGATGCTGAAGATGTGATGCAGGGCAGTTTGGGTGAGAATGGTGTGTAGGTTGTGGCAGGATGGGGAGGAGCATTGGACACTTCAAAGCACTGGTTTCTAATCTGGGACCTCTGACTCCTAGGGGACTGACACGCGGTCTGTAAAGCCATGTCCACCAAGCATTGTGTATACACTGGACCATGGTTCAGCTACCATCATGTCGAAGGTTTCTGAGGTAATTGTTGACATTAATGTACAAAACAAGCTTTACAAGACTGAAGTTGCAAAGAGAAAGGAATTACTCATTTAATCTCCAGTTAGGGCTCCTGTAATCAGCTTTTGATTCCTTTTAGGGAAATTTCTTTTAGACTGAATATGGTCTTAAGATTTTGAGTAAAGACTCAGTTATCATCAAATCTGATTTCTTTAGATCTGTAGTGCCACGCCTGGGTGTTTGTGGGCTTCCTTAGAAGCTCAGATGGTAAAGAATCTGCTTGCAATGCAGGAGACCCCGGTTTGGTTCCTGGGTTGGGAAGATCCCCTGGAGAAGGGATAGGCTACCTATTCCAGTATTCTTGGGCTTCCCTGGTGGCTCAGATGGTAAAGGATCCACCTGCAGTGTGGGAGACCTGGGTTCAATCAGTGTGGTTGGGACGATCCCCTGGAGAAGGGAAAGGCTACCCACTCTAGTATTCTTGCCTGGAGAATCCCCAGGGAAGAGAAGCCTGGCAGGCTACAGTCCATGGGATCGCAAAGATTCGGACACAACTGAGCGACTAACCACGCACGTGTGCACATGCACGCCTGGGCATTTGTATATCTATGATTCGTGAACTGGCATTTTGGGGACCAAGTTTGTCAGAAAGGAAGTAATCAACTAATAAAAAGCAAAAATGGCATTTCTGGACTCTGTGTATAGGCTTCTTATATGAGGCCTAACGTATAAAACTCTGCAAATGTATCTTGTATCACATTATTCTCAGGTATAAAATCTTTTTAAAAAGGTAAGAGACTAGCTGCGTTATTGTCTTATTTTAATTGTAGTGGACACTAGGGTATACTGCCCAGGTTGCCCCCTTTAGGATCTAGCTGGTCATTTATCCAGCTCTTGGGAGTGTCACTGACGACCACTCATAGCCAAGTCTCTCTCCAAGAAGACCCACAGCTGAAAGGAGCTGCCTTATGCAAAGTTCCCTCCCTCCCCTAGGTGACTGGTGCCCACTGATCTGATGATGTAGGGTAGAAAGGCCCAGCCCCTTGCCTCAGTCTGGGACAAGCCCTCAGGGCTCCTCCAGCGCCTGGCCCTCCGTTGCGGCCTGTGTTGTCACTTCACGGCCGTTCAGCTTGTCTCTGTGTCCAGACCCGCTTCCTTGAGTGCCTTACAGATGTCACTCCTAACAAACGCCCTGCTGCAGATCTGCTTGGTCTGTTGTCCAGGTGACCTGACGTAAGACATTACCCACAGAGGCATCACCGAGGAAAAGCACTTGAATAATTAGGATCGATGGCATCCAATTGTCATTAGTTGTTGGCAGAGTAATCCTTGACTGGAATGAGCTGATACATGAAAATATTTTTAAAAGGATAATAAATTTTGCTTCATACCACATTTGAAAAACAGACCACGTCAAAATGAATCACCGCCTGTACATTCACAGTGTTGTACGGCCATCACCACCGTCCGTTTTCAGAGGAGTTCGCAGTGTCTCTGTGCCCAGTACTGGAGGCCTCTATCCAGTCATTCCCCAGCTGACACGTGCAGTGAACTCTTCTCAGGCTTCATCTTGACTTCTGCTCGCATTAGGTATGGGTGAACTGCTTGAAATCTCTGCCTTTCTTAATTTTGATTAAATTCATTTGTCATTCCACAATTATTGAATACCTAGTACATGTTGGACATCGTCTTAGGAATTACATGTACAGCAAAAAATAGACGGTCTCTGCCCTCACTGTGCTTTCATTCCAGTATCATGAGAATGATACGCGTATGTAAGGGAGGTGTCAGGTGGACGTGCCAGGTGGGGCCACTCAGAGGGACCCCCGGCTCTGGGGAGGCAGCCCTGGGAGCCCAGGCCTACCGCTCTAGGCCAGGAGGCCTTGAACTTGGGCCTGCTTGGTCAGGATGCATGTCCGCTCCCAGGAGCCTCCCATCTGGCAGTGTTCTTGGGTCTGCCCGTGAGCCGGTCAGGCTGGTCCCCCAGGGAGCAAGGATTGTGCACCTGCACACGTGTGGCCTTGGAGCCGTGCGCAGAGCTGGCGTGCCTGGGTGTGTGTCTACTTCTGCAGCCCAGAGTGTCCTCAGTAGGAGCCTGCTTTTGTAGATAGTTCTGTGGTTTCAGAGGGCTTCCCAGCTGATGCTAGCAGTAAAGAGCCTGCCTGCCAATGCAGGAGACATAAGAGACGCGGGTTTGATCCCTGGGTCAGTAAGATGCTCTGGAGGAAGAAATGGCAACCCTCTCCAGTATTGCCTGGAGCATCCCATGGACAGAGGAACCTGGCAAGCTGTAGTCCATAGGGTCGCAAAGAGTCGGACACAACTGAAGTGACTTAACAACATAATATTGCACATGGTGATAAGAGCTGTGAAGAAAAAAATACGGGAGATATTAAAGTGAAGATGGAGATTGCTATTTATATGCAGTGGATTTATGCAGAAGCCTGAAAAAAGTCAGGGATTGAGACCCATGGCATTTTCTGGGAAAAAGTGTTCCAGATAAAAGGAACCACAAGTGCAAAGGTCCTGAGACAGGTGAAGGAGTATTGACGCATTTGAGAAACAGCTCGAGGCTGCTGTGGAGAGAGTCAGAAGTGTAGTAAGAGATGAGGTGAAGGAAACGCAGTGGAGGAGGTCAGATGTTACAGGGCATCGAAGACCATCTTGAAGGCTTCAGCTTTACTTGGAGGGAGATGGAAAACGACTGGGAATTGAGCCAAGGAAAGTCACAAGATGTGTCGCTGCGTGATGAGAACAAACTGGTGGAACGTGGGGTGGAAACAATGAGATGAGTTAGGAGGCTCTTGCCATAATCTTGTCAAGAGGCGTTGGTGATTGGACCAAGGGGGAGCAGGGCAGTGTTGGATTGTGGATATTGTTGAACACAGAGCTGAAAAGATATCTGAATGGATTTAATTTAAGGTGTAAGAAAAAAAGAAAAAGTGATTTTGGAATCATTTGGAATGATGCAAGGTTTCTGGCCCGAGCCGAAGGAGCAATGGAGTTGCCAGTTACTGAGATAAAGCTGTGAGAGGAGGTTTGTGGGGGAAAAGCACAAGTTCAGACTTGATTACGTCAAGTTTGATAAGCCTGTTAGGTAGGCAGTGGAGGTGTCAAATAAGCAGTTTGGTATGAGCTGAGTTCAGAAACATTGGTCAAGGCTAGAGAGAAATTCAGGATTTTTCAGCAGGTAGATGGTATTTAATAAAGGCATGAGACTGGAAGATATTACCTCGGTAGTAAATGTTGCTACAGAAGAGATAAAATGAATGTTATAATAATTGCTAACATTAAGTTTTTATTACTGTGTTCTAAATGCTAAGTGCTTTGCATACATTAGCAACCTATGACACAGCGTTAGTGTTGTCTTCAATGAACTGAGTTTTACTGTCTGTTCAGTGATATGTCCGAGGGCAGTTGTGAAACTTACATGAAATATATAGCCAGCCAGGTAAAGAAATATCATCTTTTTTTTGAAGTATAGTTGGTTTATAATGTGTTAGTTTCAGGTATGGGTATACAGCAAAGTGATTCATTTGTATATATATTCTTTTTCAGATTCTTCACCATTACAGACTATTACAAGATATTGAGTATAGTTCCTGTGCTCTACAGTGGGTCCTCGCTCTTACTGTTTTATATATAGTTGTGTGTATCTGTTGAGTCCAGACTCCTAATGTATCCGTCCCGCTCCTTTTCCTCTTTGGTAACCAGATGTTTGCTTTCTGTGTCTGTGGAGAAATATTATCTTGACTACATCAGAATTCCTCTCAGTTTTTACTTGGAAAAACACCCTGTTCAAACTTGGTGAGCCTTCAACAACCTGGGTGTTGGTGGCTATCAAAGTGGAATAGAGGAAGGAAAATTTGGAACTTTGGAGACAATCTGAGCGGGAAAGATGGAGGGGAGAAAAGTGAGAATGTGGAGGGAGGCTGGGACTGGGTCAGATAAGGGACGCGCCCTGTGGTGGGAACCCGGGAGGATGTTTGAATTACAGTTGTTCTTCACTTGACTGTTTGCTGAGTAGTGTGGAAAGTAACCCTCCTCGATCTCTTCCCTACCCTGAAATCTTGCCAGAATTTCAGAAGAGAGGCTGAGTTTGCCAAGAGCCTCCATGTGACCTGGGACCAAGGTCGCCTGCAGGACATAGGAGCCTGGAGGCTGAGAAGACAGCGCTTGGCCATTGGGGATGGAAGAAGGCTTTCAGGCCAGCAGGCCTGGGATTCGCGGGGGATCAGACTCAGTGAACCCAGGGTTTAGGAGTGTCCAGTTCACATCTGGGTGATACATACACAGTGCCTTTCCTGTGGGTGATACTCAATTTCTAAGAATTCTTTTGTCCGTTATCTGCTCCGAGATAACACAGTTTGTAACTGTTATTGTGTAATACCTGGCTCCCTCTTATGCTAGGCTGAGTTCTCTGAGGACGGGGATTTTATCATATTCATCCTAGTATCTCAGTACCTTGTATGGTCCCTGGCACAAGACAGCTACTTGCAAGTGAGAAATGAATGAGATACTTCATCCACCCCCGCTCCCCACCCCCGCCACACACACACTTTAACCGCCATGATTGGGTTCCTTGCTCAGAGATCTCACTTTCAGGGTATTTTTTAAAGCCAGTTGCTGAATGTGGAGCTGTGCTTGGCACTGAAGAAGGCAGAAAGAAAGTGAAAGTCACACAGTTGTGTCCGACTCTTTGCCATCCCATGGACTGTAACCTGTCCGGCTCCTCTGTTCATGGAATTTTCCAGACAAGGGAGTCCTGGAGTGGGTTGCCATTTCCTTCTCCAGAACGCAGAGCCAGTGGTTTTTCTTCCCTTCTGGCAGCACAGAGACTTCCCTTCTTTCCATGATTTCTGGAATCATACCTGCAGAATGAGCTGACAAAAACTGTCAGTGCAAAGGGTACTGTTTGAGTCAAGTATGTGATTCATTTCTAATTGCACAAATGCACCTTTGACATATCTTCATGGGAATATCTTGCTCTAAATGACAGCGTAAATACATTTGAATCACGTTCTCATTAGGACTGAATCACTGATGGATTAAAGTGTGAGCAGCTCGGATCGGTAGAATTCAGCTTCCCAAGAGCTCATCCATCCATTTAGCAGCGTGTATGATAAAGGAAGAAGTCAGATACACCTGCTGTCACTTTGTTCCTGCACATTGCCTTCAAGGCCTGCTTCACATTGTCTGGCAACTTACAAGACTGAAATCCTGTGATTTGCAGCAAATGACATGTATAATCAGTAGATGGCACTATTTCTCTGAGTTGCTTCCAAGTTAGTATGTTGGGCTGTAGAGGGGTTTGTAGACATGCTATTTTTGTTGTTGAAGAAAGGACTCAACAAAGGGATATAATTTTCTCTTACCTTGTGTGACAGAGGGTTTTTTTGGTTTAGAATAGTTTTCCTGAAGCCTCTTCTACAACTGACCTGTGTTCTCTGCTTCAGGCCATTACAGACTAACATCCCTAAGAGCCGTATGTTGTCCACAACATCCGTACCAGTTCAGCATGCAGCTTTTATGATAAAAACAACTGTGGGGAAAAACCCTTATTTACACAGACAGAATGGTTTGTTGGAGTTTGTTACACTTACTTGAAAACCTAAAGTGTTAAATGTAGGTTCAGTTCAGTTCAGTCGCTCAGTCGTGTCCGACTCTTTGCGACCCCATGAATCGCAGCACGCCAGGCCTCCCTGTCCATCACCATCTCCTGGAGTTCACTCAGACTCATGTCCACCGAGCCCGTGATGCCATCCAGCCATCTCATCCTCTGTCGTCCCCTTCTCCTCCTGCCCCCAATCCCTCCCAGCATCAGAGTCTTTTTCCAATGAGTCAACTCTTCGCATGAGGTGGCCAAAGTACTGGAGCTTCAGCTTTAGCATCATTCTTTCCAAGGAAATCCCAGGGCTGATCTCCTTCAGAACGGACTGGTTGGATCTCCTTGCAGTCCAAGGGACTCTCGAGAATCTTCTCCAACACCACAGTTCAAAAGCATCAATTCTTCGGCGCTCAGCCTTCTTCACAGTCCAACTCTCACATCCATACATGACCACAGGAAAAACCATATCTTTATAATTGTTTTTAATTTATAAAAAATGATAAATCTCTGAGTAAGAGATGAAAATCCAATCAGACAAAAACAATTCCTTTATTGCTATTTTTTGAAGAAATGTCAGAAAATATTAAAGACATTTTAAGTAGTTTTATATCCGTATAATGCCAGAGGTAGGGACGTAGCAAGGGGACGGGAGAGAAGCTTGTTGCCACAGTTTCTCCCTCATCTTCACTGTGGTCTTTATCCTTAACTTGATGGGACTATCTGGTCCACATCGATGTTTCTGCTGTCACAGGACAGTGTGGAAATAATGCTTTACCACCAGTGCAGTTGATCTCATTGCACCTCCTGTTCTGCTCAGGTTGCTCAGACTGACAAACACAAGACACGACAGGCTGCTTTGAGGCTTCCTTATACACAGGGTGAGGGCTTCCCAGGTGGCTCAGTGGTAAAGCATCTGCCTGCCAAGCAGGCAATGCAGGTTTGATCCCTGGGTCAGGAAGATCCCCTGGAGAGGAAAAGAGCAACCTGCTCCAGTATTCTTGTGTGGGAAATCCCATGGACAGAGGAGCCTGGTGGACTACGGTCCATCGGGTTGCAGAGTCGGACACGACTTAGCAACTGTACAACAACAATGCTAAACCTAAAGTGTTAAATGTAGGTTCAGTTCAGTTCAGTCACTCAGTCGTGTCCGACTCTTTGCGACCGCAGCACGCCAGGCCTCTCTGTCCATCACCAACTCCCGGAGTTTACTCAGACTCATATCCATTGAGTCACTGATGCCATCCAACCATCTCATCCTCTGTTGTTCCCTTCTCCTCCCAACTTCAATCTTTCCCAGCATCAGGGTCTTTTCAAATGAGTCAGTTCTTTGCATAAAGTGGCCAAAGTATTGGAGTTTCAGCTTCAACATCAGTCCTTCCAATGAAAACCCAGGACTGATCTCCTTTAGAATGGACTGGTTGGATCTCCTTGCAGTCCACGGAATTCTCAAGAGTCTTCTCCAACACCACAGTTCAAAAGCATCAATTCTTCGGCACTTAGCTTTCTTCACAGTCCAACTCTCACATCCATACATGACCACTGGAAAAACCATAACCTTGACTAGACGGATCTTTGTTGGCAAAGTAATGTCTCTGCTTTTAAATATGCTGTCTAGGTTGGTCATAACTTTCCTTCCAAGGAGTAAGCATCTTTTAATTTCATGGCTGCAATCACCATCTGCAGTGATTTTGGAGCCCAGAAAAATAAAGTCAGCCACTGTTTCCACTGTTTCCCCATCTACTTGCCATGAAGTGATGGGACTGGATCTTAGTTTTCTGAATGCTGAGCTTTAAGCCAACTTTTTCAGTCTCCTCTTTCACTTTCATCAAGATGCTCTTTAATTCTTCACTTTCTGCCATAAGGGTGGTGTCATCTGCATATCTGAGGTTATTGATATTTCTCCTGGCAATCTTGATTCCAGCTTGTGCTTCCTCCAGCCCAGTGTTTCTCATGATGTACTCTGCATATAACTTAAATAAGCAGGGTGACAATATACAGCCTTGACGTACTCCTTTTCCTATTTGGAACCAGTCTGTTGTTCCATGTCCAGTTCTAACTGTTGCTTCCTGACTGCATACAGGTTTCTCAAGAGGCAGGTCAGGTGGTCTGGTATTCCCATCTCTTTCAGAATTTTCCACTTATTAATATTGTGTTAAAAAATGTTGCTTAGTGATCACCATTCTCTTACCCTAGAACATTTTAGTCACCCTCTAAAAGATATCTTGTTCCTGTAAGGATTTACTTCCAGAGCTGGGGTAGACTGTTACTATTATGGTCCTTCTGATCTTCTCTAAATCTGGCAAGGGAAGGAGGGTGACTGAACATTTGGGGATCCCAGAGGGGTTGTTCTTCAGGGTGGCTTTGGGAGGAAAGGAGGATTGGAGGTGATGGTGTGCTGAGCAAGGCTTCCATCTGACTGTTCTGGTCTGTTAACTCCCCTCCCAGCTGTCAACAAACAAATTCCAACGCCTTCTAGTGCAGATTTCTTTCTCTGTTTGCTGCCTCGGGTCTCAGCTGCATCATGTGAGATCTTTGGTTGTGATGGGTGGACTCGCTAGTGGTGTTGTGAGGGCTTATTTGCTCTGCAGTAGGTGGGAGCCCAGTTCCCCGATCAGGGATTGAACCTGCGTCCCTGCGTTGTATGGCAGATTCTTAACCACTGGACCACCAACTTTCCATTTGTATTACTGTTCTCTAGAGAAACAAAATGAGAGCAGTCTGTCTGGCTATCTATCTATCTCTCTGTCTGAGTTGACTCCTGATTGTGGGGGGCTGGTGGGGCAAGCCAAAATCTAGGGCAAGCCAGCAGCTGGAAAAAGCTGGCAGAATCTCCATGTTGCAGTTCTGAGGCAGAATTCCTTCTTCTTTGGCAACTTTAAGGTTTTGCTCTTAATGCCATCTGTTCTCCCACATTAAGGAGGATAATCTATTTTTTTTGTTGGTGTTCAGTAGCTTAGTCATGTCTGACTCTTTGCGAGCCCATGGACTGCAACATGCTAGGCTCCCCTGTCCTTCACCATCGCTTGGAGATTGCCCAAGTTCATGTCCATTGGCTCGATGATGACATCCAACCATCTCATCTTCTGTTGCCCCCTTCTCCTCCTTTCTTCAATCTTTCCGAGCATCAGGATCTTTTCCAATGAGTCAGTTCTTTGTATCAGGTGGCCCAAGTATTGGAGTTTCAGCTTCAGCGTCAGTCCTTCCAATGAATATTCAGGACCGATATCCTTTAGGATTGACTGGTTGGATCTCCTTGCAGTCCAAGGGACTCTCAAGAGACTTCTCCAGGACCACAATTCAAAAGCATCAATACTTTGGTAGTCAGCACTCTTTCTGGTCCAACTCTCACATCCTTACATGACTACTGGAAAAACCATAGCTTTGTCTGGATGGGCCTTTGTTGACAAAGTGATGTCTCTGCTTTTTAATATGCTGTCTACGTTGGGCATAGCTTTCCTTCCAAGGAGCCAGCATCTTTTAATGTCATGTCAGTCACCGTCTGCAGTGATTTTGGAGACCAAGAAACTAAATTCTGTTACTGCTTCCACTTTTTTCCCTTCTATTTGCCATAAAGTGATGGGACTGGATGCCATGATCTTAATTTTTTGAATGTTGAGTTTCAAGCCAGCTTTTTCATTCTCCTGTTTCACCCTCATCAAGAGACTCTCTAGTTAGTTCCTCTTTGCTTTCTACCATTAGAGTGGTTTTATCTGCATATCTGAGGTTATTGATATTATCCCTGGCAATCTTGATTCCAGTTTGTGATTCATCCAGCCTGGCATTTCTCATGATGTACTCTGCTTAGAAGTTAAATAAGCAGGGTGACAGTATACAGCTTTTCCCCACTTTGAACCAGTCCGTTGTTGTGTATCTGGTACTTGCTTCTTGACCTACATTCAGGCTTCTCAGGAGACAGATAAGGTGCTCTGGTATTTCCATCTGATTTACAATCAACTGATGGTAAATCTTAATCGTAGCTAAAATGTACCTTCACCACAAACTCTAGACTAGTGATTTACTAAACAACTGGGATTTGAGCAGGGGCTTTGACCCCACACCAGTCACCTCCCTAGCCAACTTGACACAAAATTAACCATTACCCCATTCATTCTTAAATTTTAGTTAGTAGCACCTCTATATTATTTACTGTGTGCTAGAGACTTTTCTAAGTGCTTTATTAATGAAGATCCATTATACATGTACATGAGTATAAATCTTAGTATCTGAATATACTTCATGGCTTGCTAGGTTGTTCCTCGAATGTATGTGCTGCCCGCCACCCCATTCATCTACTTTTTGTTCACCTTAATCACTTTCTGTTCTGTTTGTCCTTATTCACTGAGTCCTCTTCCTGGTCTGCATCTCCGCTTGCCCCTGCATTCCTAGACTCTGCTGTCATTCTGTGGCTCCGATTATCGGAGAATCCAAAATAACAGGGGTGAAAATGAGGCAGCAGTTGATTTCTTAAGTAAAGTCTGGGGTCTGGGTTGGTAGCCCAGGCCTGTGTGACCTCAGTCACCCTGGCTCCCAGCTTGGTGCTGCTCCTCTGTTCTCACCATGCAGCTTCCACCTCGTGGTCCAGACAGGCTCTAGCAGTCATCTCCTTCAAGGGTTATGGCGAATAAAGGAGCAAAGGGTAGCAGGAGCTATATTCATTGAGCCTTCTTTACGGGAGTATTGGGGCAGAAGCACATTCCTCTAATAATGATCAATCCACACAATCTTTTTTTTTTTTTTGGATTTATATATATATATTATTGAAGTATAGTTGACTTACAATGTTTCAGGTGCACAGCAAGGTGATTTAGTTATGCAAGTACACATATTATTTTTGAAATTTATTTTCCATCTTCTCCATCCTCCACAAGACTTTCGAGCTATGCTGGGTGGGAATTTACATTGTCCAGTCTTGTACCAAATGGAAGCTCCTCAGCGAGACATCCAAGGAATCAGTCTCAACCAGTGTCAAGCAAGGAGACTGTGGCTTTGGTTACTGTCTTGGCCTAGATGAGAAATCATTTCCACTAATTGTACTGGGGAACAGCCCTATTGGTTACACTCCACCTTGAATATATTTAATGGTGGCAGAAATAAATAATGGATAACTTTTATTGCTCTCAAACTCATCAAAAGAAGGAAATTTCAAAGCTTAGAGAGAAATCACATGTACTTACATCTTATGAGAAGTATCATGGAAATACCACTTCTGTCATCTCTTGGGAAGAAGTCTGTTATCAGGTGTTAGTGGGACAACCAGGGGACCTAATTTGTTTATATTGGGTTGGCCAAAAAGTGCCTTCAGTTTTTAAAATAAAAATAAAAGACACAGTTTTCGTTTTCACCAAGAACTTTATTGAACAGCGTATTCGCTGTTTCATTCCACTGCCTTCGGCTATTCTTCAGGCAACTTACTAATTCCATCTTCCCAAAGTTTTTGATCTTTTTGAGCAAAAAATTGATCCAGGTTCCTTCTACAGTCTTCCAGAGAATTGAAATTTTTTCCATTAAGAGAAATTTTGTAAAGACCAGAATAAATGGACATTTGAAGGTGCAATGTATGGTGAATACAGCAGATGAATCAGAACTTACCAACCAGGTTGTAACAGTTTTTGCCTGGTCATCAAAGAGACACGCATTCTTGCATTATCCTGATGGGCAGACTCTTTACCGATTGAGCCACTAGGGAAGCCTAGTGGTAGAAGCTGGGTATAATCCCAGAATGACATGGTTTTGGAATGCACTTGTAATCTCCAGCCTTAAACCTGTAAGATAAATGAAAATTTAAGGAATGTCTTGTAGCAGTCAGATCACATGTTCTCAAGGTACATTCACCAGAAAAAATTACCTCCAAAAAGCAAGAGTTTGGGAGCTTATGAAGAAAAATGGAAGTAAGAATAGAAGAGAAGGAAAAACTAGACCTATTTCTAAAAGAAAAAATCATATATAGTAGATATTTTAAAAATTGTTACTGAGGCTCCATATGAAAGAGATTTGTTATTAGGTAATAATTATTCGCAGTGGTAAAGAATCCATCTGCCAATGCAGGAGACGCAAGGTTCGATCCCTGGGTTGGGAAGATCCCTTGGGGAAGGAAATGGCAACTCACTCCAGTTTTCTTGCCTGGAGAATCCAATGGACAGAGGAAGCTGGTGGGGTACAGTCAGTGGGGTTGCTAAGAGTTGGACATGACTGAACGACGGAGCACTTACAGAATAATTATTTATCCTGATTAAGGAATCTTGTGTTCAAGAAATATCTGTAGAGGAGTTGGACACAAAGCCGAGAGCCAAGAGGAAAATATCATTTTGTGAGAATGGCCTGCTGGTGGCGGCAGCAGATCACAATTTTCTCTCATCCCATTAGGCATTCCAAGCACAGCTTCAAACATGACTTTCCTGTTTTTATAAGATTTCAAATCACAGGCTGCTGTTATGATAGCCACAAAAATTGGAAAATCATTCTAGCTATCAATGTGACCGACAGGATCATTTTCCAGAACACTTTCTATTCCAGAATTTACATTCATTTCCTCCCCTGTTGGTTGAGGGGCTGGAAGGGGGTGGGTATTACTAATTAAGTGAAAATTGTGCAAACGTTTTACAAACTGAGGGACCAGACCACTGAAATTGGTAACACCTTAGTTATTAACCTCTGATTTTGTTGTAAGATGAAAGAATATTTAATAAACTGAGTTTTGCACAGAATGAAATACTTATTGCTTGTTGAGACTGTTTTGGGAGAACTCCAGTAATGATTTTTCAGTTCTCTTTCATACAAATGATTAAGGAATGCTTTGACTGTCAGATGGCTTTGAAAACATGGAAATAGTAATGTTAATTCTATAAACAGTAGAAGATAAATGAGTGTTTTGGATGTTCTATCTATGCCTAAGAAAGTGCTCATAAAGAGAAATTGAAAATGTCTACAACTTCTGAGCTTTGAAGAAGGCCAGTCTCATGTCTCACTCCCATCGTTATCCTTGGAAGCCCAGGTGTAGAAGGTTCTTAAGGTCAGACAGTAATCCTTTGACTTGGACATTGCTTTTTCTCTGAGTAGCTTAGTCCCATAGGCCTTGCTACCTCTGAGCTGGGTTTCTGATTCTAGAGTACTGCTGAGGAGGAGATAGAAAAGTCAGGCTTCTCATTAGTAAAGTGTCAGCAGACCACATCCAGGCTCCTTGAATGGAAGGAACAAATGCTGGGTCTTAAAGGATGCTGAGTGCCTTGTAGATAAGAGATCTAACCCAACGTTGCATCTGGATGGAGCCCTTTAACAGGAGAAATAGGATAGACCTAGAAGGACATGTTAAGCTTTCAATAATTCCTATACCCTGAGATATTGATGGCACCAAGCAAGTGTGCAATTTATGTGAGTTAAGTGAAGAAACAAATAAGACAAATAACATAATGCAAGATAACCCCTTTCATTTCTTCCATAAGGAGCTCTAGGTCTGTCTCATTCATTTATTTATTCTTCTGCCATATGTTATTTGAGCATGCAGATATTTACGCTAAAATAGTAGATTTTATTAATACCTAGATTCAAAGATGGGGCATCCCAGGTGGCGCTAAGTGGTAAAGAATTCGTCTGCCAATGCAGGAGAGATGAAAGACACCAGTTTAATAATCCCTGGGTCAGGAAGATCCCCTGGAGGAGTGCATGGTAACCCACTCCTGTATTCTTGTCTGGAGAATCCCATGGACAGAGGAGTCTGGCGGGTTATAATCATGGGGTCGCAAAGAGTCGGACGTGATTGAAGTGATTGAGCATGCACATGCAGATTAAAAAATGCTTATTTTCATTTCTGCAGGTTCTTTCATCTATAATTTGGGTGGGAAGCATCCAAATTATAAGCATGAATCAGGAATCTAAATTTTAGAAAAAACAGAAATTTTTTTAAGTTGGCCAATTATAACTACACTTAAATAATTAATTTTCTGCCAATTGATGTGATATGCCATTTATATATTATAGGTTTATTTCTGGACTTTTTGTGTTTTGAATTGATTTATCTGCTCTTGAACTTAGACAAAGTATTTTAATTACTATGGATTTACAAGATTTATTAATATTTAGTAGATCAGACCTCCCTATAGTACCTCTTTTTTTAATGTTTCTTTTGTTACTTATATTCTGTCAATTACTTTTCTGGATGAGTCTTAAAATTATTTTGCCAGTTTGGGGAATGGACATGAGTTTGAGCAAGCTCTGGGAGATGGTGATGGACAGGGAAGCCTGGCATGCTGCAGTCTGTGGGGTTGCAAAGAGTCGGACATGACTGAGCGACTAAACTGACTCAGGAGTCCTCCTGTCAGTGGTCATTCAACAGCTAGTTACGATTTTGGTGCTCTGCGGGATGCTCATCCTTCTATTCTGCCATCGTGAACCGGAAGCCTTCCATATTCTTAATTGGACATTTGTATTTCCTCTTCTGTGCATTTCCTCTTTATTACAGTGTCCATTTCCCTATTGTTTTTCTTTTACTGATATTTAAGGTTGAAAATACTCAGGTTGATTTAATTATTTAATATTAACTTTACTTATGTTTAATATTAATTTAATATTTAATATTTTGGTTGGTCACTAATCCTTTGTCAGTTGTTTGCATTACAAGTGTAACTTCTTCTCAATCTTTTCTTTATTTATATAATTCTTAAGTTTTAAAGTAGCCAAATTTGTATTTTCTTTCAGAGTTCGTGATTTTGTTTGCTTATTTGTTCCTTTATTGAAGAGATTCTTTCTTGTCCTGAAGTCATCAAGAGATTCTATAATTTCTGCTGAAGTTTTTATTTGTTTATTTGACTGTGCCAGGTCCCAGTTGCATCACGTGGGATCCCCGATCTTTGTTGTGGCATGTGGGTTCTTCAGTTGTGGCAGGAGAACTCTTAGTTGCTGCATGTGAGATCTTGTTCTCTGATTGAACCTGGGTCCCTGCCTTGGGAGTGTGGAGTCTTGGCCACTGGACACCAGGGAAGTCCTCACCTGAAGTTTTAAGTTTTATGATTTCCATGTAGGTCTTTAATTCACCTATAATATATTTTTGTAAGGGATGTAAGATAGGAATCTATGTGTTTTTTCCTGATTGCATAATTAATTGTCCTAATAATAGTTGTTGAACAAATTTATCCCTTTGAAACTAGAATGCAAGGGCTTCCCAGGTGGCTCAGTGTTAAAGAATTCACCTGCCAATGAAGGAGACTCAGGAGACCCAGGTTCGATCTCTGGGTTGGAAGATCCCTTAGAGGAAGAAATGGCAACCCACTCCAGTGTTCTTGCTTGGAGAACCCTATGGACAGGGAAGCCTGGAGGGCTACCGTCCGTAGAGTCGCAAAGAAGTTGGACACAACTGAGCGACTGAGCGTGCACTCAGAATGTAAAGTCACCTAGGTCACAGCTGAAGTTTCCACCGTGCATGGAGAAGTTCTGCATTCTGTATTCTTTTTTGTTGGTTTGTTAGCTTAATCCTGAATAAATACTATGTTTGTTCAATTTACATAACTTTGTAATAAATCTTGACATATGAATGGAAAGCTCACCCATTTTGCTTAAAATTTGTACTGACTTGTTTTTGGTGTTCTGCTCTTTTCCATTAATTTTAGTTTTTGCTTATAAAGCTACATATAGCCATTGACATTGTTTTTTAGTTATTCATTCTCTATTTAGTCCATTTTAATGGTAAAACAAATGTGTTAAGAAAAAATGGAAAAGATTTTATCACTCTGGAAAATCACTATAATTTTTTAATATTGGTAGGTAGCCTGGTTATATCTTCTTGGCTGAGACAGTTTCTTCTCTCTGTCTCCCTCCCTCTGTATGCTTGTCCCTGACCCTGTTTTCTTCTTTTTGCATCAATCTTTGAACATTTTCTAATAACTCAGACTCTTTATTAATTACATTAAGAAACTCCAATTTGCAGCTACTTAAATACAGTCTTTCTGAAAAATGGCCCACATCTGTTTTTATTCCCAAATCCTTGTTGAATGTTTTGTTCTTTTGAGCTGACACCTTAGGCTTAGTTTTGTGCCTAAGTTTTTCCAAATCTTAAGTAAAACAATGTCAATGGTTCTGAGATTTATTACGTCTTGGAGGAACGTTTACTTGTTTTCTCTGGAGAGTAAAATAAGTTTCTTCTTATCTGAGATGCTATGATTCTGTTGTTTCTTGGGCTGTAAGTAGGGGGGCCTGGCGTGCTGCAATTCATGGGGTCGCAAAGAGTCGGACACGACTGAGAGACTGAACTGAACTGAACTGATCTGAGAACTGCTAGCTGGACACAAAATTGCCATAAAACAGCACAGGATTTTCTACTTTGCTTAAAGTGCCGATGGGATCATTTCGTGTTCTAGGTTTTCAGGATGGGTCAGCATTATTTTCTATCTTCAGTAAATTAAAAAAAAATAATGCAACTGTAACTGATGTTTGGAGTACACTTTTATAATGTAGATAAAATCCATGGAAACTTGGAAACATAAACATATCCTGGCAAGATGCTTTTAGACAATACCAAACTTGAATTGTGGGGATAGAGTGGAGAGGAGGGTGTTCTCTGAAGGAGATAAGCCCTTCTCCTGGGATTCAGAGCTTCATCTGCTTCTGCTCAGAACACGAAGTGCTCTGATGATTAGATTGGATCAGGTTCTTTCTGTCTCAGAGATGATTCCGGGTGTCTCCCTTGGAACGAATCCCCAGCAGCCAGAACAGAATCCAGTTTCCTCCTTGCAGCACTGCCACAGTGTATTTCTTCACCGCTGACTCAGAGATTTCAGAGTGCGTTGCCATCAACTGCAGTTTGCCATGCCCCATGGCCGTGAGCAGAAATCTTGATCAACAGAAATCTCTTTACTTGAGCCGGCAGAGCTGATTAACTTATACCTGTGTAAATAACTCTGATGGTTCCCAAACTGGGGAAACCTCTCCTATGAGTAAAATAATGGGACTTAAATTTATTGTCGATAAATCGGCTGCTTGCCCCTTTTTCCATACTAGACCCTGTGAAAGACGTGCTATTCGATGTGATGTCTGACAGTCTTCTCTGTTCAACCCATCCTGTTCCTTTCACCAGCCTGCCTAGTTACATGAGTGCATTCACGTGTCTTCATTCTTTAATGACTGATCACCTGGGTCTTTTTCCTCAACATTACTTCTGCCCCGGTACCTGTTTATACCACCTTTTTGTTTTTAAAATTATGAAATACTTTAAACATACAAAAAAGGTATATAGTACAATATAGTAGTAGCTACCTCTACATATCACACAGCTTTCACTATCATAACATTTTGCTGGGTCTCTTTAGATGTTTTTTCATTAAGAAATAAAATCTACATTAAAAAAATAGAAATGAATTTTTTTAAAAGAGAAACAAAATCCAACAAATACAGTGAACCCTGCTCTGACCTCATTCCTCTTCTCAGAAATGATTGATATCCAGAATTTTTCCATAAAGTTTTTAAAGTATTGTTTTGTGGGCTGTAAAACTTTAAGTGTTGTAGCACTGTGAGTATTCTTTCAACCTATTCCTTCTACTCTACATATTTTAAAAAAATTATCCATGCTGATACAAGTTGCTCTCGTTTCTCACTGTAATTGCTGAGTGATATTCATAGAGTGAACATATCACTATTCATTGTTTATCCTATGATGAACAGGTAGGTTGTTTCTATTTTTTTCCCTCTATAAACAAGCTCCCAAACTTATTTTTGCTCATGTCTCTTTAGATACCTGAGCAAGACTTTGTCTAAAAGATGGAGTTGCTCAGCTATAAGCTATTTCATCCTTATGGAAAAATTACTCTCCAAGTGGTTTTTGCCAGTCTCTGTGGAATTGAAATTGTATCTTAGTGAAATTGTATTTAACTACAGGTGGAATTGAATATATGGTCATATTTGAATTGACTATTTCCGCTGATAATTGTCCACTTTAAACACTGAACTTTCTGTTTTACTTGTTTTTATGAACCTTTAACATATTCTGAACACTAATCTTGTGCAGTTGCATGCCAAATTATCTTCTTTGAAGTAGTTTGTATTGTCAGTTTGTTACTAGAATGCTTTGATGTGAGCTTTCCGAGTGGCTCAGTGGTAAAGAATGCATCTGCTCTGCAGGAGACACAGGAGATGTGGGTTCAGTCCCTGGCTCAGGAAGATTCCCTGGAGGAGAGCATGGCAACCCACTCCAGTATTCTTACCTGGAGAATCCCGTGGACAGAGGAGCCTGGTGGGCTACAGTCCATAGGGTTGCAAAGAGTCAGACACGACTGAAGCAACTTAGCACATGCTTTGATGTACAGAAGTTTTTGGTTTCTTTTTTTTTTTTTTAACTTTGTATCATTTAGCTCAATAAATATTTTTTATTTTATTTTTAAATTTATTGAAATATAGTTAAATCACTATGTTGTGTTAGTTTTAGCTGTTTCAGCAAAGTGATTCGGTTGTACAGAGGTTTTTAAATTCAATCTTTCCTTATGACTTCTTGTATTTTGGTTAAAAAATCCTTCTTTACCCGAAAGTCATGAATATAGTCTTCCATATTTTAGTGTAAAAGCTTTAACATTTTCCTTTTCACATTTGAAGCGTTTAATCTACCTGGAATTTGTTTTTATATATGCTGTTTAATCAGGGTCTAGGCTTTTTTCCCCTCTTAAGGATCACTGCTTATTCCAATACTGTTTACATGTTAGTTGATAATTTCCCCATGATTTTTAGTGCTGTCTTTGAAAATACCAAGTTTTTATATTTATGATTCTGTTTCTGTGATAGCTCATGGATATACTTGGCTGTCCTTGTCCTAAGTGCTATTAATCACTACAGCTTAATACTCAGATGTGTACTCCAGAATGCTGTGGCTACTTCTGGCCCTTTTCTTTTCCTATAAATTTCTGAATTAGCTGTCAAGATGCAGAGAACAGTCTTGGTATTTTGATTGGGTTTGCACTAACTTTCCTAGATTCATTTTGGAAGACTTGCTCTCTTGAAGATACGGGGGCTCCCCACCTATGAATATCATCAATCTGTTTCCATTTATTTAATCCTTCAATTGTGTTTTGTATCATTTGGTCTTGTTTTATAGCCTTTTCCACAGGAATATTGCACACAAATGATAGGTTGAGTCCTTGGTATGCGTGCATGCTCAGTTGCTCAGTTGTGTCTGACTCTGTGCGACCCCTTGGACTGTAGTCCGCCAGGCTCCTCTGTCCGTGGGATTTCCCAGGCAAGAATACTGCAGTGGGGTGCCATTTCTTACTCCAGAGGATCTTCCCGACCCAGGGATTGAACTTGCGTCTCTTGCATTGGCAGGCGGATTCTCTACTGCTGTGCCACCTGGGAAGCCCAGTTCCTGTTATAGGTGGTCTTTATTTTTTTGCGGAAAACATGCTTATTAAAAATTGCCCTGGCTGCTTGTTTGTTACTGGCGCATGGGAAGGTCGTTGCTTCAGGCCTGTTGACCTTGCTGAACTCTAATGGTCTGTAAGTTCTGTTGGCTTGTCTGTGGACATGTCAGCTGGTAGTGACAGTTGCCTTATTCATTTGTAGCCTTTATATTACTTTTTCTTGCTTTACAATGTCTTCCAGTACAATGTAGGGTAGAATCAGTAATAATAGACATTCTTTATATTTTCCACTTTAAAGAGAATAGACCTAACATTTACCATCACGTAGGATGTTTGATATAAGAATCTGGTTGATCCCTATTCTCAGATTAAGGATATTTCTATTCTTATTTTTCTATGATTTAAAAAACTTATGAATGGGTTTTCATTTATACCAGCGCATATTCTGCAACTATTGGAAGACTCATAACTGTTTTTGCTTTGTTAATTAGGTAGAGCACATTAATAAAATTTTAATAGTAAGCCTTATTTGTATCCCTAGAATAAACGTAGTTCAGCCAAGAGGAATTGTTAATATACTAATGTATTAAGAAGCGTTTTATTTAGGACTTTTGCATTTATATTCATAAATGGTATTAGCCCATCATTTCCCTTTTTCATGCTCTCCTTAGTTTGTTTTAGTATAATGGTCATATTAGGTTTGTTAAATGAACTGTAGAATTTGTCTTTTCTATGCTCTGAAATATAAGACTGAGATTGTCTGTTCTTTGAGGATTTGCTAGAACTTGCTGGTGAAACTCTTCAGCTTTGGTGTTTGTGGGGTGTGTGTGTGTGTGTGTGTGTGTTTAAGAGGGGTAGATTTTTCAAACCCTGAAATGCTTTCTTAAAGGGTTGTTAAGTTTATTTAGGGTCAGGAAAAATGCTCCTTATGTCAGTTTTAGTCAATAAAAATTTTCTAAAAGTGTCATTTTCAAATATATTGGCATAAAGTTGTATATTTTATGATTTTTAGATATCTACTTTCTTTATAGTTCTATCACCTTTTTCATTCCTGGTATAATTTTTACTTTTTTTCTTTATCCGGATGAATCTTACCAGATTCTGTTAATCACTCATTTTTGTCTAGGTATATTGTTGAATTCATTGTTTTAACTGTTGCTGAGTTAATTATTGAGGTATAGTCCATATTTAGTAAGCTGCATAGGTGTAAACTGTATAATTTGATGAGTTTGACGCATGTATATAACCATGAAACCATTACCACCATCAAAATGATCCCTTCCAAGGTTTCCTCATGTCATTTAGGGGTTCTCCCTCCATCCCTTCCCCTCTTCCAATGCCTCATCTTCAGGTGACCACTGATCTACCTTCTATCACTCAAAACTGGTCTGCGTTTTCCAAGAATTTTATATAAATGAAAGGATGGAGCATTTATTCTTTTACGTCTGGATTCTTTCTCGCAGCACAGTTATCTTAAGGCTCATCCATGTTGTTGCATGTGAGAGTATTCAGTCCTTTTTAAAACTGAGTAGTACTCCACTGCATATATATATCCACAATTTGTTTATCCATTCACCTATTACTAAACATTTGGATTGTTTCCAGTTTTTGGTTCTTACAAATAAAACTGCTGTGAACTTTTATGTAAAAGTCTTTGTGTGGACTTTCACTTTTACTCCTCTTTGGCAAATATCTAGGAGTGGAATCATTGGATCCTTTGGTGGGTATGTACCAAAAAGTATTTTACCTTGTTATTCTTCAGAGGACAGTTGAATTACCCAAGGCACTAGCACAGAAATAGAAGTTCCGTGTGTTTTTCCCTTGTACTTTTGTGGTTTCTTTTCTTTTTCTTTTTTTTCTATTTAAGTGTCTGGTTCCACTGGAATTATTTTGGTATAAGAAGTGAGTTATCTAATTAATTTTTCTCCAGATGGTAAGTTAATTATCCCAACACATACATTTGACAGCCATGTAAATAGAGTGAAGCTAGAATCATACTCTTAAATCTCATCACAATACTGGCTAAAGATTTGGAAATCTTGTTAACCCAAACAAACAGAAACAGGGGCTTGTGGGTTGCTTGGAAAGTCAACAGGCAAGTGAACCATTCCCAAATGAAACATTAATTATGGTTATTTTGAGGATTTTTTTTTTGCTGTATTTAATAGAACAACAGAAAACAAAAGACATTTTAACCTCAAATATTTACCTCAGACAATAACTTCATGTAGCCTATAATTTTTCTTCAGTAACAATTATGTAGTTAAAGAAAACAAGGTCATTATTTTGAATTTTTATCATGTTAGTTAAATGTGAAATGAGGATAAAAAATGAAATAGTCAAGTTGACCAAAGTAAAAAGATAGAAAACACAGAGTTTCTGCAATTTTCTCATATGATTCATAGTCTAGAAATGAACATTTCTCCTTATTTTGATGTTCTGATGATTTCTTAAGATAAATCATCCAAGTAGGGGCAAAACTGATATTTCTCCACTGAAAAAAGAAGCTATGATTGTTAGCTCTTTTAGATACCCATTCTTTCCCAAAATATATGTGGTGTAACTTTTTGATTACCATATTAATAAAGATAATGCTCAAATATTTTAGATCTCAAACTTATTGTGATTACTATAGAGGAGAGATAATAAATCTTGCTCAAAAACTGGCTTGCACCTGGGATTTGAAATATTGAATATTTTGATAGAAAATGACTTTAGTATAATGCATGATTTGTGCAAAATATAAATTTGTTTTTAAGATTACCTGAACTTGTTTCAAAAACTAGAAACTATTACATTCCTTTTCCTTTTTCTTTTGTTTCTGTTACAAACATCTCTAAACTTTGTGTTATTTTAATCCAAAAGTATTTTGATTTGTTTATCCAGTTAATATGTTTCTCATTTATTCGACAGTTGTTTGTTGACACTATGTAGGCACTATCCTGGGTGTTGAGATACAGTGTGGAAGAAAGATGGACAAGGTTCCTGATCTTAAGAAGTTTATTTTTCAGCAGGACAAACAGACAATAGACACATGACACAAATAAGAAGAAAAGCGAAAGTGAAAGTCTCTCAGTTGTGTCCAACTCTTTGTAACCCTATGGACTATACATACAGTCCATGGAATTCTCCAGGCCAGAATACTGGAGTGGATAGCCTTTCTCTTCTCCAGGGGACCTTCCCAACCTAGGGATCGAACCCAGGTCTCCTGCATTAATTGTAGGCAATAATGTTGCAGAAGCTGAAGCTCCAATACTTTGGCCATGTGATGCGAAGAATCTACTCATTGGAAAAAGACCATGATGATGGGAAATTTTAAGGACAGGAGGAGAAGGAGTTAAGAGAATATGAGATGGTTGAATGGCATCATTGACTCAATGGACATGAGTTTGAGCAAACTCTGGGAGATTAGTGAAGGACGGGGAAGGAACTTCATCTGCAGTCCATGGGTTGCAAAGACTTGGGCATGACTTAGAACTGAACAACAAGGCGATAATAGATACTGGGAAGAAAATTACCTGTGTGACATGAGGGAGAATGATGGAAGTGGGCAGCATATAATGGTGTGGCCCCTAATATGTACTGAGCATCACGCCAGGCCCTCTGGACTTTGTGAATCCAAAATCGTGCCTGAGATCTGGGCTTTGGAGAAGAGCAGACAGAATTATGTCCCCATAATTCATAATTATTTTCCACCCAGAGGCAGATTTATGAGTCACGAGCTAATGCTGGTTCAACCTTGGAGCGCCTCGCTATTACAGCGCCTGTGAGTGAAGGGGGTTGCAGAATGTTCTAGATGGTGAGGGGAAGCCAGGTAGCAACCAGGAAGCATTTTCTCTGAAAACATTTCAGGGAAACTGTCCAAAGCCATCTCAGGAGACTTCCATACCTAGAATTCAACAACTAATTGTGATTTCTCTTTTCAATTTGAATGTTCACTTTCATACCTAATTCTGTATTTGTATATTTGAATTCTTTTTCTATGAGAGACCCTCCCTATTCCAACTTGTATAAGCTTCAAGCCTTGCAAAACTTGGCTTTGTTCCTGTCTTGGCCTTTGTCTATCTGTATGACTCTGAGTAAGCTATTTAAATTCACAGTTCCCTCATTTCTAAAATGGGCATAATACTTCCATCATCAGGTTGTGTGAAGATTAAATGAAATTAAATAGTATTTCAAAGGTTATGCACAGCACCTGGCACATAGTAGGTACTGAATATGTTATAGCTATTATTATTATCATTAACCCTGAAAGGACTTATAATTCTGGTAGAGAAAATCAACAAATGTAGATCCATAGGACACTTGGATATAGAACAGTGTAGAGGTTGATGATGTAGGATCTGGACCTATTCAAATTCTAGTTTTGTAACTTATTTGCTATGTGACCTTAAGCCAGTTACTTAATTTCTCTGAGCCTCACATTCCTCATTTGTAAAGCAGGGTAATATTGGCTACTTAAAAGCTTTATAACAGTAATACAGTGCTCAGTGCATGGAAAATCTTAAATAACACTTAGATATTTAAACTAGAGAAATTCTCAAATATAAACACAAGGAGAGCTACCTAAGAATGCCTGTTATTTCTTTGTTTGCAATAGAGAAAAACTGAGAACAACTCAGTTTTTAAAACAAGTTGTAAAAAATAAATAAATAAATAAAACAAGTTGTTTTGCTCATAAAATGGAATGTATAATAATTAAAATGAACTAGATCTATGGATTTAACATTAATAAATCTAAAAGCATAACACTGACCAAGAAAAAGCAAATTTCAGAATATTATGTACACTGATGCATGCATGCTCAGTTGTGTCCGACTTTTTGCAACCCCATGGACTGTAGCCCTTCAGGCTCCTCTGTCCATGGGATTTTCCAGGCAAGAGTACTGGAGTGGGTTGCCATTTCCCTCTCCAGGGGATCTTCCTGACCCAGGGATCCAACCCACATCTCCTGCATTGCAGGCAGATTCTTTACCTCTGAGCCATTTGGGAAGCCCATGTGCACGGATAACACTTGTTAAAAAGAATCCACGTGAAATAATATTGTTTATGAACACGTATGTTCTGATTATCTATTGCTTCATAACAAACCAGCCTAAAACTCTGTAAGTCAATAAACATTTTATTTGGCTATAATTCTGCAGCCTGGGCTTGGCTCAGCTGGGCAGTTCTGCTGGTCAGTAGTCACTCGGTGGCTGGCAGGTCTGCTGGACCTGGGTCAGCAGGGGCTCAGGTGAGCCAGGCTTTCTCTCTCCTTGTTGTTCTGGGGCTTCTCCTTCTCCATGTAGCCTCTACACGTGGTCTCTACACGTGGCCTCTCACATAGGCGGGGTTTCCTACGTGGTAGGTCAGGGCTTCCAAGAGTGCAAAAGTAGAAACATCCGGACATTCTTACAGCTTAGACATGGAACTGGGCCAGAATAATTTCTACCATTTACAGGCCAACTTGGACTCAAGGGAGGGGTCTACTGAATGATGTGAATTCTAGAAGGAGTTTTTCATTAGAGGAAACTAATGTAACAGAGATCCATAGCGTGTGTGTGTAAAATGAACATAAACAACACGGTCAGGATCAGTTCAGTTCAGTTGCTCAGTCGTGTCTGACTCCTTGCGACCCTGTGAACCGCAGCACTCCAGGCCTCCCTGTTCATCACCAACTCCCGGAGTTTACTCAGACTCATGTCCATTGAGTCGGTGATGCCATCCAACCAGCTCATCCTCTGTCAGGATACACACATTCAAAATATTAGTTGCCAATGGCTAGAGAGGGAGAGTAATGGGACTAGGGAAAAAGAATTTCTAATATAGAAATTTCTAATTTCTGTAACATTATTTTCTCTCAAAACTTGATCTGAGATAAACACAAGTATTACAACATCGTCCTTTATACTTTTCTGTTTGAAATTAAAAGTTCAATGAACAGTAGATATTATTAATACGTAGGGAGGGTTAGGTTAATAAGCCAATAATCTGACATATGTTGTTTCTAGGAACACGGTGTTTCCTTTCTACCTGGTTCTTGGCATGGGAGTACATCTCCTCTAATTAGCACAGAAACTGGCAGCCTCAAGGTCAAAAGTTCTAACATGCTGATTGAGTGTAGCTTCATAAATACTTAGTATGATATTGACTATTGAGTTTGGTGGTGTGGTGGAAGCAAATATGCTTGTAATTATGAAACATACAAAATTTTCTTGCATCATTGGAGAAGAGCAGAAAGTAGCATAAATTGACTGAAAGTAGTCGCTCAGTTGTGTCTGACTCTGGGCAACCCCATGGACTGTAGCCTGCCAGGTTCCTCTGTCCATAGGTTCTACAGGCAAGAATACTGGAGTGGGTTGCCGTGCCCTCCTCCAGGGGATCATCTCAACCCAGGGACTGAACCCGTGACCCTTACGCCCCCTGCTTTGGCAGGCAGGTTCTTTACCACTGGTGCCACCTGGTAAGCCCCTAAATTGACTGAGGCTGTTGCAAATATGGGCAGAATGGGGAGATCAGTATGGGCTCAAATATCATCAGAAGCTCTAGGGGAACTTGTGATATGAATGAGACCTTGATGGTAGGGTGGGTTTGGACAGCTGGATTGGATGGCCCAGGATTCAAAGTGTCAGAAGGGAAAGGAAATGTTCTGGAAGAATGAAATTCAAGTATCAGAGGTTGGGTGGGGGAAAATCTGGAGGACCTTAAAAGGAGACTTAACGAAGAGTTGATGTTTGGTTATTATTGTTTTAACAATAACTAAAAATTCAAATCTCATATAAATGAAAAATCTGATTTACGTTGAAAAATAATTTAACGTTTTATCTCTATTACTAGTTCACTTTATAGTCCAGCTGGCGAAGCTTTTGGCCCTCAGGTCACAAAGAAAAAGCAACTCCTCCACGTTGGCACCAAACCCTTGGGTCACAAGTTTGAGAAGTGACTTAGTCAGTGATGACTTGTCCAAACAATTGAGAACAGGGCTGACTCATTAGTGGCCTTGTGTTAATAATGGGTATTCAGCTCACAGAAAGGGAATACTTCCCAGATGACGAGCATGTCCAGAGACTGGCTTTAATGGGCCTTGGGTGTGGGAGCAAGAACTGCCCGCAGGAGAGGGCGTGTGCACCACTTGGCAGATATGGACAATCGAGACTGCACCTCAGTTTGTCCCTAGATGGCTGGACAGGGGACCAAGAGGCTTCAGTAATGAAGTGAAGATTTTAAAAACATATATTTAACAAAACACATTTCTCTAAGAAGATCTCATGTAACTGCTCTGTTCAGGCAATTCGAGTTAATAACCTACAGCCCAATGCAATCCTGGGGCATCCTTTGGACCCCTGTTCATGACTTAACATCTCTTTGAAGAATAGACAAGCCATCTGCAGCCAACATGGATGAATCTAGAGAATATTATGCTTAGTGAAATAAGTGAGACATTGACAAATACTGTTTGATACCATTTATATGTGGAATCTGAAAAATAGTACCAACAATGTAAACGTAAAACAGAAACAGGCTCATAGGTATAGAAAATAAACTAGTGGCTCCCAGAGGGGAGAGGGAAGGAGCAGGGGCAAAACAGGGGTATGGGATTAAGAGACACAAACTACTGTGTGTAAAATAGATGAGCAACAAGGATAATATTGCACAGCACAGGAAATTATAGCTATTATGTTTTAATACCTTTTAGTGAAGTATAATCTTTAAAAATACTGAATCGGTGAGTTGTACACCTGAAACTAATATAATATTGTAACTCAACTATACTTTTTAAAAAAAGCCATGGACAAGCGAAGGGCAGCAAGAACAGAATTATAAATGACCTCAGGAGCCAAGAGCCAAGGACCATATGCAGGTCAGAGTTAAGGAGAGGCCAGGCAAAGAGCAGCGGAACAGACACCTGCCCAGGGCCTCGTGTTCCTGGGAAGAAAGCTGGACTCTGCTGACCCAGATGGGACCTCGTGTTGGTGTATTGTTTTATGCTGGCTGACAAAACTCAACATTTTCACAAGTATTCTGCTTTGGCTGGCTTCCCCGGTGGCTCAGACGGTAAAGCGTCTGCCTGCAGTGCAAGAGACCTGGGTTTGATCCCTGGGTCGGGAAGGTCCCCTGGAGAAGGAAATGGCAACCCACTCCAGTACTCTTGCCTGGAAAACCCCATGGATGGAGAAGCCTGGTAGGCTACAGTCCATGGCATTGCAAAGAGTCGGGCACGATTGAGCAACTTCACTGCAACTTCACTGCAACTTCACTGGGGTGTTAGTCATAGAAATGTTAGCACAATGCATGAGCTGATGAAGCTATTCTCTTCAGATTTAAACAATTTCAACCTCATGGTCCTCTCATTTCCTCTCCTTTTGCCTCATAAGTGTAATAAAATTATTGGACCTTCTAAAGCTCCATATGTAGCTTTTATGGGACTAATTCTGATCGTAGATCTGAAGTAATGAAATTGAAACGTCATGATAAGTTTTGGATATAAGAATAATGGAAAACTGTGACATTTAATATGCAATTTAAGTCAGTGATTTCCAAACATTTTTGATTACATAAATTGTAATTCCATCACCATTTTCGGTATGTACCCCCAGTATACAGAATTTATTTCTTTATACACTATATACATGTACTGTTGCACTAATTGAAGCTCTAGCATGTTGTGCCCACACACTAGTGGATCAACTTGGGTTCATTGTGAGATGCATGAGTCTCCTCCCCCCACCCGCCCAATCACATCAACTTCACAAAATAGTTTAAGCAGTTTCTTTACCTGCCTTATGAAGGTAGTCAGGAGACAGATCTGTAGGTTTCTTTATCCATATTCTGGTACCGTGAGCTAATGGGAACAAGATTTAGGAGGTCTGGGCACCCCACTCCAGTGCTCTTGCCTGGGAAATCTCAGGGACAGAGGAGCCTGGTAGGCTGCAGTCCATGGGGTCGCTAAGAATCAGACATGACTGAGCGACTTCACTTTCACTTTTCACTTTCATGCATTGGAGAAGGAAACGGCAACCCACTCCAGTGTTCTTGCCTGGAGAATCCCAGGGATGGCAGAGCCTTGTGGGCTGCCGTCCATGGGGTTGCACAGGGTCAGACACGACTGAAGCAACTTAGCAGCAGCAGCAGCAGCAGCAGTTTGCTAATGGGCTTCCCAGGTGGCTCAGTGGGTCAATAGACTGCCTGCAATGCGTGTTCTGCAGTGCAGGAGATGCCGGAGATATGGGTTTGAGTCCTGGGTTGGGAAGATCCCCTGGAGGAGTGCATTCCTCACTCCAGTATTCTTGCCTGGAGAATTCCATGGACAGAGGAGCCTGGTGGGCTACAGTCCGTGGGGGTTGCAAAGAGTCGCACGCGACTGAAGAGACTGAGGAGCACTCACTGGTCTTAAGAAATAATGTTTTTTTTTAATTTTAAATATTCTCTTAATCTAACACAGGGAAGGAAATGACCTATAATTTTTAGAATTTATTCCGTATTGCCAGTACTGGGCTTTCTGAGTCTTTATTTCATCAAACCAATACATAAGTTCTGGGGAACAGTATGTGATGGAGTCAAGGGCTGTTGGGAGGAGGTGCAGGGTGAGAAGTCAATGAAAGAGAAAAATTCTTTTTAAGTTTTATTTTATTGTGTATCTATGTGTGCAGGCACAAGGGACGCCAAATTATAGAAGAAATAGTCTCACTCCTTAAGTCATTTATAAAAGTCTTAGTAACTTAGATTTCTTTGTTTGGAAGAAAGAGCCAGATAACCCCAACCATGCAAATCTGAGCTTAATCCATGTGAGAGGGAACAATGGGTGGACACAGAAAAACTATTCCCTCTGATCAATATTAGTTGAACACCCATTCTGGGCCAGGCTCTTTTATACATATTATATCATTGAATATTTTCAAGAATTCTGGAAGACAGGCATTGTTATCACTCTTTTACTGAGGAGAAAAATGGAAACTCTGATACGTGGAGCAGTTCGTTCAAGGTTCACAGCTGGTAAGTGGTATAGCTAGGATTTCACCCTGATATTAACAGTTACCATTTATTGAGTGTTTCAGGCAGTGATGAGCATTTTATTTATATTATCTCATTCAATTTCCAGTAAATTAAACAACCCTATCCATTACTGTTATTTTTCCCAGTTTACAGATAAGGAATTTGGGACTTGAATAGTTGCTCGTGGTGTACAGGTACCAAGTCATTTGACTCCTTTTTTCTGACTGTGCTTCCCTTGGCAGTGAGACAAGTTGTCAGGGGAAGGGAGAGGCAGACCAAGATGCCAAGGAGCAGGCTGTGACATGAAGTGAAAGATCCCAGTGGCCTAAATTGCTTGCTTATGGGCTTTTGTATATCCATAACAATACAGATATATATTAATTAGTAGGTGGGTATGCTTTAGCTGGGCTTACCAGCTTACCAATTAGCTGGGCTTACTGGCGCTAGTGGTAAAGAACCTGCCTGCAATGCAGGAGACATAAGAGACATGAGTTCGATCCCTGGGTTGGGAAGATTCCCTGGAGGAGGACATGGCAACCTATTCCAGTATTCTTGCTTGGAGAATCCCATGGACAGAGGAGCCTGGCAGGCTACGGTCCATAGGGTTGCAAAGAGTTGGACACGACTGAAGTGACTTAGCACGCACGCATGCTTTAGCTATGGGGGCTTCCCGGGTGGTGCTAGTTGTAAAGAACCTACCCGTCAATGCCAATGCAGGAGATGTAAGAGACACAGGTTCGATCCCTGGGTTGGGAAGATCCCCTTCAGACGGGAACAGCTATGCATGCTTTAGCTAAATATTCAGTAAATTTGCTTTTAGTCTAATCCATAGATCATGAGTATTACATCTTCCCTGGAAAATTCCAGGTATAAAGACCCAATTTAAGAACAATGGCAAGAGACTTGATTGTGTCTGGCATAAATCCTACTGACCATCTCAGCCCTGGCACCATCATTGCAGGTGCCCTAGCTGACAGAGACCCCCCGACTGGACCTTCTCTTTCTCCTTAGATGGATGGTGTTAATATTGCTTTCCCCCAACCTGCTCTTACAGTGGGCCATCACCATTCGTCCTCCTTACCCTCCCTACGATCTTCTGAGTCGTCTCCCCTAAGGTCTTAGCGCTCTGCTTTATTTCAGGAGCTGCAGGCAGCCACATAGCTAAATAATGGTTTTATTCTTCCCTGATCTCATAAACGTAGAATTGTGACTCAGTTACATTCTCCAGAGAGCCGAAGTTATACTCCAGTCTGTCCAGGCAAGGAGTTAGACACACAAACAGTGTGGGTTGCTAAGCAATATACTACACACTTTATTAGCTGCAGCAGTGATGACCCCTCGCAGGGCCATGATTTGTGGGGATTCCAGCTCAAGTCCCAAGACACAGGTACAGTGAGGTACGGAAAGGTCATATGTGGTCTCACTTGGTTGAATCCCTTATTTTCCTTTCTCCTTCTCAAGTCCCTTTGGATTGATTTCATACTTTGTAATCAGAAGTAGAATAAGACATGTCAGAGTGGGAGGGGAGGCGCATGAACTGTTTAGTTCTGTGTATGTCGATTAGCTGAGATATCAGCATATCTGGGCCTTACTCTGTGTGTGTGTGTGTGCATGAGTGTATATTCATGTGAAATATTTCAACCCTACAAACACTCGCAGCTAATGGGTCCTACCTAGTGGTTCTTAAGGTTTCTGCTTAAACATAACTTTTCACCCAAGGCTACCCACGACTGGGTTAGGGATCTCCTGACATGGATGGATATTGGTCGCTGTTGTTTTTGGTTATTAACATCTAAAACCCCTCCTGAATTTGGAGAAGAATGCCCTTATGTGTAGTATTTGAGAGACCTCTTCCCACTGAGAAGTCTGACTGGCAGGAGATTTCTCTTCCACTTGCGGGCAGTCCAAGTATCATCCTATCAGATTCTGCTTTCTGAAAATTTCTACCATGAGTAGATAATGGATCTGGACCCGAGAGATGGCTAGAATTGCTTTCCTGTTTTCAGTGGCAGGGGCAGCTGCCTCCTGGGGGGATTGTTGCTCCCATTTGGCATTTGAAACCTTCTGGAGTCCTTCTCAATTTCTGAGCTTGCTGCTCTTCCTCTTCTAGACTCTATAAGGCCTATCATAGCCCCCACCCCCACCCCCAGCCCGTAGCCTTCCAGGAAATCTTTTTGCCTAAATCATCCAGAATTAGTTTCCAAGCTTGACCCGGGAGCCCTGAATGAATCACACTCCCTTAAACTCACAGAATATATTAGTTTCTTATGGCTGTCCTAACAAATTAGCACAAACTTTATGGAGGAGAACAACAGAAATTGTTCCCTCACAAGTCCAAAACCAGTGTCGTTGGGCCCAAATCAGGCGGTTGGCAGGGCCATGCTCCCTCCATAGGCCTTAAGGGAGAGTCTGCTTCTTGCAAGACTTCTCGGAAGAATCCAGCTTCAGCTGATCACATCGTTCCTTGGCTTGTGGTTCGTGGTTACATCACTCCATCCTCCGCCTCTGTGATCAACTGTCTTCTCCTCTTCTATGTGGGTCAAATATTCCTCTGTCCCCCTTTGATAAAGATGCTTGTAATTGGAATTATAGCCTACCCACCAGGTAGTGCTAGTGGTAAAGAACCTTCCTGCCAATGCAGGAGACCTAAGAGCTACGGGTTGGATCCTTGGGTCCGGAAGTTCCCCTGGAGGAGGAAATGGCAGCCCGCTCCAGATTTCTTGCCTGAAGAATCCCATGGACAGAAGATCCTGGCAGGCTACAGTCCATGGGGTTGCAAAGAGTCAGATGTGGCTGAAGTGACATCATGCAGATAAAATTGTGGCTCAGATGGTAAAGAATCTGCCTGCAATACAGGAGACCTGGGTTCAATCCCTGGGTTGGGAAGATCCCCTGCTGAAGGGAATGGCAACCCCCTCCAGTATTTTTGTCTGGAGAATCCCATGGACAGAGGAGCCTGGTGGCTACAGTTCATGGGGTCATAAAGAGTCAGACAGGACTGAGTGACTACACTTTCACTTTCAATATAGAATGATCTCTCCATCTCACGATCCCTCATCACATCTGCAAAGAGCCTTTTTGCCACATATGTCAACTCACAGGCTCCGAGAATTGGGTTGTGGATACCTTTGGGCCATTCTCAGCCAATCACAGTTTCCTCAGTTTACTCCTCTGGAGTTCTGGTGGTCAGTTTACTTGTCCATCTCCCTTACTAGACTGTGGATACCTGGAGCTCAGGAGAATCTGTCATGACTTGGCAGCTGAACAACAACAATGATCATTAATTCCTCTTGCCAAGCTTCTGGTATATATTCAAGATATTTGTTGACTGATTCAATAAACACGTTACATCCAAGATATGATCATTTTTCCATCTACTTTTCAGCACAAGGTTTGAAATTTTAAAATTTGGCAAATTTTATCTCATCATAGGTTTGATATCAGCATTCTCTCTAATCCAGTTAGTTTTGCTTTTAAACCTCCAACAGTTCTTCTCACTTTAGGACTAAGTCAATAGACGTGAAACTTGCATCATCATTCAGCTCCGAGAACAGACATTGCTAATGGATCATGGCTCCTTCTTAAGAACCCAGACACTGCCTTAGAATTCCTTGACAGTGTTCCAGGCAACTGCTCCCTATTGAGCAAGGTTGGCTGGCAATACAAAAAGTTTTACGTCATCATATTCAGAGGATAAACAACCAGTGTCTTCAGTCTGCTTCCACTTGCTCATCATTTCCAGCGTTATCTGTACTTCAACCAGAATAAAGCATACCATATTCATTCTCTAAGTTCATAATGTTCTGCTCCTCTCTCTCCTACCCAAGTGGTAACCCCCGTTCCGGTTCCAAAGCAAGTCCCACTTCAAACAAAAGATATTTTTCTTTAAGCTTGACGCATATAATCATTTCTTTTTATGCCACCAAATGATTATTTTCTCCAATTATAATTAGCACCTATTTACCCCAGTGAGTTTTATTTACTTACTCCATCAAACTGACATTTAATTGATTCTCTCTCCCCCAAATACAACACGTTGAACCCTTCGCTTCTTTTCTGGGTTTGTCAGAGGAGACTCTCATGACCTGCCAAAAGGTCCTATCAGGGGTGCTGATACAGCCCCAGCTGCATTAAGTCTGCTTAGAGAACTGTTCAGGTGTGTGTGGTTCTGACCAACTAGAACCTGAATTCTATTTCTGGGCCAAGTTGGGAGGATCATTGTCTTCACCTTCCCGACCCAGTGGTTTCAATGGCAAAGTGAGTGATGACGCTTCCAATACCAACAGTGTAGCCACTCGTCAACACACTCCTCCTTTGCTCTCAGCACGGAGAGCACAGCGGATGCTTCCGCGCAGTGTTCCCTGGTGCATCGCGAGCCACGGACCCGCTTAACCTTGGAGAAGCAACGGTGTGCAAATAGATCACCAAGCTCTTGTCTTCCTCCAGTTATGGGTTCTAGTAGTCAGATGTGAGACATTAAACAGCCACAGATGCAATGTGCTATATTTCATACGGGAAGATGAATCCTCTCAAGTGGGACATGTCACCTCAGCCTGCTTTATGAAACAAGTATGTTTCAAAGATACATCATTGAACGTTTAAAAAAGTCATCATAAGGCTGCTCTAGTTTGGATGTAGTTATTCTTTTTCCTTTTTAAAAAATAATTGAAGCATAGTTGATTTACAATATGTTAGTTTCAGGGGTACAGCACAGTGACTTAGTGATTCAGTTATATATACAGATTTTTTTTCAGATTCTTTTCCCTTATAGGTTATTATGAAATATTGAGCATAGTTCCTAGTTATTTTGTCTCTGGGACCAATCTGATAGGTTAATATGGCTATTCATAATGACACAGAGATGGCGGTGGAGTCAGACTCTGCTGGAAATGGTTTTGTGGCTGGGGATGGGAATCTAGGCTGCAAGAATCGTCTCTCATTCAATGTCATAGTTTGAGTGTGTTTTTCTTCAAATCTTGAGGAGTAAAACTAGAGCCACAAGAGGCCAATCATGTCCTTTTTATGGCGTGTGGAAGGCATCACAAGGGCCTTATATCATTGAGTTCTCTGGCTGTTATATTTGGAACAGCCTCATCTGATGCTCACAGATGGTCAGTCATGGCTAACCTGTCCCAGCTCCAGACCACCTCCTCCCTTTTCTCCCCTTTCCAGCTTTTGTCTGTATATCTTTGGCTCAAGAGCCCCAACAGTCACCAATTAATTTTTACCCTCCTACAACAACCATAAGTAAAGCAATACATGAAAAAAAGCTTTTTGTATTAATGCAGCATTTAGAAAATTTTTTGTACTTCTCCCTGTTGGAAAGGGTAAATGAATGTACTTTTGTAGAATTTCTAAAGTTTTTTTTTTTAAAAAAAACCTGGCTCAGAATTAATCTGCCATATTATTATTGAATCCCCTTGTGAGTTTGACTTCTCTGACTCAGGGAGGAGCATCATATAAAAAATGGAAATATTGTCTGCTATTGTCACCAGACCTGCAGAGGAACAGAGACTTAGCTAACGCAGCTTTGCTAACCTTTCCTTTCTCTTACTCCTCTTTTGGAGGCAGTGTTGATGAAGGAGAAACTGATCAAGATGAAGATACCTATGGGACCAACAAGGCAGGTGTGAACCTGGGCTGGATTGCCACTGTGAGAACAGAGAAGGATGGGATTCCTTGCCTAATATGGCGAGATGGTGCTGACACATGATGCTTTCCAAACAGTTTCGTTGTTTAGAAATAGTCGAAGCCTCTGATGCAAGTGAGATAATGTCTCCTAAGAGTAAAGTAAAAATTTTAGAGTAAAAATTGCGAGGAAAAACCTCATTATGTAGAGATTTGAGGTTAATGTTCAATGCTAGTATCTTGAGGGGGGATACGGCAGCCTTTAGCTTCTGCAGCCAACAATCCCCAAAGCAGCTTCCAAAATCCAGTTTCTGCTTGTTCCGCTGGCCAGAAGCACAGCAATTAGGAATTAGGCCCCTGCTGTCTCACTCACTTTGCAGCATCGAAATATGGAAGAGTTGCTCATGTTTAGGCTGTTTTCTAGCACACAAAGCCAGCCAGCTGGTATTTGGCTAAGTGGGATTCCTGAGAGAAGCATCAGTGGGGGCAGCTTACCAACGTAACACACTCGGGGCAGCCTCCCTGCTACAGCCGATGGGCTGGATTCCTTGGATGCCTGGTATTTCACCCTGGTTGCCATCTCACACAAACATCTGCTGGTCAAGGCTTTGAGGCTTGCAGGCAACCCTGATTAGTGTTTATAACCAAGAATCCTTAACTTGAAAAAATAGTTATGTGGTTTTTTTTCCCCCCCTATTATCTGGTTTCAGAAAGGCAAGAATGTTCTCAGAAAAAGGCCCTTTCTTAGAGAATGTTGGCTGCATAAAGGTTGAAGGCAGGGCAAGAAGTAAGACCTTGCGAGGGCTGGAGACTCACTGCGTGCAGTGTTCTAGATTCCTTGAGTGTTCGAGCTTTGACATACTCACCAGTTTCAAATCTCCATCGCAGCCTGTGGTGGGTCTCAGATTCTGGTGCTTCAGTCAGCTTTCCCGGGATGGCCGAGGCTGTTGGCCCCATGGACCGCTCTTGAGGGAACACAGGTTTGTATTAGTGATTCTCATGGGGAGGCAGGGAAGGTGTGTGTAAGAACCAACAGGAGAAAATTCTTCCAGAACACACATTCCTGTCTTCCCTCCATAAGGACTTTCAAATTGAGGGTAACTAGGAACGTGTAGATGCTGGAGGGATTGGGGGCAGGAGGAGAAAGGGACAACAGAGGATGAGATGGCTGGATGGCATCACCGACTCGATGGACGTGAGTTTGAGTGAACTCCGGGAGTTGGTGATGGACAGGGAGGCCTGGCGTGCTGCAATTCATGGGGTTACAGACTCGGACACGACTGAGCAACTGAACTGAATTGAACTGAGAAACATGTATTAATGTATTTTTAAAAAGCATTATTGATTGGGTTGTTTATTTTTCTGGAATTGAGCTGCAGAAGTTGCTTGTATATTTTTGAGATTAGTTGTTTGTCAGTTGTTTCATTTGCTATTATTTTCTCCCATTCAGAAGGCTGTCTTTTCACCTTGCTTATATTTTCCTTTGTTGTACAAAAGCTTTTAATTTTAATTAGATCCCATTTGTTTATTTTTGCTTTTATTTCCAGAATTCTGGGAGGTGGATCATAGAGGATCCTGCTGTGATTTATGTCTGAGAGTGTTTTGCCTATGTTCTCCTCTAGGAGTTTTATAGTTTCTGATCTTACATTTAGATCTTTAATCCATTTTGAGTTTATTTTTGTGTACGGTGATAGAAAGTGATCTAGTTTCATTCTTTTACAAGTGGTTGACCAGTTTTCCCAGCACCACTTGTTAAAGAGATTGTCTTTACTCCATTGTTAAAAAATGGGCCAAAGAACTAAATAGACATTTCTCCAAAGAAGACATACGGATGGCTAACAAACACATGAAAAGATGCTCAACATCACTCATTATTAGAGAAATGCAAATCAAAACCACAATGAGGTACCACTTCACACCAGTCAGAATGGCTGCGATCCAAAAATCTGCAAGCAATAAATGCTGGAGAGGGTGTGGAGAAAAGGGAACCCTCCTACACTGTTGGTGGGAATGCAAACTAGTACAGCCACTATGGAGAACAGTGTGGAGATTCCTTAAAAAATTGCAAATAGAACTACCTTATGACCCAGCAATCCCACTGCTGGGCATACACACCGAGGAAACCAGAATTGAAAGAGACACATGTACCCCAATGTTCATCGCAGCACTGTTTGTAATAGCCAGGACATGGAAACAACCTAGATGTCCATCAGCAGATGAATGGATAAGAAAGCTGTGGTACATATACACAATGGAGTATTACTCAGCCGTTAAAAAGAATTCATTTGAATCAGTTCTGATGAGATGGATGAAACTGGAGCCAATTATACAGAGTGAAGTAAGCCAGAAAGAAAAACACCAATACAGTATACTAACACATATATATGGAATTTAGGAAGATGGCAATGACGACCCTGTATGCAAGACAGGAAAAAAGACACAGATGTGTATACCGGACTTTTGGACTCAGAGGGAGAGGGAGAGGGTGGGATGATTTGGGAGAATGGGAATTCTAACATGTATACTGTCATGTAAGAATTGAATCACCAGTCCATGTCTGACGTAGGGTGCAGCTTGCTTGGGGCTGGTGCATGGGGATGACCCAGAGAGATGTTGTGGGGAGGGAGGTGGGAGGGGGGTTCATGTTTGGGAACGCATGTGAGAATTAAAGATGTTAAAATTTAAAAAAAATAAAAAATTAAAGAAAAAAAAAAAAGCATTATTGAGACATAATTTACAGGCCATGAAATTCGTATCTTTTAAGTGTACAACTCAAAGGTTAACAGTATCAATTGTGCAGCTGGCACCACAACCTTGCCTTAAATAATTTCCTTCACCCCCAAAAGAAACCTCAGCCCTGTTTGCCATCATTCCCCATCCTCACCTCCCAACTCTAGGCATCTATGAATCCACTTCCTGTCTCTGTCGGTTTGCTTTCTCTTTGCCTGTCTTATAAATGGAACCATCCACTGTGTGGTCTTCCGTGTCTGACTTCATGTTTTTGAGATTTGTCCTAGTGGCCTATCTCGCTACTTTGTTCCTTTTTGTGGGCATGTCTGCTTGCAAAAAACTCGGGGTGATTCTGTGGTCTCCTGTTGAAGACAGCTATATATATGTATGTGAGTGAAAGTGAAAGTGTTAGTCACTCAGTCGTGTCTCACTCTTTGTGACAGGGCCCACCAGGCTCCTCCGTCCATGGAATTCCTCAGACAAGAATACTGGAGTAGGTAGCCATTCCCTTCTCCAGGGGATCCTCTGAACCCAGGAATGGAACTCGGGGTCTCCTGCACTGCAGGCAGATTCTTTACCATCTGAGCCACCAGGGGATATAGTATTTAAACACACCATATTCTTTTAGAAATTATCATCTGTTTTTCAAAACGAAGACGCAGAAAGGCCAAACAACTCCTTTATGCAATTAATAATTGAAACTGATAGCTTTGACTTCAAACCTGAGGCTTTGTCCCTGATGCACACTCTGTGAACCCAGAAGGTCAAAGTTCTGAAGTCACCTCTGGCATGAAGAGCCCCTCCAAAAGACACTAGGATGCAACCGGGTACCTCTGCTACAGGCTCAGCGAAGGGCGCCATTCAAAGAAACACTTGCAGCAACACTTCAGGAAAACCTCGGAAAGGGATTTAAGTCTTTACTGAGCTCCCTGAATGGAGCGCATTACCCTACATGATACACAGAGAAACAACCGTCCTCTTGGAGAGTCGCATCTCCTCCAGACAGACCGAGGACCCAAGTGCTCCCGCTGTGCCCTGCTCCCAGACCGCCCCCCATCTTTGCTCTCCCTCAGCCTCCTCGCTCAGACTGCAGCTCGTGGTGGCTGGCTTGCCTTCTGCTTCCTCCTCCAGGGAAGAGTTACTTTCTTTTGTCCGTAGTCTTTGCCCTTTTAATGCAGGTCCACTTAGTCAGTCTGCATTCTGGGCTATTCTCGCCTCCATTTCTCTTAAAGTGACGCTAAGAATATGTGTGACACTTCAATTCTCTTAAAGAGACACCAAGAATGTCTACCCTTATGGCAGAAAGTGAAAGTCGCTTTCACTTTCTCTTTCACAAGGCCTCAGGTTTGAAGTCAAAGCTATCAGTTTCAATTATTAATTGCATAAAGAAGTTGTTTGGCCTTTGAGACCAAATGACTCTTTGAGACCCCATGGACTGTATCCATGAACTTCTCCAGGCCAGAATACTAAAGTGAGTAGCCTTTCTCTTCTCCAGGGGATCTTCCCAACCCAGGAATCGAACCCAAGTCTCCTGCACTGCAGGCAGATTCTTTACCAGCTGAGCCACAAGGGAAGCCCAAGAATGCTGGAGTGGGTAGCCTATCCCTTCTCCAGGGGAAATTCCAGACCCAGCAATCAAACCAGGGTCTCCTGCAATGCAGGCAGATTCTTTACCAACTGAGCTATGAGGGAAGCCCATGGCAGAAAGCAAAGAGGAAGTAAAGACCCTCTTGATAAAAGTGAAAGAGGAGAGTGAAAAAGCTGGCTTACAACTCAATATTCATAAAAACAAGATCATGGCATCTGGTCCCATTACTTCATGGCAAAGAGATGGGGAAAACAATGGAAACAGTGAGAGACTATTATCCTGGGCTTCAAAATCATGAGAGAGTCAATTCCTAGGCAGGTTGATAAGCAGTTCAGGGTCCCCAAGAAGGAGAGAATGGTCTGGGGCTCTCAAGGAGGAGATAGAGGTCTGGAAATCTCAAGGAGGAGAAAAAGACAAACTTTTTTCCCTCTACATTCCTTAGTCTTAGTCATATAAAACGTTTTTTTCTTTAAGCCCAGAACTTAAACTCTGTACTAAGGATTATATAACAACAATATATCCTGCTTGAGGACAGTTTCTCCTTCTTGAAAACCTCCTGGCTAATTCTGTTATCCAGCCAGCAAGGAAATCCAACCAGTCCATCCTAAAGGAAATCAGTCTTGAATATTCATTGGAAGGACTGATGCTGAAGCTGAAACTCCAATACTTTGGCCACCTGATGTGAAGAGCCGACTCATTTGAAAAGACCCTGATACTGGGAAAGATTGAAGACAGGAGGAGAAGGGGATGACAGAGGATGAGACAGTTGGATGGCATCACTGACTCAATGGAGATGGGTTTGGGTAAACTCCGGGAGTTGGTGATGGACAGGGAGGCCTGGCGTGCTGCAGTCCATGGGGTCGCAAACAGCTGGACACGACTGAACTAACTGACCTGAAGAATATGTGGGGGCACGTGTGGGTTATTTTCTGTCCTTCTGTGCTAGTGTTGGGGATGGGTGTGTCCTGGGCTACCCAGCCCACCTTTTGAAGAGGCTCCCAGGGGGCCAGGCAGCAATGAAGCCTCATTTTTAGCCTCAATGGAGGGATTTAAACCATCCTCTTCTTGCCGGCTACTCCGTGGCTTGCTGCCATCCCCAGCTCCTATCCCCAGTTTCCGGTCAGAATCAACCTTCTGGGTAAAGACCTAGTCACAAAACAGCTCCCTAAAAACCCTTGAGCCTTTTTTCATTTAATGGTTCCTCCTTCATCCCAGTCTAATAGTTTTCCTCCTGTTCTGGACACGTGCAGAGTGTCTCTTGCAATCCAGGCTATTGCCTGCTGGGCATGGGGCAGAACAACTCAACAACCTAGCATCTCTGATCTCTACTTTGTCCATGACCTGGGTGCTTCTCCTTGCCTTGAGTTCTTTCCCGTATTTAAAAGTAAAGACCTTCCTATTGAGAACCTCAGCGTCCCAGAAAGACAGAATTGGAAGAGTCCTTAGAACTTCCCTTCTTTAACAGCCTCATTTTTCAGGTGAGGAAATAGAACTTCAGGGGTAACTGACTGAAACTGAAGTCACTCAGTCGTGTCTGACTCTTTGCGACTCTGTGGTTGATAGCCCACCAGGTTCCTCTGTCCATGGGGTTCCAGGCAAGAATACTGGAGTGGTTGCCATTTCCTTCCTTAGGAGATCTTCCCGAATCAGGGATTGAACCCAGGTCTCCCACATAGTAGGTAGATTCTATACCATCTGAGCCACCAGGGAAATTCAGGGCTAAAGTATCTTGAAGTTGTTTTCAGCATTTTAGCTCCATGTGTGTGTTTAGTTTGTGCAAGGATTAGAAGGGAAGAAGTAAAAAAGAATAGAAATTTCTATAGAAAGCTGAGAGCAGAAAGATACATTGGAAACTGGAGAAATGATAGTATTTGAAATGAAGGTATTAATAAATTCCTGACGGTCTGTGTTGCCCTCACCACCTGGATCAAGGCAGTGATGAGAATATTAACACGCAGGGCTGGTGTTTGGTGTGGAATGCATTATATTTTTAGGGAGGGAAAGGTTTTGGGTAGCGTCTGGAAACCACTTGCCCTGCATAGTCCTAGTGCAGAGCAGGTGCTGAATAAATATTAGCTGATTGATTTGAGTAGGATTATAATAAGCAGTCCCGCTCCAGAGTGTAAAGGCAACCTTGAAAACTGTGTGCAAAATCACCAGGCTGGCATTTCTGCCTTTGGTTTGCAGGTCTTCATGACTGCCAGCACGCGGCATGAATGTCACACACCCTTCTCCTGTCCCTTGTGCTAGTCTTAGAAGCTTCCCACTAGTGAAGGGACTAACGCTCACCTGCCACAAATCCAGCTGAACTCGGTACCACAGTCATGACATTCTGAGAGCTTCCTCCTTATTCACTGCTGGAAAATGGAACTTGAAGGGGTTAGGAAGGAGGGACAGGGAGCATTACGTCTTGTAGGTCTGATGTCTAGTTTTTGTTTAGCCACAGCAACTAGTAGTAACAGTACTTTACAGCTTGAAGAACAATGTCACATCCATTTTCTCATTCAATTACCTCAATAACCCTGTCAAGCCTGCGCTCTTCAGAACAAGCATCAGGCCATCATCCATACCTTGGTCCCTGGCTGTTTCTTTCTTTCTTTCTTCTTCTTCTTCTTTTTTTTTTTTTTTTTCACTGGTTCTTGGGTTCTTTCAGCCCCCGCCACCCAGTGAGGTTTCCATGGCACTGTGCACAATTTATCGGATGAATAAACACAGGTCCTTTCCTGGGTGCTTCTCCTGGATCAGTGCACCCTTGGGCAGAGCTGGCCCGGGGGCCCCCGAGCCCTCACTTTCCTCGGGAGATGTTCTGTGCTCAGAGACCATGACTCATAAGTGACAGGAAGTTCTTGGCATGCTCCCTGCACGCTGGAAGGAAATTAATGGCCCAGTCGTTGTGTCTGGGGACGAAGAAGGACACGGGCAATGACAAGAGAGTTCGTGGCTGGAAAACACCTGCTGCTGCCTGGGGAGCTCAGGCACGAGGTTGGCAGAACCGGCTAGTCCGATGCCAAGCTGCTGACCTGCCGACTCTGCGTGCCCCTCCACCCCACGTGCTCGCATCTTGCCAGCAGAGGCAAACGCTCTGGATTTTCCTACATCCCTGGAGCTCCTTGCCTCAGCCAGCCCTCCTCAAAGCCTGCTGTGGATTTCTTTCTTTCCTTTCCTCCTCCTCATATCAACAGTTCTCTTTCCTCCATGAAGCTTGCCTCAGCAGCATTGAGGAAAGTAGCTGCTTCCACACACTAAGCCTCACGTAACCTTACACAGGCCATTCTCTTAGGAGGTGGTTTCATCCATTTATTCACTTTCTCAAGCAACAAATATTTATTAAGAGCCCACCATGCGCTAGATCCTGGGACACAATGGGATACAATGAGCCACTGCAAGAGAGTGTTTCTAGAGGGCAGGACAGACAATTAAATAAGCAATAACAGTACAGCGTGAAAGGGGAGGGACTGTGTGCCTTAGAGCATATGGCAGAAACATCTAATCGCCTATAGGTGGACTCAGGGCTTATTAATTCAGAAGGGGACATTCTGATGGTGGCATCTCAGGCAAAATACAACAGACCACCCGGGCAGAAGTTAGCGCTCGGAGCTCTGGGTTCTCGTCCCAGCCTTGTTCCACACTAGCTGAATGGCGTTAGCACGTCAGCTTACTTCTTGACTTTGGGCATAGGTCTTGATGGTCTCTAAGGTCTCTTTGACTGATTAAACATGCGGTGGCGCATGGTGGATGTTTCTTTAGGAGGCTGACTTAAAAACATTTTTTTCTCATTTTCTAACTTTTCAGTTTCAGTTCAGTTGCTCAGTCGTGTCCGACTCTTTGCGACCCCATGAATCGCAGCATGCCAGGCCTCCCTGTCCATCACCAACTCCCGGAGTTCACTCAGACTCACGTCCATCGAGTCAGTGATGCCATCCATCCATCTCATTCTCTGTCGTCCCCTTCTCCTCCTGCCCCCAATCCCTCCCAGCATCAGAGTCTTTTCCAATGAGTCAACTCTTCGCGTGAGGTGGCCAAAGTACTGGGGTTTCAGCTTTAGCATCATTCCTTCCAAAGAAATCCCAGGGCTGATCTCCTTCAGAATGGACTGGTTGGATCTCCTTGCAGTCCAAGGGATTCTCAAGAGTCTTCTCCAACACCACAGTTCAAAAGCATCAATTCTTTGGCGCTCAGCTTTCTTCGCAGTCCAACTCTCTCATCCATTCATGACTACTGGAAAAACCATAGCCTTGACTAGATGGACCTGTCAGCAAAGTAATGTCTCTGCTTTTTAATATGCTATCTAGGTTAGTCATAACTTTTCCCTAACTTTAATGAGGAATAATTGACAAATATAACTGTATATATTTAAAGTATGCAACATGATGATTTGATATTCATTGTAGAATAATTACTAAGATCAAGAAAATTAACACATCTGTTGTCTCACATAGCTCACTTTATTGTGTGTGGTAGGAATGCTTAAGATCTATTCTCAGCAACTTTCAAATATATAATACTGTATTATATTAATTGTAGTCACTAAGCCATACATTAGATCCTGAGAACTTACTTTTTTTATAACTGGAAATTTGTACCCTTTGGTCTACGTCTCCCAATTTCCCCTTCCGCCTGGCCCCTGGCTATACCACATATTCTCTATATCTGTGAAATTAGTTGTTTTTTTCCTTTAGATTCCACATGAAAGTGATACAACGCAGTACTTCTTCCCCTCTGTGACTTATTTCACTTAGAATAAACCACCCCCACCCCCAGCTCATCCATATTGTAGCAATTGCAGGAGCTCCTTCTTTTTTGTGGCTGAATAATATTGTATTGCTGAAGAAGGAAATGGCAACCCACTCCCGTACTCTTGCCTAGAGAATTCTGTGGACAGAGGAGCCTGGTGAGCTGCTGTCCATGGGGTCACACAGAGTCGGACATGACTGAACTGACTTAGCATGCATGCATGCATGCATTGGAGAAGGAAATGGCAACTCACTCCAGTATTCTTGCCTGGAGAATCCCAGGGACAGAGGAGCCTGGTGAGCTGCTGTCTATGGGGTCACACAGAGTTGGACATGACTGAAATAAAGGACAGAAATGGTATGGACCTAACAGAAGCAGAAGATGTTAAGAAGAGGTGGCAAGAATACACAGAGGAACTGGTACAAAAAAGATCTTCATGACCCAGATAATCATGATGATGTGATCACTCATCTAGAGCCAGACATCCTGGAATGTGAAGTCAAGTGGGCCTTAGAAAGCATCACTATGAACAAAGCTAGTGGAGGTGATGGAATTCCAGTTGAGCTATTTCAAATCCTGAAAGATGACGCTGTGAAAGTGCTGCACTCAATAGGCCAGAAAACTCAGCAGTGGCCACAGGACTGGAAAAGGTCAGTTTTTATTCCGGTCCCAAAGAAAGGCAATGCCAAAGAATGCTCAAACTAACGCACAATTGCACTCATCTCACATGCTAGTAAAGTAATGCTCAAAATTCTCCAAGCCAGGCTTCAGCAATACGTGAACCATGAACTCCCTGATGTTCAAGCTGGTTTTAGAAAAGGCAGAGGAACCAGAGATCAAATTGCCAACATCCGCTGGATTATAGAAAAAGCAAGAGAGTTCCAGAAAAACATCTATTTCTACCTTCTTGACTATGCCAAAGCCTTTGACTGTGTGGATCACAATAAACTGTGGAAAATTCTGAGAGAGATGGAAATACCAGACCACCTGACCTGCCTCTTGAGAAGTCTGTATGCAGGTCAGGAAGCAACAGTTAGAACTGGACATGGAACAACAGACTGGTTCCAAATAGGAAAAGGAGTATGTCAAGGCTGTATATTGTCACCCTGCTTATTTAACTTATATGCAGAGTATATCATGAGAAACGCTGGACTGGAAGAAACACAAGCTGGAATCAAGATTGCTGGGAGAAATATCAATAACCTCAGATATGCAGATGACACCACCCTTATGGCAGAAAGTGAAGAGGAACTCAAAAGCCTCTTGATGAAAGTGAAAGAGGAGAGTGAAAAATTGGCTTAAAGCTCAACATTCAGAAAACGAAGATCATGGCATCTGGCCCCATCACTTCATGGGAAATAGATGGGGAAACAGTGGAAACAGTGTCAGACTTTATTTTTGGGGGCTCCAAAATCACTGCAGATGGTGACTGCAGCCATGAAATTAAAAGACGCTTACTCCTTGGAAGAAAAGTTATGACCAACCTAGATAGCATACTCAAAAGCAGAGACATTACTTTGCCGACTAAGGTTCGTCAAGTCAAGGCTATGATTTTTCCAGTAGTCATGTATGGATGTGAGAGTTGGACTGTGAAGAAGGCTGAGTGCCAAAGAACTGATGCGTTTGAACTGTGGTGTTGGAGAAGACTCTTGAGAGTCCCTTGGACTGCAGGGAGATCCAACCAGTCCATTCTGAAGGAGATCAGCCATGGGATTTCTTTGGAAGAAATGATGCTGAAGCTGAAACTTTGGCCACCTCATGCGACGAGTTGACTCATTGGAAAAGACTCTGATGCTGGGAGGGATTGGGGGCAGGAGGAGAAGGGGACGACAAAGGATGAGATGGCTGGATGGCATCACTGACTCGATGGATGTGAGTCTGAGTGAACTCCGGGAGTTGGTGATGGACAGGGAGGCCTGGTGTGCTGCGATTCATGGGGTCGCAAAGAGTCAGACACGACTGAGCGACTGAACTGAACTGAACTGAAGTGACTTGGTAGCAGCAGCAGGAACAATATTCCATTGAATATGTATATCACATTTTCTTTTGTTTGTTTTTCAATTACTTTATTTATTTAATTGGAGGCTAATTACTTTATAATATTGTAGTGGTTTCTGCCATACACTGACATGAATCAGCCATGGGTGTACATGTGTTCCCCTTCCTGAACCCCTCTCCCACCTCCCTCCCCATCCCATCCCTCAGGGTCATCCCGGTGCACCAGCCCTGAGCACCCTGTCTCATGCATCGAACCTGGACTGGCGATCTGTTTCACATGTGGTAATATACATGTTTCATTACCATTGTCTTAAATAATCCCACCCTTGCCTTCTCCCACAGAATCCAAAAGTCTGTTCTTTACATCTGTGTCTCTTTTGCTGTCTAGCATATAGGGTCATTGTTATCATCTTTCTAAATTCCATATATATGTGTTAATATAATGTATTGGTGTTTTCTTTCTGACTTACTTCACTCTGTATAATAGGCTCCAGTTTCAATCACCTCATTAGAACTGATTTGAATGCATTCTTTTTAATAACTGAATAATATTTCATTGTGTATATGTACCACAGCTTTCTTATCCATTAGTCTGCTGATAGGCATCTAGGTTGCTTCCATGTCCTGGCTATTGTAAACAGTGCTGTGATGAACATTGGGGTACATGTGTCTCTTTCAATTCTTGTTTTCTTGGTGTGTATGCCCAGCAGTGGGATTGCTGGGTCATTTGGCAGTTCTATTTCCAGTTTTTTAAGGAATCTCCACACTGTTCTCCATAGTGGCTGTACTAGTTTGCATTCCCACCAACAGTGTAAGAAGGTTCCCTTTTCTCCACACCCTCTCCAGCATTGATTGTTTGTAGACTTTTTGATAGCAGCCATTCTGACTGGTGTGAAATGGTACCTTATTGTGGTTTTGATTTGAATTTCTCTGATAATGAGTGATGTTGAGCATCTTTTCATGCGTTTGTTAGCCATCTGCAGGTCTTCTTTGGAGAAATGTCTATTTAGTTCTTTGGCCCATTTTTTGATTGGGTCGTTTATTTTTCTGAAATTGAGCTGCATGAGTTGCTTGTATATTTTTGAGATTAATTCTTTGTCAGTTGCTTTGTTTGCTATTATTTTCTCCCATTCTGAAGGCTGTCTTTTCACCTTGCTTATAGTTTCCTTTGTTGTGCAAAAGCTTTTAAGTTTAATTAGGTCCCATTTGTTTATTTTTGCTTTTATTTCCATTACTCTGGGAGGTGGGTCATAGATGATCCCGCTGTGATTTATGTCAGAGAGTGTTTTGTCTACGTTGTGTTTTCATTTTCATTCATTTCTGTGCATATTTTGATTTCTTTTTTGATTTGTTGGTTATTCAGAAGTGTGTTTTTTAGCCTCCATATGTTTGTATTTTTAATAGTTTTTTTTCCCCCATAAGAAAGTGAAAGTGAAGTCACTCAGTCGTGTCTGACTCTTTGTGACCCCATGGACTACAGCCTACCAGGCTTCTCCATCCATGGGATTTTCCAGACAAGAGTACTGGAGTGGGGTGCCAGTGCCTTCTCTGAACTTTTTTCCCCATAGTTGACATCTAGTCTTACCGCATTGTGACCAAAAAAGATGTTTGAAATGATTTTAATTTTTTTTTTAATTTATTAAGGCTAGATTTATGGCCCAGGATGTGATTTATCCTGGAGAATGTTCCATGTGCATTTGAGAAAAAGGTGAAATTCATTGTTTTGGGGTGAAATGTCCTATAGATATCAATTAGGTCTAACTGGTCTGTTATATCATTTAGAGCTTGTATCACATTTTATTTATCCATTTATTTGTCCAAGGACATACAGGTTGTCTTTATGTTTTGGCTATTCTGAATAATGCTACAATGAACATGGGTGTGAGGAAACAGATCCTTAACATATTTTTGCATTACACATGTTTATCCAAGGAAAATGTCCTTAAGCCATACAATATTTTACATATGATTTTAGGAATCTCTCTCAGCTTTCGGAAATCCCTGGTGATTTTCCAGGGACTTGGCTACAAGAGCAGTAAAAACCAGTAAATTTGACTGTGTTTGTGGAATGTTGGCACCAGCCCTTAGAGCAGAGAGAGGGGCATAGACGTCTCTTGAAAAGTAAGCCCCTGGGAAATGTTTAACAGAACGCTTCTTACTTTTGTTTTTGGGAATCTGCTTTGTCTTCCAGGGCTCTTGTAATTCTCTGAGGAGTTGCAGAGCAGTGCAGAGTTGTCACTGAAGCATGGGTTCTGGTGTTACACAACAGGGGTGCAAAGACTACCTCTGCTGCATATGAACCGAGTGAACCATCTTGGCCTCTCTGTGCTTAAGCTTCCCCATCTTTAAACTACTGGGGATAATTAATGCCACCAATAGGTCTCATGAGATTGTTATGAGAATTAAACAAGGTGAAACTCAAGATTTAGCCTGTCCTAAAGAGTGAAGTCACTCAGTCATGAAGTCGCTCAGTCATGTCTGACTCTTTGTGACCCCATGGACTGTAGCCTACCAGGCTCCTTTGTTCATTGGATTTTCCAGACGAGTACTGGAGTGGGTTGCCATTTCCTTCTCCAGGGGATCTTCCTGACCCAGGAACTGAACCCAGGTTTCCCGCATTGCAGGCAGACGATTTATCGTCTGAGTCACCAGGGAAGTGTTGTAAGACCTCAATAAATAACAGCAACCATCAACATTAAAGCTAACCTTGCATGTTGCTCTTCTGTCTTCTAGACCCAGGAAAGACTCCCAAGCCTCGAGGTGGACATGGAGAATGGATCTAACACTTGCCACCTTCATACCAACCCTATTAATTGCAAATATTGAAGGATCCACTTATACGACAAGTACATTTAATATCTCATAGAACAAGACATCTGGAGTTGGTGGTTCCAGGGCTGGCTTTTAGAGCTGGATGGAGTTAGCCATGACCTGTTCTCCTCCATCTGCCCTCTTAGAGTCCTTGGTCACTGGCTCGTTCGTGAGCCTGTCTTTCCGGGGTGAGAAAATGGCTGCTGCCGCCTTAGGCTCTGAGTGTGGAGGGTCACTTGAATGAAGAATAGGACACTTCCTCCCATGGGTCGCTATTTATTTGGAAGGAAACCCTCTCCCCTGAAGCTATTTGACCACAGCTTCCCACTGCAGGATTCCCCTGAATTCTGGCCAGAATTGTGTCATGGGCCAGTGCTTGACCTCCAAGGGAGGTGGTGATGGTATTGGGAAACTTCAGCAGTGGTCCTGAGGTAGGAGCGGGTTTGTCTGGGGCCCATCTGCACCAGTCACCTCATGAACTTCAGGTGGCTTCGACCCAGTTCTCTCACGTCAGCATCCCAGCCACATTCCTCCATGTCTTCCACAACAAGTCTTTCTTTTTAATGTAAGATGTATTAAATTAATACCATCCAAGGGAATTGACGTTTTGGGAAGACATGCCTGGTGTATGGTACCTTCCATGTCAGTAGGTCCGTGTGCCCTACCTAGTGTGAGAGATCCAGAGTTAACACATACATTGCAGCATTCACTGAAAAGCTTTTTGAGAAACAGAGGGACTCCAACAAAATGCTGCGAACCCCTAGATTTTGGAGTTCCAAGCTCCTTGGTTGGAGATGGTGGTAGAAGGCGTGGAATGGTGGCGGGGCGGGTCTTCATCATGGTGGCGGGGCGGGACTTGATCAGGATCGAGAGGGTGGCTGGGCTTGGTCAGCCCGTGACTGGGGTGGGATTTGTGGTGAACCACCAGCCCCTGCCCCAGCTGACGAACAGAGACGATTCCTCTCACAAAATCTTCTGGGAAAGGAAACTCTGAACCCTGAAGCCAACTTGGTAGCCGTCTGATGATAGCTCAGTTCAGTTCAGTTCAGTCGCTCAGTTGTGTCCTACTCTTTGCGACCCCATGAACCGCAGCACACCAGGCCTCCCTGTCCATCACCAACTCCCGGAGTTCACCCAAACTCATGTCCATTGAGTCGGTGATGCCATCCAACCACCTCATCCTCTGGTGTCCCCTTCTCCTCCTGCCCTCAATCCCTCCCAGCATCAGGGTGTTTTCAAATGAGTCAGCTCTTCACATCAGGTGGCCAAAGTATTGGAGTTTCAGCTTCAGCATCAGTCCTTCCAATGAACACCCAGGACTGATCTCCTTTAGGATGGACTGGTTGGATCTCCTTACAGTCCAAGGGACTCTCAAGAGTCTTCTCCAGCACAAATCAGTCTTTCTCACTGAGCCCATCCCATCCCCCAAGCTCTGTATCACTCACTCATCATGCACTTGATCCTCACAACATCTGTCTGAGTTAATGTTAATATTCTTTCCTCACTTCATGTAAGGAGGAATTTCGAAGCTGAGGTAAGCAGACCCGACCCAGGTCATTCAGCTTGTAAGTGGCAGAGATAGATCTGGACCCCCGGTCTGACCTGTGGGCCCCCTGAGCCTCAGTGAGTTTCTTCATGTGGGAATGACCACCATGCGCTAAGCCTGATTTAGTCGTCTTTTGCTTCTGTTCCCACAGGCAACACAGACACTCTGGAACAGTCTGTGGTCTCACTCTGGTTTCACAAAACAGAGAAGAGGCCTTGTTTAAGGTCTTTCCCGTTTGGGAGTGTGGGAGACAGGCACCGCGCCCTCCCTCCCTGCCCCCACTCCACCAGCGCCGTGTCTGCAGCGGCCCTCCTCTCGCTGACCCTCAGGGGGAAGGCAGGAGGTGGGGTGCTCCAACTCTGCAGCTCTTCAGGGAAAACCACAGGCTGGGGCTGCCACCTGCCCCCTCATCAGTCCATCTTGTAGCATCTATTACTACTGCTTTTCTGCTCCTTGACTTTTGAAAGAAAGTGTATTTCCAGGTAGCTGAGGAGTGAAGACTTATCAGAGGGTTGCAGGGAGCCAGCTCTTCTCGAAGTGCCCCTGGCGAGTTGTGGGCAGGGTAAGGGCCTGGGATGCAGCCCCCAGATTCTGCTGGAGCCTGAGGGCAACCACTCAGAGGCCTGGCCCTGGGGGTGGGGGTGGGAGTGGGCACGTCTGGGAAGGCCTGTTTGTTCTTTGGTGACCAGAGAAGGCTGCAGTGCACATCTGGATCGAATCAGCTGTCAGGAGGTTACTAAACACTGAAATGCCCACAGGAGATGTCGTTGGCTTGCCAGCTCAGAGACAGGTTGGAGGTGTGTGTGTTTTGCCACCCTGGGGCATGGCATTGAATCAGAAGGTTTTTTTTTTTTATTATTATTATTATTCCACAGATTGCCTGGAAGTTGGCTTTCCAGGCTATAACATTGTTTGGACTTTGAATCAACTGGTTCTTTTCAAACAAACTCCTCCTCATGGCCAAGATTTCTCTCCTTTTGCCAAGGGAACAACTCCCTTGGGGTTCCTGACAGCTCCCTCTGTAAGTGCTGGAGATGAGTCATGGGGGAGGGGGTCTGGCTCCAGGGCTGAGGGCTGGGGGTGGGGTGCTGGAGCTGGGCCGGCAGCTCTCAGGTCACAGGCCTGGCTTCACCAGCCATTCTACTGAGAAAGGCCTCCATCTTGCTTTTCTGAGCCACACTTTTGTGTAGCTGAGAGGGGCCTAATTGCCCAGGGATGTGACATTTTTCAGTTGCCTGGGGCTGGATAAGCTTCCTGTCAATGGAGTCATACCAGGTATAACTGCCTGCTGTGGGGATACTGAGAGGGAGAAGACAGAATCCCTGCCTTCTAGAATGGAATACTCCAGTTGGGAAGATAAGACAGACATCTTCAGTGAAATGATAAGACTTAAATGACAGAGCGAGCGTCATCCTGGGTTGGGACATGGCTAACTGAGGAGACGCCAGTGACTTTAGAAGGGGAGCTGAACTTCCTGTGGTTGTGAGAAGGAAGAAGGTGGGATGAGGGAAGGGGTGGGAGAGCTTCCACAACAGGATCTACCAGGCTGGACTTGAAACACTTAGTGGAATTTGGACAATTAGTTACAGTAATAGGGCTTCCCAGGTGGCGCAGTGGTAAAGAATTCACCTGCCAAGGCAGGAGACACAAGAGATGCAACTTCAATCCCTGGGTCAGGGAGGTGCCCTGGAGGAGGAAATAGCAACCACTCCAGTTTTCTCACCTGGAAAATTCCATGGACAGAGGATCCGGGCAGTTACAGTCCATGGGGTCACAAAGAGTCGGACACGACTGAGTGCATGTGTATTCGGGTGCGCATGTGCACACACACACACACACACACACACACACACACACACTACGTTTTCTATTTTACAGATGAGAAAATTATTTCAGAGAAATTAAGAAACATGTCCAAAGTCACTCAACTGGTAAGAAGGGAATCTAGAATTTGAACAGAAGTGAGTCTTGTTCCAAAGTCTATTTTTATCTTCTGGTGGCTGTTGGGAGACAACTCTCCATGTGACTCTTGTGTTTCTGCTTGTCTTGTGAGTAGACTGCTCTTTGTTCTCTATTATCTTTTTTAAGATGTTTGCACTGCAGTCAGTCTTGGAAGATAACAGCAATGTCTTCTTTCAAAATAAGGAGCGGGCATGCTCACTGGTCATTACACAAAATTCAGGTTCCCTAAGCCCTGCAATCCTCTCCTTTAGTGAAAACCGCCGTGAGAGCAAGGGTTCACGGGTCCTCTTCATGCTGCGCTGTGGGGCTGGAGTTTTGGAAACCAGTGCCGAATGTGCTGGGGTGTGGTCTGCTTGCTGCCCCGTGAGTAGTCAGCCCTTGGTCTCTGACCCAGGAGTCTTGTGGCTTCTGCTGGCATCCATGAAACTGTGAGTGACTCAGTTGTTAGCTTGCAAGTGGGGCAAATCTCAGACCCTTCATAGTTTTTGACAGTGGTGTGTGTGTGTGTGTGTGTGTGTGTGTGTGTGTGTGTGTGTGTGTGTGTTGGAGCCTGACGTGGGGAGAAGGAAGGCCCTGGGTGAGGAGTGGAATTTTGCAGGTCAAGCTGTGGAGGCAAGAAACAGAAGCCTTTCGTTGAGGATCGGTGTGTCTGTGGGTTTGTGCAGCTTGGACATTTGTGTGAGGGAGAGGTGGAAGGCAAAGATGAAGGAATAAATTAGAGATAGCTTCTGAAATCCCTACAAATGGAAGACAAGAGGATTATGAGGAAAGAGTGCCAGAAATATGGTTGGCGCCTGTGAATATTTCTTCAGTATTGCCTAGAAAGACATTTTAATGCAGCCCAGCAGCAGTCGCTGACAGCATACTCGCAGTGCCTGGTACAAGGAGGGCCCACACCTGGTCCTGCCGATTGTCTGACTCATGGTTTGCGGACCAACTGTGGCACTGATATTCCTACCTCCTTCCCCATTTCTCCTCCCCAGGGGGATCTGGGCTTCAGTTGAAATCACTGAAGAAGCAGCCTCAGCTCCCCAGTGGCTGGTGCAGAGCTGGTGTTTGATATACAGGGCTTTGCTCTCTGGACTGGTTGGTTGCCCGAACTGTAGCTAAGGATGGTAGCCTGCCTGGCACCCTCTCCTCTGTCAGCCAGCATGTACCCTGCTCATCTGACTCCTGCTTTTAGCCTTCTACTTCCTTGTTTACAGGCTCAGTCAGGTCCCCGCTATTCTCTTTGCCTGCCCAGTTTGGGCTGTAACCTGCAAAGCTCCACCTGCCAATATTGGGATGGATGGTGGCAAAGATGGCAGATGGCCATCCAGTAATAGTGGAAAACAGCGAGGGCTGTCTGTACAACCTTCCCCACAGCAGAGCCTCCACCTAGGATGATGTCTCCTCTTTCCCTTTTTTCCTGGTTTGTGGATGCATTCCTTCCTGCCCCTGCCCCTACTCATGCCATAATGCTCTCCCTGGGTATGGAGACACACTTGGACTCTCAACTGATGGTGAAGTTGGCTCACAAGCTGCTGTGGGACCTGCACCTCTGGAAGGGCTGGTTTGAGACAGAGCAGCTGTTAGTACTCTGGGTGCATCTCCTTGGTCTTCACCATCTCCACGAATGCCAGGCCTGCTTCCAAATGCCAATACTAAGTCTCTTTTACACAAGGACTTGCTTTGCTATCAAGGCCCTCTTCTTCCAAGTGCCAGGCAGGCTAGAAATGCCAGGGCATGAATGCCTTCAGGAAACAGAGAGAAAAAAATGAAAAAAAAAAAAAAAAGAACTGAGTCTCACTGAGTTATAGTACAACTCAAATGGTCTATTGTTGTTCATTTACTAAGTTGCATCTGACTCTTTACGACCCATGGACTGCAGCATGCCAGGCCTCTCTGTCCTTCACCATCTCTCAGAGTTTGTTCAAACTCATGTCCATTGAGTTGGTGACGCCACCCAACCATGTCGTCCTCTGTTGTCCCTTCTCCTGCCTTCAATCTTTCCCAGCATCAGGGTCTTTTCCAATGAGCTGGCGGTTCACATCAGGTGCTTAAAGTATTGGAGCTTTGGCTTCAGCATCAGTCCTTCCAATGAATAGTCAAGATTAATTGCCTTTAGGATTGACCAGTCTGATCTCCTTACTGTCCAAGAGACTCTCAAGAGTCTTCTCCAGCACCACAGTTTGAAAGCATCAACTCTTTGGTTCTCAGCTTTCTTTATGGTCCAACTCTCACATCTGTACATGACTACTGGAAAAACCATAGCTTTGACTATATGGACCTTTGTCAGCAAAGTGATATCTCTGCTTTTTAATGCACTGTCTAGGTTGGTCATAGCTTTTCTTCTAAGGAGCAAGCATCTTTTAATTTCAAGGCCACCGTCACCATCTGCAGTGATTTTTGGAGCCCAAGAAAATAAAATCTGCCACCATTCCCACTATTTCCCCATCTATTGGCCTTGAAGTGATGGGACAAGATGCCATAATCTTAGTTTTTTGAATGTTGAGTTTTAAGCCAGATTTTTCACTCTCCTCTTTCACCATCATCAAGAGGCTCTTTAGTTCCTCTTTGCTTTCTGCCATAAGGGTGGTATCATCTGCATATCTGAAGTAGTTGATCTTTCTCCTGGCAATCTTGATTCCAGCTTGTGAATCATCCAGCCTGATATTTTGCATGATATACTCTGCATATAAGTTAAATAAGCAGGGTGACAATATACAGTCTTGATGTACTCCTTTCCCGATTTTTAACCAGTCCATTTTTCCATGTCTAGTTCTAACTGTTGTTTCTTGACCTGCATACAGGTTTCTAAGGAGACTGATAGGGTGGTCTGGTATGCTCATCTCTTTAAGAATTCTCCACAGTTTGTTGTGATCCATACAGTCTAAATCTTTGGTGTAGTTAATAAAGCAGTAGGTGTTTTTCTGGAATTCCCTTGCTTTTTCTATGATCCAACAGATGTTGGCAATTTAATCTCTGGTTCTTCTGCCTTTTCTAAATCCAGCTTTTACATCTGGAAATTCTTGATAATATACATGTAATTGGAGTCCCTGAATGAGGCCAGGGCAAAAAAATATTTAAAGAAATGGCTGCATCCTATTTCATTGTATGAATGAACTTTATTTAATTATTCCTTATTGTTGGTATTTAGGTTATTTTAAATACCATTAGAAATAACATTTTAAGGAACACTCTTGTTCATATATCTTTTAGTGTATTTCTGTTTCCTTGGGATAAATGCCTACAAGTGTGTATGTTGGGCCACAGGATATAAACATTTTAAAGATTTTTCAAACTTTACTCTTCAGAAACATTGACCCCATTTACCCTCCCATAAGGAGCCTGGAAGGTGTGTGTTACCTTATGCCTACACACACATTGGCTGAACTGTGCCTGTTTGATAGACAGAGTGGTGTTTTTGTTGTTGCAAGGTTGCATTACTTTGGTTGTTACTGAAGTTGAACAGTGCTTTTATTTTCCATTTACAGAGCTGTCTGTTCATGTCCATTGCCCACTTGAACTTTGTGTTATCCATTTTTTTCTCACTGATATGTGATTTTTCTTTATAGATTAACTTTCATCTGTTATCTTTCAACTTTTCCTGTTTGTCATTGGCATTTTGGATCAGTTCCCATTGTGTTTTATGCTAGTCATCTTTTTGACTGATAGTGCCAAAATATATTGATGTTTTCCAACCCATAGTTCACCTATCTGTTGTCGTATGCTATGCTAATGTTAAAGGTAATGAGGATAAAAGACCTTTGTTCAGTAATGACCTGGGCAAGAAGCACGCATTCATGGCTGCTGTGCAAAGTATGTGTATCCAAGGATACCAGCTTCCCCCTTCCTTCCCTCAGTGGGTGTCAGCATCAACCTTGGGATACTTTCTTATCATTCCCAGAAAGATGTTTTAGTGTTTTCCAGAGAACAGAGCCCGTAGGATCTGTATATGTGCAGTCATGGAGACTAATGAGTCCAGGCTGTAAGCTGGGCTAGCAGGGTGGAGACCCAGGGAAAGCTGATGTTCCAGTTTGAAGGCCAGCAGAAAGAGCTGATGTTGCAGAGGAAGTCTGAGGGCAGTCTGCTGGAGAATCCTCTCTTACTCAGGGGAAGTTTGGCCTTTTGTTTTTTCAGTTGCCTTCAACTGATTGAATGAGGCCCATTCATGGTATAGAGGGCAATCTGCTCTACTCTGGTGATTAAAATTGTAATCTAATCTATTGTTACCGTCTACCTATCTAAACGTTAATTTCATTCATAAAACACTCTCATAGAAACACCTGGAATAATGTTTGACTAAAATCTGGGAAATGCTGCCATCTATATCTCGTAACTATATCTATCTGATCTAGAGATAACTGCTTTTACTCGTCTCTATATCCCCAGTACTTAGCACAGGTGGTGAGCAACAGGTATCGGATGAATGAATGACCGATTGAAGATGGACTGAAGATGCTCAGACACTGGGTACCAGAATTAGGATCAGAATTTACTTTCTCTGGAATTCAAGCCCTATGTGCCCCCTTCCCGATGCATCGACTTCTGGGTTTACAGAGGCATTTATAAAGGTCAGTCTTTCTGGAAGATTCTCCAGCCGTAGGGCTGACTCCTTCCTCAACTGGCTCCTGACACCAGTCAGGCTCTGCCTCTACTGTCTCAAGGCTCTTTACAAAGTCAAGCAGAATTATCCCTTGAACAATCTCTTCCTTTAAAAACCTCCGAATAATTAACAATGGAGAGGCCACTACTGGGGAAGAATAGAACTCTTTGAGGGCTGTGCTTTCACTTGCCTGTCCTGAAGCCTCACAGGGTAGAGAATGCCAGAAGAATATTGCCAAGACCTGGGACTGAAGTCAAGGTAAATAAGTAAAATCTCAGACTCTTCCTAAGGAGTAAACATAACTTTTCATAAGAACTAATTGTTAGGAAATCTATAGGTACTTTTCAGATTTAAGAGGCTGATTCATGTTAGCTGGTGTTATTCTCCTTAACTGCTTCTCTTTAAACATATTGACTGTTCTTACTTAAGTCTCTCCGGCCTCTCATTTTTTTCTTGTTTGTGAAAGTTATGGTCGATTCAAGTTACTAAGATTTTACCGAGAATGAATAGTAGGCCCTTTGTGGGAACATGAAATGCAAGTTGAGGCTTCACCCTCAATAAAATGAGGATAATAGCAGACAACTTAAAATGTTCCAGGCAATGTGTTAAACATTTTACATGCATTATTTAATTCCCTTCTCACAATGACCCCAGGAAGTAGAAGTTTTATTGTTTATTGTTTCCACTTTACAGATGGGAAAACTGGGAACAGAGTTCCAATACCTTGTCTTGGTCGAAAAGTCAGGATTCAAACCCACATTCTTCTGGCCTCAAAGCCTGAGGTCTAGGTCATTGCATTGTATTTCCTCTCATGATCCACTGGGTGATTTATACAAAAGAATTATTAGTTACTAAGTCTTAGGACACAAAAAAGCCATATAAAATTATTAAAATTAATTAATACTTCAATGTAAAACTGTTAATAATGGATAAATCTTAACAGTCATGCATGGATATAGGTATAGAAGATTTTGACTTTTGTTTTCAATTATTAGTATTTCTGGAGTTGCTCAGGCTCACAACTTTTTCTTTTCAAATAGTCTAGAAGGGTACAAGATGAAAAGAAAACTCTTCCACCTTTATTGCATATTTGCTCTATTATTTGAGAATATTTAATTTAGGTATAGATGAAAAGAAAACAAATAGAACGGATGAAACTTTGAGAGAAGGATAGTTGGGATAGTGTGTAAACAAGCAGTTTGTAAGATCCACAGAACTTATTCCTCTTACAATTGGGAGTCTGTCCCCTTTGATCAGCATTTCTGTCTCCCCCATTTTTCAGTCTTTGATATACCTGGAATTTATTTTAGTGTAGGGGCGAGAAAGCTTCCAGCTTTGTTTTTCTCCAAATGATTTGCCAGTGTTCCCAAATTCACTAAATAATCTACCTTCCTCTATTGCTTTGCAATGATCCCTTTGTCATATGTAAAAATTCTATATGGATTTGGATCTCTTTTGCATTGGTATGTCTCTCTGTTTTTGTGTTGATCCAAACTGTCAATTACTGTAGCTTTCTATTTCTGTTACTTAAAAAATATATGATAGAGCAATCCTTCCCATTCCACTGCAGTTATTCTTTTTAAAATGTTTTTTTATGGCCTATCTCACATGTTTATATTCCATATGAAACTCATGCTTTTTCCCCTTAGAATCAATTTGTCTAGTCCCCTCTATAATCTTACCAGTTTTTTAGAAGTTGAAGTCAGATTAAATTTTAAGATAATTGAGCAATTCTGAGATAATTTAAATATAAGTTTAGAGATAACTGAGTTGATATTTTATTACTCTTGTCTTTCCTTGTTTAATATTAAAATATAATAATCCTATTTATTTGAATCTTATTTTGCATATCTTCACAGAAACTTAAAGTTTTTTCATGTAGGTCTGCACATTTCCTATATGATTCCCAAACATATTGTCGATTATGTGCTTTGATTAACACAAAGATATTCCTTTGTTATATTCTTGAATTGGTGGGGGTTTAATAGCAAAGAAGCCAAAGCATAGGCTTTTGTGCCTTACTGCTTGATTTAAATCTGATCTTTAGCTTTGTGAATTAATGCAAGTTATTGAATCTCTCTATGTGCCACAGTTTCCTTTTCCATAGAATGTGGATAATAATAATAGTGCCTACCTGAGGGAATTGTTAGAAGATTAAGCAATTTATTTCTGAAGAGTTCTTTGAAAAGTGCCTGCCACATAGCAAGCACTTGAGATGTTAATTATGTTGCAGGGCTATTGATTTCTACCAGTTAATTTCACAATCAACCACTTTACTGAATTTTCTTATTTTTTCCAACAGTTCTTTGGAGAATCCTCTGAGTAATCAAGATGTACTGTCATTTTATCCATCAATTTGAGAAGGTATCTCTTAGTTCCCTCCCTGAGTAAGATGAGGCAATTAGTGCTCAATGCACTTCCCTCCATACCTCCTTCTTCGCCCCTTCTCAGCTGCATTAGGTATACTCTTACCTCTCATCATTACACTATGTTCTACGAATGTAATTAAACTCCTTTGGTACATTCTTTGATACATAAACGTAAATGATTCTTAACTGGGGCCTTGGAGAACTGGGCAGTGGCAAGGACAGTGGCTGTGAAATCATTTTTCATTTTCTCTGAATCCTCACGTAAAAGCAGACAGAACTGCGGATAATAAAGTAACCTAACCTATGGGCAATGTTTACAACACAGCTAGGTTATAAGGAAACTCCAGAACCCTGCACACACACACAGGTGAGGACAAACCACTAATAATCTCAGAAACTGGATTGTATTAGTATCTGCACAGGATAAAAGAGAGAGATGCAACTGGCCATCTTATAGGCCTGGACCAGGAGAAATCCAACAGATATTCACTGACAAGCATGGAAAGCCAATTTGAGAAAAGAATCAGATGTGAGAAGACTTTTACCATCTGTACTGGGCTTCCCAGGTGGTGCTAGTGGTAAAGAGCCCACCTGCCAATGCAGGAGACGTGAGAGATGCAGGTTGGATCCCTGGGTCGGGAAGATCCCCCGGAGGAGGGAATGGCAACTCACTCCAGTATTCTTGCCTGGAGAATCCCATGGGCAGAGGAGCCTGGTGGGCTACGGTCCATGGAGCTGCAAAGAGTCAGACACGATTGAAGCAACTTAGCATGTAGCATGCACTGGATGGATGCAAGGGGTCTTGGTAAGATCTGAAGCAGCTGGACCAGCCAGAGCTCCCTTCCAGCAGTTTATTGTGGTAGGGAATATAGATAGGAAGGATAGAGAAGGACCAGGAAAAAATGAGAGAAGAGGCCAAAATCTTATAAATAAGGCATTTCATTTTTGAAACATCCCCACTTTCTAAAAAAAAGAAAAAGAAACCCCACCATCACCAGCATTAATAACAAAACAATTGCTGATGTAACACAGAATGGAAACTCTATGATGTTAGAAAAGCCATGCTAATTTTTCTTTCTGAAAGTCCAGGACAATAAACTTCACATAAAAATAAAGACCAGAAGGGACTTCCCTGGTGGTCCAGTGGCTAAGACTCTGTGCTCTCAGTGCAGGGGGCCCAGGTTTAATCCCTGGTCACGGAACTAGACCATACATGTTGCAGCTAAGAGTTTGCATGGCACAACTGAAGATCCTGCATGCTGCAACTAAGACCTGGCACAGCCAAATAAATACACAAATATTAAAAAAAGAACAGAAAATTATTGAAGCCAAATCTCTTAAAACTTAGTATAACAAAAAAAAAAAGTAAGAAGCAGAATATCCCTACAATGAATGCATGCCAGGAATACTCGTCTACAAATTAAAAGGGTACCATACTCTTCTATTTCAAAATGAGCTAAAACAGATTAGTAAGATAATACCAGATGTGAAAGAAAAACACAAATCAGAAATAGAAAACTCAGAAGTGAGGTGACACAGAGGCAAAATGAGGAGACAGAAGAATATATTCCACAGAAAGAACAACACGAAGCCCTAGTATTAGAACTAGCAGATTGGATACGGTCTTTGCTAGAAATAAACAATTCAAGGTAATGATCAAAAAGATGCTCAAGAAACTCAGGAGAAGAATGGATAAACAGAGTGATAAGTTTAACAAAGAGGAAATACAAAGAAGAACCAAGCAGAGTTGAAGAGTACAAAAAGTGAAATTAAAACATATACTAGCAGGAATTAACAGCATATTAAATGATATATGTGAACTGGAAGACAGAGTAGTGGAAATCACACTCATTGATCAGAAAAAAGAAAAAAAAGAATTAACGTGAGGATGGTTTAAGAGACCTCTGAGACAACATCAAGCATACTAACACCCACATTATAGGGTTTCAGAAGGAAAAGGGAGAGAAGAAAGGACAGACAACTTATTTGAAGAAATAACTGGCTGACAACTTTCCTAACCTCGGGAATGAAACAGACATCCAGATCCAGGAAGCACAAAAAGTCCCCCAAAAATGAACCCCAAAGAAGTCTGTGTGTGTGTGTCAGTTGCTTCAGTCATGTCCAACTCTTTGCAACCCTATGGACTGTGGCTCACCAGGCTCCACTCTTTGTGGGATTCTCCAGGCAAGAATACTGGAGTGGGTTGCTATGTCCTCCTCCGGGGGATCGTCCTGACCCAGGGATCAAGCTGAGTCTCTGACATCTCCTGCATTGGTAGGCGGGTTCTTTACCACTAGCGCCACCTGGGAAGCCCAAAGGAGTCCATACCAAGACATATTATAACTGAAATGTCCAAAATTAAAGAGACTATCAAAAGCAGCAAGGGAAAAGCAACTAGTTATGTACAAGGGAACTCCCATAAGACAATCAGCTGACTTTTCAGCAGAAATTTTGCAGGCCAGAAGGGAGTGGCACAATACATTCAAAGTAATGAAAGAACAAAACCCACTACCAAGAATACTCAATCCAGCAAGGCTCTCATTTATGTTTGAAAGAGATACTGTTCCACAGATAAGCAAAAGCTGAAAGCATTCAGCACCACCAAACCAGCTTTACAAGAGAAGTTAATGGGGCTTATGTAAGTAAGAAAGAAAAGGCCACAACGAGAAATATGAAAATTGCAAAGGGCAAAGTCTCCTGGTAAAGGCAAACTTACAGTAAAGGTGGTAGACCAACCACTTACAAACCTAATAGGAAAGTTAAAAGTAGTCAAACCATCTGTATCATGATAAATAGTTAAGGGATGCATACACACAAAATGTAAAACATGACGTCAAAAAATAAATGTGAGTGCAAGGGGAATGGTAGAACACATCGAAACTTAAGAGAGCAGCAATTTAAAATAATTTGATACACACACACACAAACATATCCACAAAGCAAAAACCTATGATAGATACACACATGCAAAAGAGCAAGGAATTCAAACAATATTAACGATAGTCATCAAGTCACAACAGAAGAGAGCAAAAGAAGATGGGAATGAAAAGGAACTGCAAAACCAATCAGAAAACAATGATCAAAATGGCAATGAATACATACCCACCAATAATTGCTTTAAATGTAAATGGACTAAATGCTCCAAGTGAAATAATACAGTGACTGCTTACAGGAGACTGACTTCAGATCTGAAGACACACAGACTAAAGTATGAAAGTGAAAGTGAAAAGTGAAAAGTGAAAATGAAGTCGCTCAGTCGTGTCCAACTCTTTGCTACCCCATGGACTGTAGCCTGCCAGGCTCCTCTGTCCATGGGATTTTCCAAGCAAGGATCCTGGAGTGGGATGCCATTTCCTTCTCCAGGGGATCTTCCCAACCCAGGGATTGAACTCGGGTCTCCCGCACTGCAGGCAGATTCTTTACCAACTGAGCCACCAGGGAAGCCCCTGACTACAGTATGGGGACAGAAAAACACATTCCATGCAAGCAGAAATAAAAAGAAAGCTGAGATAGTAATACTGATATCAGAAAAAATAGACTTTCAATCAAAGACTGTCACAAGAGCCAAGGAAGGACATCACATTGTGATCAAAGGATCAATCCAACAAGAAGATATAACAACTGTTAATATATATTCATCCAACATAGGAGCATCTAAATACCTGTGGGAGGAATTAACAAACATAAAGGGAAGAACTGATAGTAACACAATAATAACAAGGGATTTACACCACCCCACTTATATCAATGGACAGATCATCCAAGTGGAAAATCAATATGAAAATATTGGCCTTATATATCAGATGAATTTTTAATAGACACATGGAGAGCATTCTGTAAAAACAGAAGAATAGGGAATTCCCTGGAGGTCCAATGGTTAGGACTCCATACTTTCACTGTCAAAGGTGCAGTTTCGATCACTGCCAGGGAACTAAGATCCTGCAAGCGATGCAGTGCAGCCAAAAAATGAAAAGAGAAAAGCAGAATATACTTTCTTTCCAAGTGCACATGGAACGTTCTCCAGGATAGGTCACATGCTAGGTTATAAAACAAGTCTCAATAAATTTGAGAAGATTGAAATATCAAGCATCTTTTTTGATCGTAATGGTATGAGACCTCAAGTCAACTACAAGAAAAAAACTGCAAAAACACAAATTAAAAATGGCTGAGCAATATGCTAGTGAACAGCCAATGGCTCACTGAAGAGGGAGGAAGGGAGGGCAGGAGGATAGAAGAGTTTACTATGGCTGTGTGTGCGTGTGCATGTGTGTGTGTGTGCACACACACATGCAGACACACATGGCATGTAGAATCTTCCCAGACCAGAGATAGAACCCACGTCCCCTGCATTGTCAGGTGGCTTCTTATCCACTGCACCACCAAGGAAGTCCAAAGAGGTGAGTCTGGTCTGCAGTTTCTTGACGGAGCAGACTGTGAGCAGTGCAGGATGAGTGGTTCCCCAAAGCAAAACTGGGGTTTTGAAAGAAGGGAATGCACGCGGTTCAGGCAGAAGGAGAGATGGCCATTGCAGTTTTCTATCATCTTGGTCCTCCCTGAAAAGATCATTCATTCCCTCTCTTTAGTAGTATCTTGGTTTTTTACCCAAGGAGCAATCCTTCAGCTGACAGTCGTTCTCAAAATGTAAAGGCGTAGCCAACTGTTCCGGTGACAGGTCATGCTGATTTCTGCTCTCCCTCACACTGCCACTCGCTATTTCTGCCCACTTTGGTCTCAGAGCCCCCCAGATGACTCTAACCTTAGCTGCAGCTTTACTCTGATGTTAATTCTGGGATTTTACTCCTTCCTCTCTGCTTTTAAAATTGAAGTACAGTTGATTTACAGTACTGTGTTAGTTTCAGATACACAGTAAAGTGATGCAGAAAAAATATATTTTGGACTATTTCCCATTATAGATTATTATAAAATATTGAATGTAATTTCCTGTGCTATACAGAAAATCCTTGTTGCTTATTTGTTTTATATATAAATGTTTGTACTTGTTAATCCCGTACTGCTCATTTATCCCCACCTCCATTTCCCCTTTGGTAACCATTAAGTTTTTCTGTGTCTGTGAGTCTGTTTCTGTCTTGTATATAAATCCACTTGTATTATTTTCTTGGATTCCACATTTAAGTGATATCATATAGTACGCATCTTTCTCTGACTTATTTCACTAAATGTAGTATTCTCTATGTCGATCTGTGTTGCTGCAAGTGCACTATTTCATTATTTTTTAAGGCCAAGTAATATTCTATTGTGTGTGCGTGTGTATCATATCTTCTTAAGCTAATTGTCTTAATGGGCACTTAGGTTGTTTCCATGTCTTGGCTGTCATAAACAGTGATGCTATGAGCACTGAGATGCATGTGTCTTTTAGAATTTTGCTGTTGTTGGTGGTGAATTGCTAAGTCTTTTGTGACCCCGTGGTCTGTAGCCTGCCAGGCTTCTCTGTCCTTGGGCTTCCCCAGGCAAAATACTGAAGTGGGTTGCCATTTCCTTCTCCAGGGGATCTTCCTGACCCAGGGATGGAACCCACATCTCCTGCTTCACTACTGAGCCACCAGGAAAGTCCTTTTAGAATTAGTTTTTGTTTTTTTTCTGGGTATATATCTGCATGGGATTGATGAATCATATGGTAGCTCTGTTTTTAGTTTTTAAGAAACCTCAGTACTGTTTCACATAGTGGCTTCACTAATTTACATTTCTACCAACAGTGAGAGTGTTTCCTTTTCTCCACATCCTCTCCCAGTATTTGTTATTTGTAAACTTCTAAATGATAGCCATTCTGACCAGTGTTACATGATACTTCACTGTGGTTTTGATTTGCATTTCTCTACTAATTAGCATCTTTTCACGTGCCTGTTGGCTAAATGTTTGTCTTCTTTGAAGAAATGTCTATCTAAGTCGTCTGCCCATTTTTTGATTAAGTTATTTGTTTTTTCAATATAGTGTTATATGAGCTGTTTGTATATTTTGGCTATTAACCTCTTGTCAGTCACATTATTTGCAAATATTTTGTCCTATTCTATAGCTTGTCTTTTCATTTTGTTTATGGCTGCCCTTGCTAGGAAAAAGCTTTTAAATTTGATTAGTTTCCATTTTTGCTTTTATTTCTTTTGCCTTGGAAGACTGATCTAAAGAGAAAATATTGCTATGAATTGTGTCAGAGAATATTTTTCCTATATTCTATTCTAGGAGTTTTATAATGTCATGTCATATATTTAGGTCTTTAAGCCATTTTGAGTTTACTTTTGTCTATGGTGTAAAGTGTTCTAACTTCATTGATTTACATACAGATATCCACTTTTCCCAGCACCACTTGTTGAAGAGACTGCTTTTCTCCATTGTATGTTCCTGCCTCCTTTGTTATAGATTAATTGATTGTAGATATATGGATCTATATCTGGGCTCTTATTCTGTTCTGTGGATCCACATATCTGTCATATATCCATATATCTTCCTTCTGTGCCAGTACCATGCTGTTTTGATTATGGTAGCTTTGCAGTTTTGTCCACAGTCTAGAAGGGTTATGCCTCCAGCTTTGTTCATTTGTTTTAGGATTACTTTGACAACACTGGGACACTTGTCATTCCATATAAATTTAAGGATTATTTGCCTAGTCATGTGACAAATGTCATGAGTATTTTGATTGCATTAAATCTGTAGATTACTTTCAGTAGTATGGCCATTTTAGCAATATTAATTCTTCCAATCCAAAAGCATGGGATATCTTTCTATTTCTTTGAATCATCTTTCCAGTTTCCTTTATCAGTGCTTTATAGTTTTCAGTTTATAGGTCTTTGCTTCCTTGGTTAAGTTTATAGCTAGGTATTTTACTATTCTTTTGATGTTATTTTTAAATGGGATTTTTTTTAACTTTCTCTTTCCGTTATTTCATTGTTAGTGTAAAGAAATGCAACAGATTTCTGTATATTAATATTGTATCCTGTTGCCTTCCAGAATTCATTTGTTAATGCTAATAGTTTTTGTATGGAGACTTTAGGGTTCTCTATGTAGAGTATCATGTTATCTGCAAATAGGGACAATTTTGCCTCTTTGCTTCTAATTTGGATGCCTTTTATTTCCTTTTCTTGTCTGATTGCTGTGGCTAAGACTTCCAGTACTATATTGCATAGAAGTGGTGAGAGTGGGAATCCATGTCTTGTTCCTAAACTTATGGGAAAGCTTTTGGCTTTTCACTGTTGGTATTATGTTGGCTGTGGGTTTGCCATAGCTTTTAGTATGTCGAGATATTTTCTCTCTATAGCCACTTTGGTGAGAGTTTTTTGTCATGAATGGATATTGAATTTTGTCAAGTGCTTTTTCTGAACCTATTAAGATGATCATGTGGCTTCTGTCTCTTGGTTTATTAATGCAATGTATCAGGTTGATTGATTTGCATATGTTGAACCATCTTTGCAACCCTGGATGAATCCAACTGCATTGTGGTATATGATCCTTTTTATGTATTGTTGGGCTCGGTTTGCTAATATTTTGCTGAGGATTTTTTTTTTCTTTTTTTTGGTTGTGCCGGATCTTCTTTGCTGCTTGTGAATTTTCTCTAGTTGCAGAGAGTGGGGGCTTCTCTTCATTGTGGCGCACAGGCTTCTCCTTGCAGTGACTTCTCTTGGAGTGGAGCACAGGCTCTAGACACCCAGACTCCAGTAGCTGCAGCATGTGGGCTCAGGGGTTGTGGTGTGTGGGCTCTAGGGTGCATGGGCTTCAGCAGTTATGGCACAAAATTTCAGTGGTTTCAGATCATGGGCCCTAGATTACACAGGCTTCAATAGTTGTGGTGCCTGGGCTCAGAGTTGCAGCTTACAGGCTCTAAAGCATGGGCTCAGTAGCTATGGCACATGGGCCTTAGTTGTTCCATGGCATGTGGAATCTTCCCAGACCAGGGTTTGAACTTGTGTCCCCTGCATTGGCAGGCAGATTGGTGTCCACTGTACCACCAGAGAAATCCTTTGTTGAGCCTTTTTGCATCTGTATTCGTCACAGATATTGGTCTATAATTTTTTTTGTAGTGTTTTTGTCAGAGGGATAGTGGTTTCATAGAATGAATTTGGGGGTTTCCCTCCCCTCCAAATTTTTGTGAAGTTTGAGAAGGATCGGTGTAAGTTCTCCATTGTGTGTTTGGTAGAATTCCTCTGTGAAGGAATCCAGTCCTTGACTTCAGTGTGCAGAGAACTTTGTTTTTTTTAAATTACAGATTTGATTTTGCTTCTAGTGATCTATCTGTTCAAACTATCTGTTTCTTATTGACTCAGTTATGACAGAGTGTGTGTTTCTAGAAACTTGTCCGTTTCTTGTAGCTTGTCCAATTTGTTGGCATGTAACTGTTCATATGGCACCCCACTCTAGTACTCTTGCCTGGAAAATCCCATGGATGGAGGAGCCTGGTAGGCTGCAGTCCATGGGGTCGCTAAGAGAGCGACTTCACTTTCACTTTTCACTTTCATGCATTGGAGAAGGAAATGGCAATCCACTCCAGTGTTCTTGCCTGGAGAATCCCAGGGGCAGGGGAGTCTGGTGGGCTGATGTCTATGGGGTCGCACAGAGTTGGACATGACTGAAGTGACTTAGCAGCAGCAGCAGCAGCAACTGTTCATAGTATTCTCTTACAATTTTTTTTTTGTATTTCCATAGTATCAGTTGTTATCTCTCTTCTTTCATTTATTGTTTTATTTGAATCTTCTTTCCAGGTGAGCCTGGCTAGAGGTTAGGGTGGGATGATTTGGGAGAATGGCATTCTAACATGTATACTATCATGTAAGAATCGAATCGCCAGTCTATGTCTGACGCAGGATACAGCATGCTTGGGGCTGGTGCATGGGGATGACCCAGAGAGATGTTATGGGGAGGGAGGTGGGAGGGGGGTCCATGTTTGGGAACACATGTAAGAATTAAAGATTTTAAAATTAAAAAAAAAAAAAAAATTAAAAAAAAATCTTTTTGTTTTATTGATTTTTTGCACTTAAAAAAAAAATCTCTATTTTACTTATTTCCTCCCTGATGTTCATTATTTTCCTTCTTATGATGACTTTGAGTTTTGTTTGTTCTTTTTACAGTTCTTTTAGGTGGTAGGTTAGACTGTTTATTTGAGATTTTTGTTTCTTGAGGAAGGCTTGTATCACTCTTAACTTCTCTTTTAGAACCACTTTTGCTGCTTACTATAGATCTTTATAAAGTTGTCTTTCTATTTTTGTTTGTCTCAAGGTATTTTCTGATTTCTTCTTTGATTTTAATCATTGACTCATTGACTTTTTAATAGCATATTGTCTAGTCTCCACTTATTCATTCTTTTCCCATTTTTCTTTCTGTGGTTGTCTTCCAATTTCATATCATTGCAGTCAGAAAACATGCTTGATATAATTTTTATCGTCTTATATTGAAGTTTGTTTTGTGACCTAGTATCTCATCTATTCTAGAGAATGTCATATGCACATTTGAAAAGAATGTGTATTCTGATTTTTTTTGTTGTAGGGTCCTGTAAATTTCAATTAAGTCCCAGTGGGTTTTTTTTGTTTTTGTTTTTTCCTGGTTGTGCAGCATGTGGAATCTTAATTTCCCTGACCTGCACCCCCTGCATTGGGAGCATGGAGCCTTAACCGCTGGACAGCAAGGAAAGTCTCAAGTCCAGCTGGTTTACTGTGCCATTCAGCACCTCTGCTATCTTACTGATTTCCACCTGGATAAATAATTCGTCCATTGATGTCAGTGGGGTGTTAATGTCTCCTATTTTTTTTTTTTCTGTGAGTTTTTCCTTTTATCTCTGTTAGTATTTGTTTTATATATTTAGGTGATCCTATATTGGGTGCATATGTGCTAATGAGTAGAATATCTTCTTCTTGTATTGACCGCTTTATCATTACATAATGTCCTTCTTTGTCTTTTGTTACAGTCTTTGTATGAAGTCTCTTTTATTTGATGTAAGTATTGTTACTCTCACTTTCTTGCCATTTCCACTTGCATGAAACGTCTTTTTCTACCCCTCACTTTTAGTCTCTGTAGGTTTTCACCCTGAAATTAGTCTTTTATAGGCATTATGTTGTAGAGTTTTGTTTTTCTAGCCAATCTGTCATTCTATGTCTTTTCATCAGAACATTTACTCCATTGATATTTAAAGTATTGATGGATATGTATTTATTGCCATTTTAAACCTTGTTTTCCAGTTGTTTTTATAGTTCATCTTTTCCCCCCTCATTTCCCAAAAGAAAACAATGAGGATTTGTTAAATTCTCAAGAGTTTAGTTTCCTCTATTCTGATCTCTTATCAGCTGAGTAAGATTTTAACTTTGGGAAAGGGGATGGGGGAACTTATAATAGTTTTTGAAAAAAGAAAGAAATCAAAAAAGCTAAGATTTGGCCCTGGCCTTGTCACTTATTAATGTGTGCCCTTTAGAAGATTTCTGATTTTTAGTTTTAACATCTGAAAAATGAGACTACCTTTGCTCTCCTCACCTGACTGTCATAAAGATAATATTTTAAAAAACACTTTGCAAGCTACTATATAAATGAAAGCTATTGTTCAGAAGGGTCAGTCCTGCTGAAGCAACACTTAAAATTACCTTTAGCCCATGGGAGCTAGAGAAAGTGTGAATCTTGTACAGAAATCAGATTTTAGTGATAAAATACGATCTATAGGGAATGTTGGCTGTGAGGGTGTATCTATTTGTTTAACAAATATTCACCAAGTACCTTCTCCATGTATGGAACAGCGTAAACCACTGGGGGTATAATGGTGAAAAAGTCAGTAGGGAGCCTGCACGCATAGACTAGGGCAGAGATGGACATTATCCAACTAACCACCTAACTTAATGTAGTAGAATGCATATGTATGAGAGCTGTAACTTTGCTTTGTTACTACTGTGTCCACAGTGTCTAGAATGTTCAATAAGTCTTTAGTAAATATTTTTTGGACTTGTGGTAATCCCTGGGAAGGAAGAGCTCAGAGAAGTCTGGGTAAACATCAGGGGATCTAGTGTAGGCTTGGGGGTTAAAGGCTTCCTTGAGCAAATGATGTTTGAGCTGAGGTCTTAAGGATAAATAAGACTGAACTTGGAAGAGGTAGGAATAGAGTGCTTCAATCCCAGGGACTGAGGAAGGAAAGAACTTGGCATGTTTGGGCAAATAAACGGAGATAAGAATATTGAGATAGCCTAGAAAGGGGGACGGCAGGAACACAGAAAGGCTAAGAGTGGAGTGGGAGGCAGGGACTATTACTCACAGAGACTTTTGAAACTTTAAAAAAGATTGTGGGAGCCAATGAAGGGCTTTACACAGAGGTAGGTCAAGATGATATTTGTGTTCTAAAGCAATAATCCTGCAATCTGTGAGCTGAGAGAAACCCATTAGGTGGCAGTTACTGGAATTTGGACAGGCGGGGACATTAGTTTGGACTCTGGGGCCATAATGGGAAAATGGAGTGAAGTGCATGAAATCAGGAACTATTTTGAAGTTATGTCCACAGGACTTTGTGATGGACTGGATGTGAAGAAAGAGAGAGAGATGAAAGAGTCAAGCTTGACTCCTGAATTCCTGTTTGTAGCTGAACAGATTTCCTCACTGAAAGAGGAAATTTACCGAGATGTCATCTAAGGGTAAAAAGTTCCTTCTGACAGTGTGAGCCCTTGGATGCACATAACTGTAGAATTCTGCCTAATTTTCACAAGTTTCTTGTTACTCATTGTCTCTGTTTAACATCTCCACTAAGCTTAACTTAAATCTGGTATAACTTGCATTTTGTGGGTTTCATCCATCCACTTGTTCCTATTGTCTTTCCTAATGAGCTAATAGTCTCAATAATAAAATACACATAATGCTCTATTAAAAATCTTTTGAGTCCTTTATAGCACCTAGCACAAAGTCAACTTCCTTATAGACATCCAAAAATAAAAAGTAGGTATATAACATGTTCATATCTTATATGTAGGTATGTCCTACTTCAGTCAAACAAAATATGTAAAAATTTGGATTAAAAATGTAAATTAGGTCAGACTTATTCACTTTAGAAAGTGTTGTTTCACTTTATAAATGATTATCCATAGTAAATTTCCTAATGTATTTAAAATATGGTTCAATTTACAGCAATCATAATTATATATATGATCATGGATAACTCTTACATATAGTGTGGTATATTTAGATTACATAGAACGCTGTTTGTTTTCTCTCTCTCAGTGGACTGTCACCTCGTCCTTCTTTACAAACAGCACTTGAAAAAGGTAGGCAATTTAAACACTCAAAACCTTGAAACTGGACAGGAGGACATATCTCTTAGGACACCAATTTGGTTGCTATTGCAAAGGACAAAATAATAGTGACTTAAACAAGACACATGTTTCTTTCTGCGGTAGGCCGAGTAATGGCCTCCCCAAAATATTTATGTCCTAATCTCTGGAACCTTTGACTATTATCTTACATGTAAAAAGGAACTCTGTAGATGTGATTAAGGTTACAGACCTTGGGATTGAGATATTTTCTTGTATTATCTAGATGAGGTCTTAAGAGCAGAGACCTTTTCCTGGCTGTGGTCAGAGAGGGATGTGATGATGAAGGAGGGTCAGAGAGGTTAACATGAGAAAGACTCAACCTGTCATTCCCTGCTTTAAAGATGAAAGAAGGGAAGGAACCACAAGCCAAGGAATGTGGCAGCTTCCAGAGGTTGGAAAAGGCAAGAACAAAATTTCCCACAAAAATTCAAAAGGGAACCTAGCCTTGTCCTCTGAAACCCTGCCTCACTTCTGACCTATAGAACTGTAAAATAATTAGTATATGTTGTCCTTAAACCACTTAATTTTTGTTCAGATATTATAGCAGCAGTAGAAGACTTTGGTATCTGAAAGTTGGATGCTGCTGTAACCAATACTTAGAAATGTTGAAATATGTTTGGGATTGAGCAGTGGGCAGAGGCTGGAAGAATTCTGAGGAGGCTAGATTGCCTTAGACTGCTGGTGGAAATAGAAATGCTGAAGTCTCTGCTGGTGAGGGCTCAGAAGAATCATCATAGAGGATATCTAAATGGCTGCAAGCAGACTGTTAATAGAAACCCGGACCTTAAGGACAGTTCCCATGAGGATGCAGAAGGAAATGAGGAACATGCTATTGGAAATTGGGGGAAAGTGGATCCTTGTTACATAAAGATACAGTTAGCAGAATTGTGAACTTCCCTGAGCCTCTTGATGAAAGTAAAAGAGGAGAGTGAAAAAGCTGGCTTAAAGCTCAACATTCAGAAAACGAAGATCATGGCATCTGGTCCCATCACTTCATAGCAAATAAATGGGGAAACAGTGGAAACCGTAGCTGACTTCATTTTTCTGGGCTCCAAAATCACTGCAGATGGTGATTGCAGCCATGAAATTAAAAGATGCCTACTCCTTGGAAGGAAAGTTATGACCAACCTAGATAGCATATTCAAAAGCAGAGACATTACTTTGCCAACAAAGGTTCATCTCGTCAAGGCTATGGTTTTTCCAGTAGTCATGTATGGATGTGAGAGTTGGACTATAAAGAAAGCTGAGCACAGAAGAATTGATGCTTTTGAACCGTGGTGTTGGAGAAGACTCTTGAGAGTCCCTTGGACTGCAAGGAGATCCAACCAGTCCATCCTAAAGGAAATCAACCCTGAATATTCATTGGAAGGACTGATGCTGAAGCTGAAACTCCAATACTTTGGCCACCTGATGCGAAGAGCTGACTCATTTGAAAAGACCCTGATGCTGGGAAAGATTGAGGGCAGGAGGAGAAGGGGATGACAGAGGATGAGATGGTTGGATGGCATCACCGATTCAACGGACATGGGTTTGGGTGGACTCTGGGAGTTGGTGATGGACGGGGAGGCCTGGCGTGCTGTGGTTCATGGGGTCGCAAAGAGTCAGACACGACTGAGTGACTGGACTGAACTGAATTGAGCTGATATGAGAATACTTCTATTTTTTCTTCTTATTGCCCTTTGCTTTGTATGTCTGTGTTCTCGGAGGGCAGAGGCTCAGTGCAGCAGGAATGGAGGGGGGATATGCCCATATTCTCATGTTCAGAGTCCCCTTTCCCTATCTGAAGTCTCACTGTGATCCTGCCCATTTGTGCTGACAGGGCTTGACCTTCTCGGTGAGCAGTCACTGAAGTACTAAATGTGAGTTCAGTGACTGTGACTCTTACCCAGGGTGAGGTTTGTGTTGCTTGCATTTGTGCCCTCCATCAAAACTTACTGAGTGAAAGACTAAATATGTTTCTCAATAGCAGTTTGAAGGCACCAAAGTGTTAGTGAAAGTCGCTTTAGTCTTGTCTGACTCTTTGTGACTTCATGGACTGTAGCCCACCAGGCTCCTCTGTCTACGGGATTCTCTAGGCAAGAATGGGAGTGGGTAGCCATTCCCTTCTCCGGGGGATCTTCCTGACCCAGGGACTGAACCTGGGTCTCCTGCATTGCAGGCAGGTTCTTTATTGTCTGAGCTACCAGGGAAGCCGCAAAACAGTATCCAAAACCTAAAACCAAACCACGTAGTAAATTGTATAATCTAAGTGGGCAAATGAACAGGTGCCTAATATAATTCATTAGGGTGTTAATTATGATGATGGTGTCTAAGGTGTGCACGTTCTCAACCCTACAGGTGTGAATGCCCTAGTGCGGGGAACAAATAAGAATATTGGATCCATGCGTCATTTGAAGGGATCTTGCTTTTTTTCTACTTCTGATGGTGCTTTATTGTTGAGAGAAAAATGACAATCCCAGTTGCCATTGGGCCGTACATCACTCTCACTGAATTCCCCAGGAGAGATGACTTCACAGTTTCTTGGAGGCTTCTGTTTATTTCACCCGTCAGAGGACTGTTTGTAGTTTTCATGTAAATTTTTAATGGGCAGGAACATCTGTTCCCCATCCAACCGTGATGTTTTGGGAATAGATGAGAGTCCCTGGCTGTACACAAACTGTGTTTGCTGTGTATCAATTGGATGTGCAGAAAAATAATGTAGACCAAGGACAAAGAGAGGCGTGAAGAGGGAGCGGGGAGGAGAAGGGGGAAGAATGGCTGAGTGTGCAGGAAAACCCATGTGCCCGCTGATAGCACTGTGTGTGGCCCATCTCCCTGTGTGGTCTGGATGGTCCTGGTGGATCCCAGGCCTCCCTCGTTCCCTCTGAGGCAGAGCCAGTGCGTCTGGGGAACCACTTAGCTCCATAACTGTGGGCGCCTCTTGCCCTTGTAGGGGGAAGAACCAGCACGCCACCAGCCTGCACCCACTCGGCCCTCAAGGCTGGCAGAGCTCGCTTCTCCTTGTTTGCTCCTGTCCCTCTAGAGGTCCCTCCCCACCTCCTATCACCTGAGATCCTGCTGGAACTTGGAGTTCTTAGGCAGGACTAAACAGAACATTGGAATTGTGCCCCCCATAACTTGGAATTTGTAGAAGGCCCCTGACCACCTTTCTGGCCCTGCCTCTCATTCTCCCTACGCGTTTTCCAGCCACCTGAAATTACTTGCAATCCCTCAAATGCACATACTTCTGAGGCTTCTTTTTTTTTTTTTTAACCTTGGAATGCTTCCTTTTTCCCAGCCCCTGTCCACATGGTGTGCGCACACACACGGACAGAACACATGTGCACACCACTCTGCCCACTGCTGTCTGCAATTCAAAACTCGAACGGACGTTTTCTCTGTGAGGGGCTCCTGGACCCACTCGAGCACAGTTCATCACCCCCCTTGCTGCCCCATTCTTCTGCATGCGTGCTCTGTGGTCCTCCCAGTCGCTCTGCAGTGATGGGTTTGGTGTGAGGGCTGTCTCTGAAGTCAAATTGCTTGGCTACAAATTGCAGCTCCCTCACTGGATTGTGTGCTCCTGGGCAAGTGAACATCTCTATGCCTCAATTTCCTAGTTTGTAGACTGGGGGTGCTATTAATAATGACCATATACATTTGTTGAGAAAATTCAGCGAGATGATACATGTAAATCACTTAGCAAAATACCCGGCCTCAATAAAGGGCAGCTATTACTATCGACTCCTCAGTTTTTCCTTTTCTTTCAAGTTTCATTTTATTTTTAATTAGAGGATAATGACTTTACACTATCTGTTGGTTTCTGCCACACATCAACAGGAATCAGCCACAGTTATGCATCTGTCCCCCTCCTCTTGAACTTCCCTCCCATCTTCCAACTTCTCAGTTTTTGTTCCCAACCATCTTGTATGGGGACTGTTACACACCTTGTATTCCTAGAGACTGGCATATAATAGATCGCTCACCTTTGTTTGTTGAGTTGAATTGTTGAACAGATGGCTTCCACTGGCCTACTCAATTAAGTTCATATTCTCTGGAATCAGAAGTTGGGGTTCAAATCTTAACCTTCGCCAATTTATAGCTGTGGGACCTTCGGCAAGTTAATTAAACTTTCTATATTTTAGTTTCATTCTCTTAAAATTTTAATTATGATAGTACCTAACTCATAGGGTAGAGATAATCTACCTTCACTGTGCCTAGCCTAGAATATGGAAAGATCTCAATAAATGTTAATTGATACTATTCTCACTAATATTATGAGTATTATTATATTTAATTACATTTAATACTCATCTTAAATATCACTATTATTAAGTCTTTCTCAACCACTCTATCCTGAAGTACTCTTTATTCAATCATCCAATATAATTATTAAATGTCAGCTATAAGCCTGGCACCATGCTAGATACCAGCTATGCAGTGGTAAATAAACCATATATGGTCTCTACCTTTGTATAAGCTGGTGTTTGACAGAATGATAAATCTTAATGTGTTTCCAAAGTTTTCAATCCAGTGAGATACAGATTCATGAGACAGATCAAAATATGAGCTTACTTATAACCATGTAGGAAAGATGTTAACTGCCCATGTTCTCAACCCAACTATTATTCTTTTATCCTGTCTAGATTCATCATTGAAGAATTCTTGGGTCACTATAATTGGCTAAATCAAGGCTTTAGCCTGGATTTGACTCTTTGGGTTAAATAGTATCATTGATTTCTCAGTTGCTAAAGGAAGGAACTTCAAGGAAAATATCATGTTGCTTGGGAAACTAAATATTCACTGGGCCAAAGCTTTTAAAGCAGCTCTTGAACGGTCTTCTCATGGATTTGGTAATTTCTGGGAAAAGGACCACTAGGCTTTATGCTCCTTGAGCGTATACTCCTGGTGTCTGTGGCACTGGGGCTTAGGGTATGGCTTAGTAATAACAAATGCTCAATAAAGATGTATTTAACTCACATTATTAGACAACAGTTTAGCTGAACATAAAATTCCAGTGGGTCGATTATTTTCACTAAACACTTTGGTTTTGTTATAGGACTGCCTACTTGCTTCTTGGTTGTTTTTGAGAAGCCTAGTGCCCATCTATTGATACCTTATCGTTATTCCCCAGTTCCCTGGGGTAATCTCTATTTTGAAGCTGGTATGTATTTTTCCCATCTATGTTATTACACTTTTACTAAATATCAGTTCAGTTCAGTTCATTTGCTCAGTTGTGTCCAACTCTTTGCAGCACACCAGGCCACCCTGTCCATCACCAACTCCTGGAGTTTACCCAAACTCACGTCCATCGAGTTGGTAATGCCATCCAACAATCTCATCTCTGTCATCCCCTTCTCCTCCTGCCTTCAATCTTTCCCAGCATCAGGGTCTTTTCAAATGAGTCAGCTCTTCACATCAGGTGGCCAAAGTATTGGAGTTTCAGCTTCAATATCAGTCCTTTCAATGAATATTCAGGGTTGATCTCCTTTAGGATTGACTGGTTGGATCTTCTTGCAGTCCAAGGGACTCTCAAGAGTCTTCTCCAGCACCACAGTTCAAAAGCATCAATTCTTTGGTGCTCAGCTTTCTTTATAGTCCAACTCTCACATCCATATATGACTACTGGAAAAACCCTAGCTTTGACTAGACGCACCTATGTTGGCAATGTAACGTCTCTGTTTTTTAATATGCTGTCTAGGTTGGTCATAGCTTTCCTTTCAAGGACCAAGTATCTTCTAATTTCATGGCTGCAGTCACCATCTGCAGTGATTTTGCTGCTGCTGCTGCTGCTAAGTCACTTCATTCATGTTTGACTCTGTGCGACCCCATTGGAGCCCCGCAAAACAAAGTCTCTCACAGTTTCACTGTTTCCCCATCTATTTGCCATGAAGTGGTGGGACCAGATGCCATGATCTTAGTTTTTTGAATGTTAAGTTTTAAGCCAACTTTTTCACTCTCCTCTTTCACTTTCATTAAGAGGCTCTTTAGTTCTTCTTCCTTTTCTGCCATAAGGATGGTGTCATCTGCATATCTGAGGTTATTGATATTTTTCCTGGCAATCTTGATTCCAGCTTGTGCTTCATCTAGCCCAGCATTTCACATGATATAATCTGCATATAAGTTAAATAAGCAGGGTGACAATATACAGCCTTGATGTACTCCTTTCCTGATTTGGAACCAGTCTGTTGTTCCATGTCCAGTTCTAACTGTTGCTTCCTGATCTGCATACAGATTTCTCAGGAGGCAGGTAAGGTGGTCTGTTATTCCCATGTATTTAAGAATTTTCCACAGTTTGTTGTGATCCACACAGTCAAAGGCTTTGGCATAGTCCACAAAGCAGAAATAGATGTTTTTCTGGAACTCTTTTGCTTTTTTGATGATCCAGTGGATCTTGGCAATTTCATCTCTGGTTCCTCTGCCTTTTCTAAATCCAGCTTAACATCTGGAAGTTCACGGTTCATGTAGTGTTGAAGCCTGCCTTGGAGAATTTTGAGCATTACTTTGCTAGCATGAGAGATGACTGCAATTGTGTGGTAGTTTGAACATTCTTTGGCATTGCCCTTCTTTGGGATTGGAATGAAAATGGACCTTTTCCAGTCCTGTGGCCACTGCTGACTCTTCCAAATTTGCTGACATATTGAGTGCAGAACTTTCAGAACATCATCTTTCAGGATTTGAAATAGCTCACCTGGAATTCCATCACTTCCACTAGCTTTGTTTGTAGTGATGCTTCCTAAGGCCCGCATTCCAAGATGTCTTGCTCTAGGTGAGTGATCACACCATCATGATTATCTGGGTCATGAAGATCTTTTTTGTACAGTTCTTCTGTGTATTCTTGCCACCTCTTCTTAATATCTTCTTCTGTTAGGTCTGTACCATTTCTGTCCTTTATTGAGCCCATCTTTGCATAAAATGTTCCCTTGGTATCTCTAATTTTCTTGAAGAGATCTCTAGTCTTCCACATTCTATTGTTTTCCTCTATTTCTTTGCATTGATCACTGAGGAAGGCTTTCTTTTCTCTCTTTGCTATTCTTTGTAACTGTGCCTTCCAATGGGTATATCTTTCCTTTCTCCTTTGCTTTTAGCTTCTCTTCTTTTCTCAGCTATTTGTAAGGCCTCCTCAGACAGCCATTTTGCCTTTTTGCATCCTTGGGGATGGTCTTGATCACTGCCTCCTGTACAATGTCATGAACCTCCATCCATAATTCTTCAAGCACTCTGCCTATCAGATCTCATCCCTTGAATCTATTCGTCACTTCCACTGTATAACTGTAAGAAATTTGGTTTAGGTCATACCTGAATGGTCTAGTGGTTTTCCCTACTTTCTTCAATTTACTGAATATATTTAGCAATAAAATATTAGTGTGGGCTTTAAAAAAATTCATAAATTATGACTCTTGTAGGTATCCTGCCATTTGCTTTTTGAAGTCACCATTATGGTTTCAGTATTTATCCAAGTTCCTACAAGCAGGTCTACGTCATTCATTTCTACTGCTGCACGTTTCACTGGAAAAATACAGCAGCATGAATTTGCTCGCTGATGATCACAAGGTGCTTTCTGATTGGTGCTATGAGTGCCTGAATGAGCATTCTTGTGCCTGTCTCCTGGGTGACACAGAAAATGCACGCTGAGAAGCAGGACTGCTGAGCCACCCAGGACAGACGCATTTCAGATGCTGGCGACTGGTCTCCAAAGTGGTCTTCCAATTCACACTCCACCCAGCGGGGCCCAAGAACACGACTTCCTCACATTCTCATCAGCTTTTGTCAGACTTCTGAATGGCTGTGTGCTCGACCCGGACTTTGTACATTGTCTCCAGTATTATTCTCTTTTTGCAGATGAGAAAACTAAGGCTAAAGGGTGGCAAGTTCAGAGACAGAATGAGTGAATGAATGAACGAGTGAATATGGTGATACTTCATTAAGTTCCAGACTCTAAGTCCATGAATGTGTACCTTACCCCTAGCCCTGAGAACAGGTTCTGGTAACAGGTGAGTGCTCAGTAGTTACGGTAATGAATGGACGAACCCGAGCAGAGAATGTCCTTTTTCTCCAGGAGCCTCCCCTAGGCCCTTCTGAGATACATCCTGCACGCAGCCTGCAGGGTTTTAGAAGGAGTAGCAAAGGTCTGCAGCAGCCTGGGCTAATGGAGCAGAGGAAGGTGGCAGCTAAAAATTTTTTCAATGGAAAATTAAATTTGCTCAGCAGGAGTCTGATGAGATGCTGGGGCCAGACTGAAGGAGGCTGCAGCTGGCAGGAGTGTCCATCTGGATCCCACAGGCCTCTGGAAGTGGTGAGACTATTCTTAGCCTTCTTTTCTTTGGTCTTCATTTGCTCTTAATCAGGGCTCTCTTGATTTTGCAATTGGAGTTTTTTTTCCCCCTTCTGTAAAGCAATGATTTTCCATATAGTAATTCTTTCCTTCTTTAGACTTCCCAGAGCGGGTGGGAGGTTCTTTTTGAGCTCAGACACTTTGCACACTGCCTCCCACCCCGCTCCTCCCACTCCTTTTGTGGCTGGTGGAGACCTATTCTGTGTGCGTGATTTGACCCCACATCCTTGTTTGTTTACAAAGGACTTAACCATCCCACTCTTCTTGCTAATTATTTTTTCCTAGGAACATCAATAGGAGTACATTTCCAACCCTGCCTGCCTCTGCCTCGTGCGTCCTGAATGCTGCTGGATTCATTTAACTGGAGCCTTCAGGGGCAGCACTACTGATGGCAGGTGGCCAAGCTCCAGGCCTCGGCTCCTGCGTCATCGTCATAATCACTCGCGTTGAAACAGCGCTCTGTGGTTAACAGACTGCTCCAAGCTCAGTAGCCCTTTAGTCCTCACAGCAGCAGAAGCCAAGGCCTCTGGGGTTTGGTGACATCCCCAGGATCGTGTGACCAGGAAGAGGAAAGGCTGAGGTTTGACCTTGCCTTCCTAACGCTGAATCCCCTATCTGTTCTTTCAGCCCTTGCAGGGGTCATCAAGGCAAATGCTTTGGGGGCCAGGTAGCTAATCTAAATGAGAGAAGCTGACCGGAGTAGAAGACGTTAGGGAGTAGTCAGGACTCTGGGGAGTCAGGCAACAAGCTCTGCCTCAAGGCATCTCAAGGCCAAGCATTTCAAAAGCAATACAAACCAAGCCCATTTATTTGATCACCTTTTCAGTGTTCAGGACATCCCTTCTCTTGGTTTTGGTGGAGGTGGACCATATCACTTTATCATTGAGTAGCACTGACTTGGTGGCACGAATAAGCACGACCTTGGTGGCAGTAAGTCTCCAGGATAAATGAGGAAGATTGAGTAATTCTATGGCTTTTAGGATAGTATTACAGACCCAAGGGTGCACTGATCCTGGGCCTACCCATCACCTTGCCTTCTCTAGAACTTTCAAAGTGTGATATTCAAAGTAATAGGACATTAATGGTTAATCCCTTATGCCTCAACCCCAGGCCTGGTCAAATATTCTCCCCCTCCTTCCCCACCTCTTCCTCCTTCTCTCATCTCTTTCTGAAATCATGGGGTGGCTGCACAGGTCTCTATGCTGAGAAAAAAGAGTGACAGGGTGACCGAGACAAGGAGATAGTCAGGCCCCCCAAAGTCACCCCGAGTTTACCTTCTCATCCAGGCATAGGAGCTAGAGAAAAGAAAGAGAAGAGGGTGGTTCATGCCTTTAGGGAGAGACAGACCTTACCCATTAGTAATATATTAGTGACATGTGGCCCAGTGAAGGTCAGGGGCTTTTGCCAATCAAATCAAAACTCCTCTTTTGAGGGGGATTCGGAAGGAGGTAGGCTGAGGTGAGGGGGGTGTGGGGAACAGGGCTGACGTGTAGCCCCTACTCTAAACAACAGGGGTTAAGACTGTGGCCCCAGAGAGCGCAGCGCTGCTACCTACTTGTTCTGTGACCTTGAACAAGTTATTTCACGCCATTCCTCAGCATCTTCGTCCATGAGACACGGGCAGATGCTGTGGTTGTGAGGTGAGATACGGTATGTGCCTTTGTCAGTAAATGTCAGTTATTTTTGTTTGGAGTTCTGTCTCCTAGCCCCACTCTTTGCCCTACTAGCTAAAAACCTGAGGAGCCTTCAAATGCCCATGAAAGGAATACAGACACAATAATTCATAGACTAAGAAACTACAATCTTCTGCCAATATTTCTCCTCCAGAACTTACTATTTGTCCAAATGTCCTGATTCCCCCTTTTTCCTCCATCTCCAAACCCTCAGATGGTCCTGGTGAGCTGGAATCCTGGACGAGGCGGCTGGGACTCTGCTGGGTGAAGCTTGGCTCCGATATGTGCTTTTTGCTGGTATAACTGTGACTTTTGTCTAAATATTCACTCCAACTTAACTGCCATTCAGTTGAAACTCTTCCCAAATTGTTGCTTTCTCATCTGGCTTCTTGTGGGACAGAAAATTTAAGAAGGCAGATTCAAACACAACACTGATGTACTTATCCAGTCAATAGGGGACTGAAGAGCCCTCTCCCCCATCTTTAGAGTTGATTTTCTTTGGCGTGCCTCACATATACCAATGAACAACAGTTAAGAGGGGATACGGTCTAGGTGTAGAATTAGGTTCTTAATAGGAAGAATTAGGTTCTTTTAATGGGAAAAGCTGCAGTCCATGGGGTCGCTAAGAGTCGGACACGACCGAGCGACTTCACTTTCACTTTTCACTTTCATGCATTGGAGAAGGAAATGGCAACCCACTCCAGTGTTCTTGCCTGGAGAATCCCAGGAACGGGGGAGCCTGGTGGGCTGCCGTCTATGGGGTCGCACAGAGTCGGACACGACTGAACCGACTTAGCATGCATGCATGCATGCATGGGAGAAGGAAATGGCAACTCACTCCAGTATCCTTGCCTGGAGAATCCCAGGGACAGAGGAGCCTGGTGGGCTGCCATCTATGGGGTCACACAGAGTTGGACACGACTGAAGTGACTTAGCAGCAGCAGCAATGGGAAAAAGTCGAACTGAGAGGCTACATGATCTCCTTATATACTCTGATTTACACATAGTGTTTTTGCTGGCTTCCCTGATGGCTCAGTTGGTAAAGAATCTGCCTGCAATGCAGGAGATTCCTGGGTTATGCAGGAGACCCCGCTTTGATTCCTGGGTTGGGAAGATCCCCTGGAGAAGGGATAGGCAACCTACTCCAGTATTCTTGGATTTCCCTTGTGGCTCAGCTGGTAAAGAATCTGCCCGCAATGCAGGAGACCTGGGTTTGATCCCTGGATTGGGAAGATCCCTGGAGAAGGGAAAGGCTACTCACTCCAGTATTCTGGCCTGGAGAATTAATAGTCCATGGGATAGCAAAGAGTCAGACAGGACTGAGTGGCTTTGTTAAGATCAGTTGACAGAGTCGGCTCAGCATGAAAAAGTACAGATAATTCTGAAATACAGATAATTCATAGATTACCTTTTGGATGGTCTCCTCCCCTTCTTCTCTCTCTCTCTGTTCTTCCCTGACCCCCTACTCTTCTCTTTTTACCACGTCTGTAGCCATCCTCTTCCTGGCTGAGCCCAGAAGGAAAACTCGATGGAAATGAAGGGACCCATCCAGGAAATTATGACCCTCAGGCTCTGGTTGCAGCACTGCCAGTTACTGCCTGAGTGGTAGTCATCCCCCTGGGTATCAGCTTCCTCACATATAAAATGAGGTTGGGCCCAGGGCACCTGGGACCAAGAGAGCTCCGGGTTGCCATTCCATCTTTGCCAGCGTGGGGCCTGGCATGTCTCAGCAGCTGGTCACTTGGATAATCCCCAGAGCATGAAAATGCTGCAGGGTAACAGAGAACAGACTCTGTTCACAGCAGGGTCCAGCCACTTGAATAGATGCTGGTGCCTCTGGCTGTTTTCCGGAGCCACCAGCCCATCCAGAGATACAGCTGGCTGGAAAAGCAGATGGGTGTGTTGGAAAGGCCAGTGTCACCTCCAAACACAGTGTCTGGGAAATGCCCGTGGCCTGCCAAAGAGGTCACTGAATCCCTCCAGCTGGGGGCACAGTGCAAAGAGCCAGGCAAGCGGAGCTTCAAGTCCTGATGCTGCCACATACATGAGCTGCGTGACCTTGGGCAAGCTCTCTGACTTTGGGGGTCATTTTCCTCCTCCATATAATGGGAGCAGCAGTATCTCCACCTTGCAGACTTGTAGTAAAGTTTGAGATACTGCAGAGGTCTAACATAACCTACTAAATATAGGAACTCAGAGACACTCAGTAAATGATAGAAGTGACTGTTTCTGTTATCTTGTGCCCTTTATTCACAGGCATCATTCTTGGGACTGGAACCCAGGCTAAGGCTCCTCGCATGGCCAGAGGCCCTGGCCCCACGGCCAGGACCGGCCATGCCAGGGAGCCTGGTACAGGAGATGCTACTAGTCGGGATGCTGATTAAATTCCCTGATCCAGGAGCCTCAGCGTCCTGGTCCAGGGCAGGAGGGCTAGCCACATTGAGCACAGTCTGCTTGGATCCCTACTTGAGCTATTTTTTCAAGACCTTTTCAAGGTCTTGCCAACTTGCCCCACCTTCCTCTGGCCCCTTTTCTCTGGGTCCCGGTCAGAGAAGGGAGACAAGCAGTGTGGGTCTCCCCTCCTTCCCTCATTCACCGGGAAGGCGACAGGAAGGGCAGAGGCCGTTTTCCTTGCAGAAGATGCTGCTGACACAAGCCCCGAACACTTCCATGGGGCTGTAGCCCCAGCCTAAATCTCCATGGGAGCCTCGCCGATCCCTGGCTTTTGGTTCTGGCGAAACTGGGTTTCCCTTGCAGAAGACGCGGCTGACACAAGCCCCGAACACTTCCATGGGGCTGTAGCCCCCTGTTTTGTTTTGTTTTTGTTTTGTCTTTTGGCGAAACTGGGTTTCCAATCCCAACCTGTCTCTTCCTCCATCCTTCATCCAGACAGCTCGCGAACTGTTTTGCTGGAAAGTGCGATTAAGGGGCACTTCGTGTTTTGTCTGCCCCCTTCCAGCGTCCGCCTGGTCAAAAGAACAAACCAGAATAAAGGAAGCCGGGATTCAACTGTCGTTATTTTTTTTTAAAAGGGGAGAGAGGCGGGGGTCACATGACGGCGAGTCACCGATTTGGCGAAGGGGCTGCCCCTCGGGGCTTGCTGCAGAGCCGCCCGGCCCCCAAACCCCGGGCGGGGGCGCTGACGTCACGGCAGAGCCCGGGCCGCGCGCGTATAAACCGCGGGGCGCGGGCGCGGGCGCACCCGGCGCAGTCACCCCGAGATCAGCCGCCCGCATCGCGGCGCGCGTCCGCCCTCAGCCGCACCCCCGGTAAGGCGAGCAGCCCGCGGCGGGGAGCGGGGACCTCCGGAGAGGCGCGGGGGGCAGGACTGGGGGAAGGGGTGGGCGTCCGCAGCCCGCGGAGAACTTTCCAAGTGGGGAAAAGAACCTTCGGGACCTGCTGTCCGGCGCGGTTGTCTTTCGATCGGGGGGTCGGGGGGTGAGGGGTGTTGCAGAGTTTAAGGGGCGAAGGATGCCATTCGGCGGTGGCGGGTTGCTTTCGTGCAGTTCAGCTGGAGGGTCATCTCCTCCTCCAGACTGTGGTCGGAGGACAGCCGTCAGGGATACTTCAGGCACTGGTTGTTTGAAGAGTCGGCCTACTGGAGGCGCTGCTGTAAGATTTAAAAGAAAACAAACCTACAAACCGATCGGTCATCAGGGTCATCGAGGTGACGGTCGCGGCTAGGGTCATCGACGTGTTGGGGTTCTGGGGAGTGGGCTAGCTGGAAGGGGTTGCGGGAAGGGGAGGGTCTCTCGCTCACCGGTGCATCTTGCTGCTGAAAATGAGATTGCTTCTGCTTTCTGTCTGAGAGCCTGGGAGTCCAGACCTCCGGGCAAGGGGAGGGAGTCTTGAGAAAGGCCAAGCTGTGGCCACGTTGTTGAATGTCTTTCTGGAGGGAGTCTTGGACCTGATTGGCTTCAGGAAGGTGGAAATCCGAGCTGATGGAAAGGAACTCTCGGAGTGGACAGAGTTTAAAAAGAGTGAAGCACTGTCTCTGCAAGTTTGACAGCTCTGAACGTGAGCAGGTCCTCTCCCTGCCGGAAGGACAAGGCAGAGGGCTGGGTTAAATGTGATATCTGTGGGCAGAGGGGCAGAAGTGAGGCATATACCTATCGCAGAAATTCTTCTCCCCCTCAAATAAGAGCATATTCACGCAGCTGGGGAGCATCAGGGCAACTTTACTAAACATGGAAGTTCCAATCAGCCCTGGTCCAATCCAGCCAGGGGGGATGATGTCATTGTCACGTGTTCCCCACTGAGGCATAAAAGCCTGCTGGGTGCTGCTGCTACTTAAGTGCCATGTTTAGACATTAGCGGCTAACCTGGCCAGCTGGTCCCCAGCTGCATTAACTTGTTGCTTTTCAAGCCTTCTCTGGAGGCTCTTCGTGCCTTCTGGCTGCCTCTGTGCCCGCTCTGAGTGGGGAATCCCCAGGCTTCCTTGAGGATGGAGGAAGCCCCAGGGCAGTGGACGATATTAACGGTACCTTTTCCTCTTTGCAAATGACAGTCTCCCCGAGGAGCTGCTGTGTGTGTGTGTGTGTGTGTGTGTGTGTGTGTTCAGTTGAAAGCCTGTTGGGTTTGGGGACTGCTTCACTGGTGTTCCTTGTGTGAGGGTTACTTGGTTACCTCACATACTAAAATATCACCGATGACTGTGTTCGAGCTCCCTGAACTCATGCTTCCTGATGCTACCATCTTGGCTGCTTTGCCTTCCAGGACCTGACAATGACTCTGAACCATGTCACCATGCGCCAGGGCACGGCGGGCGTGCAGCCGCAGCAGCAGCGCTGGAGCATCCCTGCCGATGGCAGGCATCTCATGGTCCAGAAGGAGCCCCTGCAGTACGGCCAGCGCAGCCGTCCCCCCGCCGCTCCCGAGGACCCCTGCCGCCGGAGCTGGTCCTCCGACTCCACGGACTCAGTCATCTCTTCCGAGTCCGGGAACACCTACTACCGGGTGGTCCTCATCGGGGAGCAGGGGGTGGGCAAGTCCACTCTGGCCAACATCTTTGCGGGTGTCCATGACAGCATGGACAGCGACTGCGAAGTGCTTGGAGGTAGGTGGCCCGGCTCCGGAGGACTTTACGGGTCAGCAGTGGTCCAGCAGGAAGAGTGAGTGGGTGGGTCATTTGTCTGCAGAGTTGGGAACTGCGATTATGCCTTCTTGGCTCTGCCTGGGGAGCCGAGTCCCCACAGACGTGCTGGCATAGGCCTCTGGGACAAGAAAGTGAAAATGCTTATAGATAGAAGCTGGGCCAGAGAAGGAATTTCTTACATTCCAGCTCTAAAGGGACCAGGGAGACGGTTTACGGAGGGTGGAACTGGAGGGTCAGGATCCCACCTCTGGCTTTTGCCAGTTCTGACCTGGACTTTTCAAGCACTCAGTGTAGACACAGCCTTTTTCCATGGTGATACTTAAAACCAAGCCAATTAGAAAACTGTTAGGATGAATTCATTAGTTTGTTCATTGCAGTATTAGAGGCTTTAGAGGGTATAAAATTGTTTAAAATCTCTATTTTCAATAGCACAATATTTAAAAAAGATATTGAAAGTTAACAATGATGATACTTAACGTTTGTAAGTATACTTACGGTTTTTCAATTTTCCATGGATAATCTCATTTAAGGTATTTATTATTTAGGCCTTGGTTTCCAAAACTGATCTGAGATGATACAGTCTCAAAAAAATCACATATTCCTCAAGTAAAGCATAGCACTGTATTCTGGGAAGTAAAATGAGGCTCCTGTAGTTGATGGTTTAAATTCAGTGTCTTTCAGCCACAGGATCTTAGACAATGCTAGGGTCACTGTATGTCCCTGTTTGCAGTTGTGGAAATGAAGGAAGTGTGCTTGTCCCAGTGACATGGTCTGTCTGAACGCTCAGTTGCAACTCACTGCTGAATCACAGATTTCAGGAGTAGGAAGATGCTTTAGTGATGACACAGTTCTGCCCTCTGCTTGATGCACAGAAATCCTACTCCTTCCTCACTGCTGTCAGCCCATTTCTACTAAACATCTATTCTTCCTTTGTCTGGGAGTTCACTGCTTCATGAGGCAGCTCCGGAACTGGCTTTAAATGATGACTCATTGATAGAACATTGATTTTTCTCCTCACTCCTGACGCCTCAGGGATGATAGCTAAATCCTAGTTCAAGGGAGAAGCAGGCTCAGTATCTCTTTTTTTGGTAAAGACCCATGGGTGTGTGTCCCTATAGGAGACAGGCAGGAGGCTATCATCTAGTATGTGCCTTTGCAGTGGGACAGATACTTTATTGGGTGCCTTATATTTGTGACTGTTTATTTTGGTCCTCACATCATGTCTGCACATTGAGTCTTAGGGACTTACCTGGAATCACCCTCTGGAGCATTTTGGATTAGAACCCGGGATTTTAGAAATTAGTTTGGTGGTGTTCACCTTCCACCATTGATAAGGAACCTGCTATGTGCCAGGCACATAGCGCTAAGTACTTCCCACAGGTATTTTAATAGTACTTATAAAAATTAAGCCCATTTGGTTCTAAAGTTCCTATTTTACAGGTGAAGAAATGGAAGCTTGTGAAGTCAAGTGACTTTCCCAGGTGAAAAAGCTAGTCCATGGTTTGCCCAGGATTCAAAACTAGTTGTGATTGAACCTAAATTCCTGTGTTCTTTCACTTCGACTGTCCCTGGATTTAGCATCCAAATGCTGTTACATACTATAGCACTTTGGGCAGGGTACCTCCCACGTGCCTGGCTCCATGCCATGCTCTGGGGTACTCAGTGATGGATGAGGTACACCATAATACCCTCTTAGGAAGGATCTGAGGGCCAGGGGCTGTAATTTAGAGCAGCGTAAAAATTAATAAAGAAGTCACAGTAAAGTACTTTGGGGATTGATATGAAAAAGAGACAAACTAAGAATTTTTGTTCATTTCTTTAAGAGGGAGGAATTGAAATAACTAGTGGATATCAGACTCTCAAAAATGTTTGTCCATTAGAGCATAGTGGTACCTATCCAGAGGGTGGTATTCCTGTGGGCATAGGGTATGAAGAAGACTGACCCATCCCTGAACCTTGGGAAGGCAGGCTTCTGTATTTGGGAGGCTTCTTTGTTTAATGGAGAGAGGGGACTGTTGGTAGGGAGAATCCTTTCGTGATCTCCTCAGCCAGAGAATCTTTGACAACAGGAAGCTTCTTGGGTGACCCATCCTACCTAATCTGACCTATCTGAGTAACTCATACTGTCTAGGATTACAGCTCTTACCTGTGGGAGGCTGTTGGAATCGGTGGTTGGCTTTATCCTTCCAGAGGAGAGGGTTTTCCATGGCACTTCACTGCATTGTTCTTTTTTTCAGCATTATCCATAAGATAAAAAGCACACAATATTCTCATCATTATTTCTTCAAATAAAGATGAATGTTGTTAAGATTATATTGCACTAATCTTATGACTCTCTGTGCATATTTGATGCCATTCATTCATTCATCTGTCCATTCATCAGTTACTGAACGTATACCATGAAGCTTGATGTGACTCAGTGAGGACATACTGCGAGTCGTGGGGTTTCTTCCTTAAAGATGCTGACAGTATTTGTAGTAGAGAGCAGGTATACACTGACTCATAAATCAAGATAGGACGCGATTAGTATCTTCAAAGAGGTGTAAGGGCAGTACTGGGGGAATTCAGAGGAGAAAATAAATACCACTTCTGGCTGTGAAAATCAGGAAAAGGTTCATGTAAGTGTTGATCTCTGAGCTGGACCCTAAGGACCACTAGGATTTAGCAGCAGCAGCAGCAGAGGGAGGTGGAAGGACATTGCACGTGTGCACAGAAAGTACAGCAGAGACCACTGGACGTGAAACCTCGTATGTGGGTTTGGACCCCATTTTTGATGCTGGGCTTCCCTCATAGCTCAGTTGGTAAAGAATCTGCCTGCAATGCAGGAGACCCTGGTTTGATTCCTGGATGGGCAAGATCCCCTGGAGAAGGGATAGGCTACCCACTCCAGTGTTCTTGGGCTTCCATTGTGGCTCAGCTGGTGAAGAATCTGCCTGCAATGTGGGAGACCTGGGTTCGAGCCCTGGGTTGGGAAGAGCCCCTGGAGAAGGGAATGGCTACCCAGTCCAGTATTCTGGAGAATTCCATGGACTATGCAGTCCATGGGGTTACAAAGAGTCAGACACTGCTGAGCCACTTTCACTTTCCCTTTCTTTTCACTTTGATGCTGGGTGCTCCTGGACAAGATACTTACCCTCCTCATGCTTCCTCATTAGTAAAATAGGGACGTTACCTACATCAACTGTTATTAAGAGGATAAGGGGAGATAGCACAGTGCCGGGCACAGAGTGAGTACCAAGTGAACATTAGTTGGGGCTGATTCTGCGTCTGCTGTTTCTTCCCGTGGGGTTCTCTTTCGTGCCAGCCCTTTCACTGCTTGAAGTCCCTCGTCCACTCTGGTGCCTCTTCCCTGGGGCCCTGTGAGGTGGGCAGAGGAGACGGGAGCCACTGGAGGGGAGGCCAGTGCTTCTCAGCACTGCCTGCTTCTTTCCAAGTGGGACCCTCTGGACTCTGAAGGCTGAAAGCAGTTGAGAGTTCTTGGGGGAGAGGGATGCTGGAGCCTCAGAACTTTCCAGAGGCTGCCAGGACTGGCTCCGGCAGGGGAGACAACTCCTGTTCAGGCTCACACACAGCCCTGGAGCCAGTCTTGAGCAGGGTGGTCCTCCGAGCAAGGAGGGTTGGGGGTCAAATGCAGTACAGACAAATCAAGAGCCAGCAGTTCAGGGAAAACGGCGACCGACCACAGTTGCCCAGTGTTAGAAACTCTCCTCCACCCCTCAAGAGGGTCTCTCCTGCTCTACAGGGGGTGAGTCCACCCCCTGCACCCCAGCCTTCATTGGGGAGCACCAGAAAAAGGAGGCCTTCTCCAGAGCAGGGTTCTGAGAAGCCTTCCAAGCAAGAGGCCTCAACCCTTTCTCCACACACCTTAACCCAGCACAGATTTCAAAGAACTCGTCTGGAATTTCATATTCTTTTATGTCAGCTCTTTCTCACCTGATTAGCACTTAAAAAGGCTGAAAGGTAAATGCCTAAGAGAGGAAGAGAAATGCAAGCTTTGGTTACAAGCAGGCCCTCTCCTGGTGGCAGAAGGCTGTCAAGCGGGACGCTCTGTGTGTTTGAAGAATCCTTGGGGCGCGTAGCCAGAGGCGATACATAAACCCAGGTGGAGGGCACATGCACACAGCAGGGCCGAGATGTATTGTTTTAGGCTCCTGGGTTTCCAACACAGTGACTTTCAGGCAGAGGTAAGTCAAAGCAATCCTGTCAGGAACCTTCCGGAACAGCAAAGCAGTTTGGCCTTAATCTGCAACTGGACTCTTCAGTCCGCTTATTCCTCTAGACTTCTTCTGATAATTCTTAAACCAAGAGAAAGTTTGAGTTTGCTTTTTCCCTTGGCTGCTGGAATGCAGTATGTTTCTGTCTGAACTACTGGAGATTCAAGCAGATCCCTTGTGCCTACTTTTGCGTAGTGAGTGATGAGCAGAGAAAATTATTTATTTATATTTTTTAGTTTTCTGTGTGCAAGGAAGTCTTTCAGAGAAAAGATAAAAACTCTGAGGTGGTCACGGGCAGGCAGCCACGCCCCCACCACTACCCCCTACCCCATCTGTGCTGCCCAAACTCTGATGGTTTGCACTTGGTTGTATAAATTTGCCTGTTGAAGTCATGAGACCCTATTCTCCACTAAGCCAAGTTATGCTATTCACTCCGATCCATTCCTGATGCATACTGAAGGTGGCAAACACGGTGGGAATAATAGACTTTAAAATCTCCAGTGGGAAACAGTTACCATCGTTTAGAAGAGTGACTCCAAAAAAGGTGGGGACGCTGAGAAATTCAGAGTCGTTCCTGGTCATTTTCATTCTCCTTTGACATGGTTCCTTCCTTTCCCTCTCGATTCTAATCCCTAGACGAAGAAACAGAGCAGGAGCACGGCTTTGCTGTTTTAAATCGGAGCGCAGTTGCTTTACAGTGTGTTAGTTTCTGCGGTATAAGGGTGTGAGTCTGGTACAGGCACACCCGTGTCTCCTTCCTCTTGAGCCTCTGCGCCCCGCATTCCGGCCCCGAGGATCGCCGCAGCGCGCTGGGCTGGCTCCCTGCGCTGTGCACAGCGGCTTCCCACTAGCTACTTTATACGCGTCAGTGGTACTCCCTCGATTTGTCCCGCGTTCTTCTTCCCCCGCTGCGTCTGCAAGTCCGTTCTCTACGTCTGCGTCTCTATTCCTGCCCTGCAAATAGGTTCGTCAGTGCCATTTTTGTAGATTCCACATATATGTGTTGATGTACAGTGTTTGTTTTTCTCTCTCTGACTTACTTTATTCTGTGCGGCAGACTCTAGGTTCGTCCACATCACTACAAATGGCCCAGTTCCACTCCTCTTTGTGGCTGAGTAGTATTCCATTGTATCTATGCGCCACATCTTTCTCCATTCTTCTGTTGATGGACGTCCAGGCTGCTTTCATGTCCTGGCTGTTGTAAACAGTACTTTTACAATTTGCACATGAACACTGGGATAATGTGTCTTTTTCAGTTATGTAAACCAGGAGCACTGCTTCTTCTAAGTCCCTCACTATTATAAAGCAGGAAATGTCCTGGTTCCTACAATGCAAGGCTCTTCAGCTAGGATTACGGTAATAGGCAACAGCAAGTACGGCAAGAACCAGCCTCCGTGATCTGGAAGTGATGATAACAGCTAACACTTACTGCATGTCCCCTTTGTGCCCAGGCTTGATAAATGTAATTGTCAGGTAGCCCTAAGGGATGAATACTGTAATCAATTCCATTTCACAGATGAAGAGACTGAGGCTCAGAGAAATTAAGAGAGCAGTTCAGAGCCAGTTAATAAGGGCGGGCACCCAGATGTGAGTTCAGCTTTGCTTGTGCTCACGGTTGCAGTGCTATATTTAGCATCCGTTCATTCATTTGATGAGTATTTACTAAGCACCCGCCATCTACCCAGGAAGTGTCCTGGGTGCTGGGGGAGAGGGCAGTGAGCAGCACAGAGGGAAATCTCTGCGTTAACATTCTGGAAGGTGAGAGGGACCGAAAATAATAAAATGAGTACATCAAATGCATTCTTGTTAGATAGCAATCGGCACAGTGAAGGAAAAACAGGGAAGGGAGTAAGGAATATTGGGAGGAGAAGGATGATGGAATTTTAAGAAGATGGTCAGGAAACACATCCCTCAGAAGGAGGTGAGGGAACAAGCCTTCGAATATTGGAGAGAACTGTTGTTGTTGTCATTCATTCGCCCAGCCGTGTCCGACTCTTTGCGACCCCGTGGACTGTAGCCAGACCTCCCTGTCCCTCGCCGTCTCTCGAAGTTTGCCCAAGTTCATGTCCATTGCATTGGTGATGCCATCTCATCTCCTGATGCCTTCTTCTCCTTCTGATAGAACTAGTTCCTAGCAAAAAGAACAGCCAACGAAAAATGACCAAAAAACAAAAAATCATTATGAAGATCATAATTTTCTAATGTTAAAATTCAAAACAGGAAACTGCATTGTGCAATTAGAGGGAGTATGGGCTCAGCTGCGTGGAATCAATGGGAATTTCTCCTGCAAAAATCCCACTGAACTCAGTTAATCCCCTCCCACCTACACACACACTGATTTTTCTGGCCTGGAGCTGCTCTGCCCTTTGGACTGCACTCACCCTTCACCTACACTCAATCTGGGCTCAAGTGCCAGGAGGAAAGTTTCCATTACTAAGTAGAGCTGGAGGCTGCGCCTCTGTTCTACTTAAGATGGAAAAGCAAGCCCGTTTATTCCAGGGACCTGTATTTTCTAAATGCAGAAAATGTCATCAAAACAAGGGTAGTCTCAAGATTTTTTTTCTTGCATATCTCAAAAGAGCTCTGTGAGCTGAAAGCTCCTGAAATTGCCAGTGAATGTTCAGTCATCACCCCTGTGAGGGTTGTGAGCTAGGTTTGCAGTTCCACTGGGCAGTCAGTGTTTCTCAGGCAGCATCCATGGAATCAGAATCAAAAGTACTCAAGTGAGTTTATTCTCCTAAAGGGTTTTCCTGTATAAAACGTCTAGGAATGATGAAAATGAATGGATGCCTTTCAAGTGTTTAATGACATATATTCGGAAGATGCAGGAGATCTGCTTAGTAAATACTGGAGGAATATGTGTGGAATGTTGTTGAAGGTGATTAAAAAAGAGTTTATCTTTGTGAATATTTACACAGTTTACTCTGTATACTTACATAATTAATTGCATAGTTAGTAAGTTTATTTTCTGGCATAATTTGCTGCATCACCCTCTTAGAGAAAAGTGTTGCCTATTTGTCTGACTCCAACATCACTGTTCTTTCTTTTCCAGAAGATACATATGAACGAACACTGATGGTTGATGGGGAAATTGCAACAATTATCCTCCTGGACATGTGGGAGAACAAGGTATGCAGGGCCTGTGACTCTCTGTAAACTCCTCTGGGGCCTGCCTTCCAACAGGCTGTTTGGTGCAAGGGTGAAATTGTCCTTCTTGATGTTTCAGATAAGGTGGACTCATTTTCTTGATTAAAAAGCATTTACTTCTGAAGACCAAAACTGTTGTAAGGAGCACATTGTTCATAAATGAGCTTAAAATAACAAGCAAGTGGCAGTGATATGCCCTTAGGTCTATTCAGAAATACAAAGTGTATTTGTTTTAGGGAAAGTCCCAGTAAGTATGGGTGATAATTTTAAACTACATAAAACCATATTATATGCAGTTGACATTCTCAATAGCTTTCACATTTTGCTTTTTTTTTTGGTGAAAGGTTTGGGGTTTCTGAGCTTATTTGCTAGACCTTCTGTTTACTGAGAACTCTCCTATGCTAATGAAAGGATTCTTAATTTCATCACTTAGGAGAGGCAAAAAGAATTTTATGGACGCCAGGAAAGGCTCCTTTTAGGTAGTTGAAATAAAATTGGAAATATTGTTTGGCAGACCCGTCGTATAATTTATCAACTCAAGCTGTAGGAGGAATCGGAAAGTCAAAGCTTCTGGCGTCCGTCCTCTCTGAGCTAGCAGTCTTTACAGTCACAGACATCATGGAAGACTGATGCCTTTGAGGGGAGTCGGAATGAATTTTCTTCCTTCCCCGTATCAGCAGAGGGACTCTGGGATACACACGATCCCTCTTTCAAATGGAGACCTCATTTAACCAGGCAGATCTGAGCTCATGGAAGACCTTCTCCTTTATCAGGGGGAGAGTGAGTGGCTGCAGGACCACTGCATGCAGGTCGGGGATGCCTACCTGATCGTCTACTCCATCACGGACCGAGCCAGCTTCGAGAAGGCGTCTGAGCTGAGGATTCAGCTCCGCAGGGCCCGGCAGACCGAGGACATCCCGATAATCCTGGTTGGCAACAAAAGTGACCTGGTGCGGTGCCGGGAAGTGTCTGTATCAGGTAAGAGGAGCGGTGCCAGTACCGTAGAAATGTCTCTGAGTCCCTTGCATTTTGCTTCCAACGGTTGCTCTTTCCTGAAGCTGAAACCAGGGACTTACTAAAATGCCACGTGGAGTTTCACGCATCCTCTCTAAGAGGTCCATGTTCCCAGCAGATCATCTGCTCTACCTGTGGGATTCCAGTCTCTCCATCCCCAAGGCTTTCTCTGGGATTCCTTTAGGGAAGAGGTCCGGCTCAGGGGAAACTGGCCATCCCCAGCGTTTTGGCCCTTCTATTCTCCAGGGAGATCTCAAGCCTTCTGGGAAGTGAAAGTAACATCTTTAGACAGGAAGGTTGGGCACTTTGATTAAGGGGCATTGTGAGAAAGAGTCTTACCGAGATGGAGAATTCCACTCTGGCTGCCTCTGGTTCCTGTTGACCCTAGAAACACCCTCCCAGCCCTCACTCTTTGTTTCCTGAATTCCAGTCAAAGCATCAGTCTGCTGGTGTCAGGTACCCTTTGTCATAATTCAGGGATACTTCTCTTTGTTGAGCTGACACCCAAGTGCCTTTGGGGACCTTAAAATTGTATTGGCCTAATACAGATTTGTACAATGGTAAAAAAAAAAATGCTGCATTGCCAGCCTCCACCCAGCAGTAAAGAACCCTGAAAAAGACTGAAAAGACCCAACCAGCTTGGGAACGCCTTACTCTTAGGAAATGGCTGTCTATAGTAGTCAGTTTCCCCCAAACCAAAATGTGGACACCTGGTCATTGAACACAGCAGAACATTTGAAATTGAGACTGTTTCAGAAAAACTTGTTTGTAGAGTTGCTGTAATTGTACTGTGCATGTGTGAAATCTTCAAAATTTTTTCAAAATATCAAAACTTAAAAAAACATTTTTTTAAGAGAGGAAATCAACTAGTAGGATTCTTAATTTTCAATTCAGGAAACTGAATCAGGAGAAGGAGTAAAGAACATGAACTTGAGAGTGAAGCAGACCCGGATCCACAGCTGCTACTTACAGGCTGTGTGAACGCCCTCAAGTTTTTAAAGCACCACCTTCTCTCCCTTCCAGTCTCATCAGCTATCTGAAAGGGATAGTGTACTTTTAAAGATTGCTGTGAACATTAAAAAAATACTTGTCAAGTATTTAACCCATTTCCCGAGGGAAGTCAATTACGACGATGGCTGGGACTATTATAATTAATACTATGGCACTGGTGACATGGGACCTTCACACCGTGAATTTGGTGGGCCCGATCTAAAGCCCGTCTTTGCTGCTTCCAGGAATCTTCCTGTGAGGCTCTTTGCTTCTGTTTCAGGGAGGCCACTTGTCCCCGTGGTCTCCGGTATCCATCCCGTGCATTGCTGACTTTGAGTTCCCTGGGGCACTGTTTAAAGTTAGGCCGCATCCAGCTTGGCTGTGTGCGTGGCGGGTCAAATCTGCAGCTCCCCTGACTCTCCTCTCACCCTCTTGCTTTCCCCACCAGAAGGGAGAGCGTGTGCTGTGGTGTTTGACTGCAAGTTCATCGAGACCTCTGCGGCCGTCCAGCACAACGTCAAGGAGCTGTTTGAAGGCATCGTGCGGCAGGTCCGCCTCCGGCGGGACAGCAAGGAGAAGAACGAGCGGCGGCTGGCCTACCAGAAGCGGCGGGAGAGCATCCCCAGGAAAGCCAGGCGCTTCTGGGGCAAGATCGTGGCCAAAAACAACAAGAACATGGCCTTCAAGCTCAAGTCCAAATCCTGCCACGACCTCTCGGTGCTCTAGGCACCCAGAGTCACCCGCTGTCCCGCAGAGGACATCACTGAAGGCCGCTGGGACCCATAATCTATATTAGATTGGATTCTTAAGTATCGTTAGATGTGGCTTCCCCTATTGTAGCTGGGAACTAATGTGCTAGCCTGCTGGGCAACCGTATGCATGGGAAATGAAAGGGCTTCGTGAGGAGTCAGTATTCACTTACAGGAAAAGCCTGACCTTTGCTGTCTGAACACCCAAGACTCATTAGAGGGCGTGGTCGGGGTTCACGTGTTTCTTCTCTCCTTTCGCAGATGGAGAATCGAAGCCTACCAGAGAATGCCTGGACATGAACTTTTCCTTGTAAAAATTTTGCCTGGTGTTCTGATATGTTATTTGAGGCCACTCAGTCGGTCCTAGGCAAATATAGGAAAGCTGTCAAAGGAGTTTTGCAAAGGAAAGAGAACCTCTGTCTTTGTAGCTTTTATTTGTGGAGCTAGAACTGCATAACTGGGTTCATCAAGGTCATCACTGTCATTGCTCCGTGAAGCTGTGAGAGATGATGGATTTGCTGGAAACGAAAGCTTAGCAAACTATTTTTGTTCAGTGCCCATAGTTGGTGATCCAGAAATCTGTAGAATTGGGAATTGATACATGTACCACTAATGGGTTCAAAAATTGTGTATTTACTATTGTGTCTTAAATTTTTTTATTTAGGGGGAAATTATTTTAATCAGATTCTATTTAGCCAAACCACATTTTCTGTTGCATTGTTTTTAAAATCATGGGGACATCATAAAAATATTTTTAACATCTAAATTACAGAGAACATAGAGTGCAAAATGCCAGATTTTAAAATATAATCGAAGCTCTGCATTTTTGTAAAACACAAAATATAAATACTTCCAGCATTTTGGGTTGACCCTTGTATGCCACAGCTCTGCTCTATTTATTATTATTTTGCAAAATAACAACCATTGTAACATTTGATAAAGCATATTTATGAACCTGTTTCTTATTAAGAAAAACACCCATTTTATTACCATTTTCTATCTTTTTCAGAATATTCAAGTTTTTACCTATATGTCTTATAATAAAATAAATAAAATCTTTGGGAAAAAAAAGGCATTCCTAAATGTTTTTCCTCTCCAGGAAGATGATTGTGATCATTTTGGTATAGCTTCCAGAGCAAGCAAATTATAAAGAAACCTACCTATCATTTTATTTCTTCTTTTCATTGGCAATAGCCTAGTAATTATCTGTTTTAAAGAGTATTCCTGACATCTGTCCTTTGGGACGTGATTCACAATAATGCAAAGTGATTTTCAGCTGATACAGTTAGGCAGTATTTGAAGTCACATAAATGCTAAGTTACAATAAAAGAGAGATTGATTTTTACTTTGGTCTGGCAAATTCCTAACTCAACAGATGGGCCTCGCTTTGCTCCCCAAAGGCTCGTGGTCCTAAGCTTGAGTAAAGCATTAGAGGAAATTATAAAGGATTAGGGAGGTAAAAAAGGAAGCTGGTGATTTTCAGCCTGAGATCTAGCCAGGCAAGGCTTTAACCAAATTCTCCCTGTTGACTTTATTACAGCTGGACATTAATACATAGTTGCTTTCCAGTGGCACTGTGTAGCCCTTCTGCTACAGGAGAGGGACTCCCTGTTCACACCCCTGGCCCGCATGTGTACCCTCTTTCACTCTCAACTCCCTCTCCTTCTGAGTTTGTGGTCACACACACACTCACAGTGACAATCATGGGACCTTGCATATTGCCCCGAGTGACACAGTTTTACAAGGGGCTTCTTTTCTGTTCTGTTGCCCTTTCTCCTCCCTTTTCCAAGTTGGGAGCAGAAGTTCCCATCTCAGAACTTGGCGTCTTTGAATTGTGTAAGGAAACAGTACAGGAAAGTGATGAGAGTAAAGACTCAGGTTACGCAGGCTGAGGGGGAATCCTGGCTGTGCCGTTTAACATGCGCGCCTGGAGTAGAGATCCGAGCTTCTTAACTATCACTTTCTCATCTGCAAAATGGGGCTGCTAAAAATACCTGCCTTATAAGGTTGTGAGGTGGATGTCATTCAGCTAGCCACTCTAAAGAGCTCACGAGATGGCGGTTTTCATTGACACGCATCTTCCATTTTGCATCAATTAGTTTTTTTAAAAATTAATTAATTAATTTTAGTTGGAGGCTAATTACCTTACAATATTGTTTTATGTGTCAGTCTCCCCCAGATGAGATGGAAACTCCTTAAAATCAAGAACCACTTCAATCTTTTCCTTTTCACCTCTCTGCTCTCTGTGGTACAGAGCTTTACATACATTGAAGGTTTTAATACCATTTCTTCTTGAATAGTTTCTCCCAGTGGCTCCATGAGGTTGACAGGCCATTTTACAGCAAACAAGGCCAGGGGTAAGTGACTTTCTCAGTTTGTTCAGCTATTAAGTGTCTGGGTTAGGACTGGTGTCCAGCTGTGACGTATTTGCATCTTCTAGAATCTATACACACAGCTCTTCTCATCTCCATTGGCCAGCCCTTCCCCCCGCCCCACACACCACACACTCCACACATAGCATGCCACACCTCCCTTCCACACCCCCCACATGTAACACAAACCACATACACGCACCCCTCCACGTAGCACACACACATAGCATGCACATACAGCAAGCACAGTACACATACCACATACGTACCTGACACGCACACCACACACACACACACACACACACACACACACACACACACACACTCCTTATACTCTTTTCTCCCAATTCAACCTGCCTCCTCACTTATTTCAGATCTCCTTAGATAAACAGCCAACAGCTCCCAAGCGTCTAAGCTTCAGGGCCCGTTGAGGACTGTCGCCCCAGGGCTCCCCCAGCTTGAGCCAGGCACACAGTGCAGGCTGCAGTCCAGTCTGAGAGGTGATTTGGTTCAGTCAAACTGATCTGGGTTTCAAACTGGTTTCATCACTGTGGCTCTGTGACCAGTAGGAACTTGCTCAGCCTCTTCAGCCTCAGTTTGCCCATCTGTGATGTAGGGATAACACCTGCTTCACAAGGTTGCGATGAGAGCAGCGAGCGATCTGCAAAAGTCTTCGCCCCAAGGCAGCTCCCACAGCTGCTGCTCCTGCACAGCATCTTGCCTTCACTCACCCTCAGCTCCTCCAGACATTGCTGGGCGTCCGTGCACCCTCGGATGCCAGGTGTACAGTGATGACTAAGACATTGTCCTGGTCCTCCGAGTCCTCGAGAAAGGAAAATACGACTGTCCTGAAAAGCCAAAGAAGGTGGCATTAGGGATAGGAAGAAAATGAAACTGTGGGCGGGTTATACGTGGAAGGAGCTGGATTTGCTGCCATTAGATATTTTAAATGAAAGAAAACTATTAAAATGATTGGATTTGAGGTGGGAAAATAAATTGGGCTATTAAAAAAAATTCCATTTTGGGAAGTAGGAGCATTGGAGAAAAGTTGGATTTTAAGCAACCTGTCTTTTTGCTCAATACATGAACTACTCAATAAATGGAATGAAGCAGACGATTATGAATTCACTCAGCAAAATCCATGGAGTGCCTACTTGGGCAAGGTGCGGTGGAGGAAACCCAATGGGAGACGGCGGTCTCGCCTTTAAGAAGCCTGTGATATAGTTATGGCATATTTGTGGGAGGTGGGCATGGTGTGAATGAAGACAGCTACACAAAACCTAGACTATGACATAGAAGATAAGAAGGGGCTGCAGACATGTGAGGCAATGCAGTGGGAGCTTGGCTGGTGCAATCATGGAATGCCTCTTGGAGGAAGTGGCATTGCGCTTAGTCTTGAAGACTACTTAACATTTCCACAGGCAAGGCTAGTTAAAAGAAAGAAAAAGGGAGAGGCTGGCCTATGTAAAGAAAATAGCATGAGTAAGAGCAGAGAGGCAGGAAAGAGAAAAATCTGTTTAGAAAAAATAAGAGAAGTCCAGTTTGATCAGGAAATTTCTGGAAGGTGGTTAAAAGTGAAGTGGTTAAATATATGAGTCTTGGAGTCAGAAAAATGTAGTTTCACATTCTGACTTGTTAGCTATAGTGGGTTGTATTCCCCTGCCCCCGCCACAAATCCACATCCAACTTAAAATGCGACCTCATTTGGAAAGAAATTTTTTTTTAGGTGTACTTAGTTAAGGATCTTGAAATGAAACCATTCTGGACTTACGGTGGGCTCTAAATCCAAAGAGTGCTGCCTTCATAAGAGAAAAGAGAGGGAGCGAGATTTGACATGTAGGGAAGGAGGCCGCGTGAAGACAAAAGCAGAGACTGGCCTGACGCTGTGGCCGGCAAGCAATGCCGAGGAACATCTGGGACCAGGAGTTGCAGACGGAAGGAAGGATTCTCCCTAAAGCCTTCTGAGGGAGAATGGCTCTGCTGACATCATCATTTTAGGTTTTTAGCCTCCAGAACTGCAGTAGAATACACTTCCATTGTTTTAAGCCAACAAGTTTCTGGTAACGTCAGCAACCCTAGGGAAATGAAATGCATTGGGTTATTTCGGGCAATGTAGCCTCTATAAGCCTCCATTTCTTCATTGGAGAAACAAAGATAATGCCGATCTCAAAGGATTATCATGAGGATTAAATGGAAAGCGCTCAATTTATTGCCTGTCCAAGAGGTAGAAAGTGACTAAACAGGAAGGTAAGAATGGGGCGTCATAGACTATGTCAATTTCCAGGCTGAGAAGTTTGCATTTGGTTCAGAAGACAATGCAGGGATTTGAAGACTGCCAAACAGGGTGTGAGAAGTCAAGTGGCGCTGCTTCAGGACGTGCCCCGGGGGGATTGACCCGGCAGTAACCAGGAGGTATAAGACCACCCACTCCCCACAAGGAGACCTGCGAGGAAGCCGCGGGAGCACCTGGCCTCGTGTACTGAACCCTGTGCAGGGGGACAGAAGCTGTCCAGCAGGAGAGCTGTCGATGTGTGCTCTGCATTGACGAGTGCACGCATCTGGCAGGTTTCCAGGTTTTGTGCAGGGAGTGCTCCCAGCGCAACGAGGCCTGATACCTACAACAGCCAGACAGCAGTCCAAATACAAGCAGAGACTAGGAGAAGAGGGCGGCAGAGCAGGCGGGGAGCGCCGGGTTACCAGATGATCCTGGGGGAGGGGTGTGGATTCCAACTCTGTGACTACCAAGAAAAGCCATGAAACAAGAGGCCTGAAACCAGCAGTAACTGTCCAGTTTAACTCCTGAAGCGCTGAGGAAATAAATATTGCACACCTGCTTGTCCTGTCGTGTGCCTAGGGAAAAGGATGCAAACCAAGGGCTTGAGGTTTTTAGCCAAGGGGTACTAAAGTACATGCACTTGACTCTGCATGAGCGTGTGTGTGCACGCACATAGGTGTGCCCGTGCATAATAGTGTGTGTGTGAGTGTGTGTGTGTGTGTGTGTGTGTGTGTGTGTTAGGGACAGAGGTGGGAAGGAGACAGCTCACAGTTAAAGGAGTAGAGTCTTGTTGCTGTTCAGTCGCTCAGTCGTGTCCGACTCTTTACAACCCCATGGACTGCAGCACGACAGGCCTCTCTGTCCATCACCAACTCCCGGAGCTCACTTAAACTCATGTCCATCGAGTTGGTGATGCCATCCAATCATCTCATCCTCTGTCACGCCATTCTCCTCCTGTCCTTAAACTTTCCCAGCCTTAGGGTCTTTTCCAATGAGTCGGCTCTTCGCATCAGATGGCCAAAATATTGGAGCTTCAGCCTCAGCATCAGTCCTTGCAATGAATATTCAGGGTTGATTTCCTTTAGGATTGACTGGTTTGATCTTGCTGTCCAAGGGACTCTCAAGAGTCTTCTCCAACAGCACAATTTGAAAGCATCAATTCTTTGGTGCTCAGCCTTCTTTAAGGTTCAACTCTCACATCTGTACATGACTACTGGAAAAACTGGAGTACTGCAATTAAAATAACTTCAAATGTCAACTAGACTCTCATCTTGCTCCACTATTCAGTATATTTCAAAAATACAGCTTCTGTCAATGGTTTTATTTACTTCAGTATTTACAAAGGAAACTAACTATTCAAGAGGTGTGTGCCCTTTCAGAAACTCAAAATGAGTTGTAATTTAAGTTTACTGAGATTGTGGTCAAATAAGTTGAAACAAGATGAGCCTGCAGCTTCTGTGGGGCTGAGGCTTTTAACCACTTGAGTCAAAGTAGAGAAGTTACCTCTCACTGTCAGACTTTAAGAAACATGGAAACTCAAGTGGCCTGAGATGTACTAGATTAGCATTACTTAGAGGCCCCAAGGATGTCATTTGACTTGCAGAAAACTGGCTGCCTTGTGGGTGATTTGAAACAATTTTGGAGGGCACTTTTCTCCTATATATGTTTGTATATGTACAGACCACACGTATTTACACCAGCCTCATTTGAAGACAAACATAATTGTAATATGGATGGCAGATGTTGCAAACTAGATATCTGAGGAGGGAACTATAGCCCTCATGTGAATGTCAGCAAAGGTGCCTTATTAGGAGCACCGCAGACACAGAAAGCACGTTGCAAATACCAGAAAACGGGCAGGCAAAGAGCCGTGAGGAGCGCAACTGATAGCCGGTCAGCTTATTTAATTAAAAACACAATCAGATATATTTGAAAGCAGTACTTTCTGTGTTTTGTAAGCATCAGGCTGGACGAGGCAATGAGGTAGGAGTGGAAATCCTATTTTAAAAAATGCAGAGGAAATTGCCTGTGATTCATCTATTTGATGGTAAGATGGAGCTGGTGGCTGGCCATAGTGTGGTTCAATATTTGGAAACAGCAAGTGAGGAGCTTGGCTTATCTGAGGAATGATGGGGCAAAAGTAATTCTGAGCTGAGATGGAAAAAAACAAGTGCAAACAGGGCCTCCAGATGGCTTTCAGACGAGACCTGCCACATCATGAACGTGCCTGCCCCCTCCTCCCCCGGTGAAACAGTCCAGCAGCTGGGTGGTCACCCCAAGTGCATCCTCGCCCAGTGCTGGGTGAGGGCACATCTTAACTTTGCTTTGTGAAATATCGGTGTCACGGCCAAGATCATGTTGCCTATAAGCAGGGTGGTAGCGAACCATTATGACTTGGCTGACTTAACATTTCTTAATGCAGCATGGAGCGCTGGATGGTCAACAACAGACCACAAAAATGAACTGGAACACAGAAGTTTGTTATCACAGGTCCAAGAGGAAGTGCAGTGGGCCTTGAAGGGAGGTCCAAGCACGGTGCCCACAGAGCGATAGGACCCTGGGCATAAGTCTTTATTAAAGTCTGAGGATCGAGGGCTTTGGGGTTCCTGTTGCAAGGCCCGATGGGTTAATTCAGACAAGAGAGTGAGGCTTTGATAAGCTCCACAGGGGTCTTATCTAATGGGCGCCGGGGAGGCTGTGCTTGCAAGGGCTGCTGGGAAAGTCACATCAGGAACTTAATTTTGTTTGTGACTCTATGGGCTGTTACTGAGGACATGCGCTTGCATGAGGGCGTTCCTGTCAGCTTACGGCCTCCTGCAGGTCACTAGGTCAAACAAAATGGATGCAGAGGCAGCAATGCCTGGGCATAGAGTATCTTAGCTAAACTCTGGACTCTGGATGTTCATGAGCTCCGTTGGAACCACAGGAGTACATGTGGACCTGTTGACTCCAAAAGATGACTTGAGTTTAGAGTTTGAGAGAGCCTCAGATGGCAGAGGACTCCTCCTTTTTGCACAGAGAGACATTGAGACCCTGAAGGTGTGATTTGCTCAGTGACCCAGTTGGGCCAGAACCCAGGGTTCCAGACCCCAGTTCAATGCTCTTTCCACAAGAGTCACTGCCTTGCCACCTGAGTAAAAAGACTGTCCTGGCTTTCCTAATCATAGCTCAGTTGGTAAAGAATCCATCTGCAATGCAGGAGACCCCAGTTTGATTCCTGGGTCAGGAAGATCCCCTGGAGAAGGGATAGGCTACCCATTCCAGGATTCTTGGGCTTCCCTTGTGGCTCAGCTGGTATAGAATCCACCTGCAATGTGGGAGACCTGGGTTTGATCCCTGGGCTGGGAAGACTTCCTGGAGAAGGGAAAGGCTACCCACTTCAGTATTCTGGTCTGGAAAATTCCATGGACTAAGTCCATGCGGTCGCAAAGAGTCGGACACGACTGAGCGACTTTCGCTTCACTTTTTCATTTCAGTGCATCTTAAAATCTTCATGCATAAGATAAGAAAAATACTACCAATCTCACAGTGTTTTTTTAAATTCAAAATTGTTTTAATCTTTTTAAATGGAGTATGGTTGCTTTACAATGCTGTATCAATTCTACTATACAACGTGAATCAGCTGTATGTATCCATATACCTGCTCCCTCTTCAGCCTGCCTCCGTCCACCATCCCACCCCTCTCAAAACTACAGTGAGGTATCACCTCACATTGTCAGAATGGCCATCATCAAAAGGTCTATAAACAGTAAATGCTGGAGAGGCTCTGGAGAAAACCGTCCTACACGGTTGCTGGGAACGTAGATTGGTGCAGCCACTATGAACAGTATGGAGGGTTCTTAAAAAATGAAATGCAGAAACTGCCATATGACCCAGCAATCCTACTCCTGGGCATATAACCCTGAAAAACCACAGTGTTTTTAAGATGACAGAATGAGATAAGTAAAAGTGCCTTGTAATCCCTGAAGAGTCTTCAAACCTCTATAGAGTCATTAAAGTGCTTTGCACATATGAGGTGGCATGAAGCCTTGTTTGCCCATGGATGGCTTCAGCAGTGTCTGAAGGAGAATCACAGGTGGAAGTTGGACCGGCTTGTGTCTCTCAGTGCCCACCCTCAGCGGATACCCCCTCCAGCACCCCAGACAGACACTCACCTACTTTGCTGACTTGTTGGATTGGCCTTGATCACTGTCCCTTGGAATGTCTGAAGCCAGTTAAAGCGCATTAGCAGTTGGGGAAATGCCAACGCCATCCTCTTCTGGCAGCAGCAGGAGGGAACTTGTAATTTGATTTTCTTTATTGTGTCTTTGAGAGTCTCTGTACAGACTGGGCAATGAGAAATGCTATTTTAGGTGTTAAAGATGAGGACATTTGACTCATAAAAATATCAGATTGATAGTGACCTTGTCCATTTCCTTGCTTCTAGGTGGAACAGTGTTCCACCTGACAGATAAATGAGACCCTAGGGTGTCACAGGTGCTTCAGGTTATAACTGTGAGTAAATCACTGCAGACGGTGACTGCAGTCATGAAATTAAAAGACGCTTGCTTCTTGGGAGAAAAGCTATGACCAAGCTAGATAGCATATTAAAAAGCAGAGACATTTCTTTACCAACAAAGGTCCGTCTAGTCAAAGCTAGGGTTTTTCCAGTAATCATGTATGGATGTGAGAGTTGGATTATAAAGAAATCTGAGAGCTGAAGAACTGATGCTTCTGAACTGTTGTGCTGGAGAAGACTTTTGAGGGTCCCTTGGACTGCAAGGAGATCCAACCAGTCCATCCTAAATGAAATCAGTCCTGAATATTCATTGGAAGGACTGATGCTGAAGCTGAAACTCCAATACTTTGGCCACGTGATGTGAAGAACTGACTCATTTGAAAAGACCCTGATGCTGGGAAAGATTGAAATTGGGAAGAGAAGGGGATGACAGAGGATGAGATGGTTGGATGGCATCACCAATGCGATGGACATGAGTTTGAGTAAGCTCCGGGAGAGGGTGATGGACAGGGAGGCCTGGCGTGCTGCAATCCATGGGGTCGCAAGGAGTTACACATAACTGAGCCATTGAACTGAACTGAACTAAACTGAGGGTGTCACAGGTGCTTCGGGTTATAACTGTGAGTATAGGGAAGAAGACAGAAGTGGACACGTGGGATTTACCTCCTTTGTGACTGAGAAGGAAGATGCAGATTGTGCAGCTCCATGAGAGAGTAGCTGAAAACAAAAGATGAACCCATGGTGAGGATGGGTTGCCTAGGTTTGGATGCTGGCTCCCCCTGGGTTATCCCAGCTAGGTAACTTGGTCAGGTAACAGTCTTCATCAGGCTCAGTTTCATCATCAGAAGGGAAAAATCAAGTAAATGAATTAAGATTATCTATTTCTTAGGTTTTTATAGAGAATAATGGAAAAGTGCAGCCTCCTGGTACATGATGCTTAAAGCTTTTAGCAAGGTTTGTTTTCTTTATTCAAATGAAAACCAAGTGCCTCAAAAGACTAGTCCTAGGAGGGAAGTCTGGAAGCAGGGAGGGGCTGTCTAACAGGAGACTCTCCTAGTCTGTTATCCTAAATTGTCATCTTCCCCTTGGCAGTCAATACTACTCTAGAGGGGAGTCCAGCCTGAATGTCCTGGCCAAAGGATGGACCAAACTTCCTGCCACAAAGGAATCACATTCCTTTAGGGCCGAATAATATTCCATTTCATGTATCCACAAATGAATTCTATATTTTCTATATTAGTTCATCTATCATTAGACCCTTGATTGTTTGTACCATTTAGTTATTATGAAAAATACTGTCATGAACATGGGTGTATAAATATCTGTAAGAGTCTGTTTTCAATTCTTTTGAGAAGAAGTGGAATTGCTGGATCTTTTAGTAATTCTATCTTTAATTTTTTGAGAAATCTCCATGCCCTTTTCCACAGTGGCTGCGTCATTTTACATTCCCAAAAGCAATGAATGTACAAGGGTTCTGAGTTCTCCACATTCTTGCCAACACTTCCTATATTATATATTTTTTTGTTAGTAGCCATCCCACTGGGTGTGAAGGAGTATCTCACTGTGGTTTTGATTTGTGTTTCCCTAATGATTAGTGATATTGGAAGTCTTTTCATGTGCTTATTGGCCATTTGGTGGTGGTTTAGTTGCTCAGTCGTGAATGACTCTCTGCGACCCCGTGGACTATAGTCCTCTAGGCTTCTCTGTCCATGGGATTTTCCAGGCAAGAATACTGGCATGGGTTGCCATTTCCTTCTCCATTTACATACTGTTTTTGGAGGAATGTCTATTCAAGTCTTTTGCTGGTTTTTTGATTGGGTTATTTTGAGCTGTAGGAGTTCTTCATATATTCTGAGTATTAATCCCTCATTAGATATATGATTTGCAAATATTTTCTCCCATTTCATGAGTTGTCTTTTTGCTTTGCTTATGGTGTCCTTTGATGCACAAATGTTTTAAATTTTGATGAAATCCGATTTATCTACTTTTTCTTTTGTTGCTTGTGCTTTTGATGTCATATCCAAGAAACTGTTGCCAAACCAGTTTCATTTGCCTGACATCCAGCAAGTCAAATCTAGATGGAGAGGTTTGTAGCAGAGAAAGGATTTGTTCACAAGGCAGCCAAGCGAGGAGTCAGGGAAACAAGTCTCAAGTCCAACTCCTCAAAGGCGAGAGGGCCTTGGAATATTTATGGGCTAAGGAGGTAAAGTGGTCTCAGGAGTGGGGAAAGATGACTGGAGGCAAGAAAATGGTGAAATAACTGGTGTTCGGTGCAGGTGTATCTGAGTTACATTCTTCTTCATAGTATGCACGTTCAGAAAATGGCAGCATTAGCATGATCTAAGGGTGGAGTTTGGGGCCCTCTAATGTCAAAAGGTCATCCATTGGACACTTGCATAGTCTCAGTTGGATGTTGGTCATCTTGATCGGTTTGATCTGAGCAAAACTAGCTCTATGTTCCTGAAAAATGATTCAGCCATTACTATGGAAGCCCATACATCAGAAGTGTTATCTCTAGAGGGGGGTGAGTCATGTGATATATTGTCTAGGCTCCATGAAGCTTGAAGGGTATGTAATTCACAAGAACAATTAAGGTAAGCTTGATTGGTGAAGGCAGGTTTTTGTGGTTATTCAGTGGTGCCCAACTCTTTGCAACCCCAGGGACTGCAGCATGCCAAGCTTCCTTGTCTTTCACCATCTCCTGGAGTTTGCTCAAACTCATGTCCATTGAGTCAATGATGCCATCTAACCATCTCATTCTCTGTCGTCCCCTTCTCCTCCTGCCTTCAGTCTTTCCCAGCATCAGGGTCTTTTCCAGTGAGTTGGCTCTTCACATTAGGTGGCCAAAGTATTAGAGCTTCAGCTTCAGTATCAGTCCTTCCAAAGAATATTCAGTCCTTTCAATGAGTATTCGTGATTTCCTTTAGTACTGACTGGTTTGATCTCGTTGCCATTCAAGGGACTCTCAAGAATTTTCTCTAACATCACAGTTCGAAAGCATCAATTCTTCAGTGCTCAGCCTTCTTTATGGTCCAACTCTCACGGCCATATATGACTACTGGAAAAATCATAGCTATGACCATATAGACCTTTTAGGATATTATTTATTAAGAAAGTTATGGTTTAAAAGATCTAATTGATTACTGCCTTCAGTTTCAAAATCCTTGCTGAATCCAATGTTATGAAACTTTTCTTCTCTATGTTTTCTTCTAAAAGTTTTATAGTTTTAACTCATGTTTGGGTCTTTGATCAATTTTGAGTTAACTTTTGTAGGTGGTGTAAGGTAAAGGTACAACTTCCTTTTTTTTTTTTTTTTTTTTTTTGCAAATGGGAAATAGGTTTCTTGCATCGTCTATAGTTCACTGTTTGCAAGCAACAGAAACTGAGAGGCTAACTATTGGAATCATTCTAGATAGTTCATAGAAATTAAAAGAAGTTCTGAACGGTAAAATCTCTGCAAGTAAAGAATATGGCAGCGACTTAGGAATCTTAGTCACGGACTGTTTCTAATGATGCTGTGATAGGAGAGATGCTGTGATTGGCTCCAAAAATCTTGTGTGTGTGTGCTTCACTGGATATCATATTTGGCTAGGAGGCCTATAAGGGGAAGTGTGTGTGTGTGTGTGTGTGTGTGTGTGTGTGTGTGCTGAGGAAGAGGCAGCATTGTTACTGAATTTTCTCAACAGATAAGATCAGTTGAAATGCAGGGTTTGAATGAGTGGGAGAGAGGGAGGAGGGGGGAAGGGATTCCCCGCAAGAAAACGAGAATGCAGGAGCAAAAGGAAGTGGGAAGGAAAACTGGCTAGGTCAAACAATAGATACTCGCTACCTGTCTTCACTGAAAACTTCTCAGATATTGATTGATATTGCATTGCGAATCTTGAGTAGACAGCAACAGAGTATGCCATGTTTTCCACACCTATTTGTCTAAGATACTTTTCAGTTCAGTTCAGTTCAGTGGCTCAGTCATGTCCGACTTTTTGCGACTCCATGAATCACAGCACGCCAGGCCTCGCTGTCCATCACCAACTCCCAGAATTCACTCAAACTCATGTCCATCGAGTCGATGATGCCATCCAACCATCTCATCCTCTGTCATCCCCTTCTCCTCCTGCCCCCAATGCCTCCCAGCATCAGGGTTTTTAAGTTTATCTTACAGAATTGATGTTCCATAGAACATATTTTGGGAAATGCTTTCACATGCTAATAAAAAGAATTGTGTACTTGTACAATAGCAAGTTCAATCCTGGTTGACTCTTTTCTTCAGTTCGTAAATTAGACACAGCTTACATAAAGAGCAAGGACACACACATCACATACACCAAAGCACTGAGCTGAAGTGGGTCTGGACTTCCCAAGTTTGTGCTGGGAAGCTAGGGGTCAGACTCAAGTAACCCTCTCTCATACACTCACGAGTAAAGATGACTTCGCATAAGCCAAGCAGAAATATCATCCACAGTATTTTCTAGTGTACATATTGTCTGTGTGATGGGAGTACATTTCTCTGTGACACTTTGATGTGAGAAATAACATGTTCCTTAATTTTTAAAAAATAAAATTAAATCTTCGTCTAGCCCTTTCTCAGCAGGACTGGTCTTTCTGGGAGACCACCACTCTTGGATTATTCATGACACCATAGGACTTATTCAAGGCCCAAATAGCTGGTCTCTAGGGATTGGTCATCTTCATCACTGCTGTGCTTTCTGGGTGCCTTCACTGGGTGCTGGTCCCCCTTGTATTGGGCACCGATGCTCTAGGTGGGCTCCTGTGAGGCGCCCCGCCCCCTGTAATGCTCTCTCCACTGACTTTATGCTTCACCTTGGGCTCTCAGTATGGCTTCCCAAATCTCTTAGCATCTGCCTCTGACAAGCAGAGCTAAACCCAAACTCCTCTTGCATGTGGGGTGGTACAATGGAAGGCTGGGGTAGTCCCATGGAAGCCGCATCCCCTCCCCAGGATATGGGATTCCAACCTCATTTGACATGGAGACATTTCTCTTTCTTACTTCAAGGCATCAATACCTCCATCTCCTCCTCCTCTGGTTCTTAGTGATCCAGCAGTTGGGGTAAGGGGAGTGCAGCTCAGTAGTGGAATTTCAGTCTCCTGGGGGTTTTGGAGCTCCCAGGGTGCTATCTTGGAGAAGGTAATGGCGCCCCCTCCAGTACTCTTGCCTGGAGAATCCCATGGATGGAGGAGCCTGGTGGGCTGCAGTTCATGGGGTCACTAAGAGTTGGACACGACTGAGCGACTTCACTTTCACTTTTCACTTTCATGCATTGGAGAAGGAAATAGCAACCCACTCCAGTGTTCTTGCCTGGAGAATCCCAGGAATGGTGGAGCTTGATGGGCTGCCATCTATGGGGTCGCACAGAGTTGGACATGACTGAAGCGACGCAGCAGCAGCAGCAGCAGCAGCAGCAGCAGCAGCAGCAGCAGCAGCAGGGTGCTATCTGCAGGGGTTCTGATTCAGTTCCAGAGAGGTGGGGACCAGAACACACTGTCAGAGAGTCTGATCCAGTACATTTTCTGACCATACCTGATGGGCTGTGTCCTCATCCTGGGGACAAAAACCAGACAAGTCTCCTGGGCAAGGGCAGGGGGTAGAATAGAAAGAGTTCCGTCTTTGGAGATGTCAGAGCTGGGCTCCCAGCTTCCAAAAATGGACAGTATGCTTCTAAAGGAGCAACCTATCAAAACAACCCATATGGTTAAATTTCCATATCCTCATCCAATTTGCCATGACTCACCTCTGTAGATCTGTGTTTTGGAACTCCCCATAAACACAGAGAAGAGAGCCTCTGTGATTCTATCATGTCTCTATTTCTTTGTGTCTCTGTTGAGGCCTGGCAGGTAACGGCAGGACTTTGGCCGAGTGCCTGGGTTGCTAACTCTTAGCTTCTGACAGGCCGCCGGCTTGAAATGGTGGGGTGGGGAGGGGTGTCTGTGTTCATGGGTGTGGCCTGTCTTCCCCAGGGCACAGTTGTGAATCTGTCATTGATTTGGGGATCTTTTGTGACTTTCAGAAGAGGTGTCTATTTTGTTGCCAGCACCCTCTTCTCCAAATTCCATGCAGGCATCCGTATTTCTATTGTTTCATAAATCCTGGTGTTCAAGAAATGAATGGCTGTCCACAAGGACTGTAGCAACCCCCTCAGCTCAGGAAAGGGGGCAGTGATTGCTTTTTAAGTCCAAAACATAAGGCCTGGTGGTCACTTCTATGCTTCAGGATATTTTCCTCTAGAAAGTGGGAGGGTTGGACCAAATCTATTAATTCAAAGATAAACATTTACTGAGCTTGATGATGCTGTCGGCCAGGTGCTGGAGGGATGTGACATTAAATAAAACCTGATGCATGCCTTTGTAATGACGCTTTCCAAGGTCTTCTGACACGGTGGCATTCTGTGAGTCTATGAGCGACGTCTGCTCACAGCAGCCCTCGAACACTGTGATTTCACACGCATTATCACATCTGCACTTGAGATGAGTCACCCTTCCCACTGCATGGGGGTCAAGTGACTTGTCTAAGGATACATCGCTGTGAAGCAACAGGGCTGGATTTGAACCCTGAGTTTCTGTTTCCCAGTCCTGTGCTCTCGGCTCTTTAGCTTGCCGTCTGATTACTCCTTCCTTCCAGATTTTTTTCCACCCGGTGAAATAAGAGCTGTCATTTGCCAAGCGCTTCCTTTGGGTCCTGCTACATGCATTATCTTGTGGAAATCTCACAGCACTGTTACTAGGTAGTTATTATTACTGTCATTTTACAGAGGAGGAAACCAGGGCTCAGAGAGGTTGAGAGCCTTACACAGAGTCACACAGCTTGTCAGTGATGTTGGATCCCAGGTCTGTCTGGGGCTGCTCAACTGTATTGCCTTCTGGGATCATTGAGAGAGAAGACTGGGAAGACCCTGGACCCTGTTCTTTCCTAGAGAATTGAAGGTTGGGCCTTTGTGTCTTCCTTGGTTCCCTCTGGAGAAAACTGAGAAAGCCAGAGGACTTGAGGGAGTTGTGAAGAGGCCTTGGTCAGTGCCCCCTCCTGGGCTGAAGGTCCTGAGTTTGGGGGCTTCATGGGGAAATATGACAGACTTCCAAGACTCCAGAGACATTCCAGGTCTCAGGCCCAGAGGCCTCCGTAGGTGTCAGCTGAAAAGCAGGAGCACCCTGTCGTTTTCCAGGAGGGATGATGCGGACTGGCTGGGGAAGATGCTTCTGGGGTCTTGCAGAAGCAAGGTCCTCCCTCCCCCCTGCCCCGGGCCTGCCATCCTGGGCTCCCTCCACCTACCCTCAGGACCCCAAAAGGCCATTTCTCTTCCTGAAGCCTGCCTGTGGTGCTCCCTTCATCCAGGGCTTGGAGGCTCTGGGGGAAATTAACCTCTAGCCGGGCAGTGCCCTCACCTCAGGGCTTCTGCTTAGCCTCACGGCCTTGTGGGAAGGCTGAAAGTAGTAGAGTGCACTCCAGTAAACAGATGGGGAGTATGTGTGGGCTTAAAGGGGAAGGAACTAGCTCAACTCACTCACCACCAGCAGAAATCAGGCCTGAAGCCTGGACTTGGCTCCCAAGGGCAGGGTGCAGAGCTGGTCCCCAAAACCTGGGGTAACCGTGGCTCACACCTTAGTTTATTTTTTAGGTGCTTAACTCATCTACAACCACCCAGGGAGGGCAGTAGTACTGTCTCCATGCTACAAATGAGGAGCCTCGAGCCTGGAGAGGTTAAATAACTTGCCCAAGACCACTTGGCTGGAGAACTAGGGGAGGATTCAAGCTCAGGACCCTCTGGGTTCCTCCATTGCACCTCCTTGTCCCCTCCCCTCACTGCCACCCTGAGATTTTCCTGACTTCCGGTTCACAGTATATGCATGCCAAGTCGTGTCAGTCACGTTCAACTCTTTGCGACCCCATGGACTGTAGTCCTGCTAGGCTCCTCTGTCCATGGGATTCTCCAGGCAAGGATACTGGAGTGTGTTGCCATGCCCTCCTCCAGGGGATCTTGCCAACCCAGGGATCCAACGCAAGTCTCTTCTGTGTCCTACGTAGAAAGGCGGGTTCTTTACCTCTAGCGCCACCTGTGTTCAGGTTCAAGACCCTGATACTGGGAAAGACTGAAGGCAGGAGGAGAAGGGGACAACAGAGAACAAGATGGTTGGATGGCATTATCCGCTCAATGGACAAGAGTCTGAGCAAACTCTGGGAGATGGTGAAGGACAGGGAGACCTGGAGAGCTGCCATCCATGGGGTCGCAAAGAGTTGGAGATGACTGAGTGACTGAATAACCAGCACCTGGGTTCACAGTAGGGAGCAGTAAACTGGATGTGAGTGAAGCCCGGATGGGTCCTTATGGAGGTTGGCTGGGAACTGGAGGACTAACTACCAACTGATAGTTGACCCTCCAGGCCCTGGATTTTAATTATCAGCAAGCAGCCAAGACAAGCTTAGTTCATTCCTTAGCAACAGGAAGTGTGTGGGATGTGCAGAGGCTTTGGAGGGACCACCAGCAGCTAAAGGGGATTGAGCAGAACTGCCTAGAGACAGTCTACAAGCCGCAGGGCCCGAGGAGACGAGGCTCTGACAGCTGGTGAAGTCACCAGCGGGGGACAGATGCTAATGGACAAAGGTCACGGCCTCCATGGAGCTGGGCATGAGGCATGCATCTGTGAGTCACGGCGGGAGAGACTCACAGGCTTACTCCCAAACCCAGGGACCCGCACCGAGCTGTCACCAGAGCCACCCTCCTCTAAAACACATGATTAATTATGACAAAAGCTTCTTACAAATGGGAGGCTCCACGCTGGGTTTGCAATTAGCATGAAGAGAAGGTGCTTCACGTTCAATTAATTTTTATCTGACCTGCCTGATCTCCCGGCAACAGAGCTTGGCTCCCGCTGCTGTTAAGGATTCGGTTCTCTGCCAGGGCCGGAGAGTGCTGTGGCGCCTTGTCCTCCCGGACTGGAGAGCAGTGTTTGTGAGAGGAGCAAATGGCGCAGATGGGGAATACTGAATGTCACTGTCCTCTGTCCCACCCCCTGGAGAGCTGGGGAGGCCTAAATCGAGCCTGGTGGATTTTTTTTTTTTTTTTAATTTTAAAAATAAATCAGGTGGCACAGGGTTTTTTTCCCCTCAAGAAAGCATATATTTTTTTTTTAGGGGAAAAATTTTCCAGCATCCAGAGATGATGTTGACCCTGTAGTGGCAGAGGGAGCGGGGGAGGGGCACAAGCCCTGGGTTCCTGATGTTTTCTGGGACTTCCTGACTTTGACAGACCCGGGTCTCGGTTTCCCCGTCCCCGGCGCCCCGCGGAGGGTCCGGCTCGCACGCTGGAGAGCGGCAGGCTAGCTCCAGGCCGCGCGCGGGCTCTGAGGGAAAAGTGCCGCCATCTTGGGGCGGAATTGCGTCACCGGAGAGAACAGGGAACGCTAACGTGACCCCGGGCTGGTTTCCGGATCTGAGAGCCCAGTCCTGCCACGTCGTCGTCGTCTTCGGGGAGGACAGGGGTAGGGGTCACAGGAACCCTGAAGCACTGGCTCTTGTTGAAAGCAGGCGGATGGGATGGGGGGAGCCAATGAAATTGTTCACTAGAGAGAAAAATCCCAGGGCTGGTTGGGATGGCGTTTGAATGGAACGCGAGCGTTTGGGTCCCTTTTATTCAACCGGGGTGCAGCGGAATGCCAGCCACATCCTGGGAATCCCGGAAGTTTGGAGTTTCAGGAGCAAGGGTTCAAAACTCTTACTTCCTAATCACATTTTACACAGAAAGCTTGAGTCAGACCTGGTCCCCCCCACCCCCCCCAACCCCGCCTCCTTCCTGTTGAGTCATCCCGGGGAGGTTATTTAACCTTCATACCCTTACAATATGAGGGTAATAAATATCTTCCTGTTAGGGCTGACGTGAGAGTCAGGTGGAATCATGCTGTACCAGCTTACCCAGGGGTTCGCTGTAGGGGTGTCCCGAGGCCTCCAGCCCCGAGAGACTCCCCATTTTCCTTGACATCCCAAAAGCCTTCCGTGAGGTCCAGTCCACAAGCTGTGGCTCCTCCCATCTCCCTTCCTTTATGGCTTTCAGCATTCTTGGGGGAGTTTTGTTTGTCTCCTGATGATTTCTCCCTCTGATTTCCTGTCTCTGCAGAATTTTCAAGCCCTTTCTGCATCTTTCCTGCTGTAACTGACCTTCTGTGACTCAGCACTCTCCTTCGCCTTTAGTTACTAGGAAAATTATCATGAGTCCAGGTGGTTGTGTTTACTGAAGATCTGGGCCTAGTCGGGCCGCATTCAAGAGAGTTTACAACACAGTCCAGAGAACAACCTAAAACTGAGCATCTCAGCCATTCCACAGGCCATCTCACTAGTCATCTGTATCAGTTAGCTATTGCTGCATAATAAATTACCCCCAAACATAGTGGTCACAATTCTGTGCATTGCAACTGAGGATCAGCCATGTAGTTTTTATGGTTTCATCTGAACTCTCATATGGATCATCAGCTACCAGTGGTCAGTTTGCTGTTCCTGGCTGAATTCTCACATGTCTGGGAGCTTGGCTGGGATACATTTGTTCTATTTCACGTGGTCTCTCAACTTGCCACAGTTAGTTGTTCATATGGCAAGTGAGTGGAGGCATACAAGGTTTCTGAGATGTAGGCTTAGAAATGACACTCCCCATTACTTTTACCACATTCTGTTGGTCAAAGCAATTCCTAAAATCAATCCAGATTCAAGTAGGGGAAAATAAATATATTTTTGGATGTGAGGAGCTATAGATCCAGATAGCAAAGGGTGTGGATGGAGGGCAGAGTGAAATATTGTATCCCTGTTTTTCTAATCTCCTGCTCCGTCTTTGCCCCTCAGGGTCTCTCCTATTATCTTATTGTTGGATCTTCAGTCCTTGCTCCTGGGCTGTCTGGATCTCTTTCCAAAGAGATAATTTCTCCCTCTTCAAATCCCTCTTCTGATTTGAAGAAGACTCTGATTTCCTGTGACTTTATTATGCAAAATATTCATTTTTCTTTATTGACAGTGTTTTCTTTTCCAGTCACATTCTCACCAAAAAAAAAAAATGATCCTAAGTGTGTTGATTAAAGTATACCATGGTTCTCAAGCTGGGCATCAGAATTACCTACAATGCTTTAAAAAATTACTGATGTCTTTGGATCCACCCCAGGTCTGGGCTAGGTTTTGGATGTTGGTATTTAAAAAAATTCTATCCAGGTGGTTCTAATATGTAGCTAAGGTTGAAAACCACTGGAATAAACAAAAGCACCATGTATCTCTGAAGTGAATTTTGCTCCTTTAAAATATGGGCATCTTAGAAGCTGGTTTTTTTTGTTTTTTTTTTTTAATGAGCAAATTCCCTCTGCATGTTACACTGTGTAGTGTCCAGTGCATTGAAGGTACTCACTAAATATGAGCTATTATCACTCTTACTATTGCCATCAAGGATAAGACTGTGGTAGTAAGGAATGTGGTTTCTAAAGTCAGACCACTTCACCTCTGTCTGCCTCAGTTTCCTCATTTGTAAAATGAACATAATTAAAATTATTACTTCATTAATATCTACTTACCTCCAGGATTGTTGTGGGGATTAAATGTCTTAATGATTGAACTTCAACACGGAGTAGATGTTCAATAAATGGTGGGTACTATGTAATTATTGTTTTATTATTTCAGCACCCCATTTTACATTTATTTTTTATGAAGCACAGTTTTCTTTCTCTTTGGACAAATTTGTTTCCAAATAAAATATGATGACAATGGATGGGGAGAAGTTTTTTGGTGTAGTTTTACTGGAGCATGCTGGGGTTGAGAAGATACAGAAGAGAGCTTGCTTGGGGAATCTCTCAGCTCTGCCAAGTCTAGATTAGCCATGGCATTAAGAAAATTCTCTGGCAAACTTGGGAATCTTGTTTCTTTTCCAAGCTGAAGTTTTCTTCAGCCCAAACATTCATTTTAATGGAGGCGACTTCAAACTTTGTGCAATTACTTGAGGAGTGCATAATTAGCACATTTAGCTCAGTTCAGATGTCCTGGAGATAATAGATGTGAACGAGGATGTGAGAAGCTGCTAGGAGCCTGGACCAGGTCTGAGTGCCAGCCTGGGTGGTGGGGTGCAGTCAGCAGCACACTGAGGGGGTGGTGGGTGGGACAGAGGACATCTTGAATTCACAAAGAGAGTCAGCAGGGCCCTTTGATGTCTAGAACCACATAAAGGAAAAAGAATCAAGCATATCTAGAGTCACATTGCTGGTGACTGGTAGAGCTCAGACTAGCAGGATTTTAATTGTTACTGTGTCCTTTCTTGTGCCAGGCTTGTGTTGGGTCTTCATCTTTACTACTTCAATTGTATCTCACAGCTTTAGAAAACAGGGAATATTGTCTCCATTTTATAGCTGAGAAAACTGAGGCTTCAAGAAATTACGACATTACTGCAACTAAATTAAAAGTTAGGTCACCATACAGCTAACCTGTGACAACACAGGGCAGTTTAAAGCCATTGGAATGACTTAAAAATTTGTCTATAAAATTTCTATTCCCCTTTCTGAAGAGGCAGAATGATATTAGCTCCACAGTATGATTTTAGGAAGACCCTAAGGGGAGAAAAATTCTTTCCAAAATGTGAAAATCAGAAAACCCAAATCTTCCTTCAGTTTCCTTTCACCTTATTCACTGATATGTGAAAATAAATTAGAGCTTAATTTAAGGTTTTAATTTCTGATACAATGGAATCATTCTTGAAAGAAGTTAAAACTCAACATGACCTGAAAGAGGCAACATAGTATAGGGTAAATGAGCACTGTGATCTCATGTTTCAAAAAACTAATTTGACTTCAAACTTGGCCAGCCCAGTACAAGTCACATATATGGAAAATTCTGGAAGAAAGGGCACAGACAAGATATTTGCTGGAAAGAAGTCCAAATTATAAAATATTTAGAAAATATGAAATTTTATTATTTTCTATATTATACACTAATGCATGTGATATTTTTATGCAAAATGAGATGGGGAAAAAGAAAAGAAAAATCTCAACAGCCTTATTAGTGTCTCATAGGCATAAAAAATTTACAAAATTAGGGTGCCATGTAAGTAGAGTGGTTAAGTCTTTAGACATGGGAGTCATACTTCCTGGTTTCATATCCTGGTAGTATCATGTCACTAGTTGTGTTACTTTGTGTAAGCTTACTTAACTTCTCTGGGCCTATTTCCTTATCGAGAAAATAGTGCTAATGACATATTCCTGCTTCATAATGTTGTTTTGAGATCTGAATGAATTAATGCCTTGCTATCTTCTTCCCAGTGCAGGATTCTCTTAAGAGGAATCGTCTTTGAATTATTGCCTCATTGCAAATAACACATTTTTTTTGAGTTAAGGCAACTGCGTTCCTGGTTTCTGGTTATTATCTTTGCATCAGACTAGGATTACCTCTTGTCGACTTAAATTTACCGCTTGCCCATGATTGCCTTGGCTTTGACTGACTGCCCTTGCATTGTTTTTCACATAAGTCATGATTTGCAGAGCTTTGGCAAATGTGCACTGGCCTACTGTTGCAGCAACAGTGGAGGGGAAGGCAGGATCTCCTATTTCACCCTGCCAGAAGGTGGCCTTGGCAGATCCGCTTGCTCTGGATGTGGCTGTTGTTCACGCTCCACAGATGGGTGTTTTATTTTCGTGTCTGCACCCAGCAAGCTCATGACTCTACCAAGCACTCTTCCTCTTACTCCTGGTCCTCCTGGAGACCAGGCACTGGACTAAAGCAGGAATACGGTTATCTGGGGGCCACAGGGAGAACACAGAGATAGACTGCTTTCCTAGCCCAAATACCAACACAAACTTTTTTTAAAAATTGATTTTTAGTGGAGTATGTGTGCTTACTCAGTCGTGTCCAACTCTTTGTGACCCTTTGGATTATAGCCCATCAGGCTACCCTTTCCATGGGATTTTTCAGGCAAGAATACTGGAGTGGGTTGCCATCTCCTCCTCCAGGGGATCTTCTTGACCCAGGGATTAAACCTGTGTCTTATCTCCTTTGTCTCCTGCATGGCAGGAGTATTCTTTACCTGCTGAGCCATCAGAGTTGATTTAAAATGTTGTGTTTCTGCTGTACAGCAAAGTGAATTCGTTATACATAAACATATACTGACTCTTTTTCAGATTATTTTCCCATATAGGTCATTACAGAGTATTGAGTAGAGTTGCTTATTCTATACAGTAGGCCCTTATTGGTTATGTATTTTATATAGGTAAGTGTAAGTGACAATGTTAGTCGCTCAGTCATGTCCAACCCTTTATGACCCCATGGGATGGTAGCCCATCAGGCTCCTCTGTCCATGGAATTCTCCAGGCAAGAATACTGGAATGGGTTGCTATTCCCTTCTCCAGGGGCTCTTCCCGACCCAGGGATCGAACCCAGATCTTCTGCACTGCAGGCAGATTCTTTACTGTCTGAGCCACCAGGGAAGCCCATTTTATACACAGTAGTTTGTATATGTCAATTCCAATCTCCCAATTTAGTCCCACTCCCCATCCCCCTTCAGTTCAGTTCAGTCACTCAGTCGTGTCCGACTCTTTGCAACCCCATGAATTGCAGCACACCAGGCCTCCTTGTCTATCACCAACTCCCGGAGTTTACTCAGACTCATGTCCATCGAGTCAGTGATGCCATCCAGCCATCTCATCCTCTGTGGTCCCCTTCTCCTCCTGCCCCCAATCCCTCCCAGCATCAGAGTCTTTTCCAATGAGTCAACTCTTCACATGAGGTGGCCAAAGTATTGGAGTCTCAGCTTCAGCATCAGTTCTTCCAATGAACACCCAGGACTGATCTCCTTTAGGATGGACTGGTTGGATCTTCTTGCAGTCCAAGGGACTCTCAAGAGTCATCTCGAACACCATGGTTCAAAAGCACCAATTCTTTGGCACTCAGCTTTCTTTGTATTCCAACTCTCACATCCATACATGATTACTGGAAAAACCCTAGCTTTGACTAGACGGACGTTTGTTGGCAAAGTAATGTCTCTGCTTTTGAATATACTATCTAGGTTGGTCATAACTTTCCTTCCAAGGAGTAAGCATCTTTTAATTTCATGGCTGCAGTCACCATCTGCAGTGATTTTGGAGCCCAGAAAAATGAAGTCTGACATGATTTCCACTGTTTCCCCACCTATTTGCCATGAAGTGATGGGACCAGATGCCATGATCTTCGTTTTCTGAATGTTGAGCTTTAAGCCAACTTTTTCTCTCTCCTCTTTCACTTTCATCAAGAGGCTTTTTAGTTCCTCTTCACTTTCTGCCATAAGGGTGGTGTCATCTGCGTATCTGAGGTTACGCAGATGTGTATCTCCCGGCCATCTTGATTCCAGCTTGTGCTTCTTCCAGCCCAGCGTTTCTCATGATGTACTCTGCATAGAAGTTAAATAAGCAGGGTGACAATATAAGCCTTGACGTACTCCTTTTCCTATTTGGAACCATCCCCCTTGGTCCAACACAAATTTTTATAAGCGAACGGCACACACAATTCTGTTACTATCCTGTTATGTAACTCCAACTCAGTGTTTCACACTCAAAGCACCCAGCCACAAACAAGGGTGATCTGAGCATGAGCTGAAGACAGATGAAGACTTGATATCGGTCACCCAGGCTCTAGAAGGGGCCAGCAAGAGATCAAAGTGCAGCCTTGCGACCGGCTGCCTGCCTCTGAGCAAGCAGTTCTTTGGAATAGCTCTGCCACAAGCCATGAGCAACTGTTGGTCTAAATTTGGGGCTGGCAGAGATAAGAGGCCAGGCAGATGGCCTGGATGAGAGCCTTTCCAGGGGCTCAGTAAGAATCTACAACCGACAATTGTCAACAGAGTGTAATGGACTGGAAATATGGGCATGTCTTGCTAACAAAGGCATCCCCAAATCCCTTTAGAAGAGGGGGTATGGTTTTCAGTCTACAGGCTTGGTTGTTTACCTGAGTGAGTATTCCTCCCCATAAGACCCCTAAACAGAGATGAAATAAGGGAATAGCATGGACTATTGCACACTTACCATCACAGGTTTCTTCTGTTGGAAGCATTTTTCTGATCTTCTTTCTTCCCTTACCTCTTGGGCGCATGAAGAGAAATCACAAGTCATGTGGAGGCTAAAGACTCCAAATTTAGGTTCAAATTTGGGTTCTTCTATTAGCTGATGGATGCTGGGGCAAGTCACTTAACTGAAGAGTTTGTGGAAATGGGGATATAGAGATATTTACCTCACAGATGCTAAAAAAAAGCATCTTAGATAAATAGTGCCTGTTTTCTGAATCAATGGATTATTTTTCTCGTGAAAGAAGAAAATAAATCATATCTTGAAATTTATATGCTGATGGTCTCATCAGACAAGTAATCTCTTTGGAGGGCTCCAGAAGACCCCTGGTGCTTGGTGCTATGACCTAGGTACTTCCTTCCTCACTTTGTGATGAATCATGATCAAGTGTGCGTGTGCCTGTGTGTGTGTAAGAGAGAGAGATTGTGACAGTTAAGGGACAACTTGGCTGTACTGTGCCCAGATATCTTGTCAAACATATATGCTTCTGTGAGATTGTTTTGAGATGGGGACAGGGAGGCCTGGCGTGCTGCAGTTCATGGGGTCGCAAAGAGTCGGACACGACTGTGCGACTGAACTGAACTGAACTAAAATTGAAATTAGTGAGCTCAAATAAAGGAGATTGCTTTCCCTAGTGTGGTCAGCCTTACTCAATCAGTTGAAGGCCTGAGTAAAACAAGACTGATTTCCCTGGGTCAAGCATGAATTCTGTCAGTCAATTGCCTTTGGACTTGAACTGGAACATTAGCTCTTCCTGATTTTCCAGCCTGCTGACCCACCTTGCAGATTTTGGGTTTGCCAGAGTCATAATTGCATGAGCCAATTTTTTTTTAAAAAGAAGTCTTTCTGTTGGTTCTACTTCCTTGGAGAACCGTGACTGATTCTGGTGAGACAAGAGTATCAGCATGCTCTGCTGGCTTATATCATCTGAGAGACTTCACTTGACAAACCTGCTCATAGCGCTTTTTTCCACAAAGATTCTGCATTTTAGAAATCCTGTAGTGTTTTTGTCTTGTGCCTGCGTTTCATTATTTTCTTATTTGGGATAAATTAAAAGCATAAAACAGGGAATACCATGGTCATTACTAGACTGTACTATGTTCAAGGGAATCTTAATTCAAACTAAGACCAAAGACACACACCCACTCCTCTTCTGAAGACAAAATAAAAGACAATACAAGATAGTTTCTGTCAACGTAATTCTATTATCAGGACCTACAAAGCAAGGATCATTTTAATAATTATGATAGTAATAACAGTAGCTGACTCTTAGAAAGAAAATGAAAGTGAAAGTCACTCAGTCCGTTCCAACTCTGTGACTCCAAGGACTATATGGTCCATGGAATTCTCCAGGCCAGAATACTGGAGTGGGTAGCTTTTCCCTTCTCCAGGGGATCTTCCCAACCCAGGGATCGAACCCAGGTCTCCCACATCGCAAGCAGATACCAGCTGAGCCACAAGGGAAGCCCGATACATAGAAGCCCTGGCCAATTATTGGGCATATATAAGAATTTACATATATTATTTCCTTAAACATGATAATAGTGGTGGGAAGCCTTCCCAAATGTACTGGAGAATCACTACAAGCCCCTAAATTTTAGTGTCTAATTTCTCCTTACAAATGATGCATTTCTTTGAATTTTATTTAATTATTTTTAAGTTTTGACGTGCTGGGGCTTCGTTGCTGTGTGTGGGCTTTCTCTAGTTGCAGTGAGTGAGGGCTGCTCTAGCTGTGTGTGGACTTCTCATTTAGGGGCTGCTCTTGTTGCTGAGCTCTAGGACACTCGAGGCTCTGGGACACTCGGGCTTCAGTAGCTGTGACGTGTGGGCTTGGTTGCCCTGAGACATGTAGGATCTTTCTGGAACAGGGATCAAAACTGTGTCTCTTATATTGGCAGGTGGATTCCTAACCACTGCACCTCCAGGGAAGTCCTAAATGATACATTTTGAAAGGACTATTTCTTGGTTATTTTCTACCAGATTTGTTCCATTCAGTTTTATCTGTCTTCAACTCTTCATGTGGTAGAATAACTATGTACTGTGGAGGCCGTATTTATCATTATCCAATGGCAGAAAAGCCAGCATGGTCAGAGAGCATGTTTATTCTGGGTAATCATGTATTCTGGTTATATAGATTTCACATAACCATATGTGGCTGAAAAGTTCGTAGATACATTTAATTCAACAGGATATATTTATTGCTCTGCCTCTGGAATGTAATAGCATTTTGGTGGGTCATAAACCTCTTGAGGATATCTTTCTGCCTCTGGGTCATCTTCACAATCATCAGTTCTCGCTGTATGTATCATTACTTTCTGTTATTTTTTTTAAAATTGGAGTATAGTTGCTTACAACATTGTGTTACCTTCTGCTGTACAATGAAATGAGTCAGCTCTATGCATACACATATCCCTTCCCCGTTAGAGCCCTCTCCCTGCCTGCCCCCATCCCCACCATCTAGGGCACCACAGAGCGCCAGGCTGAGCCCCATGTACTACACGGCAGCTTCCCATGTGTGTCCGTTTTCACACACGGCAGTGCACTACCTGCTAATCAGCAGGACGCTAAATAAATGAGCCTTTACTGCAATACTTGCCATGAACGGCAATGGCTGCATGTGTCTATAAATTATCATTTGTGGTCAATTTATTTTAAAGTGATAGAAGGTGATAGGAAAAGGAGCTGTGAAACATACCTTCTCCTTCCTCAGTGCCCACCAGCCCCTGCCGGGTTTCCTGGCTGTTTTTGTCCTGGATTTGCTGCCCAGATAAGCGACAGAGGCATCAGTTGTCTTCTGAACTCATTCGCCTTTGGTAACAGGTCTTCATCCTTTCCCTGATGGTGCTGTTGTCCTTATTTCAGTGGGCAGGATTTTCACCCAGGAAATGCTCTGGGCATTGGTGCCCACAAAATGCCACCTGCGGCCTGCCAAACCCAGGCAGTGGGGGAGGCTTTTGAAGGCAGAATTTCCTAAGTTAGAGGGCAAATGAAGTCACTTGCTGGCTGTGTGATCCTGAGAGAATAACTCAACCTCTCTGAGCCTCCTTTTTCTTACCTGTAAAAGTGTGGTGGTAATGCCTGTGCTATGGGAGAGGGGAGACTGGAATGATTCACGGAGGAAATGAATATGAAATGCTTAGTACTTGGTCTGGAATGATAATTCATGAATGGCAGTGGATCTAATTGCTTGTAACCCTGCCATCAGCTCAGATTTCTCTGACCATTGGAGACACAGAATCTCAAATCACGCTGTGAAAGGCTAGAGACACCTCCAAGATACCTGCAGATGACTGAGACCTAACCTCAAGTCGGACAACCTGCCCCTTCCTTCTGCACCCCTTTTGCTTCCAGGTCACCAGCTCCTGTGTCTACACATGTGCTACTTGCGTTTCATGCTGTGCCTACTGGCCAAGATCCTTATATCCTTGAGATGCTAGCAAAGGAGAACAGTTCTTATGTTTCAGTACTTTTTGTAGTGCCCTAAGCTCCAAATTTACCTTCCAGTTCAGGAGGCTTCATTTACATTTTCTGAAAGACCAGATTCAGAATGTGAAACTAGAGGGCCAGCACATGGTGTTATGGTGAAACAGTGTCTTCTCTGGAAACTGTCCAATTGAGAATGTGCTCAACACTGTCTCTACAGAAATAAATGCCTCGATGGTTTGAACAACAACAACAACAAAAAAAACACCACTCACTGCTTATTGACCCAGCTCCTTTGCTCAAAACAAGGATAAGAAATTAGGGAAAGTCAGAGTGTACGTGTGTGGATGTGTAACTAAAGAGTTCTCACTTTAAAGTTTACTAATAGAACATGTCAAAATCAACAAAAATAGAATAATGTAATAAACTCCCATCTGCCATCATTGCCCACTTGCTTTGGTACTTAGCTTGTGCCTAGTCTTGTTTCATTTCTGCTGCCCTGTACCACACTACCTTCCCTTACAACCAGAATGGATTCTTACAAAGCACATCTAAGACAGCAAATCACTTCATGCATAACTCAGTACATATCGCTAAATAAGAACCCTTAAAGAACTGAAACCACATAACCATTTTCACACCCCAAAATGGAATTTACCTATTTTCATAATTAAAAAAAAAAAAGAATTGGTTTGGGGAATTCCCTGGCAGTCCAGTGGTTAGGACTCTGAACTATTACTGACCTGGGTTCGATGCCTGGTTGGGGAGCTAAAATCTCCCATGCTGCATGAAAAAACAAGACCACAGCAGAGAATTGGTCCATGCCTTCTCTCAATTTTCTTTTAATCTATAACTGTTCCATCTTTTTTCCTTTTCAATTTGTACATGGAAGAAACAGAGTCATCTGTCCCATAGTATTTCACGTTTTCTATTTTGCAACTCTGAGTGACATTTCATCTGTAACCTGTTCCTCTCACCAGCATTTCCTGTAGACTAATTCTTTAGACCTACAGTCTAGAGTGGAAAGCTTGATCTGCTTTAGATACAATTTTCTATCAAGAAATCTTCATGAGCGTACCTCTTTCAGGGGGCAGTGGTGCGACATGTCGTCTGTTTGCTGTAGTTCATCATTTTTGATAGACTCATTTTTCACTAGGGGTTGCAAAATGAAAATAGTCTAATTCTATCATTCCTTCATTGATTTGATGGAAGTCTTCTCTAAAGAGAAACTTTCCCTTAAAACTCTTTGGTTACCCCAAGATAGAGTTTGCACAGTAAGGGCAGATTAAGTCCTTTATTCTTATCTATTCAGAATGAGGACTTGGTTCTCAGTCATCCTCCAAGGGGGATCAATGAGTTTTTGTTGTTGACTATAATTATAGCCTCATGGATTTAAACATGTTTGATGTGTTTCAGTTCATTTCAGTCATTTTTTGCCTCTGAGAGCCTCTTTCTGTTTGTTGAATTCTGTGAATACAACTCCAGTGGGTTTTGACAACTTCGTTGCTGTCCGTTATGACAAATGTTCTAGGTACATTTTGTACATTTCCTGCTCTAGACCAAGAGTCAGCAATTTCTTCAAGGAGATTTAGCTCCTTTTGTGAGAAATGATGTTTAAAGATCACAAGCTGGCTTTAGGGCTGCTCATTGCTTATGAGCTGGTCATTGTTTCTAGGCTGTTTCAGTGGACAGAATGATAAAAATTATTTAGGAGAGAATATATCATGAGTTCCTGCTAAAATTTTGAATTTGGACTTAGTATTGCAGGACTTCTGTTTAACTTCTTTGATTTTGTATTTGTATATTTTTGCTCTTCTGCCTAAAATCATGACTTCAAGCAGTGTTAATATAATTACTTTGGCTTTACTATCTGTGTTTCAGAATGATGATATTAATATCATTGCTAGCAGAATGATTTCTGAAAACAGTTTAAGATTTTTAAGGTGATTTTTGTCCTTAGGATCTAAACCACCAGGTTCACAGTGATACTGCTGTTTTTAAATCATTTGAATTATTTCCTCTCAGGCTATGCTACTCATTCAATACATAGAGAAGTTTGTTTGTTTCATTTGCTTTCCATTTAAGAGTAGCTTTCTTTTAATTTTGACCTAAGGTTGTTTTGTAGTTATGTAAAGAATTTGCATGGTTCTAAAGGAGATCAGCCCTGGGATTTCTTTGGAAGGAATGATGCTAAAGCTGAAACTCCAGTACTTTGGCCACCTCATGCGAAGAGTTGACTCATTGGAAAAGACTCTGATGCTGTGAGGGATTGGGAGCAGGAGGAGAAGGTGATGACAGAGGATGAGATGGCTGGATGGCATCACTGACTCGATGGACATGAATCTGAGGGAACTCCGGGAGTTGGTGATGGACAGGGAGGCCTGGCGTGCTGCCAGGACACGACTGAGCGACTGAACTGAACTGAATGTCAAATCTATACAGTCAGTTATATTCAGAGCAGTTCTAGCTTCTGTTCTTATTCTCTCCACTTTGATCTCTAGCTTCCCCTATGATAACTATTAAACAAATGTGCTTTATCCTTCTATTTTCTAAAGTATAAGTAAATGTATATCTGTATGTGTTTATATACGTGCATAATTATATATATATACAAGTATATGAATTTGTATCTTCCCCTTCTTCAGTGTTAGATAAATGGTTCAGTTCAGTTCAGTTCAGTCACTCAGTTGTGTCCAACTCTTTGCAACCCCATGGACTGCAGCACTCCAGGCTTCCCTGTCTATCACCAGCTCCCAGAGCTTGCTCAAATTCATGTCCAATGAGTTGGTGATGCCATCCAACCATCTTATCCTCTGTTGTCCCCTTTTCCTCCTGCCTTCAATATTCCCTAGCATCAGGGTCTTTTCCAATGAGTCAGTTCTTCCCATCAGGTGGCCAAAGTACTGGAGTTTCAGCTTCAGCATCAGTCCTTCCAATAAGTACTCAGGACTGATTTCCTTTAGGATGTACTGGTTGGATCTCCTTGCAACCCAAGGAACTCTCAAGAATCTTTTCCAACACCACAGCTCAACAGCATCGATTCTTCAGTGCTCAGCTTTCTTTATGGTCCAACTCTTACATCCATATATGACTACTGGAAAAACCATGGCTTTGACTAGATGGACCTTTGTTGGCAAAGTGTCTCTGCTTTTTAATATGCTGTCTAGGTTGGTTATAGCTTTCCTTCCAAGGAGCAAGTGTCTTTTAATTTCAGGGCTGCAGTCACCATCTGTAGTGATTTTGGAGCCCCCCAAAATAAAGTTTCTCACTGTTTCCCCATCTATTACCATGAAGTGATGGGACCGGGTGCCATGATTTTAGTTTTTTGAATGTTGAGTTTTAAGCCAGATTTTTCACTCTCCTCTTTCACTTTCATTAAGAGGCTCTTTAGTTCCTCTTCACTTTCTGCCATAAGGGTGGTGTCATCTGCATATCTGAGGTTATTGATATTTCTCCCACCAATCTTGATTCCAGCTTGTGCTTCATCCAGCCTAGCATTTCATATGATGTACTCTGCATAGAAGTTAAATAAGCAAGGTGAAAATATACAGCCTTGACGTACTCCTTTCCTGATTTGGAATCAGTCCATTGTTCCATGCCTGGTTCCAACTGCTGCTTCTTGACCTGCATACAGATATCTCAGGAGGCAGGAAAGGTGGTCTAGTATTCTCATCTCTTTAGAATTTTCCACAATTTGTTGTGATCCACACATCAAAGGCTTTGGCGTAGTCAGTAAAGCAGAAGTAGATGTTTTCCTGGAACTCTCTTGCTTTTTCTATAATCCAACAGATGTTGACAATTTGATCTCTGGTTCCTCGGCCTTTTCTAAATCTAGCTTGAACATCTGGAAGTTCACAGTTCATGTACTGTTGAAACCTGCCTTGGAGAATTTTGAACATTACTTTGCTAGCATGTGAGATGAGTGTAATTGTGCGGTAGTTTGAACATTCTTTGGCATTGCCTTTCTTTGGGATTGGAATGGAACCTGACCTTTTCCAGACCTGTGGCCGCTGCTGAGTTTTCCAAATTTGCTGGCATATTGAGTGCAGCACTTTCACAGCATCATCTTTTAGGACTTGAAATAGCTCAGCTGGAATTCCATCACCTCCACTAGCTTTGTTGGTAGTGATGTTTCCTAAGGCCCACTTGACTTCTGACTCCAGAATGTCTGGCTCTAGGTGAGTAATGGTAGCCTACTATTAAATATATACACTTTCTTTTGGTTTTCAGTTCAGTTCCGATCAGTTCAGTCGTTCAGTGTGTCTGACTCTTTGCGACCCCATGAATTGCAGCACACCAGGCCTCCCTGTCCATCACCAACTCCCAGAGTTCACTCAGACTCACGTCCATCGAGTCAGTGATGCCATCCAGCCATTTCATCCTCTGTCGTCCCCTTCTCCTCCTGCCCCCAATCCCTCCCACCATCAGAGTCTTTTCCAATGAGTCAAATCTTCACATGAGGTGGCCAAAGTACTGGAATTTCAGCTTTAGCATCATTCCTTCCAAAGAAATCCCAGGGTTGATCTCCTTCAGAATGGACTGGTTGGATCTCCTTGCAGTCCAAGGGACTCTCAAGAGTCTTCTCCAACACCACAGTTCAAAAGCATCAATTCTTCAGTGCTCAGCTTTCTTCGCAGTCCTTATTTTATTTTAAACTTTTTATTTTGTATTGAGGTATAGCCAATTAACAACAATGTTGTGATAGTTTCAGGTGAACTGTGAAGGGACTTAGCCATATATATAGATATATCCCTTCTTCCCCAAACTCCCCTCCCATCCAGGCTGCCGCAAGACATCGAGCAGAGTTCTATGTGCTCTACAGTAGGTCCTTGTTGATTAACCATTTTCAATATAGCAGTGTCCTGGGTAGCAGCAGCCAAGCAAAGACTCAGCTGCTTGGTTACAGCCTGAAAGTCAGGCTCTCAGTTGTTGAATTTTCAACTCATGAACTTCTGTCGTTCAGAGAGCAAAAGTTTCTCAAAATTGTCTACCACAAACAAGCAATGTTAAGAATAACTTTCATGGTGCCTCTTCAGACCCTAGCACAAACAATGTTGGAAAAAGCCTCCAGGAGCCCAACCAGCTCAAAAGTAGAAGAGCTGCTGTTCGCTGGATGCCAGTCAGGCAGAGAGAAAAGCTGGTGTAATTTGATGAATTGAGAAGCTTGGCCTATAGTCCAGGTGATGCAGGATCATTTGACCTCTAGTAGAGTTGACCAGAAGTCTACTTCTAGGCAAGACCACTATTTCTTTTTTCCTAAGAAGTCAGTTTGAATGCTCTAGGGTGAGGGATCAGGTCATGTGTTTCAAGGGAAGCACAGATGGAACAAAGCTGGACATGAGCTGTTAATTGCTAAAGCTGGAGGTTGGTACATGTGTTCATTACATTAATCTCTCTACTTCTGTTTATGTTTAAATTTTTCCACTGCGAAATGTCACAATAAGAGAATTCAAGTCACACACACACACACACACAACCTGACTGAAGCATTTGTTATCCAACCATAGACTACAGATACTCCTGTGAGCCTTCTACATCAATCCTTGAATTAAATTAATCACCAGCAGAAAGATTATCCTAGATGGACCTCATTAATTTAAATTCCAGTGGAAATTTAAATTTTTTTAAATTTAAACTTTTTACTAAGTTACTTTTTCATGTTATATCCTTTGATTTTATCAATGGTGGATGTAAGAGATATCCCTATAGAGAATGTACATCTTTTATACAGTCATGCAAAAAGATATTACATTGTTGGATATACACTCTAGAATTGAGGTTTAATCTGATTCAGGTATATTTTCCCAGGAATAATCCTGTATAAATGGGATTGCATACTTCTACCAGAAGACATCTAGTGACCAATTTGCCAGCTTGTGATGGGACAGTCTAGTCTTTACCTAGACTCATTATTTCACTAGGCATTTGCAAAATGATAACATTCAGATTATATCATTGTCACTTCATTTGTTTGCTACAAGACATCTATAAGAGAAACTTTTTCTTATGACCCTAGAGTTCCTCTTCTCACAGAATGGCTGGCATGCTTTAAGCCTGGAAAAATGCTAAGAGTGGTTACCACCTTCCTCAACCTCAGCAGAACCTTAGTAAACTTCTGAAATGGAGAGGATGGCATTTGGACAGAGAAGTCTGGATGAACTCATATAAATATGTCATGGAGGGAATACAGAAGTAGATGAATAAACAGGGCTGGTTTAACATTGCCTGCTTCAACATTAGTGAGTTTGCCCAAAGTAACAGTTTTGGCTTTGATATAAGTTCTCTAGAACTTTTTTAAACTATGTGAAACAGTTAGTTGTATACTAAGTCCTCTTCTGTTTGGTTGAGCCACTCAAGTCGAAGTAATAGGAGAAAGGATGTGGTCCTGGTGTCCAGGGTAGAAGCTGTGACTAGGACATCTCTATAAATCAGGAGCAGTGTTCACAATGACAAAGATCCTGAGTTATTTGAATCCAACTCTTAGCTCTGTAACCACCAGTTATGTGTCTATGAACAAGTTATTTGACTTCTTTGAACCTCAGTTTCTGTAATTGGGGTTGGAGACTGTGATCTGCCTTACAGTCTTGCGTGCATTAGAGATAAGATAAGCCAAGCACTTTGCCCAGCATCTGGCATAGAATAGACCTCATCATCATTTAGAAGTAATTCAGAAAAAGGCAAACAACATATGATACCACTTATATGTGGAATCTAAAATATGACACAAACGAACTCATCTACGAAACAGAAGCAAACTCACAGACACAGACAATAGTCTTGTGGTTGCCAAGGGGGAGGTGGGGTGGGAGAGGGACGGACTGAAAGTTTGGTGGGGGGATTGGTGGAGGGAGAAGGCATAAGTAAACAAATAAATGGAAGAAAGACAAAGGAACTGCTTAATGATCAGACTAAATAGTTAAGTCGGAATTGGGGACCATCCCTAAATTCAGGACTGAACACATTAGGTGGCAAAACAACTTCTGGAGCAATCACATGGGCTACATCTAAAAACTGTGCAAAGTTCCTACTGGGGAGAATTGTATGTCCACCAAATCCAAAGACGTTGCTGCAGGTTTATAAAGTCAGGGCAACTCTCTAGTCAGCTACCAGTAGAAATCAGTTCTCACTGCACTTTCAGAAGCCATTTGGTGAGAAATATGTCCAAATGGTGTCCGCTGAGATGCCTAATGACTTATTTCAAGCTTTCTCACTGATGTTTGCTGTATTGTAGCTTTTAAAATAGAAACTTAAATGAGAATTTGAACTTAGCTTTCTGTGGCTTCCTTTGTTGGTTTGCTTATTAACGACACCAATTTTAGTTTCCTAGCAGCCTTTGCAATACCACGAGATTAGGGTGATTAAGCCTTCTAGGCTTGTGGTCAGTTCAGTTCAGTTCAGTCGCTCAGTCATGTCCGACTCTTTGCGACCCCATGAATCACAGCACGCCAGGCCTCCCTGTCCATCACCAACACCTGGAGTTTACTCAAACTCATGTCCATCAAGTCAGTGATGCCATCCAGCCATCTCATCCTCTGTCGTCCCTTTCTCCTGGCCCCAATCCCTCCCAGCATCAGAGTCTTTTCCGATGAGTCAATTCTTCTCATGAGGTGGAGTTTCAGCTTTAGAATCAGTCCTTCCAAAGAACATACAGGACTGATCTCCTTTAGAATGGACTGGTTGGATATCCTTGCAGTCCAAGGGACTCTCAAGAGTCTTCTCCAACCCCAGGCTTGTGGTAGATGAGGCTAATTGCTGTTGGTTCCTGGTCTGAGTGAGGTTGGGAGGCAAATGGCAAAACACCCAGCAATGGAGAGGATGTTCAGTTATTGGGGGAAGGGGCTTCCCAGGTGGCTCACCGGTAAAGAATCCACCTGCCAAGCAGGAGATGGTGATTGGATCCCTGGGTCCGGAAGATCCCCTGGAGAAGGAAGTGGCAACCCATTCTGTATTCTTGCCTGGAAATGCCCACGGACAGAGGAGCCTAGCCTGCTGCAGTCCAGGGGGCTGCAAAAGAATCAGACGGGACTGAGCGACTAAACAATGAACAACATGTAGAAAGCCTAGGAAGTCAGGGATAATTGATTGACCGCTGGGGCAAAGTGCACCTGGCCTCGTGTCTAATTCTTTGAACAATATTGGCTGCTGGGCTGGGCTGGTTTGAGCTGAACTCCAGTAAAGCTAACCACTTCCTCATTAGCTCTGAGACAGGGTGACCTTCCTCCAGACCAGCTGAGAGAGAGACTGGATCCAAGTTGGCCAGGTGATGCTCTGACTCCATGCTGAGAAAGGTCAGGGGGATGTCTAAGAGGATACCAGCTGGGGAGGAGATCTGGGTGGAATGTGCTCTAGGGGGTAAAGTAGTTGGTGTTATCTGGGAATGGAAATGACACCAGGGCAGGTTTCGCGGCCGGGGCAGGATTCCCAGGGAAGGAGCTCTCAGAAAACGTGGGGCGAACGGACAGCTGGTGGGAATGTTGTTGGGGTGGGAGTGTGGATGTTTGGGCTGCGGTTCTGTGAGCTGATGCATCTAAGCTGCCTCTGATTCTGGTGCCTGGTGGATAAGTAGAGCCGCATAGGAGAGGCACCCTGCGGGTTATTAAAGGCTCTCAGCCCTGAGTAGCTATGAAGTGCTCTGATATATATATATATATATATATATTTTTTTTTTTTTTTAAAATTCACACCTGGACTCAAGCCTTGGTGAGTCGATTTTTATCTTCTTTTTTTTTTCTTGGTTTCTTTATTTGCAAAGTAATAAAAATAATGACCTCACAGCATTGTTGTGAGGATGTTATGCTGAGACCAGTTAGGAAAGTGCCTGACAAAGGGCAGGCCTTGGATCAGTGAGTCTCAAGCTCAGCTGAGCCTTTGGTACCAAGGAGAACATAGAAATGGCTGTTGTCAGATCATCAAACACCAACCCAGTTAGAATCACTTTGCTTCTGTGCAGCCAAGGTTAAGAAGCTCAGTACTAAAAATTAATTGTTTTCAGAAAGCTCAGAGGATAGAAAAGAGCGGTGGTTTTTGGTTAACTTTTAGTCAAGTCCTGTGTTGTTAACTGTGATTAGTTTTCTTTTGTATAAAGTGGTAACTTGGAGAAGGTACAGCCACCTCTGTCTTGTAAATCAATCTGATTGGATATAGTGCTGGTTCTAGGCAATCTCCTTTGCTTCTCATGCTTAGGAGTGGAACTGGGAAGATATGGGAGTAAAATAGTCTCTTTGAAGCCTTGCCTCTGGGACTCACTGGACAAGACCACAGGGTTTGAAATAGGGGCACAGTGTGAGTGGGATTCCGACAGTTTAATCAAAGACGGTCTGTGGGGCCTCCCCCATGCTTTGTGAGGGGACCTGGCATTACCTGAGTGCTCATTGGTGACCCCCAAGAATCCTTCCCCAGTGGCTTCCCTCTGTCCTCCTCCTTCAGGCTTCTCCTGAAGAAGAGCAAAGTGGATCTTAGGTGTGAGATTTCATTCCTGGGTTTTCTCCTGTAGCAACTGGGGAATTTCAGGCTTAAGATGACAGAGCTTTTCCAGAAATTCTCCTGCATAATTACTGTGTGCGTACGTGACCCTAGGCTTAATATTACCCTGAGCCAGAAGACCAAAGAAAGAAAAAAATTTCTGTTTTGTTTTCCGAGTTACTAGATTTGGTCATGTCGAAAGAAAATAGACTTCCCTTTTTGGGGGCCAGTGAATTCAAAGAGTTTCTCTAGTGCTGAACTGACTGACCTGAAGCTCTAGGAGAGAGACAGAAAGGCCTGTGGTCACCTGGTCCTCTTTTCCTTCCTTCTTTGCTCAGGGCAGAGAACTTTCAAGAATGGAAATGTTCTTATATACACTTTTAAAAGTAAAACATAGAAGATGAGATCAAATAATAAGTAAAATAAGCAAAACAAATATATTTAGGTAAGACTAACATGATTAAAACCCCTCAAATCATCTATGATACTAGAACACGATGAATTTGTTTTGAAGTTCCTGGTTTGAGGTAACTGGAAATGTTTAAGCCTGTGTCTTGTATTTCATATCAGGGTGAGTTTGGCTGCAGGAATTACCTGTTCCTTTTTTTGGTAACAGCTTTACTGAGATAAAAATGAATGTACATAAAAGTTACCAATTTAAAGTACAGAACTCAATAGTTGTTTTTAGTATATTTACAGAATCCTGCAACCGTCACTGCGATGAATTTTAGAACATTTTCATCACTAGGAAAAGAAACCCCATATCCTTTAACATAAACTTCTAACCCCATCGACCCACTCCCTGACCTCAGGCAACCATGAATCTACTTTCTAGCTCTATGAACTTGCCTGTCCTGGGCATTTCACATGAATGGAATCATACAGTGTTTGGCCTTTTTTGTCTGGCTACTTTTACTTCATCTATGTTGTAGCATATGTCAGTTCTCCCTTTCTTTTTGTGGCTAAAGAATACCCTATTACCTGGACACACCACATTTTGTTTCTCCGTTTGTTGGTTGAGTGGACATTTGGTTGTTTTTACTCTTAGTTATTATGCATAATGCTGCCGTGACCATTCATGCACCGATTTTTAAGTGGACGTATGTCATTTTTTTCTTAGATACATACCTAAGAATGACGTTGCTAGGTCAGATGGTTTAAGTTTTTGAGGAAATTTCCAGATTTTTTTTTCCAAAGTGACTTTATCATTTACATTCCCACTGAGTATACAAAGATTCTGATTTCTCTATATCTTCTCCAATACTTGCTGTTATATGTCCTTTTTGTTATAGTTATCTTAATAGGTATAAAGTAGTATCTGATTGTGGTTTTGATTTACACCATACTTATGCCTAATGATGTTGACCATCTTCTCATGTATTTGTTAGCTATTTGAATACCTTCTTTAATAATATCTGTTCTTATCCTTTGTCCATTTCTGATGGATTTTAATCTAGTTATTTTTGAATTCTAAGAGTTTTTTTTTTAATGTGTTCTAGCTACAGTTCCCTTCTCAGATATGTGGTTTACTCTCATCCTGTGGGTGGCCTTTCCACTATTAAAAAAAAATTTTTTTTTTCATTTATTTGGCTGCACTGGGTCTATGTTGCAGCACGTGGAATCTGATTATAGTTGCAGCATGCAAACTCTCAGTGGTGGCACGTGGGATCTGACTCTCTGACCAGGGGTTGAACTCGGGCCCCCTGCGCTGGGAGTGGGAGCTTTAGCCACTGGACCACCAGAGATGCCCCTCACTTTTAACAGTGTTCTTTGAAGCACAAATTCTTAATTTTGATGAAGTCCAATTTGTTTTTCTATTGTTGTTTGTGCTTTTGCTGTTATGTCTAAGAAACCATTGCCAAATCCAAAGACATTCAGATTTACCACTGTTTCCTTCTAAGAGTTTTATAGAGTCCCTAATTTCAGGTCTTTAATCCACTCTGAGTTCATTTTTCTGGATGGTATGATATAGGAGTTTGACGTCATTCCTTTGCATGTAGGTATGCAGTTATTTCATCACCATGTGTTGAAAATACTATTTTTCTCCAGGAAATACTTCTTAAGGACAACATTTTCAGAGGCAATCCCAATGTTTTGTTTTCCCATGAGAAACCCATAAGTAGAGAAAGTAATCCAGAGTTTACTGAGCCCTCGTGTCCAAGTCATGGAGTCCTTCCTAGGCAAGGTTGGTGATTCCCAGGCATATTCACTGCCAGCCTCCTATTTGTACCCGTGACAGGAATTACCAATCAATCACAGCACCCTGGCTAAGGCTTGGTGACTACCAAGGCTAACATGAAGGGGTAGTGTTCCAAGAGGCTGAGTTTGGGAGAGAGTGAAGTGGTGAGATTAATTTTGGATATGTTGAGTTTGTAGTGCATTTGGGACATATAAAGGGAGCTTTGGCAATAATTGGTTGGTGTAAAAAGACTGAAACCCAGGCCAGGGGAGGGATCTATACTGAGAGACTTGAGACTTTGCTGTACAGATGGGAACAGATCCAACCTCCTAGAGTGAGTGACAAGGTGAGATAACCCGGCATTGACCCAAGGAGTCTGGTGAGGCTACAAATGGGACTGCCAGAGACTGGCTCGAGAAGTAGAAAAGAAATCAGAGCAGAGTATTCGCAAATAAACCAAGGATAAAGGGCAGTTCAGGGAAGGCTACTGATAGTGTCACATGTTGTGAGAGATCTGGTAAAGTGCAGCGTTTCTGATTATCAAATGGGGTTGTTATCGCCTTTGTGAGCGCAGCTTCCAGGGGATGCTGGAGGTGGAAACAAGATGCTATAGTCTGAGCATTGAACTGGATGTGAGCCGAGACCAATGCTGGTGAAATCTGGTAAGAGAGACAGAGATCAGACTCAGAAAAGCAACAAGATTATTGCAACTTCTTGGAATTAAGAAAAAAATTTGAGGTCAAATGAAATGTTCAGTAGACTGCGAAAAAAATGTCTGAGGCAAGATAAGCATCTTTGTGTTTGCCAGATTCAGTCTGCATGGATAACATCAACTCAACTGCAGTGTTGTCTGAGACAGGTCCTGCAGAAATGGTGGGGGGAAATTAATATCAAGGACAGACCTTGTTAAAGAATATTTACTTTCAGATAGAGCACAGAATCACTAAGCTGTATTTCTCGGGGAAGGGTCCATGTGATTACTTGCATCAGGAATCCAGAAGGCTTTAAAAAAATATTGATCCCTGGGATGCATCTGTGACCTCCTGAGTCAGGATCTCATCATAGGAGGCCCAGTTTTAATAAACTGCCCATATTTAGAAAGCTCTAGAAAGCATTTGTCCAATCTATGTCTGATGTGGATACTTACTAACCATTCCAGTCATAGGGTTCTCCAGAAGTTTCCTGATAGGGGTAACTGGAGCCAGATTAAGGACCTATTGTGTATTAGGACCAATTGCCTACTAGGCAATCGTCTGGAGCAACCCTCTATAGATGGCGTTAAAATATTTCTGAAACAGACAACTTCAAGCCGGATCCACTTCTGTCAAAATTGAAAACAGGGAAAAGACTTTTCATTAGCTTCAAACTGTCTTTTTTGAATATTTTTAGGATGAGCACAGGTCATAGCTAAGATTTTGAAACTTCATTATGTATGGTTCAGTGTTTTTCACTTGGCATTAATGTTTTATTTTCATATCTAAGTCTTAAATCACTTAGTAATTCCTTAGAGTGTTCTGGTTTGGGAAATTGCCTGAAACAATAACATGAAAAACAATAAAAAGCCCAAACTCAAGGACAAGAATAAGGGCAGTGTAAGAGTGGGGGCTATGTTGCTTACATTTATCAGAAAGTGGACACTGCCTTGGCCAGTGAAAGGAATTAGAGAAAATTCTGCTTTGGTTTAAAACATTCACTAGCAGAAAATTAATTTCATGTCATTCCACTAAATAAATGTGGAATAAAAGATGTAAAATATAGCCTTGAGAGGATCCAAAATCATTCACTTATCTGGGTTCCCATTAGCCTTGGTTGGGCCTGCATGCAATCCTGACTATTTGGAGTTATTGAATTAAATAACTCAAAAGAGTTTAATTCTAAAAAGTATTTACTGAGAATTTCCTGATGGGCTAGTGGTTGGGCCATTGCACTCCCACTGCTGAGGGCCCAGGTTCAGTGGTCTGGGAACTAAGATCCTGCAAACTGCACGGCTTGGTCAAAAAATAAATAAATTAAATAATAAGAATTTATTCAGTGCTAATGGAAGACAGTTTCTGTCATCAGTAACATGAGTAAGACATGTATTTAAAGTAATTAAAAGTATTACTATATATATGTATTATATAACTCCTATTAGATGAAGTTCTATGTTGATAGATGCATGATAAAAAGTTCTTAAAATACATAATATGTAATGCAAATAAAGTCCAAGTTAAAGTGCAAGTGAATGAAAAATGGAAAAACTTAGTATTCATAAATTTACTTTGAGCTTATCTAATAAGAATATTAGAAATGTAACATTCTTTGAAATTTAAGAATCATTTCAAATTTTCATCAAGCTTTTGTCTAGGAGGCTATCCAAACTTTATTCCTTGTAACTAGCTAACTAGCACAGTCCATAGATCAAACACTGCTTATATATTTTCTATGGCTAATGTTGGAGGAATGGTTTAAACACTATTAATATTAAATGTTAATATGTTCTAATACTATGAAGCTGTTAGGCAGAAGTATTTATCCTAACTTTTCCAATTGTTCACTTGTTTCCATCATATAAACAATATATATCTACTTTGCTCTGATAAAAATAATTAGTAATCTTTATCAACTAAAATTTCCTTATTATTACTGTCAGTGTTAAACTATTGAACTGGAAATGCCTCATTTTTACATAAGAATGGGTTCCTAAAATGCAAAGGTGTTTACCCGGAAACACAGGGCAGAATTTAATCTAGAATTATAAATCCAGATAATTTTAATCTAAAATTGTAAACCCAGATAATTTTATAACTTATAAATTTAAATTTAAGGTATGAATGGTGAACACACAGCTCTGAAAACTGTGCTAACCTATTATCATGGAGAGCACAGGAGACGCCTTTATAATACAGAGATGTGATTACCTGTTAATTTCTCTGATGGGTGGTTTTGGCCTTTTTAGAGTTTAATCAATCTAATTCTCTGACTTGAGAAACTAGAAACCCAGAACATAAAATATATAAAGGGAAGCCCACTTTAGGAACCGGGCTATCTCCCATCAGGAATGGGGTCACACAAATGGATTTCTTCCTAAACGGAACCCAAAGAAAAACAAACTGGCAAATTCAACAGCTGTGGTGGTGAATAGGTTAGGCTTTGAATCAGACAGACCAAGGCTGGAGTCCTGATTCTATAATTTTGATCATCGCTAAGAATCAGTGATTAAAAGTGGTACATATATATACATTCTTTTGAAGAAAAGCTTATAGATTTAAATGTACTTTTTGCATACATTATTAAAAAGTACTGCAAGTGTTTGAAGAAGAAGCAAACTCAGAGCAACACCTTGAGATTCTTGTCATTGATTCAGGAAGTAAAACATGCAAGTGAAAGTTCTTTGATCTTGTGTAGCAAGGTCATTTGATCTGGTTCACGGGAGGGCAGAGGTGTTAAGAATGTGAGAGTTGCTTAGCCTCACTGACCTCATTTTTCTAAATGTAGCTATGTTGTGAAACAAAGGAAGAAGGATCCTTGCTGGGCCTGCTGGTCTACCGAGCATGCTGACCGCTGGCCCACAACCAGGTGATTTCACTTCAGGGTCCCCAAGACAAGTGAGGCTTAGTCTTCTCAAGGGGATCGAGAAGGCAGAAGCCCGTCTAGACAGTGGCTATGCTCTTGTGCTTTGACTGTGCTGGATGCGTGCTAGAGACAGGTGGGGAATGCAGTGCAGCTCAGGAGAAGCCCAGAAATGAGTATCAGAATGACCATCATATTTGACACAAAAGCGACCTTGATTCACATCTTTAGTGTAGGTTTCCAGAGTGACTGAGGGGTGGGAATGAGGAATCCGTCAAAAAGAGCCCTTGACTTTAGAAATCTGGGCCATAGGCTTTTATTGATTAATTGGAAACTTCATTTTGAGTGGAAAAAGTGGTAACTTGTTCTTAGTAAGTCCATCCTCAGAGAGGTGAGAAAAAGGACTTGATTTGTGTTTTGGGGGAAGGCTACTGCTGGCTGCTTCATGCAGACTTTGAAGAGGACCCTTGGGCTTCAGAAGCGGGTGCTGTCAGATTGCACGCTGTGTTGACCGTCTGAATCATTTCCCCTGTCTCTTGTGCCTGGTTATCAGTGAACCGAGTCACTGCTCAGACATGACACCCTGTACTTGTCTGTGTTTAAGATGGAATCTATACAAATATCTGTCAATTATTCTTCTGTGCCAAGTGGTGGGAAAGAGGACTTCCTCTCTGGCTCACTGGGTAAAGAATCTACCTATGATGCAGGAGACACAGGAGATGCGAGTTCAACCCTTGAGTCAGGAAGGTCCCCTGGAGAAGGAAATGGCAACCCCCTCCAGTATTCTTGCCTGGGAAATCCCATGGACAGAGGAGCCTGGGGGGCTACAGTCCACGGAGTCGCCAAGAGTTGAACAGGACTGAGCGGCTAAGCACACAAGGGTTGGGAGAGCAAAATATGGAGGAAACTCAAAGATGTCAGGGAACTCACACTCCACAGACAGTTGAATACACAGAAAGTTTTTCCATGCTAACTTCCTCTTGTCTTCTATTTTATTTAACCTACATTCTGAAATTCAGAAACTTGTTCTGAGAAGTGTTAGATGTGAATGAACTGCTTTTGGTATAAACGCATTTCTTTCCTGGATTACGATTCCATTTATGACATCTGATGAAAATCAATAAAACCAGTCGATGGTTAATGTTTGACTGAAGGGGAAGGGAGAGGCTGGGGAAGCAGAGCCGTGCACTGGGTGTGGCCTCTGGGGAAGATACTTCAGTCCCAGCAAGGGTCCCAGCAGCTGAATGGAAGAAAATAAGCTTTAACCACCATTTTTGTTACTTACAGAAAGGTAAGCTTTGGTATATCTTAACTATGCTGATAATGTATTTCTTTAAGGAGAGCAAAATAGATGGCGAAGGGGCTTACTTAAGTTGATGGATAAAAGCATTCCTTGAGGGGTGCTGGGTAGCATTTGCTGGGAGGGAAAGTTTATTCCTAGCATAATAAGTTATGCTTCTGGAGCATAATTTCTTTCGCAGGTTCTTTTGATTAGTCTGTATCTTCTATAAATCCATTTCATGAAGTGGTTTGGGTTAAATCAAGCTTGGGAGTAGAATTAAAGGAAAGAATAATGCTTTGGATGTTTACATGTGGATTACACCCATTCTTTGCAATTAAAATATAAAAAAGTGCCCAGCCCTGAGAGTCCCTGGGACTCTCATACTCTAGAAATCAGGGCCAGAATCTCATTTTCACAATGTGTTATTTCTCAGAGGTGGTCTTTAAAAACTGTGCATTTTATTTACTTCTCAGAGAGCGAAATTCAGTTTAGGATTCATAGGACTGCCTGGGACAGAGTAGAGAAAGGGAAATGCATAGGAGGGAAAAAAGTCCTTTGTTAAAAGTAGTGGAATAGGAATTGAAAACAGAGAGACAGATCTGCCTTCCCAACTGGGAAAGCAAGGTTGGTGCGTGTATCGTCAGATTCTGGTCCTTCTTTCGGCCATATTGGTGGATGTAATATCAGCTAACGAGTGATTATTTTGAGATGTCAAGACATGTACAGCTTGTCAGTGTCTTCAAAGGTCCAGTCCCTGTCTCTGTCCCAGTTTTCCCTTCATTGTAAGTGACTTTGAAACAGATGCCCTCTGGGCTGGCAGACGCCAAGCAGCAGACGGGCAATGCATTCTCTAACATTTTCTCATCTTTCTGTTTCTTCAAAAACTCAGATAGCAAGAGCAGAATAATTTGAAAGAAGAAGAAAGCATATGTTTCGATGACAGGGAAAATGGATGGCATTCAGCTCTCACCAGGAAATGAAATGAGTCTTGCTGAGTGAAGGTTTATCATGGACTATAGAGTATGTAGTTTATGAGTCTTCTGGGTTGGGCAGATGGGTTAGGCCAGTTTCATCATTTACCAGCCAGGGGACACGGAGCAGATTGCTTAAGCTCCCTGTACCTTAAATTTCTCACCTAAAGAATGGAGATGCCTGCCTCACCAAGAAGTTGTGAGAATAAGTTAAAAATTAGATCAGCACGTCAAGAACTCAGTACACTGTTTGGCACCCAATAGACGTTTAATGAATGCTAATTAACTCTACTTTCCATGAGAAGAGATGTTGACTCTACCTTTCAAGTAGGTGATGCAGGTCAGACTGAGAAGTTGCTCTTTCGATCTCTAGGGAGAGAAACCAACAGTAATGTTGCAGTAATTGCATCTACCATTATGCAAGGGGGAAACTAATGCTATGCCAAAGAAGTGGGGTCCCAAAATATGAGATAACGATAAAACACTTGAGTTTTGTTTCTTTTTTAATGAAGCATTTTAAAGCACGTCTGATGTTTCGCATATATCTTTGGTGAGAAGGGAGTGAGGTATCCTTTGAGACTTGCTAAAATGTCCCCTGGGAAAAGTCATTGCTGTCGTTCACGATGAAGATTGTATTTCCAGTACCTCCTCCCTTCTTTTATAAAAGGCAAAATATACCCCACAACAACTCAACTTCCTGTTCCTTTGTCAAAGGAACTCTCTGGAAAGGAGAGTGGGCTCCCCCTTTTCTTCCCGGTCAAGAGAGGTGACTCTGGTCAGGAGGAAAGCTGAACACTGTTGTGCTCCTTTCTCTGAAGGCTGACAAGTGTCTTTATGGCCGTTAGTTTACACGGGTAGAGACATACAGGTTTATTTGTTGGCATAAAGTTGTGTTCCGTCAGAAATCCCTGGTGTCGAATTTAGCAGGGGCTAGTTGTTCTGTGTTCTCCTCAGTGATTAAACAAGAAAAGAGGTACTGAAGTTTGTTAGGGGAATATCAATCTACCTATTTGTTACTGGTGAGAACAAGAATGTTTATTTAGGTATAAGAAATGTTAAGTTAGTAAAAGCAGATACCCAATGGTTGAGGTTTAAATTCTTGTACACTCAAGATGAGCTTTTCACTTCTGCATGTGTAACAGACCAAGCTGTCCATGGTGATTGTGTGTGTGACACAAATAAAACCTAATTTGTCTTAATATTCTGTAAGACCGACATTGAATTCTCTCATCCATGATATTCTGAATCAATGATTTCTTACTGCATTTTAATTATTTTAAAGCATAGGACTTGTGTTTCTGAGTGAGAGGCAGAGAAATCGGAAGGGTAGACTTGTGCCCTTAAGGACTGTTAAACTCAGGATGAGCACGTCTTCCTCACGCAGAGGGTTGCATGCTCGGTCTCTGCGATCAGACTGATGCTCCTTCTTCAACCTCGCTGAGCTGTTCTGCCCTGTAGGATGACAACAGGTCCTGTCTTATGGGAACGTTGTGAAACTAAATGAAATAAGTCATCCAAAGTACATAACTTAGTAAATGTTCACTAAATGCTAGCTTTTTTTTCTTTTTAAAGGTTTCAATTATAAAAGACCAACTCATGAGTGAGGTTTCATAGTGGTATATCACCCTTTAAGAAGATAGAATTAAATTTATTTTCCCCTTACTTTCTTGCCCATCCCAGTTGTCAATTATGACTTAATTACAGAATCAGAAAGTTAGCCTGCTACACCTGAGGAAGACTGCACATTTTTGTTTTTAGAGCCCTTCCCTGAAGGTCACCTCATACGTGAGCTAGTATTGTAGCAGGTCTTTTGTTTTGTTTTAAATCTCAGTGTTTAAACCATACGTGAAAGTTAAAGTGTTAGTCACTCAGTCATGTCCGACTCTCTGCGACCCCATGGACTGTAGCCTGCCAGGCTCCTCTGTCCTTGGAATTCTCCAGGCAAGAATACTGGAGTGGGTTGCCATTCCCTTCTTCCTGACCCAGGGACCGAACCTGGGTCTCCTGCAATGCAGGCAGATTCTTTACTGTCTATCCACCAGGGAAGCCCTTAAATCATATGGGATGGGATCTAATTTAGATTTACCTCATATTGAATTTCTAAGGCCAGAATGTATTATCTTGACAAAGTATTCACCTGTGCACTTCTTAATACGCAAAGAAATGTATAAAGCATGAAGAAACACTTTGCCAAAAATCATTAAGCTGCTTTTTTGAGAATATTGATTTCTACTCTCCTTTCGGTGGCTCAGTCAGTAAAGAATCAGCCTGCAATGCAGGAGACCTCCTGCAGCATAGCAGACCCAGGTTTGATCCCTGGGCTGGGGAGATCCCCTGGATAAGGAAATGGCAACCCACTCCAGTATTCTTGCCTGGAGAATTCCATGGACAGAGGAGCCTGGTGGGCTACAGTCCATGGGGTCACTAGAGTCGGACACCACTGAGCAGCTACACAATGACAGCCGTCCTCCTTTTAGGCTAGAAAAGACCCTTGTGATGTCGTTGTGCTAGACATGGAGGAAAGAAGTCCTATCCCTGCCTCTTCTGAGGTGGAAACCTAAACACCTTAGAGAACTCAGCATCGTCGTCCCTACTGCCTATCTGCTCAAGTCGTCCAAGGACCATGGGGGTGGGTCGCCATCTGTGACCCCATGCGAGGGCCTCCCTTCCCTCTGACCTCCTCACGCCAGCTGCCCCTTCCCTAGCTCACTCTGAGGGGCGTGCTGGGTGGAAGTAAATATGAGCATACTTCCTGAAATAGTCCTTAGAACTCATTATTACTTTCTTTAATAATTAGGTTTAAAATTTGTATTTAAGTCGATCAGAGAAATTCAACATATTTTAAGAGGAGCCCTCTACCCTCTCATAAGACTGTATAACCAATTATTCACCTACTGATTAAGTAAGAAATCACCCTCAATTTTGCATACGTGTGAATGCAGATTTTCGTATGCTGAAAGATGGGCATATTTCTACTGCAAAAGTCAGTGAGAGAACACAGTGCCTGCCTTTATGTGTGCATTGGGGGGGAGAGGGCAAACTACCCTTCCTCTTCCTTCTCTGAACCTTCCTTCCTCCTCTCTAATCAGCCTGAAGTGGACGGCAGCAGCCCAGATTTTATAACTTCCTGTTTGTTTCTAGCTTATTACTAGCTGCTTTAATTGGGTCCTTAATCTGCCAAGAATGCAAATTGATCGGATCCTCCTGTGATTTTTTCTAAACCTTGAAGGATGTAATGAGTGCCTGAGATTTGTGAGGAAGAAGACCACAAAGATGGGCATGATTGATCTGAACATTACTTGATGGACAATGTGAGCAAGCTTTTAATAGGATTTTTATTCATATCTGGCCTTGCTGTCCAATTTATGCTGCTCTTAGCAATATACAACGCAGAGGTGAATTAAATGGCACACAGAATATTTGGCTCTATTATTTGGTCCTGACGGTGTTATGAATTCTAGTCACAATTCTTTCCTTGGCCACATCACCTATGATATTGGAGAGCAAATTTTGCAGCCCTCTCCTGCTGTACCTTCGCTGTTCTTTGGAAATGCATGGTTCAGCCTTAGAGCATGGTGAATTACTTTAATTCAAAGCCCTTAACTTTTCTTTTTTTAAACAAAAAGGATGAATACGGCTGACTTGATTTAAGGTTTGCCTATCACTTAGCTTTTTGTAAGAGGGGGAAAAAAAATCAATGCTTGTGTATTGATTTACTTGCAGGTTTTGAGGCCTGGGACCTAGAAATTCCTCGTCCTTACTCAGATAAATGGGGATACGACAGGAGAGTCTAAAAATACCTCTTGGAGTCACTGGAGCCCAGCAGGAGATTCAATCAGCTTGGAGTGGAGATGCAGTGGCCACTGCCTATATCGTTACTGGATGAGGCCCCATCTGAGGCCACCTCTGTCCTAAGATGGCACTGCCTTTGTCAGTCAAAACTAGGGCCCCTTGAGGTATTAGTTTGGCAGGGATGCTATAATAAAGTACCACAGATACAGTGGCTCAAGCAACAGAAATCTATTGTTTCACAGCTCTAGAAGCTTGAAGTCCAAAATCAAGGCATCTGCGGGGCTGACTCCTGAGGACCATAACAGGTCTGCGGCCTCTCCCCTTGGCTTGTCTTTCCCTGTGGCCCTTCATATTGTCTTTCCTCTCTGTGTGTCTCTGTGGCCAAGTCCCCCCTTTTGATGAGGACACCAGTCATATTGGAGCAGGCCTACCCTGACAACTTAATTCTAACCATATTTCCTCTGTGAAGACTTGAGTCTCCAAGTCAGATCACATTCTGAGGTACTTGGGAGTCAGGACTCCAACATGAATTTTGAGGCAAGGGGCACTCTTCAACCCATCACACTTAGCTCGATTAAAAACTAAGAAACTAGGGGAGTGAAGTTCAGAGAGTGAACGAGGAGAGGGTACGATAGAGAAATAGTTGTGTGGTAGGAGCCAGATCTCCAAGGCTGATGGTCCTCTGAGAAGGCGGACGCGTGTTAGCGTCTGAAGAGGAAGCGCCGCCATGGAGTGAAAAGCAAAACTTTTTGAAATTTTAGCAAGATACTTAACCGACTCAGTGACACTAGGCGTCTTATTCGTAAGGATGTTCGTGCTTTCAGAGAGACTAAGACATGAATGAGAGCATAGGTGTGAAGTTAGCCAGACAGTGTGATCTTGGACAATGTCTTGTAACTTCTTTGATTTTTGATCTTTAAAATGATTTTGTTTCTTTTCGGCTGTGCTGGGTCTTGTTGCTGTGCGGGCTCTTCTCTAGTCGTGGTGCACGGGCTTCCCTTGGTGTGGAGCACAGACTCTAGGGCCTGGACCCGGGTCTAGAGCACAGACCCAGTGGTTGTGACACATGGGCTTAGTTGCTCCAAGACAGGGAGGTGGGATGCTCCTGGATCAGGGATCAAACCCACGTCTCCTGCATTGGCAGGTGGGTTCTTTACTACTGATCCACCAGGGAAGCCCCCTTTTAAGAGATAAATTTTAACAGTGCCTGCTTCATAGGGTTCTTAAGAAAAATCAATAATTATATAAAAGTCTCACCATATGCTGAGACAAAGGGCTTCCAGTAAATGTTAGCTGCCTTTGTGTCATTATCCTGGCTGGACACAGATGGAGGACATGGAGGGGTTTCAGTGTTTTCTGGGCTGTGGTGAATTAAACGAAGCCATCAGCCCTAATCGTCAAGGCCAGCAGACCTGATTCCGTGTTTGTAAATGGTCCATGGTTAAAGCAACTGGTGGTGGCTTTTCAAAACTCTCCCAGACCTCTGACCTCTGACCTCTGTTGCTAAGGATGTACTTGGCTTCTCAGATAGTTGCATTGAAACTGTGTGAATTTAGTCTTTGTGCCTGAGGGAAACTCTGACAGATAGCAAAAATTCCTAGCAGATGGCTGGATCAACTGTTTCAGATAGTTCAGATGAAATGTCACTGAATTATCTGGAAATCTACTCCAATCCTTTGCCAAGTAGGGTTGGTGAAGTAGTCTATCAAGTGTGTATGGCTTGGTGGTTTTAGGCAATTTCAGTTACAAACCATGGTTTCCCTCCAGCCAGGATGTAATATACATTAGTGAAATTATGTCTGTGTAAAGAGGAAAGATAGGCGAGACTTGTTTGTGAGGACGGAGTCCTCCTTTGGCATAATCCTAGCAGTGGGGTACTTTGCCTTGGACCATTCAGACAAAGGCTTTGCTTGGCCGCTTCATTCGGCCGTGAGGGTGTTGCTGTGAAGGCTGCGTCTCGAGTATCCTTGTGACCAGGGCCATCGAAAGCTGGGAACTGTGACAGGAGCTGTCTTGTAGGACAACATTTAAAGTTCTGACTAATAAACTTGGGTGGCAGAAGAAAATTTTGTTTGACAAAAAATATTAACTGTTCAAAATATTCCCTTATTGAGGTCCCCAAAGTAGGTACTTTTATCCTCGCTTTACCGATGAGAGTCAGTGGAGGAGCCAGGATCCAAACCAGCCAATCTAACAATTGCATCGTGTGACTGATTCATCCACAAAGAAATCATGAGACCCTAGGCATGGGAACGGAAAGCAATTACTTCTGTTTCCCACTGGAAAACTTTCTGTGAGGGGTGAAACCAAATGTAAATGACAAAATAAAGGATGAGTTTAATGCTTTGTTTACTTTTTAGGTTTCATTAAGCACCTCAAACGGTGGCCTGTTTGAGCATCTAGCTAAAATAAGGTATTTATTTTAATTTGCTTTTCTGCCATTCAACTTACATGTCTTTGGAAGATTGGAAGTGTTAAAAAATCATTTCAAGTGGAGATGGTATATATCAATCAATCCTTAACCTATTTACTGAGAAGAAATTTGTTTGTGTATTTAAAAGAGAAATAATCCTTTTCATCAACAATAAAAATGTATTACTGTGGATCAAAATAAATCTTTAGATCTCATTAGTTTCCTTCAATGTTTTCTGTTTATTCTGAAAGCTCTTACTAATTGGAGAAATTCATAGAATACCAATGTTAGACAATCACAAATGTTTCAGAATTTAATAAACATCTGTTGAGAGTGTAATATATGCAAGCCATAGTATGAAGAGCTGGGAGAGGTTAAAAATATATAATTTTAAAATAAGGCCTCTGCTTTGAAGGATTTTGTTTTCTAGTAGAGGCAGCAACACAGACATGTAAATAAGTGATAAAAAATAAAATGCAGGTAGGAGGGGCTTTGAGAGAGTTTCTGTCTGGAAATCAGAGAGATTGCATGAAAGATGTAATTTCTAGCTCCATGAAGCAGATGCTACACCCCTTATTTTGTTTTCCCAGATTTTAGCCGAGTATCTGGCACATAATAGAATTGTTAAATTCAGTGATTTTAAAATAAATAAATTGGCTCTAGATGGTCAGGTATGTAAGGAAAAATGAGAACGCATAATCTCAATCCGGCTTGAATCAGCAAATATCAATTGTCATTTACTCTGGGTGGGGCCCTTTGCTGGGTGGGAAGAACAGCCAGTGCCAAAGCGTGGAGACAGGGAAGCTGGGTTCAAAGTCCACGGAGTGCTCGGCGGCATTCCTGGGTGCGGTGGGTGTGGAAGATAAGGCCAGAAGAGCAATTGGGGACCAACATTTAAAAGATCTTGATGCTGAGGGTTTTGAGGAGGAAGATCCCCAAATGTCTATATTATGTTGTCTGTATTTTTACTTCTCTTAAGCAAATATTGGTTGATAGCTGATCGTGTTCATTTTACTAACTTAAAAAAAATGACTAGTTAGATTTAACAATACCCATTTATTCATTTTAGATATATTGTAGTATGCTAGAACCTGGGCTTGTTATTTGTTTCTGTATATTTCCAAACCACATAAGCAGTCTAAAGCAGTAGAAAAAATGTCTTGTTTGTGTTTGACAAGGAGCCAATTCTAAAATGATGTTTGGACACATAGACCAGACTAATTCTGTTGCAAAAGCTCATTTCTAAACATTCACAGAATTTACAGATCTAACTGTCCTGAAGGGTTTTCGTCCTAGCTCTTTCTTAAAATAGCTGTAGCCTTGGGACAATTGGCCTCATTTACACAGCATGTGCAACCAATATGCACATCTCTATACCTGCGTCTGCCTCTCTTCCGCTATCACACAGTACAGGGTAGAGCTGGGAGAGGAAAAGTTCTTTGAACTTTGGCCTCTGACAGATCTGGTTGGCAACAGGGCAGTATCACTTCCTAGCTGTGTCTTTAGGTGAATGGCTTAACTTTGAACTTCAGTTTCCTCATGTATAAAATAAGAGTAACATTTTCTAATTCGTTATGGCTGTGAGAAACTCGTAACAGTGTTCGCTCACTATTGAGGAATTGCTATGTGTTTTCCATTCGAGTAAACTGAGGCACAGAGAGAGATTAAGTAGTACCCACGTGGCCACACAGCTAAGGAGAGGCTGCGCTGGGTTTCCGGTCCAGACTCGCTGACTCAGAGTACACCTTCTGGGCCTCTGCCACTCTGTCCGTAAAGGTCCCTCCACTGATCTGCCCTATGTGCTGTGCTGCGTGCTTAGTCACTCAGTCGTGTCCAACTCTTTGCGACCCCATGGACTGTAGCCCGCCAGGGTCCTCTGTCCATGGGATTCTCCAGGCAAGAGTACTGGGGTGGGTAGCCATGCCCTTCTCCAGGGGATCTTGCCAACTCAGGGATCGAACCCAGGCCTCCCACACGGCAGGCAGATTCTTTTTTTTAGCATCTGAGCCACCAGGGATGATCCTTAATAAACACTAAGTTCTATCTTTATTTCCCAGGACATTTCTGAAGCTAAATTGTTGTAGTACTGTGGTTATTCTTAAAGTTCAAATAGAAAAGGTGTCCAAAGGTAAGGAATTAAAAATTTTCAGGGTCTAAATTTTTAGATAGTTTGAATTTTATAATCATTTTCCCTTGCCGATTGTATCAGCGACGTAAGTTCAATGTAGAAAAACTTTAAAAAATTTAAAAAAAAAGAAGCAAAACAAGACCATCTTCAATTCCTTGAGGCAATAAAATAATTGGAATTTTAGTGAAGTGAATGCATTCTTCATTTCCTTGTTTTTTTTTTTTTGTTTTGTTTTAGCAGTCCAATATTATGATAGGCAACAGTCCTGCTTCACAGACCATGTGGAAAATTTGTCTCAGATCTTAAAATCAGTTAGTCATGAAAAAATAAGAATAGGAAAAAAAAAATCAGTCATGATGTATCTTAGGGTGAAAGGTATACTTTTTGTGAAATGTGAAGGCACAGGGAAAGAGGAAAAATAATACTGAGTAGGAGAGAAGAGGGGCGGAGTGTGGATTCTCACTGGGTTGCTTTGGGAGTTATAAATACATTTTTTCCTTTGGTGTATTGTACAGTTAACAGCAAGGTTTAGAAGAACAAAGAGGCGGCTGGTGAGGTCGTTGAATGAAGGATTGGGAACACGCTTGGGTTCTTCCTCCTTGAAGACTCTCATATATTTGCAGCTGTGAATCAGAACCACTAAAATTTTAGCGTCTCGTTATTTTGGCATTTGCCCATCTCCTCCATCCATATAATGAGGGTCTTCATTGTGGCACATGGGGGCTTCTCTAGTTGTAGAGCAGAGGCTCACTAGTTGCGGCTTCTCTGTTTGCCCCCCGGGCATGTGGGCTCTTAGTTCCCCGTCTAGGGATTGAATCCTCATCCCCAGCATTGGAAGGCAGATTCTTAACCACTGGACCACCAGGAAAGTCCCCACTTAAGACTCTTTAAGTGAAGAAGAGTGATAAAGTGAAGCGGCAAAAACGGAGTGAGCACAAGCTTGTTTCGGGATATTGACTTGTGGTTGCTGTGGATGAGGTATCAGGGGGCTTGGGGAAGTCCAGGCTGATCCGCAGAGGAGAGGCTGGCCTTCAAGGATGCCATCCTACGAGGTTTATAACTGAATATCGTCCAGTGATCCTTTGTGCTTGGATAAACATGGTTTTAACAGGAGGGGAACTAATCAACTTATCTCCGGTTTATTCACAGGAGTTTGAATAAGGAAAATTATGACAACGCAAGCCCAGCTACACTGCTTGTGCCTCCTTACACTCTACTTGGTAAGAGAAGAGAAATGTTCTGTCTTTATTTAGTGGAATATTTCTAGCCCATACCAGGGAAGCAACAGCTATCATCACTTTAAAAAAAGTCTATCAAATTAACTTATTGTGAACAAAGCACACAGCTTACCCTAATGGGCCATTTTTGATGAAATGGCTGTAAGTTATACGTCTAACTTTCAACCAGGGAGATGCTTTCTCCTCAGCTCTTATAAGCCAATGCCCCTTCATGGGCAAGTTTTAAACAATTCATCTACTCAGTTTTAAGCCTTTACATCCAGCTCAGGGACTCTGGAAAGAAAAGTATACTGATACATGTGTTAGTCTCTGTCCGTTAGTCTTGACTTTATTTATTTTTTCTTTAACCATGGTTAAATTACCACTGAAATTAAGAAAAGCATTTTCTCCATTTTTGACTCTGCTCTGCTCTGTACTTTTGTTCCCATATACGGCTTGGACTTTTTTTTGGCCAAATTTGCCCTTAGTCACTTGTTGAGCTAACCCTATCGACTCAGGCTTCTAGAAGTTGGAGCTGAATGGAACGTGGGGAGACCAGCCCAGACCTCAGGTAGATAGAGGAATGCTGTCTTGCCTTTTGTCGTGAGGTTCATAAGGGTCATACACATGCCAGATTTGCTGTGTTATGAAGCATAATTATGGGGAAGCATTTGCTTTCTCCTTAGAAGGAAGCTACTAGATCCTCTTACCTCTAATCTTGGTTCCTTTCTTTGAAAACCCAAACATAACATCGAATTTCAAGTTCCAGAGAGCCCCTGAGAGTCTACACAGTTCAAAATATTTAGAGTGACATGCAGCTGTACTTGTAAACTTAACAGAGTGTTCCTCTTGAGGGGAAAAGCTGTAGTCTGAACCTTATGAGCACTGTGCATTCTCACAGCCTGGGGCTTGAAGCTTGTCCCCAGGACTGCCCAGAAGCACCACTTGGCTTCGCTCCTATTGCTACCTTCTCATATGTGCTTTGCTATCTATATTATGGCAGAACGGTGAAATCAGTGCCTGGTTCAAACTTGGCACTGCTGTTGACTGGTGATAGGAGCTTGGGTGAGTTACTATGCTCTGAACCTCAGTTTTCTGCCCTGTGAAATGGGTCTAACAAGAGGACTTGCCTTATGTGGCAACTAAATGAGATCATACAAAGCCCTTGGATCAGTGATTGGCACAGTCTAAGGACTTGATAAATATTAGCTATAATTATTACTATTGCTATTATTAAGTCACTTCAGTCGTGTCCGACTCTGTGTGACCCCATAGACGGCAGTCCACCAGGCTCCCCTGTCCCTGGGATCCTCCAGGCAAGAACACTGGAGTGGGTTGCCATTTCCTTCTCCAATGCATGAAAGTGAAAAGTGGAAGTGAAGTCGCTCAGTCATGTCCGACTTAGTGACCCCATGGACTGCAGCCTTCCAGGCTCCTCCATCCATCGGATTTTCCAGGCAAGAGTACTGGAGTGGGTTGTACATTTTAAATATTCCGTGATTACACTCATATGGACCCTGACCTCCATGAGGAAGTCTGTGTTTTAGTCATCTTTGCAGCCTCAGCACAGAGCACAGTGCCAGGAACAAGGTAAAAATTAAATACATAATTATGGATTTATATTAAGAAACAACAATGAGCTCTAAGAAAGAGAGAGAAGATTCTACCAGGATAGTTTAACATTAGCAGGCTCAACAGCTTCTGATCTGAGATGGGGATATGCACTTTTCTTCCTAGACAGAGGATGAAAAGCAGTTTTCCTTTTCCTTCCTTTCGTTTTCCTTCCTCTCACTGTAGTGTGGTTTCCACCTGGAGTAAGAAATATGGCCCAAACCACTGCTGGCAGCAAGAGCGTTGCCCGGGAGACAGCCACGTTCACAGCTGTCTCTGGGTGAAGGAGGGAGGCTGCGACCTGTGGCTGGGGTCTCAGGGGCGTTGGGAGGAGCCATGTCTCTTCTGCCCCCCTCACCCCTATGCCCAGACCCTCTCCTGTGAAGACGGCAAGTTCACTTGGTGCTTCTTTCTTTCAGCATCAGGCTTTTATTTCGCAGAGGTTATTTACCATTTATTCCATACTATAGTGGCTCTCCCGTCTTCTTCTGAGAACTGGTTCTCTTAGGGGATTAGAAACACTGTGTGAACACATTGGAAGGGCACTGAAGAGAGGATTTGGGAAAGTGCTGAGTAGGGATGCAAGGCAATCAGGGAGAAGCCAACTGTTTCAGAACTGTGTCTGGGACTCTGCTTCCTCCAGAAGGAAGAAGAGCTTGAAATACTTACTGTATAACCAACACAGAGAACTCTTGCTGTAAAGTGCAATGAAGGTGGCTACTAGGCAGGCAGATCTGACAATTGCAAGTGTCCTTTGCTGGCCTGGAAGGCAGTGGGGCAACTTGGTGGAGAGTTGGGGCTTGGTAGTCCAGCCCCATTGGTACTGTTCCACGGTAACACCAACTATCTGTGTCTCTGCTAGGGGAATTCTCTTGAGAGATTTCCTTGATATTGATGAGGATCTTAAGAAATGACATGTGTGGAGGGTCACATTCCGTAGCAGGAGACACGAAAATATCAGTTCCTTCCGCTTCCTACCTTTCACCTCTTTATGCAAGATGGTGGGTTTTGTTCCTCCAACTCTTTCACAAGTTTTCACTGTAACATTCTTCCCAGTTCTGGCAGTATGGCCTGTTGACTCATGCATTTTGAAATCTTTATAGCTCAAATAGCCCTGATATGAGAACCCAACCCTACTTTGAACCTTGCCACTGAGACATCTCCTTGTTTCCTGATAGGTGAGCCAGCTTGTCCACCGAGGAAAAATGCAGGCTTATGGGTGAGGTGTGCCTGACTAACATAGTTTTCCTGTAGGGGCCGTCACCGGTGTGATCAGCTGAAAGACAGACTGCTTCCTGATGTGAGCAGAAAGCTGATGAAATGAAATGAAAGTCACTCAGTTGTGTCCGAATCTTTGCGACCCCAAGGACTATACAGTCCATGGAATTCTCCATTTCAATTCCATTCCCCATGGAATTCTCCAGGCCAGAATACTGGAGTGGGTAGCCTTTCCCTTCTCCAGGGGATCTTCCCAACCCAGGGATCGAACCCAGGTCTCCCACATTGTAGGCGGATTCTTTACCAGCTGAGCGGCCAGACAGATTGCTTCCTGATGTGAGCAGAAAGCTGATGAAAGCAGTGTGCTCTTAAGCAGTAGCCCCTCAAAAAGCACTGCCCTAGCAGCGGCAGCATCCTGTATCCACCACGGCGCCCACTTCTTGTGCCCTGCCTTCCAGAGGGAGGAGGAGCTGGAGCTGGAGCTGGAGAAGATGTGGAAAGAAGTGGGAGGGAAGATAAGCCCTCAGAGGAAGACACACCTTGAAAGGGACTGATGAGCTAGGAGTCTGTATAGTTACTGTGTCAGTCAAGAAGTCCTTTGCTGCTGCTGCTGCTAAGTCGCTTCAGTCGTGTCTGACTCTGTGCGACCCCATAGACAGCAGCCCACCAGGCTCCCCCGTCTCTGGGATTCTCCAGGCAAGAACACTGGAGTGGGGTGCCATTGCCTTCTCCATAGAAGTCTTTTAGCTATGAGCAAATTTAGAGTTTCTCCAGTCAATAGGGATTTATTTTTTTGTTAGACAATAAGGATCCTATAGTGGGCAGTCCTGGGCAGGTTTTGCAGTTTTGTGATGTTATCAGAGACCTAGGCTTCTTTATCTTTGCTCCACCATTATTTGAGTTGGTTTATCCCTCATGGTTTCATGACAGCTGCCACAGCTACAGACAGGGCACCACTGCCTGAACAAGAACAAGGAAAGAGGAAGGGCCATGCCACCCACCTCAGTCCTTTTTCATCAGCTCAGTTCAGTCGTGTCTGACCCTTTGCGACCCCTTGGACTGCAGCACGCCAGGCCTCCCTGTCCATCACCAACTCCCGGAGTTTACCCAAACCTATGTCCATTGAGTCGGTGATGCCATCCAACCATCTCATCCTCTGTTGTCCCCTTCTCATCAGAAGAACAAAAGCTTGACTAGAAACATCCCCCTACCCACACCCCGACCCAGCAGACTCCACCTTTTGTTTCAATAACCAGAATTGAGTCACTTGGCCATGATCTTCCCTGCAAAGGAATCTGGGAAAGAGATCATTTATTTTTCCAAGGGACAGAGGTTGACGATGGCTGTGGGGGCAGTTAACCCGAGTCCACTGCTACTCTGAAGGGGAGGGAAGTTCCAAATTCCAAAACCTCTGTGTTCTTATTACTGCTTTTTTGTTGGACACTGAGATCAACTCAGTCAAGGTTTAATGAGCCATAGTACAAGATCTTTTTTCCCCATCATTTCATCCTAATTGTTTTTGGGTTATTTATCTCCAGTGTTTCTGTAGTAAGAGTATACTTGTTCCATATAAAGAAGTGGAAAATAAATCTCTTCTCCCCAGTTTTTCTTTCTTTTTTTGGTTTTACCTGTCCAGTTCTCCAAACCATTAACTTCCCATATCCTACTAATCTATCCCACCCTTGACTGCCACCACAGGAGGGAGAGCGGAAGGACCACTCAGGAGGGGCACTGGCATTGGGTGTCATGCTAGATACCGCGTTCCAGGGGTGCCCACTACGGTGGGTTTATAGCTGGTGGTCCCTTCCTGCATGCTGCTCTGCCTTGTGATTTCCTTCTGTGATCCTCGTTGGTGGGAGACAAAGGGATGGCAGGAACTACCTCTGAATGTGCCCTCTTGTACACCCCCCTTGCTGCAGATTTCCTGCCAGGCTGTCTCTGCCACTTGTGAGTAGTGGGGCAGTGGCTTAGAGTGGCTAAGAGTGGTCTGGAATTGTAGGTTAGAATCCTGCTTCCTGTACTGTGAGCAAATGACTTAACCTTTCTGCATCTCAGTCTCATCGCCGGTGAAACAGAGCTAGTGATGATAAATGTAGGATTGTTAACGTGGTTAAATGTGCTTAGGACAAAGCTCAGCATACGCTAGCGTAGCGAATGTGAGCTCTTTTTGCTGTGTGCCAGGCAAGCATTGTATTAAACAGGTCCACGTATTTTTTTCCCCTTATGGATTCAATTGTCTTTGAGGTGCCTGAACTCTAGCATGCTGGGGAACCTGCCATGGATTTCCTTATAAGCTAACAAGAGTGGAATGGAGGGGTTTTAAGAAGCTGGTGTGAACCAGGTAGAATTGAATGGCATAGTGGCATTGTGGGACGACGATCAGCAGTTTTCCTTCAGCTAGAACCTAGTGTGTGTGCCATGTCAGCCGCTCATGGGTTCTACTCCGGTCAAGTGACTAACCCTTTGTGAGCCTGATTGAAAACATGGCAGTGTTAATTTTTTTCCCTCAGGGTGATTGCTTGAATCACCTTGAATGAGAAAAGCAATGCTAGGCTGCTGACAAACCATCTTGATGTAGTGGAGCCTCAACAAATATTAGAACCCTTCCTGCCTATTTTGATTTGATTTCACTTTTTGAGGGGGCCATGTTAGAATCTTAGATTTCATATATCACTCCCGGAACCATAAGAAAGCCATCAAGTGGCCCATATACATTCATAGTACATGGTGTTGCTAATTTTCTGTTTTCCTTTCATCTTTTAACAGACAACTGGATATGGCCAAGAGGGAAAGTTTAGTGGGCCCCTGAAACCCATGGAATTTTCAATTTTTGAAGGCCAAGAACCGAGTCAACTCATATTCCAGGTAAGGGCTCCTCAGTCCCTGTCATCTTGATTTTTCAGGCTCTCTCCATGGACTTTTACTCGTTTACTGGACACCCAGAAATAAAACAGAGGCCTAGGAGATCTCATTATGGAGAATGAGTTCAGAAGCCAAGGGATGAGCAGCCTCAGTAATACCAGGCGTCCTCATTCGGACTTCCTCAGTGGTATCTGGGGTATCTCCCATCCCTGAGGCGGGGACCTTAGGGCCTGTAGGCTTCACCCCTCCTAGGGGGTGGGCGGGGAACCAGTCTCGGAAGTGGTTGGTTATCTGAGTCTTGGTCTATTCCGTGAGCTGGCTGCTTGCAGCGTTTGAAGATGCCGATTCTTTGGTTTAGCGCTGGAATAGCCTGCCTTCCTGGTGAAGGAAATGGCAACCCACTCCAGCATTCTTGCCTGAAGAATCCCGTGGACGGAGGAGCTTGGTGGGCTACAGTCTATGGGGTTGCAAAGAGTCGGACACGACTAAGCAACTAACACACACACACACACACACACACACACACACAGAGCCTGCCTTCCCCACCGAGCCATCTCTAGGCCGACGCAGGCATTGCCCAAGACACACTGGGAGGCAGTCATCTTGTTCACTTAGTTCACTGAGAGAAGCCTCAGGTTGAGGGTGCACGGCAGGGGCTTGAGGGGCAAGAGACTTCAGCTTTGGGGGCACTGAAATAATCCTGGGAACATAATGGAGAGGGAGAAAAACATCCTACTGCATTGGTCAGAAACTCCTGGGGAAGCCTGCTTGGCCCTGGAGTGGTTGAAGAGGATTTGATGGGCCTTAGAGGGTGACCGTGACCCCCTACCCCATGCACTGGGGGAGCAACAGGGGTTGCCAAACTACTGTCTGAGGTGGGTATGCCTTCTCTTAAGTGCCAAACATCTCTTTTGTTGGACAGTTCCCATCCACAGAGGAGGGACCGAAAACTGCCTCATCCCAGCTTCTCTCATTTGGTACCAGATCAGTGCGAAGTGGCCCTATTATATGAGCTGGTAGGGGTGCACAGGTATCTCTGTGCCCCCACCGTGGGGTGTTACAGAGGCTTTGACCTCTCCAGTCAGGGGAATCAGGCCCTGAGGGAGGAACAAATGCTTTGCGAGCTTAGACAGAAGAGCATTCTAGCAAAGGCACAGCTGGGACACCTGCTCTGTGCTGGAAGAGGGCAGGGCCTGCCTGGGGTTCTGGCAGAAGGCCAGTGAGACTGGGAAGCCACGAGCCTGGAGAAGGAGGTAGGCGCAAAGGCCGCAGAGACAGGAAGGATCCTGACTTCTAAGGTTCTTAGACTCCCCTGCTCCCCCAGAGGAGCGGGCCTGAATCACGTTTCCATTCAGGGCTGCCAAGTGGAGGGGGCTGGAAAACGGGAAAGGATGCCAGGAAACTGGTTGGGAGTCTCTGGCGAGGGCTCACTTAGGGGAAGATCTCTTTAACTCTGTCTCCCTGGCCAGGGAGCATTTAGTTAGAGATTTCTCATTTGCATTTGGAAAGTCCTTTTCATTTGTGTGTTTTATGCTTCATAAGGTGGTAAGAATGCTGCGGGCTGGGCGCACATTCGTCTCCTTGTGTGAGCTGTGCAGAAAGTGCCCCCTGTCACTAGATGCTCTCCCGGGTCCTGGGGGTGCGGGATGAGACCAACAGCAGTTCTGCCCCTGGAGAGCTCTTGGATAGCAGAAGGAGACTAACAAGAAAGCAAACAATGCAGTGAGGGTTCTGATTGGAGCCTGGTGGGCTGCGGAGGGGCCAAGTGCAGGCCGAGAAAGAGTGGTCGATTTTAAGAGTGGAGGGTAGTCTTTGAACAGAAAAAGTTTCACTGGGCCCCTGAACTGGGTATTTAAAGTCGACCAGGGACTCCCAAACAGAAAGCAGACCCTGAGGACTAGATGAAAAAAAAAAATATGGGGGCAGGCATTTAGCAAGAGAATGAAAGATGGCAGGTGGTTTAGGGTGGGAGAGGGTGTGAGGAGGGGTTGCTGAGGGCAGGGGTCGGCGTGGGGGTCCAGACTGGCTGTTTAACCTGTGCTAGGCGGCAGGGCCCACTGGGATGTTAAGGAAGGGGTGAAGGAATTAGGCCGTGTTTGCCCAGACTTGCTCTGTGATTGCTTTGAGTGTATGATGAGGGGATGAGCCTGGAGGTGGGAAGGGTCTTGGGACACTGTTGGCCATAGAACCAGTGGGATGTAGGCCTGGTTTAAGCAAGTATAAACGGGAGTGGAGGGGAGGGGTCGGAGCAATGCCAGGGGGTCCCATGTGCTGGAATTGGTTACTGAGTGAGTGCAGGCCGTGAGAGAAGGTGTTGAAGGTAACTCTGGGGTCTCTGGATTGCTAGACTGGCTGGTTCATGGTGTCATTCAAAGAGAGAGTGAGAGAAGGAAGGGAGGGAAAGTTTATGGGAAAGCAAGTTTTAGGCTTATTGAATTTAATCTGTGGGGTTAGCGAGGTGGAGATGTTTGAGAGACAGTGGCCACATGAGTCTGGAGCTGTAGACTGGGGCTAATCCAGGGCTTGGGTTTGAAAGCCCGTCTGTAGTGAGTACCTCAACTACCCACAGGGGCCAGGTAGATGATGAACGGTACTATCTTGGGATCAGAAAGGCAATAGCAAAAAAAAAACAGATGTAGAAAAGCCCCCAACTGTGCGAATGTGAAATTAAAAGTCTTCTGACACTTGGTTTCAGCCTGTGGGACACGGAACAGCGGGGAGCAGGACTAACTGAGGGTGCCTCCCAGGGCAAAGGCTCAGTGCAATTCCAGATAATTTCTCAAATCAGAATTTGTGTATTACAGGATTTCATGATTTTTTCCACAGAAGTCAGGCATTTTTATGTTTATGTAGAATTTCCTGGTTCAGTTCAGTTCAGTTCGGTCGCTCAGTCGTGTCCGACTCTTTGCGACCCCATGAATCGAAGCACGCCAGGCCTGGTAGAATTTCCTAAGAATCTAAGTATTTCCTAAGAATCAAAATCTAAGAATATTGACACAGTTAAAAAAAATCATCCTATAATCAAAGCAAAAGGTATCTCTGGGCCAGAGAGTCTGCCGTCACTTCCTCAGACAGAAAGGAATGGATGTTCTGTGAGTACAAGTCCACGTCTCGTTGAACAGAATCAGAACTGTACATAGTTCTGATGTACTGAACTGCACAATCTCCAACTTACAAATATCGCAGACCTAGAAATTGCTTCTTAGGATTCTTTCACAGTCTCTGAGGATCCCAGCCAGTAAAATCATTCCTTGGGTTGCTCCACGTCGTTTTCTGTTCTTTTTCCATCAGTCATGCTACAGAGCTTATCTCTTCTAGGCAGGAAATGAGGGCCCCGCCGTCATGGTTGAAAGTTCTTGTGTATGGGTGTGTGTGTTACAGAGAAGTAGGAGATGAAGGGGATTTCCTTCTAGAATCTCAGAGTCTTCGTGCTAGAAAACACCTTAGAGAATTTTTGTACCAACTGCTTGTTTTACAGATAGGGAAACTGAGGCTTAAATAAGTTACTGGCATAACTGATATTATAACACTGCTGTTCTCACATTCTAGTCGAGTATATCCTGCTACCTAACACCATATATGGCTTCCCAGGTGACGCTAGTGGTAAAGAACCCTCCTGTCAATGCAGGTAGAAATAAGGGAAGTGAGTTCAATCCCTGGGGTTGGGAAGATCCCCTGGAGAAGGGCATGGCAACCCACTCCAGTATTCTTGCCTGGAAAATTCCACAAACAGAGGAGCCCGGCGGGCTATAGTCCATAGGGTCACGCAGAGTCAGGCACCACTGAAGTGACTGAGCATGCGTGCAACACCATATGCAAAAATTAACTCAAAATGGATTAAAAACCTAGATGTAAGACCAAAACCATAAAACTCCTAGAAGAAAACAGAAGCAGAAACTTTGATATAAATCATATCTGTCTCCTAAAGCAAAGGAAATGAAAGCAAAAATAAGCAAGTTAAACCTAATTAAACTCCAAAGCTTTTGCACAGCAAAAGAAATGATTGTTAAAATGGAAAGACAACCTACAGAATGGGAGAAAATGTTTACAAACGATATAACTGATAAGGGGTTAATATCCAAAATATGCAAAGAGCTCATACAACTCAGCGTCAGAAAACAACCTAATTTAAAAATGGGTAGAATACTGAAATAGACATGTTTCCAAAGAGGACATGCAGAAGGCCAACAGGCACATGAAAAGATGTTCAACATTGTTAATCATCAGAGAAATGTAAATTAATAAACTCTAGAAACGATCCCTGAAAGTACAGTCTTGAGAAATGCAAATTTAAACCACAAAGAGATATCACCTCAAGCTGTCAGAATGGCTATCCTCAGAAAGAGCACAAACGACAAAGGTTGGTGAGGATGTAGAGAAAAAGGAATTGCTCGTGCGCTTCTTTTTGGGAATATAAATTGGTGCAGCCACCGTGGAAAACTGTACGAAGGTTTCTCGAAAAATAGAACTACCATATGACTCAGTGACTCCACTCCTGGGTATATGTGAGAAAAATGAAAACACTAATTCAGAAAGATACATGCACCCCAATATTCATAGTAATAGTAGTTACAGTCACCAAGATATGGAAGCAAGCTAAGTGTCCATCAGTGGATGAATGGATACAAAATACATGACACACACACGCACAATGGAATACTGCTGCTGCTGCTGCTAAGTCGCTTCAGTCGTCTCCGACTCTGTGCAACCCCATAGATGGCAGCCCACCAGGCTCCCCCATCCCTGGGATTCCCCAAGCAAGAACACTGGAGTGGGTTGCCATTTCCTTCTCCAATGCATGAAAGTAAAAAGTGAAAGTGAAGTCACTCAGCCTTGTCCGACTCTTAGCGACCCCATGGACTATAGCCTACCAGGCCTCTCTGTCCATGGGATTTTCCAGGTAAGAGTACTGGAGTGGCTTGCCATTGCTTTCTCTACTACTCAACCATCAAAAGAACTTCCCTGGTGGCTCAGACTGTAAAGAATTTGCCTGCAGTGCAAGAGAACTGGGTTCAAAACCTGAGTTGGGAAGATCCCCTGGAAAGGGAATGGAAACCTACTCCTGTATTCTTGCCTGGAAAATCCCATGGACAGAGAAGCCTGGTGGGCTACAGACCATGGGGTTGCAAACAGTCAGATATGACTGAGTGACTAACACTTTCACTTTCATAAAAAGAATGTAAATTTACCATTTGCAGCAATATGGATGGACTTCGAGGGTATTACGCTAAATGAAATAAATCAGACAGAGAAAGAGAAATATTGTATGAAAGCATTTATATGTGGAATCTGGAAAACAAAACCAACTAGTGACTACAACATAAAAGACTCAGAGAACAGAAAGTTCTCACAGAGAACAAGCTAGTGGTTATCAGTGACAGGTTGGGGGAAGAGGAGGGGCCAAGATAGAGGTAGGGGATTAAGAGGTACAAACTATTATGTATAAAACTCCCTTGAACAGCAAGTGGGTCAAATCAATCAATCCTAAAGGAAATCAACCCTGAATATTCCTTAGAAGGACTGATGTTGAAGCTGACACTCCAATACTTTGGCCACCTGATGCAAAGACCTGACTTATTGGAAAAGACCCTGATGCTGGGAAAGATTGAAGGCGGGAGGAGAAGGGGATGACAGAGGATGAGATGGTTGGATGGCATCATTGACTCAATGGAGATGAGTTTGAGCAAACTCCAGGAGATAGTGAAGGGCAGGAAAGCCTGGTGTGCTGTAGTTCATGGAATCGCAAAGAGTTGGACATGACTTAGCAGCTGAACAACAGCAAATAATCTACAAGGATGTACTGTACAACACAGGGAATATGACCAGTATTTTGTAGTAACTATTAGTGGAATATAATTTAGACCTTGTGAATCACTTTGCTGCACCCCTATAATTTGTGTAATATTGTGTGCTGTGCTCTGCTGTGCTTAGTTGCTCAGTCTTGTCCGGCTCTCTGTGACCCCATGGACTAGTCCTCCCAGCTTCTCTGTCCATGGGGATTCTCCAGGCAAGAATACTGAAGATCCTCCAGGGGATCTTCCTAACCTAGGGATTGAACCCAGGTCTCCTGCATTGCAGGCGAATTCTTTACCATCTGAGCCACCAGGGAAGCCCATGTAATATTGTGCTTCAATTTAAATCAAGAAGTCCTGGAGAAGGGAATGGCAATCCACTCCAATATTCTTGCCTAGAGAATCCCATGGACAGAGGAGCCTGGTGGGCCACAGTCCAAGGGGTCACAAAGAGTTGGACATGACTGAGTGACTAACACTACTACTGTGCCTTGAAAGAAAAGCTTTGACAAAATTAGACAGCATAATAAAAAGCAGAGACATTACTTTGCCAAAAAAGGTCCATCTAGTGAAAGCTATGGTTTTTCCAGTAGTCATGTATGGATGTGAGAGTTGGACTGTAAAGAAAGTTGAGCCCTGAAAAATTGATGCTTCTGTGTTGAAGAAGACTCTTGAGAGTCCCTTGGACTGCAATGAGATCAATCCAGTCAAACCTAAAGGACATCAGTCCTGAATATTCATTGGAAGGACTGATGCTGAAGCTGCAGATCCAATACTTTGGCCACCTGATGTGAAGAACTGACTCATTGGAAAAGACCCTTATGCTGGGAAAGGTTGAAGGCAGGAGGAGAGGGGATGGCAGAGAATGAGATGGTTGGATAGCATCACTGACTGGTTGGACATGAGTTTGAGTAAGCTCCTGAAGTTGGTGATGGACAGGAAAGCCTGGCATGCTGCAGTCTATGGGGTTGCAAAGAGTCAGACACAACTGAGTGACTGCACTGAACTGAAAGAAAGGTAAACACATGAAGTTAACATTAGGTGAGATGATTATAGAAAAAGGGTGCTAGTGGTAAAGAACCTGCCTGCCAATGCATGAGACATAAGTGACATGGGTTCGATCCCTGGGTCGGGAAGATCCACTGGAGGAGGGCATGGCAACCCATTCCAGTATTCTTGCCTGGAGGGCTACAGTCCATAGCATCACAAAGGGTCGGATATGGCTGAGTAACCGAAGAAGCTTGAATTGTACTTGTAGGAGCAATAAGTAAAATACTGTGAGAACAGACAAGAAAGGAGACACAGAGAAGTTTAGAACTTGCCCAGGAACACAGAGCCTGAAAAGAAGGTGTTGAAGGACCCACAATCAACCAGCTGTCCCCCTCAGTGAGCGCCTTTTATTTCCCATTTTTGGTAACTCCATACTTAAGAAACATATCTCACTCATTTTCAAAGTGAGATTCAGTGATGCAAAAGACTCAGTGGCAGTGCGAGTGGGATTTCTCACTGTTGGGTAAAGCAAAGTGTTTGTGCTGTTTTCAACTTTCTAGTTCCAAGTTAATCTCCTACAGCACAAGATGAGTGTTTGTGTTGAGCTGCTCAGACTCTGCAGAGCAAGCAAATGATAGGGAACTTTAGAGGGGAGATATGCAAAGAGCTGACTCATTGGAAAAGACCTGGATGCTGAGAAAGATTGAAGGCAGGAGGAGAAGGGGATGACAGAGGATGTGATGGTTGGATGGCATCACTGACTCAATGGACGTGAGTTTGAGCAAGCTCAGGGAGTCGGTGATGGACAGGGAGGCCTGGTGTGCTACAGTCGATGGGGTTGCAAAGAGTCAGGCATGACTGAGCAACTGAACTGACTGATATGCTGAAATGTGATTGATGGGAAGATTTCTTGCATTCTTTCTGATGGAGGGAAGACACAAATTGATTATGGACCTTCACGATTGCTGTAAAAATCTTCTTTGCCAAATAAAGTAACATAACCCTGGGGGGGGGGATAAATAAATTAAAAAGTAGGTTGCATGGCAAAAAATAAAATAAAATCTGACATCTCAGGAAAAAAAAAAAAAGCATTTCATTCTCTCTCCATCTTTGGATGTGGAGGTGATGTGGGAAACTCAGCCTTGGTAAGATGTTCTCTGAGCTCTTTATTCCAGGGTAGCGTGGAGTTGTCCCAGTCCCCTCCTCTTACCTGAAGTCAGGGAGGCACAAAACAAGCTTATTGCCCCATGAGGTTGACCCTTGCATTATTACCATATCCTCCAAAAAAGAAAGAAACAAGCAAACAAAAGGAAGGAAGGCAGGAACTACACATCTACAGATTTCTTTCACTGAAGATTTGCAACCAAACCCAGCTCTGTACTCTCAGGGGCTTCCAGAGGAAAGAATTGTATGATACATTTCTGAGATAGGTCATTTTTTGCCTTTTCTCTTTGTAATGTATGAGATGTAACTCACATATCTTAAGATTTGCCCTTTTAAAATGGCCAATTCTTTGGTTTTTAATGTATCATAAAAATATGCAACCATCACCACTGTCTGATCCCAGAACACTTTCACTTTCAAAGAAACCCTATACCCACTGGCAGTCACTCTTTCCTCTCCTCCCAACCCCTGGCAAACACTGATTTATTTTCAGTCTCTATAGATTTGCCTTTACAGACACCTCATAAAAATGAAGTCATATAACATGCGGTCTTTTGTGTATAGTTTCTTTTACTTAGCAGAATATTTTCAAGGTTCATCCATATTGTAGCAGCTATTAGTACTCCACTCCTTTTTCATAGCTGAATAATATTCCATTGTGTGAATACGCTACCTTTCGAATATCCATTTATCATTTGATGGACACTTATGGCTATTACAAAGTAATGGAATTATGGACATTCATGTACAATTTTTTGTGAGGACATATGTTTTCCATTCTCTTGGATATATACCTAAGAGTAAAATTTCTGAGTCATGATAAATTTAATATTTAGCCTTTTGAATAACTGTAAAATTGGTCTGCAAAACAGCTGAACTGTGTTACATTCCCACCAGCATTGTATAAGTGTTCTGATGTCTCTACATCCTTGACAACACTTGTTACCATTTAAAAAAATTTTTTAATTAAAGCTATTCTAGTGGAGTAGAGTGGTTTCTTTGTGGTTTGGGTTTCCCTAATGATTAATGTTAATATCTTTTAATGTACTTATGTACTATTTGTATCTGTTCTTTGGAGAAATGTCTCTTCAAATCCTTTGCCTATTTTTAAATTGTATTATGTCTTTTTATTGTAAGAGCTGTTTATATATTCTGCATAAAGTTCCTTATCATACGCATAATTTGCAAATACTTTCTCACATGCCGTAGATTGTCTTTTCAGTTCCTTGGTAATGTCATTTGAAGCACAAAAGCTTTTAATTTTGAAGTTCAATTTACTTATTTTATTTTCTGTTTGTGCTGTTGATATAATATCTAAAAAACTATTGCCTCATCAAGAGTCATAAGGTTTTATGCCTGTGTTTTCTTCTTAAAGTTTTATAGTTTTAACATTTAGGCCTTTGATCTATTTTTAGTTGTTCCGTGCATGGTACAAGGTAGGGATCTAACTTCTTTTTCTTTTGCATGTGAGGATCCAGTTGTTCAAGCATCATTTGCTGAAAACACTATTTTTTTCCCCTTGAATTATCTTAACACCTTTGTTGGAAATTAATTTGACAATAAATACAAAAGTTTGCTTCTGTACTCCTGATTTTGAGTCCACTGATCTATATGTCTATCTTTATGCAGTGCCATAAGCTTATTGGCCCATGAGGTTGATCCTTAGGTTATTAACATATCCTCCAAAAAAGAAAGAAAGAAATTCTTATACAGTTCTATAATACTGTAGCTTTGTAGTAAAGTTTGAAATTAGGCAGTGCTAGGTCCCCTAACTTGGTTCTTCTTTTTCAAGATTGTTTTGGTTATTTTGGGTCTTTTACATTTAAACCTAAATTTTAGGATCATTCTGTTAATTCTACAAACAAGACAAAGGTAATTTTGATAGGGATTGTGTTGAATCAGTATCTCAACTTGGGGAATATTACTATCTTAAAAATCTTGTTTTTCAGCTTTTAAGGATAGGGTGTTTTCCATTTATTTAGATCTTTAATTTCTTTCAATAATGTTTTATAGTTTTCAGATTAAAAATTCAGATTTTCTTGTATTTCTCAGGTTAAATTTATTTGGAAGTATGTTATTCTTTTTAATCTTATTGTGTATGGGGTTGTTTTCATAACATCACTTTCAGATTTATTTTTTGCTAGTGTATAGAAATAGTATTGATTTTTGTATATTAATCTTTTGTCCTGCAGCCTCATTGTACTTGTTTATTTGCTGTAAAATTCTTTGTAGATTCCTTAAGATTTTCCATATAAAAGATCATGCCTTCTGTGAATAGAGGTACTTTTATTTTCCAATCTGGATGACTTTTATTTCTTTTCTTGCCTAAGATCTCAAGTACAATATTAGACAGGAAGTCCCCTACATGTGAATGAGTTCTGTTCCGAGAGTGCATTCTTAAAGTCCACTTTGTTCATAAGTCCAACAGGGTTAGACTAGTTACCCAACAATTGGCTACAGAGTACCATATTATAATTGGTTTATAATACTTTTCACACAAATAATATGCAAAAAACAAACATAAAAAATGAAAACATTTTTAACCTTACAGAATAGTACCTTGAAAAGTACAGGACAGCACCTGGCATACAGGGGCTGGTACAGAGTGAACAGGCAAGAAGAGTTACGGACCTGAAGAGGGAGAGGAGGTGGCAGACGACAGAGCTGAAGGAGTGCCAGCAATAGGAGACAGAGGGCGAGCTGCAGTCTCACTCCCGCCTGATGCTGATAGTACAGGTTCTGGCTCCTTGCTGCGTTCAACCCTACCCTTTTGATAAAATGATCCAGTGATGTCTGGGTAGGGCCTCTTTTCTTCTCATTGTAGATGATATCTTGGGCTTGAAATTAAGACATTATACTACTACACTCTATACAGTGCGTGCATGCTCAGTCATATCTGCCTCTTTGCGACCGCATGGACTGGAGCCCACCAGGCTCTTCTGTCCATGGCATTCTCCAGGCAAGAATACTGGAGTGGGTTGCTATTTCCTCCTCCAGGGGATCTTCCCAGCCCAGGGCTTGACCTAGCATCTCCTATGTCTCCTACATTGGAAGGCAGATTCTTTTCACCACCGAGCCACCTGAGAAGCCCATCCTCTACAGAACTGTAAAGTCCACAAAAGCACAACCACTTATAGAGGACGCACACACGTGACAACGTGCGCCAGATAAGTGAACTAACTTAAGACATGGAGATGCATTTTCGAATCTTTGAGCGCTCACAACTTGAAGGGGACTTACTATATAGAAGTGGCAACACTGGGCTTCATTTCCTTGTTCCTGATCATACGGGGAAAGCTTTCAGTCTTTCACCACTAAGTATAATATTAATATTAACTGTGGGTTTTTCTTATATATCCTTTATCAGGTTGAGGAATTTACATTCTATTCCTGAATTGTTGCATACTTTTCATCATGAAAGGATATTGGATTTTGTGGAATGATTTTCTGCCTCTATTGAGATACTCATCTGGTTTTGTCCTTAATTCTATTAATATGGAGTATTAAATTAATTGATTTTTGTACGTTGAACCAGCCTTGTATTCTGGGATAAATACCACTTGGTCATGATATGTAATTTTTTATAGTTGCTAGATTCAGTTTGCTAGTATTTTGTTGAAAATTTTTGCATCTGTATTTATAAGAGATATTGCTCTGCAGTTTTATTGCATTTTTTTTCTGATTTACATATAAGGATGATATTGGCCTCATAGAATAAGTTAGGAAGTGTTCCATACTCTTTTTTTTTTTTTGGAAGTATTTGTGAAACTTTGGTGTTAATTCTTTCATTGTTAGGCAGAATTCACCAGTGAAGTTATCTAGACCTGGACTTTCCTTTGTGGGAATTTTAAAAATTATTAGCTCAATCTCTTTACTTACTATAGTTCTTTTATTCTTTTGTCAATTTTGGTTCAGTTCAGCTGAGTTCAGTTGCTCAGTCCTGTCTGGCTCTTGTGACCCCATGGACTGTAGCACGTCAGGCCTCCCTGTCCATCACCACCTCCTGGAATTTACTCAAACGCATGTCGATTGAGTCTGTGATGCTATCCAACCATATTATCCTCTGTCACTCCCTTCTCCTCCCGCCTTCAATCTTTCCCAGCATCAAGGTATTTTCAAATGAGTCAGTTTTTCTCATTTAGTGGCCGAAGTATTGCAGTTTCAGCTTCAGCATCAGTCCTTCCAATGGCTATTCAGGACTGATTTCCTTTAGGATGGACTGGTTGGATCTCCTTGCAGTCCAAGGGACTCAAGAGTCTTCTCCAACACCACAGTTCAAAAGCATCAATTCTTCGACCCTCAGCTTTCTTTATAGTCCAACTCTCACATCTATACATGACTGCTGGGAAAAACATAGCTTTGACTAGATGGACCTTTGTTGGCAAAGTAATGTCTCTGCTTTTGAATATGCTGTTTAGGTTGGTCATAGCTTATCTTCCAAGCAGCAAGCGTCTTTTAATTTCATGGTTGGAATCATCATCTGCAGTGATTTTGGAGCCCCCCCAAAATAAAGTCTGTCACAGTTTCCACTGTTTCCCCATCTATTTCCCATGAAGTGATGGGACCAGATGCCATGATCTTCGTTTTCTGAATGTTGAGCTTTAAGCCAGCTTTTCCACTCTCCTCTTTCACTTTCACCGAGCCTCTTTAGTCCTTCTTCACTTTCTGCCATAAGGGTGGTGTCATTTTCATATCTGAGCTCATTGATCTTTCTCCCAGCAATCTTGATTCCAGCTTGTGCTTCATCCGGTCCAGCATTTCTCATGATGTACTCTGCATGTAGGTTAAATGAGCAAGGTGACAGCATACAGCCTTGATGGACTCCTTTCCCAATATGGAACCAGCCTGTTGTTCCATGTTCAATTCTAACTGTTGCTTCTTGACCTGCATACAGATTTCTCAGGAGACAGGTCAGATGGTCTGGTAGTCCCATCTCTTGAAGAATTTTCCACAGTTTGTGGTTACCCACACAGTCAAAGGCTTTGGCATAGTCAATTTTGATAGTTTTTGTCTAAGAATTTATCCATTTCACCTAGGTTGTCTGATTTGTGAGAAAACGATTGCTCATAGTATTCTATTTAGATTTTTTAATCTTTGTAAGTTTGGTAGTGATGTTCCCTCTTTTTTTTTTTTTGGTTGTGCCATGTGTGGCTTGCAGGTTCTTAGTTCCTCAACCAGAGATTGAACTGGTTGAGATAAGTCCAGTTGAAGATTCATTGATCTTTTTTTTTTAATCAACTTTTGGTTTTGTTGATTTTCTCCTTTGCTTTTGTATTCTCCATTTCATTAATTTCCACTTTATACTTCATTCTGCTTGCTTTGGGTTAGTTTAGTCATCATTTATTTAGTTTTTGTAAAAAATAATTTTTTATTTATTACGGTTGCTCTGGGTCTTCATTGCTGCATGTAGGCTTTCTCCAGCTGTGGTGAGCAGGGGCTAACTCTTTATTGCCATGAGCGGGCTTGTCATTGCAGTGGCTTCTTTTTTTGTGGAGCACATGCCACTTATTGTTTAAAAAATATTTCCTTAAGATAAATTCTGTTCAGCAATGTTTGCTATTAAAGGCTATAAACATTTTATGCCTCAAGTTATTTCCAAAAGGATTATGCTAAGTTATATTTTCATTAATAATATATGTGCCTCTTTCCATTCTTTACAAGAGCTTTTACAACATTGGCTATTATTGATGTTTGACCTGTGAATATAGAAAAATATATTAAAATTGTTAATGAGGTTGAATGACTTTTCTGTCTGCTTTATTTTACGTGAATTTTCTCTTCTGTGGTCTTAAAAGTACTATAGCTATCCCATGGGTGATCATTGACATTTTCTTCATTTCTGAAAAAGCGAGATTTTCATACAGAATATTATCAAATAAAGCCACTTTAAAGTTGTTTCCCCTACCATTAAAATATCTCTTAATCTTTGTCACAGTTTTTAGAAGTACTAAATGCCGTCTTTTTCATCCTAGCAATGAAACTATAGTTCTTAAAGTTTCTTAGAAGCTAGTAGTAACATAGCTCTCAGATATTCCCAGAAAAAATCTCATCTAACTCTAGCTGTAATGTAAAGTATCAATTGATTTTTGTAAATATATTAAATTATGTCATTTATTGTTTCTTGAGAGACATGTAGTTTGAATGTTAGTTAACATTAAAGCAGACTTAGAATGTATCCCTTTAAAAGCTCAGAAATCCTTATTTTGGTGATTGCGCAAATAAAAATGTTACCTGAAATTGGTGACTTTCAACAAATTCTACAACATTGCTTTTCCTAATGACTTAATCTAATTTTTGCTTTTTCCCAGTTTAAGGCCAATCCTCCTGCTGTGACTTTCAAACTAACGGGGGAGACAGATGGCATATTTCAGATACAACCTGATGGACTTCTATATCACAACAAAAGCCTGGACAGGGAAACAAGAGCTGTTCACAGACTCCAGGTGAATCGACACCAGGCCATGGACACCAGCTCCAATCTCTGAGCGCCAGAAATGCCACTGGCATACTCCTCCCTAGCACAGAATCCCGTTTACACTCTCTTGACCCTAATGATGTGTTTGCCAATCTTGTTTGTCCACATTTTTTTTTTTTTAACCAACTAGAGAGTGATTTGGTAAAGATATCCCTGTTTTTAGGCTTTTTGACCAGGTAACCCAAGTTATATTGCCAAGGCTCTCAGATGGATCACTCATCCAAGTAAGGCCCTACTTAGGCACCTGGATCAAAACCGTTCAACACTTCTTTGACGTTTCACTGGTGTCTCGCTCTGGCTGTTGGGTGGGCTCTGGCTCCGCAAAGAAGGCAGCATTGGTGCTAGATGGCCCGCCTTTGGGCCTTGCAAGAAGCAGAAGTAACAGATGACCAAAGCATAGTCTGACTAAAGAGACCTCTTCCCTCTCTTTCTCCCTTAGGTTTCATGGTTTGCGTCTGAATACACAGAAATGGTAGAGAGCTAATTGTGGGTAAAGAGCAGGCCAAAGCTTTCTGTTGGTAAACATGCAGATTGACCACTAAAGTGCCTCTGCAACAGCTTGTGACATTTCCATACCCTAAAGGGTCAAAGGGTTCTTATTTCACTGATTCTAGCTATTTAGAAAAGAGCGTGTCCTGTGGCCAGCATATCCCACTGCTGGAAAACACAGTCATGATTAGCTTGGCTTAACTGATAGGGCCTCTATTTTAGCAGCCCCCAATTTGGGCTTTTATGGGTGTCTTTCTCCCCTGTAGTTATCAGACCATTGATTCTTTGGGCTCTAATTTTCCTCAAGTGACTTTTGGGTGTATGATATGAGGTTCAGACTCACCAAGAAGCTTTCCTTCTGTCAACATCAGGTCTCAGCCCTGGATGCTCAGGGCAATACAGTGGAGGGCCCAGTCCCTGTCACCATCGAAGTGAAGGACATCAACGACAACCGACCTGTGTTTCTCCAGCAACATTATGAAGGCTCAGTAAGGCAGAATTCTCGCCCAGGTAATAGGCAGGAGCCTGGAGATATTTGGCAGAATGGCACATTTGTGTGGTTAACAGCTATAGCTATCATTCATTAAGTGCTTACTATCTTATTTAATTTTATTTATCTTATTTAAATTTCACAGCAATCCTCTGGGATTTGTTTTATTATCCCCATTGCTCTAGGGTACAATTTCTCACCCTTGGCACTACTGACATCTTAGGCTCCATAATTCTTTTTTGTGTTGTTGTTTTTCTATTTTTTGGTCAGGGGCTGCTGTTCTGTGCATGATAGGATGTTAGCAGCTTCCCTGACATCTATCTACACATCAGATGCCAGGAGCAACACTTCCCTTCCAAGCTTTGATAGCCTAGATGTCTTCAGACATTGTCAAATATCTCTTGGGGGCAAAATCACGCCCAGTTAAGGACCACTATCTTAGGATGAGATTTTAGAATACCTCACAGCCCTAGAGGGGCTTCCCTGGTGGCTCAGACGGTAAAGACTCTGCCTGCAATGTGGGAGGCCTGGGTTCAATCCCTGGGTGGGGAAGATCCCCTGAAGAAGAGAATGGCAACCCACTCCAGTATTCTTGCCTGGAGAATTCCATGGACATAGGAGCCTGTTGGCTATAGTCCATGTTGTTGTCAAGAGTAGGACATGACTGAGCAATTAACACACACAGCTCTAGAACACTCTGGAAGGGTAAGCTTACTTTCCCACACCCTCCCAGAAAATTCCACATTCTCATGGTCATTGCTGGCTCCCAGTTCTTTTTCTTCTCTTACTTGCAACTCCTAGCTAGGGTTCATCCTTTCACAATTCTCTTACCTTTCGTCTCCAGGAAATCCCCTCATCAAAGCCTAGATGTGTGCGGTTCAGTTCAGTTCAGTCACTCAGTCGTGTCCGACTCTTTGCGACCCCATGAATCGCAGCACGCCAGGCCTCCCTGTCCATCACCAACTCCCGGAGTTCACTCAGACTCACGTCCATCAAGTCCGTGATGCCATCCAGCCATCTCATCCTCGGTCGTCCCCTTCTCCTCCTGCCCCCAATCCCTCCCAGCATCAGAGTATTTTCCAAAGAGTCAGCTCTTCTCATGAGGTGGCCAAAGTACTGGAGTTTCAGCTTTAGCATCATTCCTTCCAAAGAAATCCCAGGGCTGATCTCCTTTAGAATGGACTGGTTGGATCTCCTTGCAGTCCAAGGGATTCTCCTTGCAGTCCAAGGGACTCTCAAGATTCTTCTCCAACACCACAGTTCAAAAGCATCAATTCTTCGGCGCTCAGCCTTCTTCACAGTCCAACTCTCACATCCATACACGACCACAGGAAAAACCATAGCCTTGACTAGATGGACCTTAGTCGACAAAGTAATGTCTCTGCTTTTGAATATGCTCTCTAGGTTGGCCATAACTCTCCTCCAAGGAGCAAGTGTCTTTTAATTTCATGGCTGCAATCACGGTGTGTGTGGTAGGCTTTACTAAAGATTTAGAGAAATGAAGAAGCATCTTGTCATAACAGTGCATAAAATAAACATGAGTATTAGACTTTGAGTTCTCAGAAAGACTCTTGGCCATTTCCATCGACTCACTCTCAAGCTTCCTTCTGTGTTATTTAATGTTCTCTCTCATTTTTCAATGCCCTCTTCCAATAACTCAGGAAGAGTATTCCTTTCACTATATTATGTGGAGTAATTTCATGTGTCTCTGTCCCTGAGGTTGCATACCAAAGGTTCACTGCTGAACTGTGTTAAGTAATAATCTTGCAGGTCTTATTCTTCACCAATTAGAATTTTTAGTCCAGTGGTTCTCAAACTTTTGGGTCTTAGGGCCCTTGTATTCTCCTAAAAACTATTATAGGCTCCAAGGAAATTTTTCAAGGATATATGGCTTATATCCAGTGGTATGCTGGCAAATTTTAATAGCTGTCTATTTAGGGGGGCATAAAAAAACCTCTGATTTGTAGCATTCATCAATTTCTGTGGTATAAGTACTCCTACCATAACCCATTTTAAACAACCAATGGTGTTAATAATTGACTCACAGAATTTCTGGAAATTCAACTGGGTTGTACAAGTTGGCTCCACTATATCACTGGTTATATCTACCAATATTTATCATATTTGAAATTAAAACTGAGAAATTGAAAAATTATTTAGTAATTGACCTAAAGTATTTATCATATTTTAATTAAAAGAACTGTATTTTCAAAGATAGAAGGAATTATTAAGAAAATGGCATTGTTTTAGTCTTTGCACATCCTTTAATGTTTGGATTAGTTGAGAACAATTGGATTCTTATGTCTGTTTTTGCATTCATTTTGTGGCCATAAACTGTTTTGGTTGAAACATTTAAAGAAAAACTGTCCTTAGGCAGACGTGTAGTTGAAAAAAGGAGTATTGTAACAGTGTTTTCAGATAACTGTGAATAGTCTTTGATACTAGACAAAACTCAGCAAGGGATGGTTTATTGTTCATTGCAATGTGGAATCTGAAACTGTATCAATGTTTTTTTGGATACTCCTTTATGCTAAAATGCATAGATTTATCTTGTGATTTGGGTGGGTCTTTTATACATATATGACCTTAAAAACAGTCTCAAAGACCCCCAGAGGTTCCTGGACCATACTTTAAGGAACTTCATCCTAGGAAAAAGTAGCAGAATAAAGATTTATTCCATACTAATATGAATTATGGCACATTCCTCCACTCTATTTCTGCCCCTTGGAAGGCAAATGTGTCTATTGTTGGTTTAATATCTTTTAATATCTTTTTTTAATATCTAAATATCTTTTTTTTCTGGGTACATTTTGTTAAACAGGAAAGCCCTTTATGTATGTCAACGCTACAGACTTGGATGATCCAGCCACACTCAATGGCCAACTTATTTATCAGATTCTCATGCAGCTTCCCAAGGTCAACAATGTCATGTACTTTCAGATCAACAACCAAACGGGAGGAATTTCACTTACTCCACAAGGTGAGTTAAGTGATGCCCTCATGGGACTCTCTGAATCAATACAAACGACCTAGATCCATATCATCTTCAGAGACATTTCCTTTCCTCTTCTCTCCTACTTCCCATAGGGTCCCAGGAATTGGATCCTTTGAAGAATCCTCACTACAAGCTGGTGGTCTCAGTGGCAGACATGGGAGGCCTGACTGAGCATTCCTTTAGTGACAGTGTACCTGTGGATATTACGGTGAAGGAGAATATTTGGAAACCGCCAGAACCTGTGGAGATTGAAGAAAACTCGACTAAACCTTACCCCTTTAAAATCACTCAGGTAGTGCCCAAGGAATGCTAACAGCCTGCTCAATCAATACACTCACATTGTAGGGGCCCACCCTCGTGGTCTTCACTGATGTTTTTGCATAGTGTCATTATAAAGCAAACTAAATAAACAAAATCTCTGGCCCCAAGTCTCTGGAGTTTGCCATCATGGGTGAACTCTGGACTGTACCAACTTAGATTCATGTGCGCTAAGTCACTTCAGTCATGTCTGACTCTTTGTGACCCTGTGGACTGTAGCCCATCAGGCTCCTCTGTCCATGGGATTCTCCAGGCAAGAGTAGTGGAGCAGGTCGCCATTTCCTTCCGTGGGGTTATCTTCCAGACCCAGGGATCAAATCCAAGTTTCCTGCATGGCATACAGATTCTTTATCATCTGAGCTACTAGGGAAGCCCAACTTACATATATTTGAGTTTTAAAAGAGAACTTTACTCACCTTCATTTTCTAAGTAGATAACGCTGTTTTCTTTTCCTTGTCTATAGTGTAGGATATGGCTGAGTTGTATATGGTACATGTGCATGATTTGAATTTGAGACTGCAAATTGCTTCTTATTCCGGTGGGGAAAATCTTGATGTGAAAGATGCGCCCCATCATAGGCTGAGGGGCAGAGACAGGACTGGCCAAGAGTAAGAGCTGAGGAGACAGCTTTTACCTTTGGAGCCCACCCCCTTCCCAAAGCCATCCCCTCTAGGTACCTCCCCTCTCCATTCAGACCCTCCCCTGGTCCTACCTGTGTCTCACTCTGAGCCTTCTCTCCCTGCTTTAATTCCTGGAAATCCACTCCAGGGCCCACCCAGATCCGATCTTTTCTGGGAAATCAGGAGATTTTTTGACGCAAAAAGCTGTGAGTCAGTGGAAGATCACTGGATTTGGAAGCAGATAAGCAAAACCACATTCTTGCTCTGTTACCTCAAGGACTGATCATAAACAAAGAAAGTGAAAGTGAACTCACTCAGTCGTTTTCTACTCTTTGCTACCGCATGGACTATAGCCTGCCAGGCTCTCCGAAGGGGGTTTTCTAGGCAAGGATACTGGAGTGGATCTCCATTTCCTTCTCCAGAGGATCTTCCCAACCCAGGGATTGAACCCAGGTCTCCTACACTGCAGGCAGACTCTTTGCCATCTGAGCCACCAGGGAAGCATAAACAAGTCATTTGTTGTTTATGAGAAGTTGAGGCAACTTCTCACCAATAAAATGGGGATAATGACAGCTCTTTGGGGTATGACAGAAGTTAATTAGTATCTGTGAAAGTAGATAAAACGGATTAACGTTATAAGGCAGTTCTAGTCTCTAGTACTCCTATTTTTTTTTTTTTTTCAAACGGTACTGCTGCTGTTAAGGGGTCCTGGAATGGCCCATCCCACTGTATTGATCATCTAACTTAAGATATTTATTTATTGAAGTTTTTTAATGTGAAAAATGTTTCTCCTCCTTTTACAAATTTACTTATTTATTTAATTGGAGGATAATTGCTTTACAATGTTGTGTTTGTTTTCTGCCATACAACAATGAGAATCAGTCATAACTGTATATATATCCCTTCCCTCTGAAGCCCTCTCTCACCACCGTCCCCCTCCCCCCAATCCCAGCCCTCACAGAGTGCCAGGCTGGGCTCCCTGTGTTATATAGCAGCTTCCCATTTATTGAATGTTGAATTAATGAATTTCACCTTCAGAAGAAAAAAAATGAAAGCAAGAAGTATTCTGCTTTACCAGATAAGAAAGTATATCGGGACTCATTTCCCCAAAAATTTCAGTTTGGTTCTTTTATGAAAGTCTTCCTATTTATTATTCAGGTTGCCTTCATAAGGATTTATAAATGTTAAAAAATTGCATATACTTATTTTTTCATAGCACTGTCAAAGAAAAGAAAATATAAAGAGCCATAGCCAATACCCAGGCCTGGGAAAAGTACTCAGTGTGTCTTCAAACTGGGGAAGAAGAAGTGGAGGGGGACAAGATGGAAGAACTTGGGCTGAATTTGTAGGGTGTAATGGGAGCTTGCTTACAACCAAGAACATAATCTTTGGCCTGGAGCTTAAATAACTAGAAAAGGACAGTGGTGGCTCCTTGATACCCTTCCCAAGTTGTCTTTGAGAAAATAGTTTAGTGTAGAAATTTCTACACTACACTTAGTGTAGGACCTAAGTGTAAACCCAGATGTAGGACTTTAGGCAAGTCATTTAAACATTCTGTATGCTAGTTTCCCCATTTATAAGGTGGGGATAACAATAGTCTCTACCTCATGGGACTGTTTGCAGATTTAATGAGATACTTTAAAGTGTTTAGTATTATGTCTGGAATGGGGCACAACCCTCAATAAGTGTTATTATTAGTAATAAGTAGATTATCCTATAGGCTAGGCTCTGTCTGTAGCAAGTAGACAGGACTTACTATTGAGTTTATTGATTTTTTTTTTTTTTGCAAAGTTATTTACAAAACAACACTGGGAGTTGGCAAATATTCTTATCCCTAAAGTCTATGAGATTAAATATTTAAGGGAGAGATGTTCTTTATTTATGTATCACTTGTTTTAAATAACAGCATGGTAAAGAATTTGAAAGTGTCTCCTTATCTTTACTGGGTAGTTTTGGGAGCCTGTCATTCATCATGGCTTGGTCCTCACATAATGCCAGATACTAAGTGCTTCTTGTTTCTTAAATTGGTGTTTCATGACAGGAAGTCTTCACAACCAGGCTTCCAAATGAACAACCTATAGACTCTTTAGAGGGTTCACAAAGAATTGCTTTAGGGAAGAGAAATACCGCTATGTGCTTATTTGGAGCAATACAACAGTGAAAAGGGAAAAAGGGGGAGGGATTATTTTAGGTTGAAAATGAAAAATGTAATTTAGCAGTTATAAGAAACCACAGACATCCAAACAAGGTCATCAGAAATTTCAAACGGAGAGCTAGAAAATTGTTTATTTCCTTTCCAATTCTCTCCGTCCGGGTCTGTCTTCCCTCACATTTTGCTCTGGGCCCTGTAGGTGCAGTGGAATGATCCAGGTGCTCTATACTCCTTACTGGCCAAGGAGAACACACCACAGTTTCCATTTTCCATTGACCAGGAAGGAGATATTTATGTGACTCAGCCCTTGGACCGAGAAGAAAAGAATGCAGTGAGTAAAACTAAGAGGAGGTTCACGGGTGACAAGACGAGATCCTATGCCCGTGGAGATCTGAGAGCAGAAAGGATTTTACTGAACACCCGCACCACCACCACCAAACCCCCAGAACTGTGTTCTGAACCTCAGTGCCTTATTGCTCTCAAAGACATGGAAAATAACCCCACAAATTTGATCCATTTTATATTTTCTCATTTCCCAGTTCTAAATGAATTGAAAATAAGGGGATAAATGAAATAGTCTTGAAATAGTTGTTTTCTCTGCCTTTTAAAGAGGATGATGATGGAGTCATGTTTTACCTCTGATCTTGTCGTAGTATGTTTTTTATGCGGTTGCAAAGGATGAGCAGGGAAAACCACTCTCAAAACCACTGGAAATTCAAGTGAAAGTGAAAGACATTAATGATAATCCACCTACGTGTTCATCTCCAGTGACTGTACTTGAGGTCCAGGAGAATGAAAAAATAGGTAAGAAAGTGTGTGTCTGTCTTCTTTAACTCTGTAGTCCCTTTCTCCTCCCTGGTGGGTAAATGGTGGGCAGGTAAACCTGACGGGATCGGCTGTCCCTGCCCAACACAGCATAGAGGTAGAATGCATTTGGGGACTCACACAGGTACAGTATTTCAGTTCAGGGAGTGTCTGAGAAGGGTTCTAAAATCGGAGTTTTCTAACTACCACCCCTACTCATAGCACTGTTACTGCCCCTGCCATTACTGCTACTGCTCTCGCTGCTGCTGAGGCTACAGCCCCACACCTGCCGTGAGCACCATAACCACTTGCACCAGCATCCCGTGTAAATGTGTAAGGTTATCTCGTCTGCACAGTTTCACCATAGATTCCTATTTGCCTTCCAAAAGAGTCAGTGACAGATGTAATCCCATCAAATTTGCTAAATAATTTAAACAAACATTCCCGCTCCATGTCAGATACCCTGCAATCGACCCTCTCTAGGCAATGGCAACCCACTCCAGTGTTCTTGCCTGGAGAATCCCAGGGATGGGGAAGCCTGGTGGGCTGCCGTCTATGGGGTTGCACGGAGTTGGACACAACTGAAGTGACTTAGCGGCAGCAGCAGCAGGAGGCTGATAAAAGCTCATGGGGCTTAAAGATGAAGTTCAGTTTCTATCTGTTTTTGTCCTTCTGTTCTTGACCTGCTTCATTTCTTTGTGCTATGCCAGGATAGCTTTAGTTTTGTGCAGGGACAGCCACCATTAGAACATTGATTTCTGGGAGTTCTATGACTTCACTGGATTTGGGACACCTCTTATCTATTACTCCTTACTGCTGAGCTCATTGATTGTGCAGAAGATCTTTGAAAACCTCTGTAGATGATACCTCAAGTATTTTTGTGTAGGGCCCAACATTCAGTGTATCAGTTCATCTATGATGCATAACAAACTGCCCCCAAATTTAGCAGCTTAAAACAACAAACATTTATTATCTCACAGTTTCTCTGACTTAGGGATCTGGACATTCAGAAAGAGAGAGAGAGAGTTCAAAACAAATGGCAAGTAAGATGAAAGTCAGTCTTTTCATAATCTAATCTCAGAAGTGACATCCCATAACTTTTGCCATATTCATTAGAAATGAGTCACTAGGCCCAGCTCACACTCAAAAGGAGGAAGTTACACCAAGGCATCCCGATCAGGGGTGCGGTGATTGCTGGGGGCCATCATAGTGGTGGCCTGCCTTACTAGGGAGGAGGACAGCATTTGTTTTTGGAGACTAGTGAGGATGTCCTTGCTGGTAAAACAAATTGTTCAAGGGTGCAGCCTCTCCAAATGTGATAATTTATTTTGTAACAATATTTCACAGTCTTGAGTTGTGGACTTAATGGACCAGGAATTCTTATAAATCAACACAGAATGAGCCTATTCTAATATATATAGCCTAGAAGGGTACCCCCCCAAAAATGCCCCTGCCTTTTGGGGCCATACTGTCTAGCTCACTAAAATATTAAATTATTCTTTAGTATATTTATATTCTCCTGTTTGGTGTCTTGTATCGGCCAGAAACTTGTGAGACTCATGTCCCCAAGTCTCAGCAGTGCCAACTTTAATTCTGAAATCCCACTCACCACCAACACCTTTGTATTCACACCAGACCTTTATCCTCTCATAAAAGCCCCACCTCCCCAAAGTATTTCTCAGTGCCCCAAGAGATACTGTATGTACCTCTGAATCAGTTTGGGCTGCCGCTTATTCCTAGCTGCCGGGGTCCAGCCCCGGTGGATCCAGGGTGATTCGAAGAGGGGGACAGAGTCGGCGTCCTTGGAAATAACTTATTTAATTACAGATAGAGAGAGATTAGAAAATTAGCAGAGAACGAGAGGCTGAATAACTTGGTTTACATGGAATACCAATCACCACCTACGTAGGCCGCAGGTGTCTTCCCGTTCTTCCGAAGGAGAGGAGGCACTCAGGCTGCCCCCCCGGTCCAATCTTAGAAGCCCAGGCAAAATCAGCAGGCTTGGTGGGTACCCATGCACCAGATGGGAATTCGGCCAGAAAAACGGACAGCAAGAAAGAAGCGACATGGGGGAATCAGTCTTTCTGGAAACTGATCCTCTTTCTTTATTTTTGGGTTTGCTTACATACCTTTTGTTACACATAGGGATGAATACAGAGTCACGCGGGGGTCAGCAGTCCTGACCTTTATCAAAGTCAGGTGCTTTACATAAAAAAAAGATCTTAGAGGTTTTACATCATTTTCTGGCCATGAGGCCTGCTGACATTTTACGACCCTTTCTTTCTGATAACCAAAAAACTTATTTTTTCCAAGGGTGTTTTTTCTTAAACCAGGCACCACCCTCCAAATAAAGTTGCATTCCTATAGGGTGAGGATGTAGTGAGTTACAATCAAGAAAGGAATTTATTTAACCCAAGGTTAACATGATTAATCTTAAAGGTTAATACTTATTTCTCCTATATGCTAGTTATATTCATTATAAGAGCAGGGAATATGGAGATTTAGCAGCAAACATCAGCCCAACAAATGAAAATCCTTTCACCAATGTTCCCCTTAAGATCTATTTAGTCTTAAGATAGTGATAAAGTTACATTTTTACATAGCAAGGACACAGTGATTTATAACAAAGTACAATGGTCTATTACAAAAGAGAAATTTCATGAACTCAAAAAGTCTGGTATTGCTGACCTTAAAAACTACTATATTTCCTTTTCTATATTCCAAATACATAGATTAATATATTCCCAGGTGCCTAAGGATATGGAGGCCTGGCGGCAATCATTGACTCAACAATGAGGAAAGCCCTATGCTAATTAAGACTTTCAAAACCTCCAGACTCTCTGTGCTGTTTATGGTTGAGAGATAGTAAACAATCATGTGCAGGAGTATGGATAATCCTGTCACACAAGCTAGTTTGCCAGCAGAGAGCTTTGACCTGAGACACCCTTGTCACACCCAGGGCAGGGAATTAGCAGCAATTATTGGCACAACAAATGAAAAACCCTTCACCAATACAATTCCTAACCAACCTACTATACTAATAATTTCTAACTTCCCCAAAGAATTTGCCTTTAGTAAGTCTAAAACGTCTCGTGCCTCTCAGGTTGGGAGGCTGTAAACAATCACATGTGGAAGGACAAACCTATACAGGCGGGCTAGATAACCTTCAGAGGAGTCCGTAAGTTGAAACACTCTTGTCACATCCAGGAATTTTTATTGACTTGGAGCTGCATGTTTACTCCTTCTCTGAGGGAACCGGTGGGGAACAGCCCCTCCATAAAGTCAGAGGTGTAGGCGAGAGCATGAAACAGTAAAGTAGATAGACTCTGGTTTTGGGGGTAGATGCCCGGGAACAGGGGGTTTCCTGAGGCTTGATCACGCCTTTGTGTATGCCAAGCCTCCTTCCTCATGACCTTTGCCATGGACGAAGTTCCTTGCCATTCGGAGACAGGACACTTCTTTCACTCCTGGCTCATTCATAAAGTTCTCTGCTCTCACTGAGTGGCACCCCCTACTGGAGTTTCCCTGTCATTGATGCCAAACAGTCCTGGTGTCCCTGACAGCTGGAGGGTTCCCCCGCAGTGAGGGGAGACTGGTGTCCTCTGTGTTATGCTCATTTGCCACTTGCCGGGGAAAGGGTCCCAAGCAGGGCTGCTCAGACACCAAAGTGAAAGTGAAAGTCGCTCAGTCGTGTCCGACTGTTTGCGACCCCATGGACTATACAGCCCATGGAATTCTCCAGGCCACAATACTGGAGTGGGTGGCATTTCCCTTCTCCAGGAGATCTTTCCAACCTAGGGATCGAACCCAGGTCTCCCTCATTGCAGGCAGCTTCTTTACCAGCTGGGCCACAAGGGAAGCCCTCAGACACCAAACCACCACAGAATTTAGAGAGATGCACTTTCATTCCAGCACGCAGATGCTTTTCTTACAAGGGCAGATGCAGGTTGCAAAGGTGACTTGGTTGCTTGTGAGGATGCAGAAATGGCAGCTGCTACCACACTAGACACATGTTCTGATGCCTCTCCTTCCCTGCCCAGGAGACAACGTCTGCCAAGGCAAGCCCCTTAGAGGCATAACATAGGTACTTCCATTCCTCCCCTCATGAAACCCTCCAAATCTCCCTGTGAATCAGTAGATGCAAAGGCAAGGGATAAAATACAGGGCAAGGGGATAAAATACAGGGCAAGGAGATAAAACCAAACTCCACAAGGGGGATACATATTCAAGTTCTAGCCCTCACGTGGAATTCTGGCTGTGCGTAGAGAAACACACAATTCCTATTTCACGCAGCAAGATGACCCAGCATCTATCAGAGCTCACCCAGACAGACCTGGGTAGAGCACTCCGTTGTGGCCAGACTTCTAGAACTCCTTGGACTGAGACACTCACAGAAATAAAACTTTGGTCCATAAACTGCAGCGAGGCAGAGAGGACACCTGCCTGCTCTGGGCCTGTGCTGTCTTTATCTTGGGGGTGGAGTTAGTCTCTGCTGTTGTTCCAGAAACTTGCTTAGAATTCAGCACAGTTGGCTTGTCCTTGTTGAGTTTTACCATTTGCCTTGTGCATTAGTGTCTGAGGGCGGCCATAACAAATGACCACCGACTCAGAGACTTGAAACAACAGAAATGTATTCGCATTCAGTTCTGGAGGCTAGAAACCTGTAATCAAGGTGCCCGTGAGGGGAGAATCCTGGCCCTTGATGGCTCCTGGCATTCGTTGGCTGCTCGTGGTGGCCTTGCTGCAGTCTCTGCCCTCTTCTTCACATTGCCTCCTCCTCCGTGAGTGTCTCTGTCATCTCTTCTGGATTTAGGGCCCACTCCACATCCAGGATGGTTCAAGACCCTGACTTGGGTCCTCCCGAATTCATATGATGAAGTCCTAGGCCCGGGCACCTCAAAGGGGGACTATCATTTAGAGACAGGGTCTTCAACATCATTAGCGTGGGTCTTAACCCAATATGACTGGTGTCCTGCTGAGAACAGAAAATCTGAATAGACACAGAACGGGGGAAGACCATGTGAGAACACATGCAGCAGACAGCCATCTGTTAGCCAGAGGGCTCTGAAGAAGTCAGCCCTCCTCACACCTTGTCTCAGACCTCTAGTCTCCAGAGACTGAGAAAATAAACTGCTATTGTTAAAGCCGTCCATTGTGTAGTCACTTTTTTTTTTTATGGCAAGCCCTAGCCAGCTAAAAATGGACTTCCCTGGTGGCTCAGACAGTAAAGAATCTGCCTGCAATGCAGGAGACCCAGGTTCCATCCCTGGGTTGGGAAGATCCCCTGGAGAAGGGGAACAGCAGCCCACTCCAGTATTCTGGCCTGGAGAACTCCACGGACATGGACTGCGGGCTACGGTCCATGGGGTCGCAGAGAATCGAATGCTGCTTAGCGACTAACACACACATATGCAGCCAGCTAAGACACTGCTCCGCACACTGTAGAGCTGAAAAGGTTAGAAGCACCAGCATCAATCTAAGAACTTTATTCCGCTTCTCACAGTTACTTCCAGTGCCTTCTAGGAACCCGATTCTCCACAGAAGCCATTTTTTAATAGGCTAAAAAGAATAATGGACGGGTTTCCTTCTTTCTTTCCCTATAGGGAGCAGTATTGGAACTCTTATTGCTCATGACATGGATGAAGAAAACACTATCAACAGTGTTTTAGAATACAGAATTGTGGATCAAACTCCCAAAGTTCCTCAAGATGGACTCTTCCTGGTCCAAGAGTACTCTGGAACACTCCAGTTAGTGCTGCAGTCACTGCATAAGCGGGACACTCCGCAGTACAACCTGAGCGTACAGGTGTCTGACAAAGGTTAGTATCACTTTCACAGTGTCGAGTGAAACACTTGTTTTCTTTCCAGCTGTGATTGTTAGGCTGCTCTAATGCCTGGCTGTGTTACAGAGGCTGCCATTGAAAAAGGTCTTGCTTCCCATGTAAAACAAGCCCAGAAGCCAGCATGGTAACAGCCAGAGTTGCAGATCAGAAAATGAGATTATGTTTGTCTCCTGAGAAGCAGATGCCCAAGAGGGGATTAAATATATAAGGATTTTATTAGAGGAACTGCCTATGAGAAAAAATGGAAAGGGATATAGAGAAGGGTGGAAGAGCCATCAGACCTCAATACGAGCCTGACCCTGAGTGAAGGAGGGAAGGAAGGAAAGTGCTGGGGAAACTCCCGGTCAAAGGGAAGTTCGGCAAGGTCATCGGAGGCCCAAGGCTGGCTGTGGAAGGAGTCTGTGGTCTCCAAAAGCAGGCCTACCTTAGCCTGCCTGCCTTGTTCAGGCACTGCTGGGGCAGCCAATGGGAAGCAAGGTCTTGGTGCACACAGAGTGATGGGTTTCAGAGCCCAGCAGCACATTGTCAATTAAGATCCCTGTTGTTAGAAGTTGTTGGCAAGCCTCATTGTCATGGCCACCGTGATCACAAACAAGAAAGTTAGTTGTATTTCTCAAGTCTCCCTTTCAGACTCAAACGCTTCTACTGTATGACAGTGAAGGAAATTTTGGAAAGCTTTGTCTTCTCCTATTAGCTTCTAATTGGCCATTTGACAATATCAGGAAACATTCATCCTTATACTTTATACAATTTCAAAGCAAGTGGTTTTTAATCTTTGCTAAGTCATGAGACCCTTTGAGAATCTGATGGAAACTATGAATTCCTAAACAGATGCATACGTTCTCAGATAAATTGCACAGACACACAAACATACTCGACCTCAGAGACAGGCCTATTTTAGGGTCATTAATACTTTTAAGTTAAGAATCTTTCTTCGAGTTAACTGCTCTTGAGTCTTAAATAACCAAGTAGTTCGGTAATTATTATGCTAGGAAAGAGAGATTATATAGGTATGCTGTAGTGAAAAGCATCATTTTACATTGTGCTTCATATTTTTTTTCTTTATCCAGATGTTGAGATACCAAAGAGAACTGAGAGTGCTGGGGTTTACCAGGCCCCCAAAGCAGAAAGTTTGAGGGATAGTAATTTGGCAAATATAGAGGGCCTAACATAATGCTTAGCATTATGCTAAGAGGTACAATGAAATTGGGTATAATAAATTATCCCTGTCTGTGATGAGCTGACAATTTCACACCATTAGCCAGCCATTCTTCCAGTGATTACTGAGCATTTACCTTGATTGAGGCACCATTCAAGGTACTGGGAACGCACAAATAAATAAGACCCGGTGTCTGTCCTCAAGGAGCACTTTTTGGTAGAGGAGATGGACAAGTGAATAAATAAATTATAAGGAATATGTACAAGGTAGCCCATGAAAGCAATGAGTGACTCAGTGGAGAGGGAGAGAGACCTGAAAGGGCTTTCTGGAAGAGGTATCATTAATCCGACTTTCGATGGATGAATATGACAAGTTACAAAACAGTGTAAAGGCTTATACAGGAGAAGAAAGCCCATGTGCAAATGCATGGAGACCCAAAGCAGTTTAATGCCATAAGAGCATAAAGTGGAAACCAGATGACAAATTGTCTATATGCATGAATACATCTATAGACTATATGGACCAGATTGTGCAATATATTTATATGTAAATATATGTGTGTATGTGTGTTGAAGGAATTAAACATTCAATAGTATACTACAGAAAATTAGTCAGTAGGCTATAATTAGCATAGTTTTACATAAATTCAGGGAAGTGGTTTTATTTACATAAAACCACGAGGCTCACTGCTGGTCCAAATGAGGCTTACGTGGAACAGGCAAGTGGTGAGTTCAGGCCCTGGGACCTCTCCACATCTCCAGCCATTCTTGCTGTCTACAAATATCTTGGGGGCAGCTTTAAGTAGCATCCACTTATTTATAAGATGGTTGTTATTAGGTTACATGCCTGGCCTTGTGTCTGGTGTGTTGAGAACAAGCTCTGGAGCTCGGCAGCCTGAGTATGTTTGTCAGCATCCCAGGAAAAAAAAAGCCCTCTTTAAAGAAGTAACCAAAAAGAGAGTAAAGAAGGGATTCTCTGTAAAGCTGTGGGTAGGGGTTATGGGAAGCCAGCAGGAGGTGTGAAGCACAATGGGGTCATTCTTACCCCAAGGTGAGAAGGGGCAAGGGAAGGGCCCTTCCCTGAAGGAGCAGGCCCTGGGCGCCCTGGGCCTGGGGCCGTGACTCTAGAGGAAGCTGCTGGCAGTGGGAGCCAGACTCTGACTCCGTGCTCCTGCCCTTCCTCAGACCTCCTGCCAGTGCTCCCCCTGGTAGAGCTCGACTGGTACCCAGAGGGCCAGGATGCCCAGTGATGCTCTCCTAAGGTCAGCCCCAGGGCACAGAGCGGGGTGAAGGGCGGGGAGCAGACGGAGAGGACTGTGGGGCTCGTGGATTCGGATCTGGCTCGACCACGAGCCAGCAGCACGACTGTGGCCAAGTTACCCTTGGCTTCCTCGGTTATGAACTAAATGAAAATGACAATAGTACCTACATCAGAGTGAAGAGTGAGGATGAAATGAGTCATGTAAGCAAAGCACCTGATACACAGAGAGTGCCGGCCGTGTCTGTTAGGATGAGAACCTTGATTTTGTTGCTATCTACATTTTATAAACTGACTACCTCACACTGATTTCAAGTAACATAACCAACCTCATACACGTCTGATAAGTAGCAGAGACAGAATTTCAGTGGTGGGGGTTCCAGAGCCCAAAGTCTTAGCCATTGTATAACGTAGGCTTCACGGTTGGAATAATGGAAACCTCAACAAAAGATCCCATCCTGTTGGTCTTCATGTAGCTGTTTTTCTGGGGATCCCATCTCTACTGGTACTCCATGCTCACCTTGGATCCAGGTTAAACTGCTGTCTCTAACTAGGTCTCTGGATTGTCAAACCCACCCCTCAGAGCCACTTACCAGGATTCTGTGAGCTGCCTCAGGGTAGGCATGCCCTTGGAAGAGGGCTAATTGTATCGTGGGCTTCCCAGGTTGTGCTAGGGGTAAAGAAAGTGAAGTCGCTCAGTCGTGTCCGACTCTGCGACCCCGTGGACTGTAGCCTATCAGATTCCTCCGTCCATGGGATTCTCCAGGCAGGAATACTGGAGTAGGTTGCCATTTCCTTCTCCAGGGGAATCTTCCCAACCCAGGGATCGAACCCAAGTCTTCTACATTGCGGGCAGACGCTTTAACCACTGAGCCACCAGGGAAGCCTGGGGGTAAAGAACCTGCCTGCTAATACAGGATATGTAAGAGATGTGGGTGAAATGCTGGGTCAGGAAGATTTCCCTGGAGGAAGGCATGGCAATCCACTCCTGTCCTCTTGCCTGGGAAATCCCATGGACAGAGGAGCCTGGCAGGCTATAGTCCAAAAGGTCGCAGAGTCGGACACGACTGAAGTGACTTTGTACACAGACACACCATTGTACCTTGCCTCCCTCACTTGGGCCTTCCCTTTATGGGGGCAGAAGAGATATAGGACAGTGAGAGCTGGAAGTGTTCAGAGAAGGAAAGACAACCTTCTGGGATGCTCAAATAAGCTTTTTAGAAGGACAGTTTTGCACTGGGCTTTGAAGGCTACATAAGTTTCACGAGCCAGAAAACAGAGGCTGCCTCCCAGGAAGCCTGGCTCAGGAACAAGCTTGTACCGAGGAAGAGGCAGGTGGATGGAGCAGGAAGCCCAGAGGCGCCTCTCCCAGGGCTTTCCTCCGCCCCACCTTGGTGACCCACACGTGGGGGTCGGTGGGGCACAGAGAGACTCCTTGCTACGCACATCGCAGGTCAACAGTCAAATTGTGGCATGGCTGTTACTGCACTTGCCAATTGTTTTTCTTGCAGATTTCTGATCTTTTTTTTTGTTTTCTGATCTTAATGCATGATTTTCAGTGAAAATTTTTGTGATGTGCTTTTGATTTTCAGACTTCAAGACCCTCTGCTTTGTGCAAATCAACGTTATTGATATCAATGATCAGATCCCCATCTTTGAAAAGTCAGATGTGAGTACTTGTTGCCTTGTTTTTGCTTTACTTTGTTTATATTACCTGACCCCTACTTCTGGGATAAAGACACAAACAGTAGTTAGGGGTAATGCCAGATTTAATATCTTAGTTAATGCTCTGGTAGTAAACTCAGGCATTGTCTTCAGTGGAAATCTTCTGGGAACAGTAACGTTCACTGTTATAGTATCTGCGAGCATCTGTTTATAAACTTTTGCCAAAAGCTCATTTATTTCAAGGACTGCTTGAAAGCTGCAAGCACAGTCTTTGTTAAATTGAGACGAATTGAGTAGCTGCTTCCAGTTTGCCTTTATATATTTTGTGAGTATAAGACAATAAATAGGTTATTGCTAGGTTCTCAAACAAGAATTCTTTGTCAAAATTTAAAATCTGGCAAAATATTGGCAATTTAAACTCACCTTGCATTAACTGAATAAGAATCCAGTAGTCATATACAGATGTGAGAGTATCCAAAGGCTGAGCGCCGAAGAATTGATGCCTTCGAACTGTGGTGCTGGAGAAGACTCTTAAGTGTCCCTTGGACTGCAAGGAGATCCAATCAGTCAATCCTAAAAGAAATCAACCCTGAATATTCATTGGAAGGACTGGTGCTGAAGCTGAGGCTCCAATAATTTGGCCACTTGATGCAAAGAGTCGATTCATTGGAAAAGACCCTGATGTTGAGAAAGATTGAAGACAGGAGGAGAAGGGGACGACAGGATGAGATGGTTGGATGGCATCACCGACTCGATGCAAACTCTGGGAGATGGTGAAGGACAGGGAGGCCTGGTGTGCTACATGCAGTTCATGGGGTTGCAAAGAGTCAGACATGACTGAGCAACTGAATAACAACAACAAAGGCGAAGAAAAAGCCAGCCTCTGGTTTATGCCAGAAGAGTGTGCTCAGCACACTTGCAAAAATGAGAAGAACTGGGCAGAAAGAGCAGGAGAAAGAAGATCAGTTGACTATATCAAGGAGAATTCAAGCTAATTTATTGTTAATGTGGGCTTTGAACTTGGCAGTAATTTTATCATTGCTTCCCTTAAAATGGATACCTCTATTTATTTATTTTGGAGGAGAGAGAAGCTGTTTTGACTAGGTTGTTATGTTTGAAGTCAGTGATGAGGCAGCCCCGAGCCTTGTGATAATGTTCATGAATCAAAATAAAGATAAAGCTGTGACAAAGACAGGGAATTGATTTACAGGAGGGTTTGCAGAGGTAAAAGGTATGACAATATAACTTGTGTAGCAGGCACTGAGGTTAAGTGAGCATGAGATGAAGAGCCTGTCTCTTCTCTGTCTCCATTCTCTTGGATATTTGATCTTTTCTGCATGTTATAGTCTCCTTGCATTACATCTAGACAGTGCTTTTAGACTGAGGACAAGAGTTCTGCTTTAGGAATCTCAGAGCTTGGAAAGGCAAACAGGGCTCTAGAAAGTAGGAGTCCACTTCTTTCACTGCCGTGGTCCACTCCTGGTCCCTGCCTGTTATCATCTTCATGATCGTGATGGCAAGAGACGTGACCTGGGGGATTTTCAGTGGAGGAGTGAGAGATTAACAGCACCTGCTTTGGAGGTGGACAAGCATGGATTTGAACCCCAGTTCTGTGACCAACTAGCTGTGTGGTCTTGAGTGGGTTTTACCTCTCTAATCTTTTGCTTCTCTGTCAGATGGAGGTGATAACACAGCTATTCAGTAGGGCATTTTGTCTTGATGCTTACCTTTTTGAGCACTTATTATGTGCTAGGCATTCAGAGGTTTTATATGTGTTATCTCTATAAATCCAAACAGAAAACATAAAACAGCTTCCATTTTTATTATGTCCAATGGACAGAGGATGAACCTGAGACTTTCAAAAATCAGGAAACTTATTTCAATTCACCCATATAATAAGTGGCGAGCCTAGGATTCATACTGAGGCCATTTGACTCCAAAGTTCAGGCTCTTAACAACTATTCTCTGATTGATTAAGAATTAATTAAAATGATATATGTAAAGTGCCTGTCACATTGTAGGTACTCGATACATAAGAGCTATTTATCTGTCTCATTACTAATAACTATAATGATAGTCCCAGTATTAAATATATTGGGTGTGGGTGGGAAAATCTGTTTTAGAATCCGATCAGTCGCTCTCTGAGACACTGTTTCTTGGTATAAGAGATATCAGTCTACAAGTGTGACTGATGTCAAAAGCAACTGCAACCTACTCATCAATGGGAAAAGCATGCTTGGTAAGTATTGATGTAAACTGTGACTTGTGTCCATTCTGAAACCAGAGGCAAGTTTGCTCGTTGATAATTGTGCTTGATGACAATGGACATTCTCATTGTTTCCTTCCCCTATTTCCCTCTTAGTATGGAAACCTAACTTTCCCTGAAGACACAGCCGTGGGATCTGTCATCCTAACCATCCAGGCCACAGACACTGATGAACCGCACACTGGGAGTTCTAAGATCCTGTATCGAATCACACAGGGAGACAGTGAGGGGCGTTTGGAGATTGAAACAGATCCCCTAACCAATACTGGATACGTCAAGCTTAAAAAGGTAAATCACCCATTGAATGGAATTTGTCTTTTTCATAGATTAGTTTCCTTAGGACCATTCAAGGACCTATAAGCAGAGGTGATGAATTGGTGGTGACCTCTCAGGCACGTGATGGACTCCTGGAACCCCCTCAGTCATTCCTGTCCTCGTGAAAGACAGAGGCCAGGATTCCTGCTCTGAGTCTGTCACTAGCTGACCAAGTAACCTTTGCAGAGGGAGGTAGGATTTTCATAAAAATTATAGAATGAATCATTTTTAGTATTAGTATGTCCCATGCAATAATTGGGACATGCTTTTACTAAAAAATCGTTTACTGTTTATCTGAAATTCCAATTTAACCAGGCATTCTTTGTTTTTATTTAATAAATCTTGGGCAAGGTGGTGCTCAGGGCTTTATTTTTCCCTTTGCAAGTGTGGGATATTAGACTAGATGAATCCCGTGAACCTTTTAGGAGGCAGGCTGTTTATTCTAGTGGACCAGCCATAGGTTCCTCTTTTTAATAATGACTGGAGGTTGGTAGGTCTCCTTTAATGGGCAAGTTACAATAAACCAATTTATTCTCTCATACCTTCTTCCCTGCCTACTCCTTACATTCATCTTTCACGGTGCTGCTAAGTCCACTGGCTCTTGCTTCGACTCTCCCTTTGGAAGGACTGGGTAGTCTGGAAGCCAAAATCTTGATTACGGTGATACTTGCTTCTTTATAGAGGGTCTTCCCATTCTTGCCTCAATCTACTCCTGTCCTCTACTGTATACACCTGAAGTTTGACCCTTTCCTCCCTGGCTGCCTCATTTATGCCTGTAAACTGTGTATCAGATGACTCAACAGGAAGTGGCACTCAGTGTCATCCAATATCTTTAGAATGAAAAGAGATCAGAGCTACAGCAATAGAGACTCTGCAGACATGGCTGAATGCGGAGAGTTTGTAGTACAGTGTGTGGGAGGCTGCATCAGAAAGCTCTGAAGGAAAGTTTTGACCCAGAATAAAGGTAGAAATTGAAAATGAAGACAAAAGAAAATAATTTTACAGAAAATGAATAGAAGCATGGGGGGGAAAAGTGCTGGTGCTGAAGGAAACCCTGGAGCAGAATCTCAGAATTCTGGTACCGTTCTGACCACACACTCCACCTCTGACAAAGGGCCTCACTGGGTTTCAGTTGCAAGGTTTGTGTGTGGACCTACTTAAGCAGTAGTATTTTGTTTGAGTCTGACCTTTGCCGTTACATCGTCCCCCTCTATTCATGGCTGCCTTCATGGACACAAAGAACCCAGAAGGAAAGGCCAGGTCCCCGAGTTTGCAGTGGGTGGTCCAGGCAGCAGGCCTGGTCCTGTGGCAGGAGGCGGGGGCAGATAGCTTCCATCCTTCCCCAGGACCAGCACCCTCTAGGTGTCTGAGAGAAGATAAAGGCCTGTCCATCTCAGTATGAATGTCGGTAACTTTTCACGGTGGCTTGTTGTGAACTAATGTAAGTTAATTTGACCATCTGTGGCTAGCGGGCATTTATAGGGAAAAGTTGGTAACCTTGATGATCAGCAGTAGGTGAAGGCTCTAATTTTCTTCCCACACCTTCCTTGACATGAGGGGGTGTGTTCCAGTACAGCGGGCCTCTGGCCAAAATCTTGGTCGCACCCTGATTTTGTTTGTGGTTATATGCCAAGTGTCCAGAATATTTGCACACAGTGGAGGTTCAATAAATCTTGGTCGCCTGGATACATAGTTGAATTCTGTCCCATGTGCAATTAATAACAAGCAGGTTTGAAAACCAGCATTCAACTTGTGCTTTAGGCTTTAGGGTTGTGCTGGCCCGGCTCTCTGTCCCTCAGGCACTGTAATAACTGTAATCACAGTAGTCTAGTGACAGGATTCATCTGACTGTCCGCAGAAAAGGTGACGATAGAGCAGAACTGGAGTCCTGGAACTCTGAAGGGTATAAGCTGCTGGACTAGCCAGATGCTACATTCTTCTTCAAGAATGTATTTTTCCACCAAATTGCCTGTCTTGAATACCACTGATATCACAAAAACTTCTTTGCAAGATCACTTTGGTAATTAACAGACCTTTTAGTGTAGCTTGAGACAGTGCTAGCTCAGAGCCTGTAGCAGCTGCCTCTGGGGTGTGGCTCTGATTGGGATCTTTCAAATGCTAAGTGCCAGCCGGCTCAGAGGTGTGGATCCTTGACCAGGATACACTGATGTCAGCCAACTGCCCCTAGGATGCGTGTCCTCACTGTGACAGGTGTGTTCATGCAGTTTTCAGATTTTTAAACTTAGCCTCTATTATGCGGTTTCTCTAGTGGCTCAGTGGTAAAGAATCTGCCTGCAATGCAGGAGATACAGGAGGCATGGGTTCGATTCCTGGGTCGGGAAGATCCCCTAGAGGAGGATATGGCATCCCACTCCAGCACTCTTGCCTGGAGAATCCCATGGACAGGGGAGCCTGGTGGGCTACACGTCCACAGGGTCATAAAGAGTCAGACACTACAGAAGTGACTGAGCACGCATGCATGTGGTTTCTCGTGCAGAGCTTAGTTAGCCTTACTTCTAAGTCCCATCTCATTAAGCCTTCCATTGCTTCAGAACCATTGTATTGGTCATTTAAAAAAAATTTAAATCCCAATGTAAACTATCACGATCCTCTCAGCACCTGTTCACCTGAATTAAATGTGCAAATGAAAGTGAAAGTCGCTCAGTCAAGTCCGACTCTTTGCGACCCCGTGGAATATACAGTCCATGGAATTCTCCAGGCCAGAGTACTGGAGTGGGTAGCCTTTCCCTTCTCCAGGGGGTCTTCCCAACCCAGGGATTGAACCCAGATCTCCCCCATTGCAGGCAGATTCTTCACCAGCTGAGCCACAAGGGAAGCCCAAGAATACTGGAGTGGGTAGCCTCTCCCTTCGCCAGGGGATCTTCCGGACCCAGGAATCGAACTGGGGTCTCCTGCATTGCAGGCGGATTCTTTACCAACTGAGCTATGAGGGAAGCCCTAAATGTGCAAATGGCAACCAGTAAAATTCACCGAGGAGCGCACACTCCACACCTGAAGCCCCTTTCGCTTCATGAAGCACTTCTGCACATACTCCCTCCCTTCTCACACTGACCCCGAGGGAGGCAGAAACAGTCCCATCATCCAGCTGAGGTTCAGGCTCACAAGTTACAGTCAGCCCCTCTACTAGATGAAGGAGCTGGGAACTTGACCCCTGGCTTCTGACTCCTTTCAGGAAAGGACTGCTATGGGGGCCTGGCATTACCATGTACTAGCTCTGCGACCTTGACACAAATGTTGTAACCTCTCAGACCTCAGTTTTCTGATCTGAAAACCTAAATTGGTAGAACCTTCTTGATGAGGATCCTGGAGGAGTCAGTGCAAAAATACACACATAGCTCTTAAGACAGCCCCTAGCAGGTGGTAGCCAACTTCATAAATGTTCAACATTATCTTAATTCTAATTAACTCGGGTGAGGGCAGAAGCTAGGACTCTGGCTGTGGACAGATGAGACATTTTCTCTTCTTGCCAAGGGGGCCAAACTTGCCCAATCCCAGAGTCAAATGGTGCCCACTGGGGACAGCTGGCTCAGGCTCTCTGGGGGAGGGCCTGGAAATCAGTCGTTTTAGCAAGTGCCCTGCAAAGGCTTTCTCCTCTACTCTTGAGTAATCACTGCACTTCAGGGTGGATACCAGGTGTGTGGGCTTTCCACACACCTATCAATTCTCCAATGCCAGCCTGGTGTCCTACGACGTAACTCAATTCTGACACTTATCTGTCGGGAGACAGCATCCGACCCCCCCAGGTTAAGGCTCAGTCCCGCTCTCCCACCCCACTCCAGAAGCCGCCAGCAAGTGCCAGGTTGTCGCCTGTTCTTCTGGCTGACTGGCTATACATCAGAGGCTCATGACTCCCTCCTTAGGTTCCAACATTTGCTAGAGCAGCTCGCAGAGCGCAAGGAAGCGTATTTACCAGTGTATCACGTAATAAAGGATATGATGAAGGATCCAGCTGAGCGGCCAGGTGAAGAGATGCACGGGGTGAGGCCTGGGAGGGCCCCGAGAGCAGAGCTTCTGTCTCATGCAGTTGAGCTGTGTATCGCTTCCCCAGCTCGTGGATGTGCTCACTAACCCAGAAGCTCTCTGAATGCCTTACTCTGGGGATCTTTATTGAGGCTTCATCATGTAGACGTGATTGATCATGAACTCAGTCTCTGGCCCCTCTCTCCTTCCTGGGAAGTGGGAGGGATTGTGCTGAAAATCCCCAGCTCCTAACCATGGCTTGGTCTTGGTCTGGTAACCAGTCCCCGTCCTGGTTACCAGGAGCCACAAAGAGTCACCTCATTAGAACAAAAGGCACTCCTATCACCCAGGAAATTGCAAGGGATTTAGGAGCTCAGTGTCTGGAACCAGAGGAAAAGACCAAGATATACTTTTTCTATTAATTCATATGCCCCAAGTGATGCTTGGGAATAAACACGTTTTATTTATTAATGCTGTCCTCCCTGTCTTTACTGCCACCCTGAGCTCTGGCCTATTGTGTGATAGATCAACACATTCTTGAGACCAAGCAGGTATCAGGAGCCAGGAAGGCTATTTCTCTGAGCCCTGCTAGACTCATCAATAACTCTCCTGAAATTGAAAGTCAGAGGTTTGTTTTGGCTTTAATTTTTATTTTTTGATACAAATTTTGTCACTTCTTCATTATGGCTGGTCCTTTCGAATTCTCAGTACATGATGTGTTTTTAAGCAGCTAGAGTATCATGTGGAAAACTAATGTGCATTTTTTTCTCATCACTGATTATTGATGAAAATGTTAAATGTCCCCGGTCTCAGCTCCTTTCCTTCAGCACTTTTATCTCTGCTTCCAGGTTGAATCTAAATCATGAGGTTGACCTTTCAAGCAGTCGTGTACGGAAGAGTGATTATGGCATAAGTGGGTGTTTTCTGCCTACCTGATGAGTAAGGTCGTGAGGGTCTCTTGACTCTGCAGGCGTAGCTCCATGTCATGAAAGACAGGCACATGGTTTGACAAAGCTTGTTCTTGATTAAACTCTGCTGGTTATCACTTGCTAATTTTAGTATCTTCCATTTCTAATTTTATTCCTGGAAAATGTGGTTCCGTGTGTTTTCCTGGTGTGAAAGCTAAGCAGACTGACTGAGGGTAAGCCGTTACGTCCATTCAGTAAGGGTTGAAGGAACACTGACACCCTCTCCTAACAGGCCTCCCTGCCCAAGTCAGATCAGCTCCAATCCATCCCTCCCCTGGCGGCTCCCAGAGTTAACTTCCTCCAGCACCAATCCCACCTTGCCAGCCTTGTGCTCACCGCCTCTCTCTGCTCATCAGGGATCAAGTCCCAGTTTCTGAGCTTGACGTGTACCGTCTTCTCCATCACCTCTCTCTTCTCTCAGGTCACACATTCTGTCCTGATAACTCGCGCTGCTCCTCATTTGCAGGGACACCATTTCGTTTCTGTATCCCTCGCCTCTGGTGGCCTCGTGAAAGGATCGGAAAGCCAGGGAGGGGACTTAGGACCTGTTTGATGTAAGGATGGAGTGTGCGTCCTCTGCCCGAGCCCACAGAGTGCTGTGCTGCTTGTCTGAGCCTGGTCTTGGCTGGACCCACAAGGAACAGATTGCTGCGTCCTTGGTCCACACGGTGGGCTTGCTCTGGGGGCTGCTGGCTTCCTGCTCCATCTACCAGACTTTTAATTTGACGGCCCTGCCCTCCTCCCCTGAGATGATGGACGCATCCTGGCAGTCAGACGCTCCAGCGTGCACACATTTCTTCCCAACTACCCTGGGTGGGGAGCCCTATCCCACCATGAGGTTGCGACCAAGAGGTTATCATGGGGTCATATCCTGTAGGCACTGGATGCTTATTTCTATGAAAAACCTCTCTTTTTACATCTCAACTGGATTACAAAATTTTATATCCTGCATTTTAACAAGCGCCAATTGATTCTCAGATGACCTTGAGTCTTTACACATAATTCTTTCTCTTTCATATGAGGAAATTTTCTATCTTACTTCCTTTTGAACTAGCAATTGGGTTGCGATGTTGTCTGTGTTTGCGTGTTCATGGAGGAGAGGGTTTCTAGAGAGTGAAGATTTTCTCCAGAATCTCTTTCCCACTGGAGCCTGCAAGGGCTTGAGAAGGACCAACACCTTCTCATTTTTGTATTTCCTAATGGATACACTATGCATGCTGTTTGTCACGGAAGTGATGAGAAGCAAAGAATATAACACAGTTCCTCTTCTCAGAGAGCTCATGGTCAGTAAGGATCTGGAATAGAGAAGCAAACAATTAGGATCCTGAGTTAAGTACTATAAGATTACAGAAGGCATGGAGCTCATCTATTGGGGGATACAGAGTGGGATTTGGGGAAGATTGTACACAGAGAACAGCACTGAGCCAACTCTCGACTGATGGGGGGAATTTTTTCAGATGTTGAGGGAAGAGCAGGCTGAGCTAATGCAGTCATGTGTCAGCTTTTCCTCTTTATGAAAGGAAAATACCATTTTTTGTTTAACTGATGAGAAACTGATATAAACTAAAGTTAAAGAACTGACAGCTCCCCAAGAGATCCTGGGTCCTCCAGGCCTGAAAGGGTGAATAAAACCAAGCAGTTCCCAGAATCTATAATGTGCTTTTTGAGCTTTTCTCTGGTTCCTTCATCTCTTTGAGGTCATGGGTACCTTTGAGACTCTGACAAAAGCTACATAACCTCTCCTGATGAAAAAATTCATGTATGCACAAACAACAAAAATTCAATGGAGTAAATTTAAGGATCAAACTGGCTTTATTAAATAATTCATAAATCAAGTGTCACTCCACCTAGCAAATAGAAAGGAGCTCCACCAAGCTGTAGAAAAGGAAAGATTTTCAAAGGTAGAATGGGAGTAGAAAAAGGAAATTATTGGCAAAGAATGTCTTGTTTCAGACAAAGTTGCCCTCCTAAAAGGAAGAAAAGGGCCTACGGGGTGGATTACCTTACTAGGGCCGACCAGATTCAAGACTGACTGGTTAAGGTTGCATTCCTGGGGCAGGGATTGAGAATGCAATAAGGTAGGTATTACGTTTTGTTGCTGACATGGGGTTTAGCGCAAGTGATTCTATTTTGGGCCTGTTTTTTCTTTAAAGTGTGTGCATGCTCAGTTGTGTCTGACTTTTTGCAACCCCAAAGAGTTCAACTCTTTGTGGACTGTAGCCCGCGAGGCTGCTCTGTCCATGAGATTCTCCTGGCAAGAATACAGGACTGGGTTGCCATTTCCTTCTCCAGGGGATCTTCCTGACCCAGGGATCGAGCCCACGTCTCCTGTGTGTCCTGCAGGGCAAGTGGATGCTTTACTGAAGAGCTACCGGGGAGGCCCTTTAACAGTTTCCCCATTTTGATCAGATTCTCGCTTATCTGAGAAATGTGATAAAAACTTGAAGCAGTAAATGTCACTATCAGATACTGCTCTTTAGCTGTTTCTTCTGTTGATCTTCTGTGTGATATTCACAGGTCATAATGGTTTTGTTTTTTTATTTACTTAATCCCTGTGATATTCACAGGTGTCAACTTCAGGTTTAGAGTTTTTAAGTTGGTCATTCTTCTGTCCCCTTTCTGATGTTCTTAGTCTTAGTGAGACTTGGTAGTGAGTGATTGTGAGCATGTATTTAACAATTTTGAGAGAATGCAACACATAAGGGAGAGTACTCTGATTCTAACAAGCAGGATAATTCCTTGTGTTTTGAGTGTACCTTCGAGCCATGGTCCCCAAGACTCAAACCAATCAAATGCAAAGAATTCAAAGAAAGACTCCATGGCAGGAGTCACCCTTTGAAGGCAAGTGGCTTGTTCAGTGATCTGATGTTCCTGAATTTCCACTGCCCCGAAAGTGTTCTCCAGGTACAGCAGGTGGTGTTGGCTACAGCATAGACATCTCCTTGCTCACATTAAAGGGAATCGAGGGCTCTCTTATGTCAAGAACAACTTTGGCCAGAAAGTCTTATGATTTTTGTTGGGCAGCTATTGCTCTAACAGTGAATTTTTCAATATTTTCAAGAATTAAGGAAAGGTTGCTAATCATATTCTGGTTTACATGCACTCTTAACCAAGGAGGGCTTCCCTGGTGCCTCAGACGGTAAAGAATCCACCAGCAATGTGGGAGACCTGGGTTCAATCCCTGGGTTGGGAAGATCCCCTGGAGAAGGGAAAGGCAACCCACTCCAGTATTCTGGCCTGGAGAATTCCACGGACTGTCTAGTCCATGGGGTCTCAAAGAGTCAGACATGACTAAGCAACTTTCACTTCACTTCACTTCACTTAAGAAGAATGGACTGGCTAAAGAAAGGGAATCCTGAGTCATGAATACCTCTTGACAATTCCTTTCTAATTCACTGATGTAAATCCAGGGAGTTCAACCAATGAGGTGTCTCAGTTTGTTTGTGAACACTCAGGGGTGCAGTTAGATAACCTAGGAGACATTGCCTGATGAGGATGTACCAGCCATCTAGGTACATATGGAGAATGACAACCATCACAGACAAAGATAAGTCCTGTCAGGACACAAGTCGCTTCCATTGAGGCAGCACTGTTCGGGAATTCACTCGTAGGGATAGTTAGCTGCATACGCCTGTTCAAGTTAGATGTCAGTTAGGTTTTCTCTGAGCCCCAAATCGTAGTTGTTTTAAATTTCAGAGGCTGCCTCCCTTAGCCACGGCCTGGGAGATACAGATGATGGCTTACCTTTCCAGGCCAATGCCAGAGTGAAAGAAAGGGAAGGGAAAAAAAGAGAGAGAGAGTTTCATCTTCAGCTGAAGTATGAAGTGTTGATCTGGAAGGGAGGATCTGCCGCACTGTCAGCTGCCTCTCTTCCTACTCAATCTGATTTGGAGATTCAGTATTTTTATAAGGCCAGATGTCCGGTGGACTCCTCTTCAGCTGTGAGATGTGTATCTAAGGTTTAAGACCGTAAAGTTTGGCTGCCATGTGGGGAGCGAGGAGGGCCTGGCAGATCCCTTCCAAGGAGGTTCAAGGGCAGTCTTTGTTCTCACCGATTCCAATTCAGAAAGGTGGCAGACAACTGAAACATCAGCTTGGAGAGTTGTAGCCAGATATTTGAGGAAACTAGAAAAATTCAGGATCCAGTCCAGTTTATGGGTATTTGTGTGCATGCTAAGTCGCTTCAGTCACATCCGATGCTTTGCAACCCTATGGACTGTACCTCACCAGGCTCCTCTGTCCATGGGATTCTCCAGGCAAGAGTCCTGGAGTGGGTTGTCATTTTCTTCTCTAGGGGATCCCCTCGACCCAGGGATTGAACGTGCATCTCCCGCATTGGCAGGTGGAATTCTTTACCCCTGAGCCACCAGGGAAGCCCCACACCATGTGGAAATCTCTGTATAAGTGTTCCCCAGTGACTTCTGAGAACTGTCTTGAAAGAATCAGTAAGTTTCTGATGAATGAATGAATGATCCTAGGATTAAATAAATTGGAAGAGTGCCGTATTGATTCCCTGCTCTAGGAGAGTCAGAACACACATTAGCATATTCAAAGTCCTGGTAAGTCCTGTAGCAAAAGCTTCTCCATTGCTCTACTATCCAGAGAAGGAAGTTTTTGCTGACGCTAGATTAAGAACTGATGCTCTGTCAGAGCGTTTTTTAGGGCGCCTTGGGGAGGGGCGGATTTTAAGGGAGTTAATTATCCCCCAATTGATTTTCCTTCTTTTTTCCCCTGTACAGCCTCTTGATTTTGAAACAGTAGCCATTCATAATATTGTAGTCCAAGCAGAAAATCCTGAGCCTCTGGTGCCTGGTGTACAGTATAATGCGAGCTCTTCTGCTACCTTCAGACTGACGGTGACAGACGTGAATGAGGCCCCGCAATTTTCCCAACAAGTATTTGAAGCAAAAGTCAGTGAGGCTGTGGCTAAAGGCACAAAAGTGGGCAACACGACTGCCAAGGATCCGGAAGGTCTGGACGTCAGGTAGCTGGGAAGCTTGGCTGGGTGCTGTAGTCATGGCCTTTGGAGGAGGAAGGGCTGGGGGGCAGGTGGGCAGAGAAGCTGGCCTGACTTGAGGGCTCTCCCCTAAAGGAGCAGCCAGGGATCTGAAGCTGTGTCCTAGTGTGCTTGGTGAATCTGCCCTGGTTTCGTCAGGCTCCAGTCACCTGGTGGGCATCCGGGAGCATCCAGACTAGGGAGTGGGAAGCAGGTCAGATTCCAGCCCAGCCTGCCTACTGCAGGTCTCAGCTAGGAAGTCCAGGAGGTGGGGCTGGAGACCCGGCTGCCCAGAGGTAGGCCCTGTGTTTGGACCAGTCACAGGGCCAGGGTCCAGAGACAAGCTCCAGCTCCTGAGGCAGACGGGCGTTCTAGACAGCAAAATGAAGCAGAAACCTGACGGGGTGGACTCAACCACCTGAGAGGGTGAAGGGAACCTTCTCCATGAGGAGCTCTTTTTTTTTTTTTTTTTTAAGAGGGAAATAAAGTAACCTTTTTTTAATTGTAGGATAATGGCTTTTGCAATGTTGTGTTGGTTTCTGCCATACATCAACAAGAATCAGCCATAACATATGTCCCCTCCCTCTTGAGCTTCCCTCCCACTCTCACCCACCCCACCCTTCTTTTTTTTTTTTTTTAAAGTTTTATTTATTTATTTATTTTTATTTTTTAAATTTTAAAATCTTTAATTCTTACATGCGTTCCCAAACGTGAACCCCCCTCCCACCTCCCTCCCATGAGGAGCTCTTCAGAGCAGGTCCAGGGCAACAAGATTCATTCCGGAGCTCAGCCCTGGAAAGGTGAATGCGTGGGCTAAGATGGTTAGACAAGATGTGTAAGTATTTCCATTTGAGTAGTTCTCATCTTTTTTTCAGGGTGATAGAACCCACACAGATTTTCCTTAAATATGTACAACAATATCAAATTTTCCACGATAACAGATGTATATGTATACATCCGTGTCTGTATCAACGTCTATAACTGTCTTAAGATCATCTCATTAGTAAGCCTAAGGACAGGACTTGAACATGGATCTTTTGCTTCTATTGTATAACGTCAGTCCTGCTGTCCATGGCATGACAAATATTTTAGCATGGCTTAAAATCTATGCAAGTGATTATGAATGTTATGAATGACAATTCCTTAAGTGCCCCTAAATATTTGAGGGGAGTCTTGCCTCCCACTGAGTGATCCTTTTGGCACTTGGAATCAGTTTCAAGACGTTTTTCTGATTGTCTGTCAGAATAAAGTTCCTACCTACTATTTTACACTGCAAGCACTTATCAACTTTCACAAAGACAAATAAGAGAAAGGAAAGAAGAGGTGTGTTGTACTGGATGGTTAGTGTAGATACTACTCTACGTCAGAGTCACTAAGCGTGATGGGGCACAAAATGTTCCTAATTTTACAACAGTTTACTCTTTAACAAATGCTTCCATCTCCTTCATGAGAATGCCATGAGAAAGTCATAAGTCAAAGGCAAGTGAATAAAAAATTGAGTTTATGAGTGGAGAAAACAAAGTCATTTAAGAACATTCCTCAGATTTTCATTCTTTCATCTGAGGGAAAGATATGATGTATGTACTATTAAGTTAAAATCAGGAAGATGAGTAAAAGGATAATGTCCTGGAAGAAACAAATGAAAAGAGTACTTCATGAATGAAGAGTAAGCAATAGTTAGGATGCTAGGAGTAAGTCAATTAAGATTGAAGGATAACGCCACAGCTGCTGCTGAAGGCTGAGCGATTTAATTCTCTTTCTTTTAGATCCACAAAGTTGGAATTCATTAGCACCCAATGGATCCTAATCCAATCTATCAGTAAATACTAGTGATTCTTTCATTGAAATATATCCAGAATTCACCTGCTTCTCCTCACTTCCTCAGTGATCCAGGCCACAGTATCAACTCTTCCACCCATCCATTCACTGCAACGAGAGTAGGTCTTTAAAAAAGTAAAGTCATGTAACTCCTCTGAAAATCCTCCAGAGGGTTTCCATCTCACTCAGACATCCTGACCACATCAGTTCAGTTCAGTTCCTCTGTCGTGTCTGACCCTTTGTGACCCCATGGACTGCAGCATGCCAGGCTTCCCTGTCCATCACCAACTCCGGGAGCTTGCTCAAACTCATGCTCATCGAGTCAGTGATGCCATCCAACGAAACACAGGCAATTTTTAATTCATTGCCCATACACAGAGCCTAACACAGTGCTTGGCATATAGAATATTCTAACACTGGGAAAAAAATTAGTTTGAACCAACAACATTATTACTTTTTAATCATTCTACTCCCAGACATGTAGGTTATGTCCAGTATTTTTTAAGTTATAGAAAAGTTTTGAATGTATGTGTATAATTCGTTTTTAAGACTTCTATTAAATTGTTTTTTATTTGGAGAAAATTTCCAGAGGTGGGTTTTTTTTTTTTTTAATTTAAAGATATAGACATCCTTATGGCTATGGTGCTTTTTTCCCAAAAGGCTGTAGCCATCTGTTTTCCTTTGTTTCTAGACTTTACTTGCTCAAATTCACCTTTCGTGCACCTACCAATGAGTTCCACTGAAAACACAAACATGACTAGGTCACCATTCCCTGCCTGCCCATCGCTTCCCACAACCCAGCTCCTTCCATCCCTTGAGCTTCACCCTTTGCCATCCACTGTGTCCTATTTTTATCCCTTCACTCCTGGAATGTCTGATGCCCCCACACCCTAAGCTATTCCTTGGCCTCTCTGCCTTAGTTCCTGAAATTCCTTCTGCTTAAATCATCCGTCTTTTTCTTGCTTTAGTTAACGTCTACTCTTTCAGATGTTTCAGAAAAACATTGATTTCTGCTTTATTGACTATGCCAAAGTCTTTGACTGTGTGGGTCACAATAAACTGGAAAATTCTGAAAGAGATGGGAATACCAGACCACCTGACCTGCCTCTTGAGAAACCTGTATGCAGGTCAGGAAGCAACAGTTAGAACTGGACTTGGAACAACAGACTGGTTCCAAATAGGAAAAGGAGTACGACAAGGCTGTATATTGTCACCCTGCTTATTTAACTTATAAGCAGCCTGGTGGGTTGCAGTCCATGGGGTCGCAAAGAGTCAGACATGACTGAGTGAGTAAACACCCCACAGCACACTCTTTCAGAAAGTCTTCTCTGGTTCCATTACCTTATCTGGAATTCCACATGGACCCTGTCAATCATCACACTAGAATTATCTGTCTCTGTCTCCTCCACTGGCCTAACAACCCCCTTTGGTAATTTTCTCTCTTGGTCCACAGCCTGATGTTTGCTATCTCTCAGCAGATGTCTGTTGAATGAAGAGTTCACCGTGCCTCTGAGTATTCACCTATTCACATGTATCCACCAATGAGTGTTCATGTTTTCTTAGAGGGAGTGGTTTTAATAGACAATTTCAGGTTGTTTTATTTGAAATAGATGTTTAACTTTTTTTCACTAGAGGTTGTGACTCTACCTTTTTTAAAAAAAAAATTAAAGCAAGTACAAAAACCACTTTGTAGGGATGAACAAATCCTTCTTTTGAAGGCAGATGGTAGGCAAACAGAGCATTAGTAACATTAGATTATGCTTCTTTATATATGTTGTCAATAGTCTGCAAGGGACAGTGCTACAGCACGGAGGTGCATAAACTATCTCCACGTTTTCATGCAGGGTAACGTGGGCTTTCTTTTGCTCTTTTCTCTTACTGAAGTTATTCCCTGAGAGGTGACAAGAGAGGCTGGCTAAGAATTGACCCCGCCACTGGTGAGATCTTCAGTGTGGCGCAGCTGGACAGGGAAGCTGAAAGTCTGTATCGGGTACAAGTGGTGGCTACGGAAATAGGTGAGCCAACACAAATACGGAAAAGGTAACACAAGTGATCAGGGGCTACGTCAACAGAAGCGGGAGGGAAGGCGAGGTGAGTGGAAACTCCACTGGGTCGAACGGTCAGAATATCTGACCGTGGAGAAACAAGAAGAGGACAATCACGGGGGGAAGGGCTCACCCCGCCCTGGCTGTGTTCCGGCTGAGAACCCTCGTGCCTGCCGCGGGGCTCTTTCCGGCCGGGCTGCCCCTGGAGGCTGGCACGGCTTCAGAGCCGCTGCTCCCTCTGTGGGGTCTTGCAGGGACCACGGCTCCTAGGAAGGTTCCTGCGCCTCCACTGAACTACCCCACCTTCCTCCAAAGTGGCTGTGGGTTTCTCCAGGGAGCGGGATCAAACCGCCATGTAGTAATATAGAATTATATGGTGGTGGCCGTTTAGTTGCTAAGTCGTGTCCGACTCTTGCGACCCCATGGACTGTAGCCCGCCAGGCTCCTCTGTCCATGGGATTGTCCAGGCAAGAATACTGTAGTGGGTTGCTATTCCTTCTCCAGGGGATCTTCCCGACCTAGGAATCGAAACCGGGTCTCCTACATTGCAGGCAGATTCTTTACCAACGGAGCTATGAGGGAAGCCCCAGAATTATATAATATATAGTAATATACCTGCCTGACTTACCCCCCCAAAAATGAGAACTGAACAAAGTATGACTAAATAAACACAGATTTAGGGCAAAGAAAGAAACTTTCAAAATGTAAAGCCCAGGTTTGGGAGTGGGGGAATGGGAAAAATTCCAGTAGGTGGGAATCATGAAAATGGTCCCTGTCTGTGAAAAGCTGAAGAACAGCAAAGTACTGTGGTCATGTTAAACCAAGGAAGCTAGACCCGCAGATGTGTGTGCTGAACTTGAAATGGTTGTGGGTGAGCGCACGGACCTCGCTGAGGTAAGTGTGGGCTCTCTCTCTTGCTTCTAGTTAATGTGCTTCTAACAGATACGGCTATCACACTCTACACATTTAACTCTTGATTTAAAAAGCTCCTGATTTAATCAGCAGGAAGTTTCTGGTGAAATCTGTGCTCTGCCTTCTGCTAAAATGTACTGCGGGGTCAGCACTTCACTTTAGACATGTCCTGAAGCCTCTCACAGTTTAGAAGTGTCGGGAATCAAAAACAGGGTTCAAAACCCTGCCCGGTGTGCAGTTGTTGGCCCTGGACTGATCCGTGTCGATGAAATGACTTGAAGAAGCCGGTAGCTCTTCCTCCTTTGGTTAAGCAGACAGCTGGCGAGAAAAGCCGGCAAATCGAATTTACAGGAATTGAAGCAGGTTGGAGTCAGAAATTGTAGGAACATCAGGGAGAATGAGAACCGTCAGTGTTACTGCTGTACTGACCGTCTCCTTCTAAGCACTTACCCCTCACACAACACTATGGGGAGGGATTATTATTGATTATATTTGATGTATGAAGAAACCAAGATACTGATAAATAACTCACCAGTGATCACACAGTTACTAATTGTTCAGGCAACAAGGTCAAAATTTTTACCATGGTACCCCAGCAAATAATATTTATACAGCTCTATACAATTTTCTAACAATACTACATGTTGGATCCTCATATAGTCACATTTTACAGCTGAAGAAATGAGGCTTAGAAAAGGTTTTTTTTAAAATATTTATTCATTCATTTTGGCTGCATCAGGTCTTAGTTGTGGCACCTGGGCTTCTCTCTAGCTGCGGTGTGCAGGCTCAGCTCGGTAGTTGTGGAGCAGGTTTAGTTGCCTTGCAGCCGGTGGGATCTTAACTTCCCCGAGCAGGAATCAAATCCTCAGCCTCTGGATTGGAAGGCAAAGTCTCAACCACTGAACCATAGGGAAGTCTTGAGGCTTAGAAAACTGAACAACCACATGCCTAAGTCAGTGATGAGGAGCAATGGAAGTTGTGGGCTCTAGAGTCAGATCTCCTGAGCTGAAAGACTCTCCACTGCTGTGTGACCTTGGGCAAGTCACACAACTTCTCTGAGCTCCAGTCTTCTCATCAATAAATGTATGCAGAATTGTTTTGAACTAACCTGTATAAAACATTAGCACATAATTCTTGGGTGTGTGCGTGTGTGCTCAGTTGTGTCTGACTCTGCAACTCCATGGACTGTAGCCTACCAGGCTCTTCTGTCCAGGGAATTTTCCAGGCAATACTACTGGAGTGGGTTGCGATTTCCTCCTCCAGGGGATCTTCCCGACCCAGGGATCGAACTTGTATCTCCTGCGTCTCCTACACTGGCAGGCAGATTCATAATTCTTAGTTATTTTTATTATCAAGACTTTTAAAGCAGAAAATGAAACTAGGTCTGAATTGTAAATTTTTTTTTTAAGGAAAGGAAATATCCTTTCTGACTGAGAGGAGAATGAGAGAGAGCAGACACCGTATTTCAATGATTCAATTCCTTAGGTGGATCCTACCTGAGCTCCACGGCGCAATTCCACCTGACCCTTACGGATGTGAATGACAACCCCCCACGGCTGGTCAAGGAGTACACAGGCTTGTTCTTTTGCTATCCCCTCAAAGCACCTGGAAGTCTCATTTTTGAGGCCACTGATGATGATGAACTGACATTTCGGGGTCGACACTTCACGTTTTCCCTTGGCAGCGAAAGCTTACAAAAAGACTGGGAAGTTTCCAAAATCAATGGTGAGTTGTCAAAATAACATTGAGAAAAACACTGATGGGCAATGAAATGAGTTTTTAATTTGCCTTGGTGTGTGTGCAGCAGTTAACACAGAGCTTTCTTCCACGCTCTAGAAAGGAAGTTCATGCTGTGGAAACTTGCACAGACAAGCTCTCCAGAGGGTTGAAAGCCCCCAAGGTTGGGAAAAGACAGATTGTTAACACTCAGTGTCCCCTTTGGTGTACACGAACAGTTGGACAGTAGTTAGTTTACATGAATTGTTTTGCAATCTAGAGCAGCATTGCAAAGCAACCAGTGGCCACTGAGAAACAGATTTCATCATGATCTTTTAAAAACAGCTTTATTGAAATATAATTGACATACAATTAACAGCATATATTTAAAACATACAGTTTTATAAAAGTTGATATACGTATGTGCCACTGAAGCCATCAGCACAATCAGGTAAGACGACTCCACCAGCTCCACCAGGTTTGTTCATGCTCTGTTGCAATCCCTATTTTCCACCCCACGCTGTTCATCCCTCAGTCAGTTCAGTGGCTGAGTCATGTCCAACTCTGCAACCGCATGGACTGCAGCAGGCCAGGCTTTCCTGTCCATCAACCCCAAGTAACCACTGATCTGCTTCCTGTCACTGTAGATTGGTTTGCATTTTCAAGAGTTTTATGTGAATAAAATAACAGCATGTAATTTTTTTTTGTTTGGTTAATTTCACTTAGTATACTTATTTGGAGATTTCACTGTGTTATTGCATATATCAACACAGCACTCATTTGTATTGCAGAGGAGTATTCCATTGTATATCATGATTTATTAGTCATTGACTTATTACTACTTAAATTGCTTCCAGTTTTTGCCATTTCAAATAAAGCTGCTATGAACATTTGTGAAAAAGTACTTTGTAGGAGCCTGTGCTTCCATTTTTCTTGGTCAAATACCTGGAAGTGGTCATATGGTAGCTATATGGTCAAATTTTAAGAGGATATAAAATTGCTTCCCAAATAGTCTGTAACGTGTTACATTTCCACCAGTGAATGAGAATTCTAGTTGCTTAATATTCTTCCCAATGCTTGTTATGCTCAGTCTTTTTAATTTTAGCCATTGTAGTGGGAGTGTAGTGTTTCATTATGGTTTTAATTTACATGGCCTTAATGATTGATGGTGTTGACCAGCTTTTCATAAGCTTATTTGCAACCCATATATCCTCATTAGTGTAGTGTCTGGTCAAATATTGTGCTTGCTTAAAAAATTAAGCAAAGGTTTGACTTCTATTGTGGTCTTTGTCAGATATGTTTACAAATTTTTTTTCCAAGGCACTGTTATATTTTTATTTTGTAATAGTACCTTTTGAAGAGCAAGTTAAGTTTTGATGAAATCTAATTTATCGATATTTTTCCCTTATAATTTGTGACTGTTTTGCATATTCTCTAAGAAATTTTTGCCAAGGTCATTAAAGTTTTCTAAGTTTTTTTTTTTTTTCTTCCAGAGGAAAAGAAAGCTATGGTTTTAGCTTTTACAATTAGCTCTATGATCCATTTCAAGTTTATCTTTCTTGCATGTATGGTAAATGTCAAGGTTCATTTTTTTTTTAATATGGCTAATTATTTAAACACTGTTTATTGAAAATATCCTTTTCACATTGAATTGTCTTGGCAGCTTTGTCAAAAATCAAGTGACCAGATATACATGGATCTATTTCTGGGCTCTCTCTTTTCTGTTTCATTGAGCTCTTTGTCTATCTTTATAGCAACACCATAATGTTTTGATAATTTCAGCTCAATAATAAGACTTGAAATCAGGTAGTGTAAATGTCCTCGCTTTGTTTTTTTCAAGTTTATTTTGCATTTCTATATAAATTTTCAAATTAAGCTTGTCTGTTTCTACCCCCAAAACCTATGCTGGTTGTAATTGAGATAGTATGAATTGGTGCCTGAATTTGGGGGAGAATTTAAATCTTAACAAAACTGAATTTCCTAATCCATGAATATGATTATGATTATTCTCCACTTATTTAGGTCTTTCTAATTTCTCTGAGCAATGTGTTTTAATTTTTTAAGTATAGTTTTACAGAATTTCCCATGAGCACTTCATATTTTTATGCTGTTATGAATACTTAAAAATTTTAATTCCAGGATATAGAAATATAATAGATGATTTTCTTTTACTGATCTTGTAGCATATAACATTGCTGACCTCACTTGTAAGTTCTCTCTCCCTTTTTTCCTTACATTTTCATATTTTTTCTACATGTTGTCTGTGAATCATAATAGCCTTACTTCCTTTCCAATCTGGATGGCTTTTTATATGTTTAGCTTGCTTTCTGACTGGTTAAAATCGCCAGGACAATGTTCAGTGAAGGCAGTAAGAGAAGAAACAATTTGGCTTCTGACCTCAGGGAGAAGGCATTCAGAGTCTCTCACCGTTAGGTATAAAGTTAGCTATAAGTTTTTGTAGATGTCCTGTATCAGAGTGAGGACTTTATCTTTTATTCCTAACTTGCTGAGAGGTTGTTTTGTTTTGTAATGAAGTATGATGCTAAAAACTTCAGGTGTTTTTTCTGCATCTATTTAGATGATTGTTGGTTAATTTAGGTTTTTGTTGTTTTGTCTGTTAGTTGGTGAAATATTTCCGTCAACTTTTATATCTTAATTCAGTCTTTTCCTGAGATAAGGCGTACTTGATGATGAAAATTAGCATTTTTATAAGTGATTGGATTCAATTTGCTAAAATTTTAAGAATATTTCTATTTATATTCATAGGGATATTGGCCTATATTTTTCCCTTCTAGGGCCTGTGTCTGATTTTGGTATCAGAGTAGTACTGGTCATAGAATGATTTAGAAAGTGTTCTACCTCTTCAATTATCTGGAAGAATTTGTATAAAATTGCTTTTTATTTTTTCCTTTAAGTTTGAAAGAATTCACCAGTGAAGCCTTCTGACTCCAAGTTTTCTTTGTAGGAAGTCTTAACTACAAATTCTATTTCTTTAATAGATAAGGGACTACTCAAGTTATAGATTTATTTTTGGTTGAGCTTGCTAGTTTGTATCTTTCAAATGATTTCTCTATTTCAATAGATTTGTCTAATTTATTGGCATGAAGTTGTTCATAATATTTTATTACTTTCAATAATTACAGAGTATGTAGTGATATCACTTCATTCTAATACTGGAAATTTTTGCCACTTTTTTGGTCCTGATCAGTCTGGCTAGAGGTTATTAATCACACTGAACGAGCTTTTGGTTTCACTGATTTTGCCTTATTTTTTTGTTTTATATTTCATTGCTCTGATCTTTATTATTTCCTTTATTCTTCTTATGTTGTTTTTAACTTGCTTTTTGGTACTGTTTTTATTAAGATGGAAGCTGAAGCAACTGAGATTTTTTTTCTTTGTTAATGTAGGCATTTGGTGTTATAATTTTATCTCAGTGTCGTATTAGCTGTATTCCATAAAGTTTGATGTGTTTTCATTTTCATTCAGTTCAAAACATTATCTAACTTCCCTTTAGATTTCTCCTATGACACTTGGGTTATTTAGAAGTAGGGTATTTGGTTCTCATATATGTGGGGATTGCCCACATCTTCCTGGTTTCTGATTTCTAATTTAATTCCATGGTGACCTGAGAACATGTGACTGGGATACTTTTAAACTTACTCAGTTTTTCTTTCAGTACTTTACAGTCATTCCTTCACCGTGTTCTGGATTGTATTGGTTCTTCTTTGTTCTTTTGAATATAATATCCTTTTTTCTCTGGATACCTTCAAGATTTTCTTTTTCACTAGTTTTCAGTAAATTGAGTATTATATGCCTTGGTGTAGTTGTGTTTATTTTTCTTTTTCCTGAGATTTGCTGATCTTCTTGGATCTGAGGATTTATAGAGTTTTCATCAAATTCTAAAAACGTTAGCAATTACTTCTTCGAATATGCTTTCTAATGCAGTGTTTGTGACCACTTTATGGAACATAACTACCAGGAGTAATGACAACCTACTGCATTTGGTGTTCGTTTCTACAGCGGAGTCAGGAATTGAGAATTTGATGGCTGCTTCAGCACCCTTTTTAACATTATGGAGGGTACCTGTGGAGTGGTGATACTTGGGGTAGTTTAACTCACACTTTCATCTAACCATTCATGTATGGGGCAGAGATGAGCTTTATTCCTGCTCATCCAGGGGCCCACAGTTGTGTTTTCATGTCAGTCATTTTTTTTTTTCCCTATTCTGACAGGAACTCATGCCCATCTCTCCACCAAGCACACGGGCTTTGAGGAGAGAGTTTACAACATCTCAATCCGTATCAGTGATGGTGACCGGCAACCCTTGGAAGGGATTGTCTCTTTACCAGGTAGATATTTTGCTGCAGGCAACTTCGGATAATGTTGTCTCTCAATATGGTAATTTGTGAGAATTCTTATCTTTAATACCAGATTCTTCAATTGTTTGCTTGAAAATTTATCTACCAAATATTCTGTTTCTCAGTTACTTTCTGCAAGTGTGTGGAAAACAGGTGTTTCCAGCCAGCGGCTCACATGCCTGGGATACCCCCAGTTGGCATGGCAGTTGGTATACTCCTTGCCACCCTTTTGGTCATCGGTGAGTATAGTCGCTCAGATTTAAGGATTTCTGTCATGTTTCTGCCTCAGAAACATGAGCTCACATGAGGGTCTGACTTCATGGGCTGAGCTGGGGCTGCTCACATGGCAACCTGGGCAATAACCAAGAATACAGATCACCAGTACACCTGATTGGGAGTTACTGCTTTGGTACTACCCTCCACCCATCACTGCCTTGCTGGTTAGTTTAAAACCAGCAAGTTTTTTAAACCAGTTAGTATAAAACCACATAGGCGGCTTTAAAGAATAAATTACTATATCTCACGCTGAGTCACCAAGCTTTCACGATGAAGGGGAAAGACATGCAGTAGCTGTGCCTCGGCCATGTGTCAGGCACTGTGCCTGGTGGGAGGCCCAGTGACGGACATAAACGGCTCTTTCGCTCACAGAGCTTAGGGCCTGGTCTGCCATTGTTGGAATAGATAGAAGCTAGCCTTCCAGTGGAGATGCGGGCATATCTGAAGGACCTGACATGTTGCAGAACTCCCCCTTTTATGTTTTTGTCACTGTGGACCTTGATTCTTTATTAACTCAGAATAATTCCACTGCGTCGCAGGCCTCACTCTGCCTTGGCCCCTAGACAGCAGAGTTCCCTGTCTTCCTTTTTGTAAACAGCTCAGTGTCTACTGTAGTCTTTACCCTCTTTCAACAGGTGTTCTCACCACAAATTATGTATTAGAAGTAGATATTCATCAGTTCACATGCACCTGAGCGAAGGAGTTGACACAGCTTCACATCCTTTCTCTTTTAAAGGAAGAGCTGGGGTTATTCTAAGTCTTTTTCATTGTTCTCTTGGCATCTGTTCTTTTCTGCCATCATCCAGTCTACCACCCTGGATTCTGACTCGTAGCTCTAAAAGGGATCTCATTTCTTTATACCCTTCTGTTTGTATTCCTCATTATTATGACATAGAAAGGCCTTTGTGACGTGACCATGACCCATCCTAATATGTACATAGTAGCAGTAATGTGAGTTGCTCAGTTGTGTCCGACCCTTTGCGACCCCATGGACCATAGCCCGCCAGGCTCCTCTGTTTATGAGCTTCTCCAGGCAAGAATACTGGAGTGGGTTGCCATTCCCTTCTCCAGAGGACCTTCCCGACCAAAGGATCAAACCTGGGTTTCCTGTGTTTAGGCAGATTCTTCACTGTCTGAGCTACAAGGAAGTCCCTAATATGTGCATGGTGACCATCATTTCTCTCTGACAATAATTTGGTGCAAACCTTTTATGCTAATTGAGCTGGCTTTTGAGGTTTACTCACTTACCAAACTCCCCCCTACCTCTATGCCTTTTCTTCTTCTATTTGTCTTCTCATCTTGAAAGGATTTTTGGGCTTACATGCCATGGTTTTCTAGCATGACCATTTACTCTCAAAATTTTACCACAAGTTAAAGATTGGATGCGATTGGTGATCTACAGACAGAAGTAATAGGATCTTGTAGCTTCATATCCTTACATTTTTTTCAAAATAGGAGGATTGGGATTATTGCAAGATTCTTAATGAGCCTCTGAGCATCCAGTCTTTTCTGCCGTTATTCCTCCTGTGACCCTAATGCCAGGTTAATTTCCTAAAAACAATTTCCTTTTCTATATAGGTCTCTGGCTTGTAGTATACATTTAGGGCTAAAACACACAATGTAATTTTGCAGGAGGTCAGAGATGAGGGAAAGCAGAGAGGTTAGGTAGTCTACTCAAGCTGGAGCCACAAGGAAGGTGCAAAAGAAAATGGGATACTTGGTGAAAGTAGGCTTTAGGTAGATGGACGAATCCAAGAAAAGCTCTCTGGTTGTTCTCATTGGATTATTTCCTCCAGGGAAGGAGAAGGAGGACTGGAATCAACATCTATTGACTGTGTCCAGAGTTCAGGAACTCTGTCAGATACTCATACACTTAGTCTTCAGGGTAGTGCAGGCATAAAGTCCTATATCCCTTGACAGAGGCCTGGGGATAGCCATCAGCTTAGATATAACTTGGGACTTGTTACACACTGACAGCAAGAAAAGTGATAAGTGTAGTTATCCAAGAAAACCCATGCCTAGAAGCCCTTAATCACCATGACAACGAAGCTTTGTTGACCCACTCACAAAATGAAATTATATGAGTCATTTTTTCCTACCAGAGTGCTTCTTTATAAATGAATGTGACAATACATTGTAAGATTTCATCTATTTGACTCTGATTTTTCTCTTTTAGGTATAATTTTAGCAGTGGTGTTCTTCCGGATGAAGAGGGATAAAGGCCAACATAATGCTGAAGGTGCTCAGGCATCTGAAGTCAAGCCTCTGAGAAACTGAATGTGAAAAAGAATGTCTGAGTTTATGTACCAAGTGCTATTTCAGTAACATAACCATTTAGTCCCATATTTTTACTTTTCATCCAACATGTGCACTGGAAGTTTTACAGATAAACTCTCTTGTCTTTCAATATTTTATTACTTTAGATATTTCATGTGCTATAGACATTAGAGATATTTTCCAATTTCTCATGACACTTCTATTGTGCAAAAGTTGTAGCTATTTCTCCAAACACAAAAATGTGTGTTTTTCCCTCTTAGGGAATGAGGGGCTGATGAAATACTCTGTTTATTTTTGCTTCCTCAAGAGATTTTATCAGTCACCCATCACAGAGCTTTCTGGATTCCATTTACGCTTTTTTCTAATTCCATCCCATGTCTCCTTCCACCATTTCTCCTTTGGTATTTCACTAATTTTAAAACATTTGTTGGAGAAAAGAACAAAGCAGAGTCTCAGGAAAAAAAAACAAAAGGGCAGACCTGTCCCTCAGTTTGAACAGAACTTCTTGATCATTTGAAGAGGCCTGCTTCACAGACCCTGGTTGCAAACACCGACCACTCACCATGTTTACTCACCACCTACCATGCTCGTGTGCTGTGCACGCTTCCTTTACGTGTATATTAATAAAGTCTTGGTTATTATATATTTAATGGCGAAGGAAAATAAGGAAGCATGAAAGATGTAGCGACAACAAGCAAAAATAAACATTGGCTGTGGTTTTGTTTCTTGGATTTCTTTGGTTCTGCTTCCTGGTTCTTTGCATTTCTTGAGGGAAGGACTAGATAGCAGTGGTTACCTATCGTTAATCAAAATTACCTCTCATGTAAAATTAACCCATAAAGAGGGGTCCGCAATGAAATAAAAATTCACTGTGCTTATGATCATGGATTGGGATGTTCAAGGCAGATACATGAGGAGTTTTAAATTTTTAAATAAGAAAACCTTAGATTTGGAAGCACTTCTAGGACCTGGAGCTGTTGTCTGGCTCCCGATTTGAGTCTTGAAAGCATTCAACATTACACAACCTCTCAGAATTTTCAAGAATTTTGGGGAAAACAACTTGTATCTGAAAAGGCGCTCCTACACTGATGGCTAAAGCAGGCCATGGAGTTCTGTTTTTCAAAAATACCCCTCTTTGTGGGCTTTTATTATAGATTTTTTGAAAGCAAAAAAGTAAGAAATTATGGAAACTCTGTTTCTAAGACCTCAGTATTATTTTCTTGCATAATGTTATCCTGTGCCCCAGCATAATACTGAGCTTTTTCACCTGTTTTTTTTTTTTGTTTTTTTTTTTTTCCACACAAGACTCATTGGAAGTCTCATGATGGGTGAGGTTCTCTCTTGTTTCACCAAATGCTGAAAGACCAAACAAAAGAAAATAAAAATCTAGGAGCACCAAAAGCAAATCGACTGCACAAATTTTACCCCGGCCTAAAGAATGGTCTAACTTCCTCGGCAACTTCTACAGGAAAACTTCTTGTGTGTTTTTGACCAAAGGTGACTGTGATTTAGGTCACTTAAAATTGCATCCTTGTTGTTGTTCAGTTGCTCAGTTGTGTCCGACTCTGCGACCCCATGGACTGCTTATGGCAGATCACTTTATCATTCCTGAAAGACAGGCAGTTCCGTGGCAGGTCTGCTCAGGGGGCTCAGGAACCCCTCCTGCCTCAGTTCAGAGTTGTCCTCTCTGGACCAACTTGTATCACCTAATAGTAGACTGATCACACATAACCATCTCAAATCTAAAATCACTGCTTTTTCTCATCTAAAACCACTGATGAGTACTCATGCTTCTTCCCCTTGGTGGGCCCTCTGTTTAAACCTTCTACTCCTTTCATGACCAGATCCTACCCATTCTTAGAGTCTTCAAGACCAATTTAAATACTGGTCCCTTTGGGAAGCCTTCTCTGAGGAAACTACAGGGACCCGGCCACCATCTCATCTAAACCTCTACACTGTGGTGAGGAAAAAGCCGGGGTCTATTCCCTCTGCTGGTGAGAGTGGCTCCATTTCCACCGGAAGACATCTTCCCCTCCCCGTTCCCCAGCTTTTCCACACCCCATCTGTATAGTTTAGAGTCAACTTCCTGTTTCTCCCCATGTCCCTAGACTCATTTCTAGAATTTCGTCGAAACTCTCAGAAAACAGCTCTCTTTAAGTACAATTTGCTAAACTAGGAGAAAATAAGCTTAGAGCATTCTAGTCACCATAAGAAGTAAGCCTGTCTCAGAGCAAGGACCATAGAGAGCTCAGAGGAGACTTTGAAAATGCTGAGTGCCTGCTCCAGCTCTGTCTGAGGGCAACCTTGCTCTGGACTTTCTTATCCTGTGAGGCGGTATGTTCCTTTTTTACTTAAAGCTCAGTGGAGTTCTGCCCTGGCAACTAGAAGAGTGGATGTTTGTACCTTACTTTGGACCTTCTGTTCCACAACTGGAGCGTGTTTGACCTACCCAACTAGTCTGGGGTTTCTCTGAATCCTTTCAGTGTCTCTCTGACAAGTCTTGGCTCATAGAGGCTCCTCCATAAGTTTTTAAAGGATGAATACATGAAATAGCTGATTCATTTAGGCCATTTATGCCATTGTCATTTAAGAGGCAACTGTTAGACAAAATCAAAACTAATCCATTCTGTGTTTAGTTACGGTATCCTCAATGATACCTTAAACTCCCACTTCACCATGCTCTGATGTGCCGTTCCAACATCCTCAGAGCTGAAAGAAGTGGTGAATGAGGCCTGTGAGTGACAAAGCCTGCAGGAATTTCTAGATGATTGAGAAGTAGCTGTGAGAGTGAGAGGGTCTCAGGAGCGGGGGTGGGATGTACTCCTGGGAGAAGCTATAAGGAAAGTCTTGGGGATTTCTGGACAGCAGTAAATGAAGAGGAGAGATCTCAGGGTGGGGGTCCATGGTCTAGATACTCACAGGCAGGAATCTAAGGTTACCTCTGAAGTATCCAGGGCAAGAAGGAGAGAATTTGTTTCCAAGGTTCTGTATAATGCTATATGCAACATGGGAACTTGTTGAACTTGGAGACTTAAGAGTTACCTGAAAAGAAACAATGTCTTACAATTTTATTTTTAAAATTCATTTAAACTATTTAAAAAGGTACAGTTCAGTGGCACATTAAGTACGTTCACATTACTGGACAACCACCACCGTCATCCATCTCTAGAACTTTTTCATGAACGTGTAGAGTTTCTAAATGAAACAATTAAAAGTGAACTCCTCATCCCTTCCTACCCCTAGTCCCTGGTAACAACTGTTCTAACTTTCTGTCTCCATGAATCAGGTATCATACACTATTTATTCATCATATTAGTGTTTTAAAATGGATTTTAAAATAGAGAGGAAAAAAAAATCGCATTAAACCTAGGAGTTATCTTACGAGGAGACTGTCTCAAAGCTAATGCTACTTTTGACTTTGCTGCTAATGGCCTTCTACACTTAGATGTATGTTTTACGCATCTATGAAAATATCCATAAATGCACGCACAATGCACATGGGTTCTCCAAACACAGACGCTCTCATTGCTCCTAAATTTCTTCTCACTGAAGCCTGTATCCTTCTGGCTGAATCCCGAGGCTGTGGGCAGCTGTTGGATGGCCAGTTCTCTACCACAGGGGTGCTCAGTGGACACATGTTAGAATCAACTGGGGGAGTTTTTCAAAAACACTCACTCCAGAGCCCCATCCCCAAATGAGTCAGCAACTCTGGGCAGGGTGTTTTAACTTTAATATTCTGGAAAAAAAAAAAAAATCCCTGCCTGAGTCTATTGTGCAACCAAGGCTGAGATCCCTTATTCCAGACAATCCTGAGAGGGGTTAGCACCAGGCTGGTGTGGAATATGATCCTCTGTGGGGTCTGAATTAGCATCTTTCTTCAGAACATCAGATTCCCAAGCCTCTCAACTTTCTTGCACCTTGGACCCGAGCCTGCTCCCATTTTTTCCCATGTGGAAACAGGGACCATGACCTAGAGCTCAAGGAAGGTGGGGGGTTGCTGTCAAGAGAGCCATTCCTCGGCCCTCCAAGATCCTTCCGCTGAGAGAGGCCTGGTGGGTACAGACTCAGGTCACCCTGCCAGCGCACCGGAGCCTGTGAACTACGACCATGAAGCTGAGAAGAAAGACACGCCTTTCACCTGTGGAAGAGCAGAACTTTTGTAGACTAGAGCAAAAATTACTCCGAAAACACACATTTCTGTAAAGTGATCTTCTTGTGCTTGGAGACCTGGTTATTTAAAGGGACATTCCTGACAGTCTTCCCTGTAGCTAACATGGTAAAGAATCTGCCTGCAGTACAGAAGACTGGGTTTAATCCCTGGGTCAGGAAGATCCCCTGGAGAAGGAAATGGCAGTCCACTCCAGTATTCTTGCCTGAAGAATCCCATGGACAGAGAAGCTTGGTGGGCTACAGTCCACGGGATTGCAAAGAGTCGGACACGACTGAGCGACTAATACTACTACTTCTTGACAGTGTTAAAGACAAAGAATATTTTTCATAACACAGTTACTTCCCATTTTATTGGTTTTCAACTTGTACCTCGAGCATGGTACAGGCCCCATTCGACATGTCAAAAGGACTGTATGCCCTGTTAGTCATGTGTCAGCCATCTGGGCCCTTCGGACAAGGAGGGTGGCATCCTGACATGGTCTAAAGGGGAAGGGACTGTCCTGGAACCCAGGGGTAATAATGTCCACGGCTAAGGCACAAGTCACACTTGGGGCCTCCACAAGTTATTTGTCTCCAACAGCTCTTGGTGTTTTGGGACAGAAATCAAAGTCCACCCCTCCCCCCACCTTTTTACACACGATCCTCATCCTGGGAGTGCCCGGTGGGACAGGAAGAGGAGTGAAGCCCAGCTATGGAAACAAGGGCTCCTCTGACGGGGAGAAAGAGTTCTCATTCTTTCCATTGCAACAGCTGGGCTGAGGGGGTAAGTCCCAGAGTTGGAAAGCTACACTGGGAGGGGAGGAGGGCAGGCACCAGGGAGGTGGGAATAAAAATAGCACCTGTGTACGCGCAGCATTTTAGTTACTTGAATTAAGCACAGGACTGGGAGGAAACAGAATGTATTTTTAGTAACCGAAGTTAAAGTGAGACTTTCTGGCTCTTGGCCAAGAGAAGATTCCAGAGGTGGAATTTTCGGGGGTCTGCTGCGGCCTTGGTTGGCGGCAGACACAGAGAACCAGGGAAAGGTCCCCTGAGTGGCAGGAGGGGAGAGGCCTCGGGGGGTCCCTGCCGAGTGTGGGCCTCTGTGGGGGGATCTCTGAGCGCCTTCCTGGGGCCTCTGAAGGGGAAGCCTCCCCTGGAGTAAGCAGGCTGCACGCCTCGGCGCTGGATCACTGGCATCCCGGTTCCGGCTGAGCCGGAAGTTGGTCCTGGGGTAAGGTGTTCTCGGGATGTGAGTTCTTCCCCGGTTGCTCCACGTCCTCCCAGCTCAGTGTCAGTGACCCTTCCTTGGAAGGGCCCGTGTGTTCTCCAGGAAGGGCTTTCAGGAAGTGGAGGCCGAGAAAGAAACAGGCAAGGGGAAGTTCTGTGAGAGGCAAGGCCTGTGAGGGATGGAAAAAAGGAGGGTGAGGGAAGGGTGCTGGGTGTTGAAGGAGCCAAGGAAGGCGGGAGGACCTTTAGGAGGAGCCTCAGGCCCGCCGTGCAGCTCTAAGAGCCCGGGGCCAAACCCATGCCGAGCTCGAAGCAAAGACTGTTGGAGAAGCCGACGTTCGGCAGAAGCCTCCGATCTCAGAACCCCTGTTCCGCCAGGCTGCTGACTGGGGATGTGATCCTGAAGGTGGAGGTGGCGATCCTCCAGCTCCTGCAGTGAGGGGCCTCTTGAGGGAACATCTGATACCCTTCCCCACCCCCCCGCCCCGCCCCGCCGCATCCCATGGCCGTCACAGTTAGGTTGCTGTTTTGTCCTTTTGCTTATCTGTAGGTCAGATATTTGTTGAGCCTCCACCATGGCTAGCGGCAAAGAATCCTCCTGCCCATGTAGGAGACTCAGGTTCAACCTCTGAGTCGGAAAGATCCCCTGGAGCAATGAAATGGAATGAAATCCACTCCAGTGTTCTTGCCTGGAAAATCCCCTGGACGGAGGAGCCTGGGGGCTACAGTCCATGGGGTCACAAAGAGTCCAGCACGACTTGGAGACTAAAAAAGCTACAACCACACCATGGCCTGATATTGAGCTAGTCTCTAGGAACACAAATCACATTAGCTAGTAATTTTACAGCATTAATCATGTGCCCCGTACTATTCTAAATGCCTTACAAAATATTGTCATTGAGTCCTTACAACAAGAGTATGAGGGAGATACAATTATTATGTGTATTGTACAGATCAGAAACCGCAGTAGAGAAAGGTGAAGTATGTAACTTGCTCAAGGTTGCATACCAGGTAAACAACCCCAGAAGTCTTAACTCTGAAGTCCATGCCCCAAACTACCATATTTCATCTAATATAAGGAACCAGCTCTTGTGAGATGCATTGTTATTTCAAGTGACACTAAGAAAGAAAGAAAGAAAGAAAATGAAGTTGCTCAGTCGTGGCCAACTCTTTGAGACCCCATGAGCTGTAGCTTTACCAGGGTCCTCTGTCCACGGGATTTTCCGGCAAGAATACTTGAGTGGGTAGCCATTTCCTTCTCCAGGGGCTCTTCCCAACCCAGGGATCGAACCCAGGTTTCCTGAATTGCAGGCAGATGCTTTACCATTTGAGCCACCAGAGAAGAAAGAAAAGAGCTCTGCAAATCAACGTTGCCATGCCATTATTAGTAAGATGCATCCTCAACTGCAGAGAGGTTAAAATGTGAAAAAGAAAGCGAATCTTGAATTGATCGTTGTTGCAAAGAGGCACGTCTCTGTTCTAAGGCACAATTGCACAAGGGAGACAACTTCAATGATCGTGCAATGAGCTGAGCTTCAAGTCAGACTAAGGTGGAGTGCACACGGACTGCTTCGGTGGCAGAAACAGGCGACCTTCACTTCTATCTGAGGGTCTGGGAACCCATCGCAGAAGTGGCGCCCAGCTCTGCCTTAGGGTTTCTCCAAATAGAGAAGGGAAGGATAGAACTGGGAAATCTAGGGTATTTGAAGGGCCATGGTTGCTAATACTAATGTTAATATTAATTAGCAGTAGCTAACAATAGCTAATTGTTCAGTCTTCACCACGTGTCAGGCACCGTGTTTAGGGCTTTCCATGCATAATCCCATTTAATCTTCACAGAAACCCTTTGAGAAAGCACCCTTATGAGGAAGAATCCCGAGGCTTAGGAGGTGAACAGATTCATCTTGTACAGCACAATTAATAGGTAATGTACCAGGATAAGGGTCTCTGGCAGCCCAGCTCCCAACTCTCAGATTTTAACTACACTGCAGAGCCATCTCTAGGAAGCAGGTTAGTCTTATAACAATGTACTGTACAACTGAAATTTGCTAAGAGAGTAGAATTTCAGAGTTCTCTCTCACACACAAAAGGTAAATATGTGAGGTGATGGCTGTGTCGATTTAATTAGTTCAATAGGAGGAATTCTTTCACAACATGTACGTATATCAACTCATCACATTGTACACTTTTAAGTCTCTTGCTGTGTTAATTGTCCATTGCTATCTGCCTCAATAAAATGGGAAAAAAAAAAGAAAGAGAGAGAATTGGTGATGAGACCTGCTCACCAAGATCACTCTCACCCACTGAGCTCTCCATTTCCTGGGAAAAGCACGTGTGAGGGCTAAGCGTTGTCCACCCCAAGGGCTGAAGAGAGACCCTTGACAGACCAAAGACCTGACTCTGAAGTTGGGCATAGGATGAGTGATGGGCAGGAGGTTCTGAAAGCGTTGGTGCAAGACTGGGGGCACTCAGTCATTTCAACAAGCAAGTCTTTGCTGAAAGCTCATCTCAAGGCAAAGATCTGTGCTGGGCATCCAGAGGACTTTTGAAAGAAGTTGTGGACTGAGCGTCAAATGCTGCACAAATGAAATATAACGTTGAATTCCTTTGCTGCTGCTGCTGCTAAGTTGCTTCAGTCGTGTCTGACTCTGTGCGACCCCATAGACGGCAGCCCACTAGGCTCTCCCGTCCCTGGGATTCTCCAGGCAAGAACACTGGAGTGGGTTGCCATTTCCTTCTCCAATGCATGAAAGTGAAAAGTGAAAGTGAAGTCACTCAGTCGTGTCCGATTCTTAGCCTCTCTTATCCAACCCCTACCCGCTCTGACCTCATCTCCTGCCTCCTCCCTCTTACTCACCATACATTAGTCACATGGACCATCTAGCACTTCCTTGAGGGGGCAAATTCCTTCCGCTTCTGTTTCTTTACGTGTGCCTCTGCCTCGAAGATTCTCCTACCTCTAACCCCCTTTTCTGTGTCCGCCCTTTTCTCTTGCTTTAGGTCTCAGTGTAAAGTTGGTCTCCTCCAAGCTGTCCTGCCTGTTATTATCCACCTGTTAATTTTCTTCCTAGCACTTTCATAGTGTATATTATGTCCTTTATTAGTTTGCTTCTTTAGGGGCAGAAACCTTGTTCGCTGTTGTGTCCCATCACTGAGCATGGCGCTGGCATGTAGGAGAGGCTCTGTATTCGAATAAGTGAGTAGCTTAACTTAGAATCTAATTATGGAGCCAAGATATACATCGATGGCAGCAAAGAGTTAGCTGCTGAACTTTCAATAAATGGAGAGATTGATGTGGGCAGAAAATGTCAAGGAGATACAAGCATTGAACGGGGTGGGCAGAATCCAGACTTAGGGATAGCCCTGGAGAAGAACCAGCTAGGAGAAAAAATCCAGTCTGCGGGAGAACACAAAAATAGTTTTCTCTTCCCTACAGGTTTGAAGCACCTTCAGTTTCAGTACCTGCAATCCGTCTAGCTTTACTTACCTCATGAGCTCTCCTCCTACTTACCAGAACACGAGCAAAGGCCACGGCGGCCAGCTGTCCAGGCTTCTTTCCCCAGAGTGCTCTGGTGGACTCCCTTGGGGGACCAAACACAACACTGAGATTGAACTCACCTATGGTTTCTCAGCCCAGGAATGAGGATGTTTGGGGGGAAAACCAGCATGGATGCTGCCTCACCTCATGAAAAGTGATCCCCAAAGTCCATGGCTCAGAGGGTGAAGAATCAGCCTGCAAGGCAGGAGACCTGGGTTCAATCCCTGGTTGGGGAATATCCCCTGGAGAAGGAAATGGCTACCCACTCCAGTATTCTTGCCTGGGAAATTTCATGAACAGAGGAACCTGGTGGGTTACAACCCATGGAATTGCAAGAGTTGGACACGACTGAGTGACTAACACACAAAGTGCAGAGAGGACCTCAAATGGTCATATTTTAGAATCCCTTCAGGGAATGTAGATGCAGAGATGTAACTCATCAGCTATAGTGTCTTCCGTCAGCTATTCCTCCCCACGCCACCACTGAGGTCTAATAGAGCACATTATTTGATTCACTTGCTTAAGAGTTGTACTTGCACAACTTTGAATTTCACGAATTTCCACACTGTACATTTTGAAGGTTAAGACTTGTTACCATTTGACACATGTTCTGCCTTATTCATCTTACATGTCTAGAAGGTGGTCTGTAGAGCATCAAGTCTTTCTTTAATTATTTATTCATGTGTTCACGTCCCCTCACCCCACCCCTCTCCAGCACACACTCGGCGCAGCTTGAGGGCAAGAGACATGTCTTATTATCATTGTAACTCTGCTGCCAGCAAAGAATCTTTAATAAAACAGTTTCTTGGTAAGTGTTGAATTAAACTGCAGTATTCTAAGACCTTCTAGAAGTTCAGTTCTCTTTTTTAGTAAAGTTGCCTCAACTCGCCTGAGCCCAAGGTTGTTTGCCTGTTGACTGTATAAAGCAAAATCTGTGTCCCTCCTTGTCAAAGACTATTAAAGGGCAGAAATCTCATTTTATTTTATTTATTGTTTTTTGAGAAAAGCCACCATAAAGCACTTTTATTGCAATAATAAAACTTGAAACTCATGTGTAGTGCAGGGGATGGGGGTAGGCTGAGGGAGTAGGCAGCAATTTCTCTCACCAAATCTCTACACAGGACAGCAAAGGGGTGAGAGGGGGCAAGGAGAAGCCAGGAAACTCTGAGATCAGCAGGGGGACCTGAGCATCAAAACACAGGAGATGCTGAAGCTGTGATGACCAGCATCACTTTCTTAAGACAACACTCAAGGATTTGTCATGATGGCTGTGCTTTCATGGGTGTTAAGTGTCTACAAACAGCACCTTCAATTTAACTTTCGATTAAAGTTCTTGAAATTTAGGAAGTAGCGCTTGGATAGCTATGCGTTTACAAAAATCCTGGATATCCATTAGAAAAACCACAGGATGGAAAAAAAAAAAAGGCCAGGCCATGAAGGTTTCAGAGGTCCCTGCTGGCTTGGGGAACAGACATCTGCAATGTCCAACATCTCAGTGAAAACGATCTGCTTTCAAAAGGCAGAGGGTCTACGAAGAGGGTGAGGGTGGGGCAGTGGAGACAAAGGCTCTCCCCCTTCCCACTGTGGTTTTGGAGGGCTTTCAATTCAACCCGAGGATGTGTCTCAACTTGGAGAATAATTCGGCCCTCAAAAGCGCCTCGAATCTGCGATAGCTTTGCAGCGCAGCAGCAAGAACATTTAATATATAATAGATAAAACTTTTATCCAAAAAATAAAAATAAAATAAAGATTCTTGCACCCTCCCCAACACCAATTCCTAAAGTTAACCCATTACTTGTGCTGTTAATACTTGACTAATACTTAATTGGAAACCTAGATCCAAAGGACTGAAACTCAGTCTTCACCCCAAAACAAAAACAAACTGAGTAATTTGAGGTTTATGGCATATAGTTCAGGTCAACACACATACGCGGAGAAAGGGGAAGAGCAAAGCTGGTGACAGAACACATTCAGTCTGGGAAGATGTTTATACAAAGAGTGTAGTGGAACGGCAGGAAGAGCTCCATGCAGACTCGCTGTGCGCGTCTGGAGGCGCCAGATCCTTCTGCGGCACATCCAAGAATGGGGAGCGCAGGGAGGAGGCCACTCCTGCCATTCCAGTTTTAGAAGTTACACGTCAAAGATGAGAGTGGCATTTGGTGGGATGATGCCTGGGTGCCCAGTGGCACCATAGGCATAGTCTGGGGAGATAGCTTGGCTCTCTGACCCACGCTCATCTGGGCAACCCCTTCTTCCCAGCCTCGGATCACCTCCTGCTTGCCCCGCACAAACTTAAAGGGCTTGTTTCTGTCCTGGGAGGAATTGAATTTCTTTCCATCTTCAAGCATCCCCGTGTAGTGCACCACGCAGGTCTGGCCACGCTTCGGGAAGGTGCGCCCGTCTCCGGGAGAGATGGTCTCCACCTGCGCTCCCATGGCTGCTGTAGCGGCGGACGCTGGGTTGGCCGACCGGCTGCGCGATGGGCACCGGATCTCGCGGCGATTCCGCGGCTCTGCCTCGACCCTCCGAGCTACGGCCGCGCACCCAGAAATCTCATTTTAGCTTTAACTGGTCTGCGATTTAATTTGGGAAGCCTCACCTTACCCACGATTAGGCATGATTGAACAAGAATACAGAAAAATGAAATGAAAGTTAAAAATAACTTTCTGCTATAGTGAAACAACAATTTAAAACTCTAAGCAAAACTCTTTGCCACAAACCTCAACCCAAGAATCCAGCTATTTCAGAATTTGTAGGGATTTAATTGCCACGTTTCTGCCAAGGACAATACCATGCAGTGGAGCTAGGAATGAAGTCATTTGGGCATGTGTTTTCTGGAACTGTGCCCCAAATAGTTTTCTTCTTGACATATGCCCAGCTCTTTAATACAGCTTAGCATTAGTAATGCTCATAGTTTCTTTATAAAATCATGTTTAAAATGTAAAGGAAACATGGAAAGATGCTCAGAGTAAGGGAAAGGAAAGAAAAATGAGGAGGAAAGCATTTGTTGAGGATGAGTGAATACTCAATAAGAGTGCATCTTGAAAACTGCTCTGTCAATGAGAACCTTATCCAAAGAGTCAACCCAATGATTGACATGACATTTGCCCCCTGAATTAGGACACTAAGGATTATTTTCTTTAGATTCATGCATTATTAATCCACACTTAATCCACAAAGGACTATTACTCTTTTTTTTTATTCCTAAGAAGCAGGCAGGAGCGGTGGTGACCACTCTACACCTTTGCCCATGCAGTTTCCTTTCTGTCAGTTGTTTCCCTCCACTCATGTCAAGTCTTCAGAAGGAATTTTGGATGTTCCCTGATTGCAGGTTCAAGGACTCTTCCACCAAAAGGTTATTAAGTAAATGTTTATAGTCATCTTTGCCCACCTTGGACTGTTCCTATCTCTGATATTTCACCACGATCAGAGCCTAAGATCATTTGGCAAATATTTTAAGGAAATAAAAGGTATGAAAATCCCTATTGAGGTCAGAACTATAGAATTACAGAGAGACTTGGTAGACTCCCCAGCAGCTGAGAACAGTCAGCTAGAGAGTGATGCAGAAATTCATAAACCACATTAAAAGTTTTGGTGCCCTGGAAAAAGCTATGAAATGTTCCAATCATTAAATTACTCAACTGAAATCACTTTCAGATGAGCAAATGCAGAACAAACCCAAGCTTTTAAACTACATCATATGTTCCGAAAGTAAAATGGAAAGCAGTAAAGCAGAGTGGTCAGTTCTTACTCCCACCTGCTTATGCAGGTGATTTCAGATTTAATACAAAGACATCTCCAATATGTCTGCCCTCAGAGCTGAATATGTGAAAATAATAAGCTTGGACCACTGACTCAAAGGAGTTTAATTTTTAAATGGTTCTGCCAATTAGAGTGGTTGATGTCAGGACATTTAATACATAGTAGATAGTAGTGTTCATAGTAATGTTCATTTCAGTGATACACAAACACACAGATAAATAATATCTGTGGTGAGAATAAGGTGAAAACTCTTGGCAGAGTAAGTAGCCCTATGAAAGAATAAAAACAGAGGCCAAAAAATAAGACAAAAACTTGCAGACTAAAGTGCTGAAAAAAATCAGAGAAGAAAATCATAAAAAGGAGTAAGTGATTGACAAGCTCAGCTGTAGTGAAGGGCCTTGGACTGATTAGTGTCAAGCAAATTTAATAACAACCTGGTGATCTGGAAGATAATAGTTGCAATTTGCACGCAAGATCAATTAAGTAGACGTTGCCTCCAACTCCCTGTGCATTCCCTTGTATCATCCCCTTACCAAAAGTGTGGGTGGGATATGGTTACACAATACTAGTGAATAGAATCTGGAAGAAGTGATGGGTGTCACTGCTGATATTAGGTAAGAGAAAGACTGTGGTTTCTCTCGGGCTGCCCTCTCATTCTCACTCTCTGATTTGCTTGCTTTGGGGAAGCCAGCTGCCACCCTGGAGCTGTCCTAAGGAGACAGTCACGTGACAAAAACCCTCCTGTTTCTGGGCGATAGCCAGGGTGAACCCGAGGCCTGCCAACAGCCATGGGCATCCAAGCACATTCCTGCAGTCATTTACTGTGTTAGGAATATGTATTAATAGACATGGATTGCTTTCATTTATCTCAAGAAGTACGACTGAGCTATTAATATTACTGAAAATCACATTGTAGCCATTCCCTAATCTAACAGCAAAGAGTGATGGCCCTGTGGGCTTAAGGATAAAGGTGGAAGATATCCTTCCTCAATGAATGAGCAAAGAAGATAGATGTCCTCTCACATTCAATTTACTCTTTAGTCTCCTAATTCATGGTTTCACTTATCATTTCAAGGTCTGTTTAGAAAATTCCAATCTGTTTTGGCTAGACAGACAAAAATAGATGACTAAGAGCCAAAACAAAATATTTAAGAAACTGTGATCTTTTTAAATGGGATTTGTTTTTAAGTCACTTTCTCTTTTGAAAAAAGATAACAGGAAGGAAAACAGTTTAACAGGCCTGCTTGACACAGCCATTTGGATGTGGTTATTTTGATTTAGGAAGTGTTTTGGTGTAACTGTTTTGATCCCAGTATTCCAATGAAAAGGAAAAATGCTGTTTATTTTTAAAATTTTCCAAGTGATATGCCCAGTAAATTAGTGGATCTTTCTGTCCTGACCCTCCCTCACCCTGGATCACTCTGATCTTAATTTCCAGGCAGTAGTTGATGATGAGATGAAACTTAGGGGTTGGGTAAGGATGACAATTTCAGAGTGATATTTAAAATGTAAAATTTTAGTGGCACAATTTTGGGGGGATATTCAAACAATCTGATTATCAATATGGCCATTTCAAATTGTCAGGTACTTGGAGGTATGTTATTTTTGCTAATATCTCTTTGCTTATGTGACCTTACTCAAAATGTGTAATATCCACTAATATAACTTATGTAAGTGTTTTCCAGAAGGCAATGGCAACCCACTCCAGTACTCTTGCCTGGAAAATCCCATGGACAGAGGAGCCTGGTGGGCTGCAGTCCATGGGGTCGCTAAGAGTTGGACACAACTGAGCGACTTCACTTTCACTTTTCACCTTCATGCACTGGAGAAGGAAATGGCAACCCGCTCCAGTGTTCTTGCCTGGAGAATCCCGGGGATGGGGGAGCCTGGTGGGCTGCCGTCCGTGGGGTGGCACAGAGTCGGACACGACTGAAGCGACTTAGCAGCAGCAGCAGCAGCAAGTGTTTTCCAGATTTAAATGTAGATGGATATCAGTTACATGAAATGCTCTCTGGAATGCACTATAATGTAATGATTAAGAATACAAGATAATATACTCTATAATGAAGTATGTAATACTATACACTATATTAATACTCTACAATAAATAGGAAAAGGAGTACGTCAAGGCTGTATATCGTCACCCTGCTTATTTAACGTCTATGCAGAGTACATCATGAGAAATGCTGGGCTGGAAGAAGCACAAGCTGGAAACAAGATTGCCGGGAGAAATATCAATAACCTCAGATACGCAGATGACACCACCCTTATGACAGAAAGTGAAGAGGAACTAAAAAGCCTCTTGATGAAAATGAAAGGAGAGTGAAAAAGTTGGCTTTAGCTCAACATTCAGAAAACGAAGATCATGACATCTGGTCCCATCACTTCATGGGAAATAGATGGGGAAAAAATGGAAACAGTGACAGACTTTATTTTTTTGGGCTCCAAAATCACTGCAGATGGTGACTGCAGCCATGAAATTAAAAGACACTTATTCCTTGGAAGAAAAGTTATGACCAACCTAGATAGCATATTCAAAAGCAGAGACATTACTTTGCCAACAAAGGCCCATCTAGTCAAGGCTATGGTTTTTCCAGTGGTCATGTATGGATGTGAGAGTTGGACTGTGAAGAAGGCTGAGTGCTGAAGAATTGATGCTTTTGAACTGTGGTGTTGGAGAAGAATCTTGAAGGTCCCTTGGACTGCAAGGAGATCCAACCAGTCCATTCTAAAAGAGATCAGTCCTGGGTGTTCTTTGGAAGGAATGATGCTAAGGCTGAAACTCCAATACTTTCGCCACCTGATGCGAAGAGTTGATTTATTGGAAAAGACTCTGATGCTGGGAGGGATTGGGGGCAGGAAGAGAAGAGGATGATGGAGGATGAGATGGCTGGATGGCATCACTGACTCGATGGACATGAGTTTGAGTGAACTCTGGGAGTTGGTGATGGACAGGGAGGCCTCGTGTGCTGTGATTCATGGGGTTGCAAAGAGTCGGACACAACTTAGCAACTGAACTGAGCTGAACTGAATATAATATATAATATTAGTATAAGCCGCTCTGTAATATAGTGGTTAAGAATACAAGATAATATAATGCTATGTATTGTTATCAGAAATGCATATGTCTAAGTTGAATCTGGGAAGGCAATTCCATTGATAATATCATACACTGATAAAATATAGATGAGAATTATTAAGATGTCCCTGGTGGTCCAGTGGTTAAGACTCCATGCTTCCACTGTGGGCAGCATGGTTTTGTTCCCTAGTTGGGGAACCAAGATCCTACAGGCTCACGTGCCATGTGATGTGGCCAAAAAGAAAAAAAGAATTATGTAAAGTTGTTAATATTAGGAATTCCCAAACATGGGTGCATATCAAGAACCATCTAGAAAGATTTCACCTTCCTATGAAGATTAAGGAGAAAAAGTTCACTCTTTCTGTGAAGAGTAAGGAGGTTTGGATTTAATTTCAGACCATAAACAACTAGAAAATAGGGTAAAATAGATGAAACAGTCGTTTTCATACATTGGACAACAGGCAGCACATTGATTCTTGAGAGAAGGAAAAGAGCTAAGATGAGCCCTGTGAATCCTGTGAATCCCCCAACCTTCTGCCCACAGGCAATTTATGGATCAGTGATATGGCAGGGGGGAATCCAGAGACTTGCTGAGTTGAAGAGATAGAGACAAAGTTTGGGGGAGACTGAGGTGGCTGTACTTGTGGGACAGAGTTCCAGAAAGGATGGAGTAACACAGAAAAAAAACTCACTTGTGTAGGGATTCCTTAGCATCTTTGCTGAGTACTATGCTGTATAAAGTGTGAAATTCCACAAGCCTGGGTACAGAATGACCAGAGTTATAAACTAAATAATTCCCAAAGCTTACACAGGGAGGGAAAAATTTGAAATCTGGTTATTCAGTCTGATGAATCCTTTACATCATCTACAACGTTCAGTAGAGGGCCCAGAAGAATCACATCATATTAATAGGACTCTATTATTTTGGAATGAATAATACTCTAGACTACCCTAGCTTCCCTGGTGGCTCAGCAGTAAAGAATCTGCCTGCAATGCAGAAGATGAGATAGACATGGGTTTGATCTATGGGTCAGCAAGATCCTCTGGAGAAGGAAATGGCAACCCACTCCAGTATTCTTGCTTGGAAAATCCCATAGGCAGAGGAGCCTGGAGGGCTACAGTCCATCTAAGGGGTTGCAAAGAGTTGGACACAGCAGAGTACACACACACACACACACACACACACACACACACACACAGTTATATTAAAAAAGATGGCCAAAATTAATGATCTAAAATCTCACCTTAAAACACAAGATGAAGAAGAGTAAGTTAAACCTAAAGTAAACAAAAAAAAAGAAATAATAAAAAGCCAAAAACAATAAATTAAAAAATGGGGTGGGGGGAAGTAGCTAAAATCAGTTCATGTAAAGGCTGATTCTTTGAAAAGATCATTGAAACTAATGAACATTTAGCTAGACTGTTCAAAAAGAGAGAGAGAGACACGCACACCCAGAGACACAGAGAGAAGACACACATTACCAATATCAGAAATGAAAGAAGGAATATCACTACAGATCTTACAGACATTAAAATGAGGTTATGGACAACTGTATACCAACAAATTAAAAAATTTAGACAAAATGGACAAGTTCTTGAAAGACTCAAATTATCAAAACTGACTCAGGAATGAATATCTGATTCTTATGGAGTCAACCTAGCACTGATTCACTGAATATTATTGAAAATCATTGATTTTGATCAAATTTTATCCAAATATATCAGTGGACCAAAATGATAGAAGATTTGAGCAGGATTGTTTGTTTTTGTTGTTTAAGTCACTAGGTCGTGTCCTGCTTTTTGCGAGTAGGCTGTAGCTTACCAGGTTCCTCTGCCATGGGATTTTCCAGGCTGGATGGCATCACTGACTCGATGGACGTGAGTCTGAGTGAACTCCGGGAGTTGGTGACAGACAGGGAGGCCTGGCGTGCTGCGATTCATGGGGTCGCAAAGAGTCAGATACAACTGAGCGACTGAACTGAACTGAATACTGAAGTGAGTCGCCATTTCCTTCTCCAGAGGATCTTCCTGACCCAGGGATCGAACCCATGTTTCCTGAGTCTCCTGTACTGGCAGACAGATTCTTTACCTCTGAGCCAACAGGGAAAGCCAGGATTAGGGTGTCCAAATAAAGCCAAAACCATTAAACAATAAAATATGCAACTGCAATTGAAGTCTGCACCACCAAACACATCTCCAAATAGTTTTCATGGAATTGCTGAATGATTTGAGTCAGTTGTCTAGGAGTTTTACAAACTTCGCTTTCAAGATTTAGATGTGAAGCCACTGTGGGTTGTCTTGTCAGCCATTCCCAATCCCCTTCTCTCTTGCTTATTTTCCAAGCCTTCTTTGGAGCTAGATAAAGGTGGCCAAATGCACCAACCTGGCAAGAATATAAGCAGATATCTGCTAAAGAGTGGGGGAGCACCTTGATAAAAGGTGAAAAAGTTCAGCAGCTCTCTTTCAAATGAGAAAATGGCAGGGACAGTAGTCCTAACATCTTTTAGCTGTTGAATTGGTAATGGAAATAATGGGCTTCTTATGGATTTATTATTATTGGTATGTAAGAAAAAAATCCCTATTTATTGGAACAGTTGATATTGAGCTTTCATTTACTTGCAACTGAGCAGTCTTAACAGAAGACTTGCTGTTACTATTGAGTTGCTAAGTTGTGTCCGACTCTTTCGCCACCTGATAGACTGTAGCCCTCCAGGCTCCTCTGACCATGGAATTCCCCAGGCAAGACTACTGGAGTAGATTACCATTTCCTTCTCCAGGGGGTCTTGGTGACCCATGGATCAAACCCATGTCTATCACATCTCCTGCATTGGCAGGCGGATTCTTTACTGCTGAGCCACCAGGGAAGCCCAAGAGAAGACTAGGGCACATTTATATACCCCCATAACCGAGGATTCCTGCCCGCAGTAGTAGATACAATGGTCATCTGAGTTAAATTCACCCATTCCAGTCCATTTTAGTTTGCTGATTCCCAGAATGTCGACGTTCACTCTTGCCATCTCTTGTTTGACCACTTCCAATTTGCCTTGATTCATGGACCTGACATTCCAGGTTCCTATGCAATATTGCTCTTTACAGCATTGGACCTTACTTCTATCACCAGTCACATCCACAACAGGGTATTGTTTTTGCTTTGGCTCCATCCCTTAGAAGAAATGGAGTAGCCATCATGGTCAACAGAAGAGTCCAATATGCAATACTTGGATGCAATCTCAAAAATGACAGAATGATCTCTGTTCATTTCCAAGGCAAACCATTCAGTATCACAGTAATCCAAGTCTATGCCCCAACCAGTAATGCTGAAGAAGCTGAAGTTGAATGGTTCTATGAATACTTACAAGACCTTTTAGAATTAACACCCAAAAAAGATGTCCTTTCATTACAGGGGACTGAAATGCAAAAGTAGGAAGTCAAGAAACACCTGGAGTAACAGGCAAATTTGGTCTTGGAATGCAGGATGAAGCAGGGCAAAGACTAATAGAGTTTTCCCAAGAAAATGCAGTGGTCATAGCAAACACCCTCTTCCAACAACACAAGAGAAGACTCTACACATGGACATCACCAGATGGTCAACACCGAAATCAGATTGATTATATTCTTTGCAGCCAAAGATGGAGAAGCTCTATACAGTCAACAAAAACAAGACCAGGAGCTGACTGTGGCTCAGATCATGAACTCCTTATTACCAAATTTAGACTCAAATTGAAGAAAGGAGGGAAAACCGCTAGACCATTCAGGTATGACCTAAATCAAATCCCTTATGATTATACAATGGAAGTGAGATATAGATTCAAGGGACTAGATCTGATAGATAGAGTGCTTGATGAACTATGGACTGAGGTTCATGACATTGTACAGGAGACAGGGATCAAGACCATCCCCATGGAAAAGAAATGCAAAAAAGCAAAATGGCTGTCTGGGAAGGCCTTACAAATAGCTGTGAAAAGAAGAGAGGTGAAAAGCAAAGGAGAAAAGGAAAGATATAAGTATCTGAATGCAGAGTTCCAAAGAACAGCAAGAGGAGATAAGAAAGCCTTCTTCAGCAATCAGTGCAAAGAAATAGAGGAAAACAACAGAATAGGAAAGACTAGAGATCTCTTCAAGAAAATTAGAGACACCAAGGGAACATTTCATGAAAAGATGGGCTTGATAAAGGACAGAAGTGGTCTGGACCTAACAGAAGCAGAAGATATTAAGAGGTGGCAAGAATACACTGAAGAACTGTACAAAAAAGGTATTCATGACCAAGATAATCACAATGGTGTGATCACTCACCTAGAGCCAGACATCCTGGAATGTGAAGTCAAGTGGGCCTTAGAAAGCATCATTACAAACAAAGCTAGTGGCGGTGATGGAATTCCAGTTGAGCTACTTCAAATCCTGAAAGATGTTGCTGTGAAAGTGCTGCACTCAATATGCCAGCAAATTTGGAAACCTCAGCAATGGCCACAGGACTGGAAAAGGTCAGTTTTCATTCCAATCCCAAAGAAAGGCAATGCCAAAGAATGCTCAAACTACCACACAATTGCACTCATCTCACATGCTAGTAAAGTAATGCTCAAAATTCTCCAAGCCAGGCTTCAGCAATACATGAACCGTGAAATTCCAGATGTTCAAGCTGGTTTTAGAAAAGGCAGAGGAACCAGAGATCAAATTGCCAACATCTGCTGGATCATTGAAAAAGCACGAGAGTTCCAGAAAAACATCTATTTCTGCTATGTGGACTATGCCAAAGCCTTTGACTGTGTGGATCACAAGAAACTGTGGAAAATTCTGAGAGAGATGGGAATACCAGACCACCTGACCTGCCTCTTGAGAAATCTGTATGCAGGTCGGGAAGAAACAGTTAGAACTGGACATGGAACAATAGACTGGATAGGAAAAGGAGTATGTCAAGGCTGTATATTGTTACCCTGCTTATTTAGCTTATATGCAGAGTACATCATGAGAAATGCTGGGCTGGAAGAAGCACAGGCTGGAATCAAGATTGCCGGGAGAAATATCAATAACCTCAGATATGCAGATGACACCACCTTTATGGCAGAAAGTGAAGAGGAACAAAGCCTCTTGATGAATGTGAAAGAGGAGAGAGAAAAAGTTGGCTTAAAGCTTAACATTCAGAAAATGAAGATCATGGCATCTGGTCCCATCACTTCATGGGAAATAGATGGGGAAACAGTGGAAACAGTGTCAGACTTTTTTTTTGGCTCCAAAATCACTGCAGATGGTGATTGCAGCCATGAAATTAAAAGATGCTTACTCCTTGGAAGAAAAGTTATGAGCAACCTAGATAGTATATTCAAAAGCAGAGACATTACTTTGCCAACAAAGGTCTGTCTAATCAAGGCTGTGGTTTTTCCAGTGGTCATGGGTGGATGTGAGAGTTGGACTGTGAAGAAAGCTGAGCGCCGAAGAATTGATGCTTTTGAACTGTGGTGTTGGAGAAGACTCTTGAGGGTCCTTTGGACTGCAAGGAGATCCAACCAGTCCATTCTAAAGGAGATCAGCCCTGGGATTTCTTTGGAAGGAATGATGCTAAAGCTGAAACTCCAGTACTTTGGTCACCTCATGTGAAGAGTTGACTCATTGGAAAAGACACTGATGCTGGGAGGGATTGGAGGCAGGAGGAGAAGGGGATGACAGAGGATGAGATGGCTGGATGGCATCACTGACTCGATGGACATGAGTCTGAGTGAACTCCGGGAGTTGGTGATGGACAGGGACGCCTGGCATGCTGCGATTCATGGGGATGCAAAGAGTCGGACACGACTGAGCGACTGAACTGAACTGAACTGATAACCAAGGAAACAACAAAGACAAAAAGGGAGCTGTCATTCAACTCTTCCCTTGATTGGCTGTAAAATCTTAGAACCATTCCTTAGCATCAGTGAGCCTGAGTTTTGACACCAGTAGATTAACAGCAACAATAATAGCTATGTAGTAAAAACAGTGCTGAAAGAAGAAATAAACAAGAGGCTTCAGAATCCCTTTTGGCCACTGGAAACACACTATGCCAGTACAGGAAGTTTCTACACATCAGAATTGCTAAATCAAGACTGAGATTCTCCATGTGGCATAATGAAACTTCATTAAGCATCAGTTTTAGCACGAATATGAAGAGTCCTGAGGTTTTTTTAGAGGTATATATGCTAAGAAGGCATCAGCTCCTAAGAGAATCGGGAAAAGTAAATGAAGTGCATTCAGTGTTTCCCCAACAGAAGCCTGTGACAATATTTCATATGAAGGAATCTTTGCCTCTATGATGCACTGCAAATCCCATGACCCATGTTTCTTTTTACATGAAAAACCACCAAGGTTCCCCCACAGAACAACTCCCTATTTAACAGATATTTGTGGTCAAGGTTCTTTTCCCCATAAATGGCTTGTGCTCTATCCACTTGGAGGAAAGTAGAGCTCACAGAATTTCAAAAGGCTGCTAGTGCCCAAGGAAATCTGTGCAAACTACCTGGGCGTGTAAGCAAATGGAGCAAGAAAGTCATGCACCACTTCCAGGTGACAGGGAAGGGCAGTGAGATTGGAATCCACACAACCGCGGTGCCTTACCTTTCTTTCTTATACGTAAAGCATGGAGCTTGATTTGCTCACTAGTCTAATTGCTTTTTGGCTTCCCATGTGGCACAGTGGTAAAGAATCCACCTGCTGACACAAGAGATGCGGGTTCAATCCCTGGGTCTGGAAGACCCCCTGGAGGAGGAAATGGCAACCCACTCCAGTACTCTTGCCTGGGAAATCCCACGGACAGAGGAGCCTGGTGGCCTGCAGTCTCCATGGGGTTGCAAAGAGTCTAATACAATGGAGCATGCACTAACTGGTTTTTTATATGAAAAAGGGCTCTGGTACCATCCAACTCCACCCCTTACCACCTGGCTGTGTTGACACTGGGGGAAAAAAACAAGTTGTGTCTCAGTTTTGTCATATGTAAAATAAGGATGGTAATAGCTCCTCCATAATAATAATGGGCTTTCCTGGTGGCTCGGTGGTAAAGAATCTGCCTGACAATACACGAGACACAGGTTCAATCCCTACATCTGGAAAATACCCCAGAGAAGGAAATGACAACCTGCCCCATTATTCTTGCCTGGGAAATCCCATAGACAGAGGAGCCTGGCTGACTACTGTCCATGGGGTTGCAAAAGAGTCGGACACTACTTAGCAACTAAACAACAGATAGCAACTTTAATAATAATAAGTTTATTGAGATTTACTTTATCCGGAACACTACTGTAAGCACATTAAGTATGTTAAACTCCTGCAACTCCATGGTGGGGACTCTATTATCATTATTGGATTTTAAGTTGAAAAAAGCTGAAGAAAGGGTAAGAGCCTTCCTGAGGTCACATAGTTAGTAAGAGACAGAGATTAGCTAGAGGGTGACTATCAGGATTGAATGCGATAAAGTATGCATGTAAAGTCCTGCCTGGCATATGGTACATATGTGCTACTATAAATACTAGTTGTTATTTCTAGGTCATGTTTTGCCCATGATGTCACCTTAGAAACAAGTATAGGAGTCTGTTGCAAGTTATGAGTAGGGAATGTAACATAAATAAAAGCACTGAACCTTTTTACTGAAATCCAATTTTGTAGGATAGGAACATGCTGGGTAAAGCAGTTCTAATTGTTTTCTAGTGAGTCCTTCCGGAGAAGCAGCCAGCACAAACCAGTCACAGAGACATTGTCAATGGTGAACTAAAGTCAAGCTTAGGAGAGAAACAAATGCTAAGTTCTCACAATGGCAGGGGAGTTATAAGAGAATATAAAGGGATAAACCTGTAACAGACACAGTCCCACTTCTTTCTAAAATAATCTAGAGTCACCTAATCCTTCTGTTTTTCTATTTCATAATAAAAGAGTCATTGGCTATCTATCTGCTTCTCAGATAAACCCATTCTATTAATATGAACCCTTAGAACATTTTTTCCATTCCCTGAGATACACTTAATTCTAATCCACTTTTGATTTCATCTTTAGCCAAGCTGAATTTTATGCATCTTTACTTGTATTGCCTCCAATTCTGTTTAAAACTATTCACTGAGTCCCTATTTTCTCCAAGATTTTTCCTGCAATCAAAAAGATTTATTCTTTAATGAACTTCATGGAAATACTTTTAAGGGTTTTTTTTTTTCCTTTCTTTTTTACAACTGTCCAACACAACTTTCTGTTCTGACATTTGTTAGAAATGAGAACTTTGTGGACTGTCTTGTGATTTGTGATATTCTCAGAGAGATGATTCTTTCCTTTTTCAGAGGTCTCCCCTGAGGCTAAATAAATATTTCCCCAAAGAACACGTACAAATAGCCAAAAAGTACATGAAAAAGATGCTCAACATCACTAATTATTAGAGAAAAGAAAGTTAAAACTACAATGAAGTAGCACTTCACACCAGTCAGAATGGTCACCGTCAAAGCAATCTACAAACAGTAAATGCTGGAGAGGCTGTGGAGAAAAGGGAATCCTCTTGCACTGTTGGTGGGAATGTAAATTGATATAGTCAGTAGGGCGATTCCTTAAAAAAAGCTAGGAATAAAACTATCATATGACCCAACAATCCTGTTACTGGGCATGCACCCTGAGGAAACCATAATTAAAAGAGACGCACGTTCCCCAGTGTTCACTGCAGCACTGTTTACAATAGCCAGGACATGGCAGCAACCTAGATGTCCACTGACAGGTAAATAGATAATGAAAGTGTGGTACATATATACAATGGAATATTACTCAGCCATAAAAAAGACCCCATTTGAATCAGTCCTAATGAGGTAGACCAACCTAGAGCCTATTATTGAATTAGTGAATTTAGCCTATTAGTGAATTTGATCAGAAAGAGAAAAACAAATATTATATATTAATGCACATATATGGAATCTAGAAAGATGGTGCTGATGAACTTATTTGCAGGGCATCATTGGAGAGGTGGGCATAGAAAGCAGACTTGTGGACACAGTGGGGGAAGGAAAGGGTGGGGCGAATTGAGAGAAAAGCATGGAAACATGTATATTATCATGTGTAAAACAGATAGCCAGTGGGTATTTTTTTAAAAGATGTGATACACATATACAATGGAATATCAACCATCCATAAAAAGAGAATGAAACAAGGCCATTTGCAGGAACATAGATGGACCTAGAGATTGTCATACTGAGTAAAGTAAGTCAGAGAAAAGCAAATAGCATATGATACCACTTATACGTAGAATCAAAAAAATGTACAATGGACTTATTTACAACATAAAAATAGAGTCACAGAGAAAATAAACTTATGGTTACTGGAGGCGGGGGGAAAAGAGCTGGGGGAGGGATTAATTGGGAGACTGGGATTGGCATATACAGACAACTACATATCAAAGAGATAACCAATAAGGTCCTACTGTATAGCACAGGGAACTCTGCTCAGTACTCAGTAGTGGCCTATATGGGAAAAGAACCTAAAAAAGAGTGTATAACTGACTCACTTTGTTGTACACCTGTAACTAACACAACATTGTAAATAAACAGTGCTATACCAATATACCAACTATACAAATAGAAGTAAAAAAGAGACATTCATTCATTCAATGTTCAGCACCAATGATTTCCTAGGAGTTGGGAATACAAAGATAAATAAGATGTCATAACTGTCTTGGACAAGATACTAAAAGTAAAGGAAAAAAGAGTAAAGGCAGAAATCAACATAACATTGTAAGTCAACTACACTTCAATAAAATAAATTTTTAAAAGAATAAAGGCAGAGCTGAGATTTAAACACAGAACTATCTGGCTCCAGCACTTGAGGTCATCTCATTGGATTAGACACCCATTCTTTGACTTACTCAGAGTCAGGTTCTGGGTGAGGTGGCATGGCCAGGAAGTCACCAGGGCATGCAGCAGCTGGGACTTGACCCCAGATCTTCCATACCAGCCCAATGTTCCTCCCACACCACTGCAGTCCTTGACTGGGTAGTTGCCAAAATCAGGCAAATACCATGATAAATGCTAGTGGTAAAGAACCTGCCTGCCAAGGCAGGAGACTTAAGAGACACAGATTTGATCCCTGGTTCAGGAAGATCCCCTGGAGAAGGGCATGGCAACCCACTCTAGTATTCTTGCCCAGAGAATCCCATGGACAGACAGAGCCTAGCAGGCTACATCCATAAGCTCACAGAGTTGGACATGACTGAAGCTAGTTAGCGTGCACACATGTAACATGATAAAGACTGAGTGGGGTTGGGGGTGTGGTCTCCCTTGGTTCAGAGGCACCCAACAGAATGTGCAACCCTTTCCAGGTCCGCCTTCCCTCCCCACAGCTGCAAACGGACACCCACTTTGCACCTCGTCCCTTGCTTCTGCTTTCTTCCTGGGCTGCCTGTAAAGCACCAGGGACTTAGTGTAGGCTTTATTTATTCTTGTCTCCTTGAGGTTTTGCTTATGTATACTTTCCAGTTTCCAAAGTGCTGAAATATATATATATATTTATTTATTTATTTATTCCTTTCATGCAGTTTATTGCAAGCCACTCACAGAATAACTCATTTTAGAAAGAGGTTGCTACAAATGTAGCACACACTTTAATTTAGGATTGTCCTTGCTATCCTGTGAGCACCAGTCTTGACCTCTGAGACTTATCTCACCTAATAAAGATTGCAGCAAATATGATTTTTGCCTGAATGTCTACTGTTTTAGAAGGAGGTTTAGGATTGCTTAAATGCAGATTAAATCCATTTAATTGAGCAAATGTGTAAGGTCTATTGAAATGCAACTGTCAATAATGGAATCTCCCAGGTTGGAGGCTGAGGGGACAGCCAGGGTGAATGAGACAGTCTATGCCCTCTGCGAGATTTTGGTTTAATTTGAAGGGAGGCTGATGGAGAGCAGGGGTCAGCAAACTCTTTCTGAAAAGAGTGATGTAGTAAATATTTTAGGCCCCGCAAGCCATAACATCTCTGTAACAACTGCTCGATTCTGCCTCTGCAGCACAAGAACAGCCACAGACAATAGTAAACAAATGGAAATGGCCATGTTCCAATAAAACTTTATTTATAAAAACAAGCAGTGGGCCAGATTTGCCCCACCAGCCATAATTTGCTGACACTTGGTTTAGAGTGAGGTCTCTGCCATGAGACTGCCCACATTACAACCCACTGCCTCCAACTGTGGGACCTTGGTCAACTCACTTAATTCCTCTAAGTCTTAGATTTCTTATCTGTAAGCAGGAATGGGAATAAAAGGTGATTCGCAGAAATGTTCTAAAATTGAATGAGCTATGGCTTACATAGGGCAATGGCTGGCTCCTGGTAAGAACTCAATAAATGTTAATTATTCTCACTAAGCCAAGAGCCCAATCAGAAGACTCTCTCTTGTGGGGGCATCACAGGGATAGAAGTAGAGAAAGGGGATCATAAACCATAAAGTGTTGTAAAGGAATTCCCTTAGAAATGATAGGTTTACACAAGGCCCTTGTGAAGAAGGGTTTGAGGATCAGAGAGATTGCTGAGGCTTTTTCTGAGGGTCTCTTCCCCCAACACATATGCCTGGCTTTGCTCTGCTCTCATTACATCTTGTGTGAACTTCTGTTAGGGTCATTGATGGTTCCTCTGAGGAAAACAAGAGTTAACACCTGTCCTCACTCCACTGCGAGCTTCTCCTTCTGGGATTCCAGGACCTCGAACAGGGCTGGGCTCAGTGTTAGGTGGTTAGTGAGTACTGTTTTGTATACTTTTCAGTGTTTAGGATTCTGTATGAGTGAAGAAACAGCTCTGCTATAACACCTCTGAGCTCTCCAAAACCAGTCCTGTTTTGAGGGGGTTTTGGAAGGACCTTCCCATCATGCTGCTAACATCCTCCCCCCTTTCACGGTAGTTTCTAAGCTGGATCTTACCCAGTCTCTGAAAGTCTGTTTTCTTTATTTCTAAAAGTCAAGGACAGATCCTGTAACACTTACAGAATGTTGTTGAATAACCAATTGACCCTGATTATTCAATGAATAATCTTCTTTTACTCATAGGAATGAAAAACAAAAGAAAGTGCCAAAGCAGAACAATCCTAGCCTGGCAGTTCTGCAGTGGATGGTCGCCTTGCCACTAGACAGAGACCCAGATAAACAAAGTGAGAGGAAGCCAGACAGCCAGCTTTCCATCACACCCCCGGTAGGCATCCTCCAGTGCCTTTCTGGCACAGCCTGGAAGGGGGCCCCAAACGGGGACACGGCTGATATCTGCCTCAGTTCTAACAGACGCAGATCAATGAACCTGGCACCTAGCTCATCTTTATTTGGGTTGCTTTGAAAGCCCAAGATAGGGAGAGCCAACGGGCTCTGCAACACAACATGCTCGTGGCTTTGGCGGAAGGCTCTTCTGCTGTCTGCCTCTCCGCTGTGCTGAGTCATTCTCAACAGGGGAGGCGGCAGGAGGAAAGGGGCCTCTTTGCAAAGATGTGGAACCGGCCTAACTGTATCCCAGGTCTTTGCACAAACTGGGCATTGCTACTCACGGTCTGAACCATGGAGTCAGGAATGTAGCAGAAGCGAAGAATGGGGGCCTCGTAGAAGAACAAGCCAGTGTGTTTCAGTGCCTGGGCAAGCTTAGCGCCCGCCAGAGGCTGACACACACGCTCACAGGAAATGCCCACAGAAGCTCTGAGAGCTTCACACCAGAGCCCTTCTTTACCCTGGATCCCAGGTATGAAGGCTGCTATCCAGCCTTAACCTCCACAAGCCTCCAAGAGGTTCTGTCACTGCTTCACACTCTCCCCGAGACCAGTCAGCACTTGCTGGACTTGCTTTTCTCAAACTCAGCCTCTCTCTTTCACCTCAGAGCCTTTCCAAGTGCTACGCCCTCTCTCCGGAGCTCTCCTCTCCTCCTGACTCCGCTTCCTCCAGCCTTCTATCTTAGTAACTCAGTACTTAGATCTCAGTTCAGGTTTTCCTTTATCCAGCTTCGCCTAACCCTGCAGTGTAGGTCTCTATCTCTCTTCAAACCTCTTACCTCAGCTTGTAATCACGTTTATTAGCAATAAGTCAGTCGTTAACGCAGTGAGTGTTTTCTCTCCATTGTTAACACAGTTCCTGGCTCTAGAGCTGACCTCTTGAGGCTTAAATCTTATCTCTAACGCCTACCAGCTGTATAACAGGGGCAAACCACCACATCTGCCTATGCCTCAGTTTATGCATCTATGTAATGAGCATTGGAATAGAACTGATGGTTTTGAGCTGTGGGGCTGGAGAAGACTCTTGAGAGTCCCTGGGACTGCAGGGAGATCCAACCAGTCCATCCTAAAGGAAATCAGTCCTGAATATTCATTGGAAGGACTGATGCTGAGACTCCAATACTTTGGCCACCTGATGAGAAGAACTGACTCATTTGAAAAGACCCTGATGCTGGGAAAGATTGAAGGCAGGAGGAGAAGGGGACGACAGAGGATGAGATGGTTGGATGGCATCACTGACTTGATGGACATGAGTTTGGGTAAGCTCCGGGTGGTGGACAGGGAAGCCTGGCGTGCTGTAGTCCATGGGGTCGCAAAAAGTCAGACACGACTGAGCCACTGAACTGAACTGACATCATAGAGCTGTTGGGATGATCAATCAAGTGAACCCCTGAGGGGCTGGCTCCGCCTCTTCTTGGTGCTGACACCTGTTTGGGCTTCTGCATTCACAGGGATCAGTCAGTTCAGTCGCTCAGTCGTGTCCGACTCTTTAGTTTTAAAAAAATATTTATTCATTTGGTCATGTCAAGTCTCAGTTGCTGCACACCGGATCTTCACGTGTCATGTGGGATCTTTCGGGGCAGCGTGTGGACTCTCTAGCTGTGGCTCACAGGCTTCGTTGCTTCGTGGCATGTGGGATTTTAGGTCCCCAACCAGGGATCAAACCCATGTCCTCTGCATTGCCAGGCAGATTCTTAACCACTGGACCACCAGGGAAATCCCTCAAATTAGCTTTTAATTATAAAAGTAAAATAATTTTACAGGAGGGCTTCCCAGGTGGCTCAGTGGTAAAGAATCTGCCTTCCAATGCAAGAGATGCAGGAGGCCTGGGTTCAGTTCCTGGGTCGAGACGAGCCCCTGGAGGAGGAAATGGCAGCCCACTCCAGTCTTCTTGCCTGGAGGATCCCATGGACAGAGGAGCCTGGCGGGCCACAGTCCATAGCGTTGCAGAGTCAGACAAGACTGAGGGACTGAGCACACAAGCAAATTTACATGATTTAAAACTGATCAGAAGCATAGAAAAGTTATGGAAAAGCTCTCTCCCAACTTACCTTTCTGGGGGGTGTCCACAATCTACTGTGTGTCCTTCTAGAAAAAAAGAAGTCATTCAGTCGCGTCCAACTCTTTGCAAGTCCATGGACGGTAGCCCACCAGGACGTCTGTCGATGGAATTCTCCAGGCAAGAATACTGGAGTGAGTTGCCATTCCCTTCTTCAGAGGATCTTCCCAAGCCAGGGATTGAACCCAGATCTCCTGCATTGCAGGCAGTTAGTTTCTTTGCTGTCTGAGCCACCAAGGAAGCCCTGTCCTTCTAGAAAAAAGTTTGCCAGATATGGATTTATGCAAAAATATCTGTGCAAATGATATATCATACATATTGCCCTGCACAAGGGCACTTCTTTTAATAAAGCTGTGCCTTTGTTTCATTTTAAAAGATAGAGACTGAAGGAGAAACAAAGATTCAAAATACCACTTGTCAACCTATGCTGATTCTTCAAATATTATGGATATATGATTCATTCTTCTCAAGGCAATAGCATTCTGTTCACAAAATTCGGAAAGGTCATCATTTAAAAACCAAAGAATAACTTTGGTCTTGAATGGATAATGGTACTTGTACAGAGTAGGCATTTATAACCGATAGTGATACCACAACTGATAATATTATTAGAATATTCTAAAAGAGAAGGCTGCCTAAGAGGAGCTGGTTATTCCTTCCCTTGTGCCCTGTTGTCCCTTGAATACTATAATCACATCTGTATTCCATATTTATAATTGTGTGTTTGTATTTCTTTCCTCTTGAGTCTAATTTAGCTTTCAAGCTGCATGGACTCAATAGTGTCTGGGACATAATATACAATCAGTCTTTGCCCTGTCAGTCTCTATGTAAAGGCATAGCTTCAACTCTTAAATATAAACAAGCAACCAAGGATGAGCAGCCTTGAGGAAAGCTATGTCATAAGATCCAGGAAATAGGGGACCTAACACGAGAAGGAGATGGAGAGGATAACCAGGATGATGGCAGAAGTCAGTCCCAGGACAACAGCTCTGCAGCAGGCCTGCGAAGAGACCAGAGGTAAAGGAGCAAAGGAACAGAGGATGTCTCCAGGGAAAAAGTGTGATTAATAGGTTACCTGGGGCTTCCCTGGTGGCTCAGGGGTAGAGAATCTGCCTGCAAATGCAGGAGACGTGGATTTGACCCCTGGTCTGGGAGGATCCCACATGCCCCACACCAGCTAAGCAGCTAAGTGTGCCCCAGCTACTGAAGCCCATACACCCTCGAGCCCACGCTCTGCAGCCAGAGAAGCCATCCCAGGGCGAAGCCCGCACACCACAGCTGGAGAGAGCCGCCACTCACAGCCACTGGAGGAAAGCCCACACAGCAACGAAGACCCAGCACAGTCAAAAGTAAGCAGATAAAGAAAACTATAAAAAAATAGGTGGCCTGATGTGTTTGATCATGTTGAGGGAAACTTCACAGCTTTGTAAGTGAGTCTGGCTGCAAATTGGTGATAAATACACAACATAAACTAAAGGAATAAACAAGAATAATAACACAACCCTTAACTCCAAGAAAAACAAGCCCTTCTACAGGAAAGCAAAATAAACAATGCTGCACTAGACTTAAAAATATAAACACAAAATGGTAATTTAATAAAAATTTGGGATATAAACATACTTCGGATATAAATATACTTGGAAAATATATGGAGATGGAAGTGAAGTGAAAGTGAAAGTCACTGAGTTGAGTCTGACTCTTAGAGACCCCATAGACTATACAGCCCATGGAATTCCCCAGGCTAGAATACTGGAGTGGATAGCCTTTCCCTTTTCCAGGGGATCTTCCCCACCCAGGAATCGAATTGGGGACTCCTGCATTGCAGGTGAATTTTTTAGCAACTGAGCTATCAGGGAAGCCCATGGAGGTTGAAGTATAATATACCTTATCTTTCAGGGTACAAAGTCAATCAATAATGTCTATAAAATCAGAAAAAATAGCAAAAAAATTCTGTTAAAGCATATTACTTAGACACTGTGGAGATTCCTTAGAAAATTAAAAAAAAATCCCCACATAATTCAGTAATTCCTTGTCTAAATATATATCCAGCTTCCCATGTGGTGTTAGTAATAAAGAACCCGCCTGCCAATGCATGAGACATAAGATACACAGGTTTGAGCCCTGGGTTGGGAAGATCCCCTGGAGAAGGAAATGGCAACCCACTCCAGTATTCTTGCCTGGAGAATCCCATGGACAGAGGAACCCGGCAGGCGATAGTCCATCGGGTCGCACCAAGTTGGACGTGACTGAAATGACTTAGCACACATAGCACAAATATATATCCAAAAGAAGTGAAAGCAGGGTCTTGAAGAGATATTTGTATGCTAATGTTCATTGCAGCCTTATTCACATGAGCCAAAAGTGAATATCCATAGGTGAATATATGGAGAAATAAAATGTGGTGTACAAACACAATGGAATATTATGTAACCTTTAAAAAGAAGGCGGTTCTGCGATTTATGTTCACATGGGTGATTCTGGAGGACATTATGCTAAGTGAAATAAACAAAGAGACAAATACTGCCTGAGTCCACTTATATGAGATAGCTAGTCAAATTCATAGAAACAGAAAGTAAAATGGTACTGTCAGGGGCTGATGGGGAGGAGGGTATGGAGAATGTTGTTCAATGTGTATAGAGTTGCAGTTTTGCAAGATGAAAAAGTTCTAGAGATCTGTTGCACAACACGGTAAATATAGTTCACACCACTGAATTGTACACTTAAAAATGGTTAAGGTGAATTTTGTGTTAAGTTTTTAAACCCAATTTTAAAAGATTCGTAATTAAAAGACACTTGCTCCTTGGAAGAAAAATTATGACAAACCTAGACAGACTATTAAAAAGCAGAGACATCACTTTTCTGGCAAAAAGTCTGTATAATCAAAGCTATGGTTTTTCCAGTAGTCATATATGGGTGTGAGAGTTGGACCATAAAGAAGGCTGAGAGCCAAAGAATGATGCTTTCGAATTGTGGTGTTGGAGAAGATTCTTGAGAGTCCCTTGACAACAAGGAGATCAAACCAGTCAATCCTAAAGGAAATCAACCTTGAATATTCATTGGAAAGACCACTGGAAGATGCTGAAGCTGAAGCTCCAATAGTTTGGCCTACTGATGTGAAGAGCCAACTTGTTGGAAAAGACCTGATGCTGGGAAAGATTGAGGGCAGGAAAAGAAGGGGGCAATAGAGGATAAGAGGGTTGGATGGCATCGTCAACTCAATGGACATGAATCTGAGCAAACTGCTGGAGATAGTGAAGGACAGGGAAGCCTGGTGTGCTGCAGTTTATGGGGTCACAAAGAGTTGGACACAACTTAGCAACTGGACAACAAAAAACCCTCATCAACTGTGCAGTTAAAATATGTGCATTTAATTGTACACAAGCTATGCCTTAATGAATTTGAAATCAGCAAAAAAAGAAGAAGCATGTTATGTAGGGAAAACACTAGAACAAATAGCTCTTTTTAAAAATCTCTTTAAAGAGGTCATCCCTGGGGATGGGGGAAGTAGAGCAGGGACTACTAATTCATCCTACAATTAAATGTTAAATGGTATATTTTGTTCATATATTGCTCAGTAAAAAATAAACAATAAACTTTAAAAATCCATTCAAAGACATGAGTAAACATTAAGTTTTCAACAGAAAAATAGGTCAAGACTACAATTCAAGAAATAACAAGAGGTAATGAAAATAAGAAAAAAATTCAAAGTTATTAATAGCCAAAGAAATCCAATGACATACTATTTTTCCTATTAAAATAACAAACTAATTAAAAAATCATGTCATTCAATGAAGGCATAGAGAGAATGAGATGAAGGTTTTCACATCTCGTGGAGCAACCTTCCAAAAGGGCACTTTGGGTATGTGTATTAAGGTCCTTTGGGCCATACTTTTTGACCCAATGGCTCTAGTTTTGGAATTAATCATACAGAAAATTAAGGATTAACTCAGAGACATGGACAAAAAAATATATACAAAAGAATTAATCATTGCACCATTATTTGCAATGTTTTATTATAAAAAATTTCAAACACAGAAAAGTTGAAAGTACAATGAACTCCCATGTACTGTTCACCTAGGTTCTATTGTTGACAATTTGTCACAAGTCAAATTGGATGACTTCAGCAGTTAACAGTGGTTATGTCTGGCTATTGGGATTACAGGTAATTTTTACTTTTTATATCATATTTTTTAGCTTTTAGTAAAAACAAACATCAACACTATATGACTCAGCAATCCCACTACTAGGCATATTGTTCAGTCACTCAGTCGTGTCCGACTCTTTGTGACTCCATGGACTGCAGCACGCCAGGCTTCCCTGTCCATCACCAACTCCCGGAGCTCACTCAAACTCATGTCTATCACGTTGGTGATGCCATCCAACCATCTCATCCTCTACTGTCCCCTTCTCTTCCTGCCTTCAATCTTTCCCAGCATCAGGGTCTTTTCAAATGAGTCAGCTCTTCTCATTAGGTGGCCAAAGTATTTGAGCTTCAGCTTCAACATCAGTCCTTCTGATGATCTTTCCAATTAATATTCAGGGTTGATTTCCTTTAGGATTGACTGGTTTGAGCTTGTTGTCATGGGACTCTCAAGAGCCTTCTCCAAGACTCTTATAGTTCTTCTGTGTATTCTTGCATGTCTTAATATCTTCTGCTTCTGTTAGGTCCATACCATTTCTGTCCTTTATTGAGTGCATCTTTGCATGAAATGTTCCCTTGGTATCTCTAATTTTCTTGAAGAGACCTCTAGTCTTTCCCATTCTATTGTTTTCCTCTATTTCTTTGCATTTATACCTGAGGAAGGCTTTCTTATCTCTCCTTGCTATTCTTTGGAACTCTGCACTCAGATGGATGTATCTTTTTTTTTTCTCCTTTGCCTTTTGCTTCTCTTCTTCTCTCAGCTATTTGTAAGGCCTCCTCAAACAACTGTTTCGCCTTTTTCCATTTCTTTTTCTTGAGGATGATTTTGATCACTGCCTCCTGTACAGTGTTATGAACCTCCATCCATAGTTCTTCAGGCACTCTGTCTACCAGATCTAATCCCTTTCTATTTGTCTCTTCCACCATATAATTTTAAGGCATTTGATTTGGGTCATACCTGAATGGCCTAATGGTTTTTCCTACTTTCTTCAATTTAAGTCTGAATTTTGCAATAAGGAGTGCATGATCTGAGCCACAGTCTTGTTTTTTGCTGACTGTATAGAGCTTCTCCATCTTTGGCTGCAAAGAATATAATCAATCTGATTTTGGTATTGACCATCTGGTGATGTCCATGTGTAGAGTGGTCTCTTGTGTTGTTGGAAGAGGGTGTTGCTATGACCAGTGCACTCTCTGGCAAAACTCTGTTAGCCTTTGCCCTGCTTCTGCACTCCAAGGCCAAACTTGCCTGTTACTTCAGGTATCTCTCAAAGTCCTACTTCCTATACCCCAAGGAAACCCAAAATTGAAAAAGACACATGTAACCCAATGTTCATTTCAGCTTTATTTACAATAGCTAGGACATGAAAGCACCCTAAATGTCCATCAGGAAATGAATGGATAAAGAAGCTGTGGTACATATATACAATGAACTATTTACTCAGCTATAAAAAGGAATGCATTTGAGTCAGTCCTAATGAGGTGGATGAACCTAGAGTCTATTATAGAGTGAAGTAAGTCAGAAAGAGAAAAGTGAGTATTGTATACTAATGCATATATATGGAATCTAGAAAGGTGGTACTGATGAACTTATTGCAGAGCAGCAGTGGAAACACAGGCATTGAGAACAGACTTAGGACACAGTTGGGGTGGGGGTGGAGGAGAGGGTGGGAGGTACGGAGAGAGCAACATGGAAACATACATTACCATGTATAAGACAGACAGCCAATGGGAATTTGCCATATGACTCAGGAAACTCAAACAGGGGCTTGATAGCAACCTAGAGGGGTGGGATGGGAAGGGAGGTGGAAAGGATATTTAAATGGAAGGGAGCATGGGTAAACCTATGGCTGATTCATGTCAATGTTTGGTAGAAATCAGTGCAGTACTGTAAAGCAATGATCCTTCTATTAAAAATAAATAAATAAAAAACACATCAACAATTCCCAATTAATATTTCAGCAAAAAGAAATTCCTGATAAGTGATTTGTTTATTCAACAAATATTAGATGGTGAGTCGTTTCCTATGTGTCATGCCATATTGCCCTCCCACTACTAATACCATTTCTGAGTTCAAAATGCCTACCTTCAGAAGCTTTAGTAAAGTCAGTGGTGAGCGTCTCCAGGTTTTTTGTTAACAGTTTGCCTTTGAGAGAAGTTTGTAGGTTGCACATTATTTATCTGAAACTAGGAGTGAGTTTCCCTCTGGGTCAATCTGAAACTGTGTTTATTACTATTTCTTCTATTTCTGATGACCCTGGAAATTGCCCTGAATTCCAGCTGGTTGCCTGTCTTAACTGGTCTGAACCACTCTCCTCCACGCTTGCCTGTCTGGCTCTCACATACCCGTTCTGGAAGGCTTAGCCTAAACCCCTAGTATCTGATACCCCAGGAGAATGAGAAAGGTGCTCCTCCCACCTCCCATGCCCCTGTAGTGCTGGGGTCTCTTGTAGCACAAGATTGCCCCTCGATCTCCTTACCTGCTCCCTACACCTGGCTCTTGGCTCTTGAGGACAGGGTCTGCCTGATTCCAGTGTCACAGGACCGAGAAGACAGGGGGGCCCAGCCCCCTACTCTGTTGCTTAGAAGATCGTTCCTTTGCTCCAGAAACTATTCAAGATGACTTGTTTTGGGGGCTTTCTTAACTTTCCTGAGAGAAATGCCTAAAGAAAATGTGGTTTCCCATCTCGCTACCAAGCAGGGGCTCAGAAATTTTGTCCTGCCACTGATCGCGAGCCTCAGTTAGGGCAACTTTTTCTCTTCCAAGAGGGCAATTTGGGGACAACATGGATCACCTTCCAAAAGTCTGCTGTGGGAGGAAGGCTGGCCGGGGAGGAATCCAAAATAAAAGCTCTTTTTGAGCTACCTGAGTGGAATCCACCCTCTGAGGAGGTTTACCTCCTCTCTAAGCTCATTTCCTGGAGAAGGCAATGGCACCCCACTGCAGTACTCTTGCCTGGAAAATCCCATGGATGGAGGAGCCTGGAAGGCTGCAGTCCATAGGGTCACTGAGGGTCGGACATGACTGAGCGACTTCACTTTCACTTTTCACTTTCATGCTTTGGAGAAGGAAATGGCAACCCACTCCTGTGTTCTTGCCTGGAGAATCCCAGGGATGGGGGAGCCTGGTGGGCTGCCGTCTATGGGGTCACACAGAGTCAGACATGACTGAAGTGACTTAGCAGCAGCAGCAGCAGCAAGCTCGTTTCCATGTTTGTGAAATTGTTAAGTCTGGACTTGAAGGCGTCTCAGGCCTCTTGGTCAATGTGAGTCAGAGCAGGGCCCTTGCCAGAGTCCTAGCTAGGGGTGGAGGGGATACCATCAACCCAAATCGCTAGAAAACGCCAGAAAAAATCAAGAGAAAGGAAATTCAGAGCAGGTTTCCACCCTGGGCAGGTGTCCCCTCCACTTTGGGGGGACCTCAAATGTATGCCCCTACCCCAGCCTATGTTTTGCAGAGCGTCCCTGGCTAGGGGCCTCGGGGGCACAAGCTCACCTTGACTTGTACCTGTTGTTGCTGTTAAGTCACTCAGTCATGTTTGACGCTTTTGTGACCCCATGGACAGTAGCCTGCCAGGCTCCTCTGTTCGTGGGATTTCCCAGGCAAGAATACTGGAGTGGATTGTCATTTTCTTCTCCAGGGGACCTTTCCTACCCAGGGTTCAAACTCGCGTCTCCTGCACTGCAGGAAGATTCTTTACCACTGAGCCACCAAGGGGAGGCCTTGCAGTGGGGAAGATGCTTCTAATATATGATTTGCAGACTTGAGAGCTAATTCGTGGTTATGGGGATGGCTCAGCTGAGCTGGAAACAGTTCTGCATACACGGCTGCCTGATGAACAAGGGTCAGGGACTCTGTTAGCTTCAATCTCCTGCTAGCTGGCCCATGCCCAGGGCCTGCCTACCCAGCCAGGCTGCTCGGTCACCAGTGAAAGGACTGCTTCGCTCTGGTGGCAGGCTGCTTTGGGGTTGGTAGGTCTGAATCATTTTCAGAAACAGCTAATTGACCTCGGGTTCAGATGCCCACACATCGTGTGTCACAGCAGCCTTCAGAGAAGCGTCACAAACGGGCAGATGGAAGATCAGGAAGGAAGTTAGGGCACAGGTTAGAAGAGGGCACATTTCCGCAAAGGTCCTCACAATTTATCTTTTGAAACGTGGAGACTGCCGTGGGGCTTGAGAGGGTGTCGTGCTGGAACGAGCTCTTCCTGGGACAAAGTAATTACCCCCGGCTCCCCAGTGCTATGGAGACCAGCGACCAGCGGCAAAGGGCCTCTGACTAACGTGAACTGAATTTTAAAAGGCCCAATTTTGCCAAAAAAAGAAAAGAGGGAAAATAATGAAACTCATAAACATTTGAGTATGACATTTATGACTTTTCTCCTTATGTGCTTGAGATATTTTTCTTTGATGAAATCCAGGGCACAGAGACTTTACATCCTGGCTATTCAGAGTTAAGTATCTTCAACTTTGAGTATGACTGCCTTGTGACAAAACAGAGTGCGGGGCAGGCGTGGAACTTGTAGCTTCATACTGTCATAAAAACACAGAAGCCATAATAAAGTGTGCCTCCCGGTGCCTTTATTAAAGCCTGCTGGCCTGACTGCTCCCAGACAGGCTAGCCCACACCACCCGATGCAAGCCTGGGTGAGCGGCCAGCCTGGCATGTGGGGTAGATTTAGGCCCTTTGGCGGTGCTTCCACTGTCTTCTGCACTGATTTCATTTAACCTCTAGAGTAATTTGAAAACAGATGATGTTTTGCTATGGAAAGTTTTCCTCTTGGAACTGTGCCCAAGCTTTTGATATGGGAAAATTTTTGCATCAATTGCTTAATAATTCCCAACACACATCGTAAAACCCTCACAATTTAGGGTACTTCAGTTCACCCTACCAAAAATAAATCAATTTATTAAAAACAACAAAGGGAATTATTTCCCACAGTAAGTTGAGAGAAGGAGAAACCAGCAGGGCTGTTGGTCCCTGGGGCAGAAGAGAAGTTTTTACTCTTCTTTCCCTTTGCTGTTCAGTCACTAAGTCGTGTCCGACTCTTTTTGACCCCATGAACTGCAGCACACCAGGCTTCTCTGTCCTTCACTGTCTGCTGGAGTTTGCTCAAACTGATGTCCGTTGAGTCAATCATCTCATCCACTGTTGCCCCCTTTTCCTCTTGCCCTCCCAGCCATCAGGGTCTTTTCCAAAGAATCAGTTCTTAGAATCAGGTGGCCAAAGTATTGGAGCTCCAGCTTCAGCATCAGTCCTTCCAGTGAATATGCAGGGTTGATTTGCCCTTCCTTGCTTCTAGAGCTGCTAATCTGCTTGTTGAGATTCTTGGACACTGACGGGGTCATGTTCAAGCAGACAAGGGTGCTAGGAGTGAGTGGCTCTCTCATCCTCCGTGTGTGGTTGAAGTACCCTGAGTCGGGACAGACCGGCCCATCTTCCTTTCTCTTCTCAGTGGGAGGAAGCCGGGAAAGCACTCTCCCTTCCCTGTAGGGAGCGTCTCTCCTTTGCTGCCGACTGGAGAATGAGGATATGGACACAGGAGGAAACTGAGGGCTGCCCTTCAGGCCGCAGGCCTCTTGGCCACTGTCTCCAGTTCATCTCTTTGCCATTTTGCACAGAGCAGTGGTTCTCCAACCTCCGCAAGCATCGTAATCACTGGAAGACCTTGCTAAAACCCAGACTGCTGCCCTCCAGCCAGGGTCTGACTCAGGATGTCTGAAGTGAGGCCTTAGGAAGCGCATTTCTAATGAGTTCCCAGGTGATGCTGAAGCTGTTGGTCCAGGACCAAGCTGTGAGAATTATGATAACATAACATTTTGCTTTCTTTTACAAATTAGGTGTTCAGGGTCCCTTGCTGAATACCATCAAAGCCTCTCTCTGACCCCTGAAACGAGTAACAAAATGATTAAATTATCCCAGTAATAGACAATGGATTTTATGATGTAATGATAAAAGACTCAGAGGTTTTTAACCTAAAGAGTAAGAGGCAAAGAATCTCAAGGAGAAAGCTGTCCACGTTTCCTGCACAGACAGTTAAAAAGGCCTGAGCAGCTATGAGAGACCCACTCCAGTGTTCTTGCCTGGAGAATCCCAGGGACAGGGGAGCCTGGTGGGCTGCCGTCTATGGAGTCGCACAGAGTCGGACACGACTGAGTGACTTAGCAGCAGCAGCAGCTATAAGAGAGGGCCTGGTGGACATGTGGAAGGATTTCCAAAGATGATTAAGCAGGCTCGCTGAAGGGGCCTGGAGAAATCGTATCCTCAGGGGTCTCCAAAAGCAGGATCAATGACCATCACTTGGACTACTTGAACCTGGGTGAAAACATGCATTTCTAGAAGAGTTGTGATTAGCTTGACTCTCATCCTCTTCCAGGAACTATGCTAAATGTTTTATTTTATTCTCTTAATAATTCTGTAAAAAAGGCAGAGGAACCAGAGATCAAATTGCCAACATCCACTGGATCATAGAAAAAGCAAGAGAGTTCCAGAAAAACATCTACTTCTGCTTTATTGACTATGCCAAAGCCTTTGACTGTGTGGATCACAAGAAACTGTGGAAAATTCTGAAAGAGATGGGAATACCAGACCACCTAACCTGCCTCTTGAGAAATCTGTATGCAGGTCAGAAAGCAACAGTTAGAACTGGACATGGAACAACAGACTGGTTCCCAGTAGGAAAAGGAGTACGTCAAGGCTGTATATTGTCACCTTGCTTATTTAACTTCTATGCAGAGTACATCATGAGAAACGCTGGACTGGAAGAAACACAAGTTGGAATCAAGATTGCCGGGAGAAATATCAATAACCTCAGATATGCAGATGACACCACCCTTATGGCAGAAAGTGAAGAGGAACTAAAAAGCCTCTTGATGAAAGTGAAAGAGGAGAGTGAAAAAGTTGGCTTAAAGCTCAACATTCAGAAAACGAAGATCATGGCATCTGGTCCCATCACTTCATGGGAAATAGATGGGGAAACAATAGAAACAGTGTCAGACTTTATATTTTTTGGCTCCAAAATCATAGCAGATGGTGACTGCAGCCATGAAATGAAAAGACGCTTACTCCTTGGAAGAAAAGTTATGACCAACCTAGATAGTATATTCAAAAGCAGGGACATTACTTTGCCGACTAAGGTCCGTCTAGTCAAGGCTATGGTTTTTCCAGTGGTCATGTATGGATGTGAGAGTTGGACTGTGAAGAAGGCTGAGCGCTGAAGAATTGATGTGTTTGAACTGTGGTGTTGGAGAAGACTCTTGAGAGTCCCTTGGACTGCAAGGAGATCCAACCAGTCCATTCTGAAGGAGATCAACCCTGGGATTTCTTTGGAAGGAATGATGCTAAAGCTGAAGCTCCAATACTTTGGCCACCTGATGTGAAGAGCTGACTCACTGGAAAAGACTCTGATGCTGGGAAGGATTGGGGGCAGGAGGAGAAGAGGACGACAGAGGATGAGATGGCTGGATGGCATCACGGACTCGATGGACGTGAGGCTGAGTGAACTCTGGGAGATGGTGATGGACAGGGAGGCCTGGCATGCTGCAATTCATGGGGTCACAAAGAATTGGACATGACTGAGCAACTGAACTGAACTGAACAAATAAGGAAGCAGAGACCACAAAAGCCTCATGCTCACTGCACCTGGAAAGTAGCAGAACTCAGGTTCAGATCCATGTCTGTGTGATTCCCCGTCCCAATTTCTGGTCATACATGAAGCTGTAACTAGCTATTGGTGGTTTGTATCTTCAGATTAAAGAGTCGTTCCTGTCCCAAGAAGTTGGGAAGAAGAAAGTTCCCTGTAACTGAATGAAAAACACATGATTGGTAAGTTTTGAATCCTTGAGGATTAGGGAGTTGGGGTAGAGGATGTTGGAAGCACACAGGCCCTGGCCAACCAGTGAGGAGTTGGGGTGGGGGTGGGGGGACAATATGGAGAGCCTGGAACCCATGGAGCAGATCACACTGAAGAGGGAGGAGAGAAAGGAAAGTCAGCTCACAGTTTGTAGCTTTCATAATTTTGCTTGGGTCAGATCTGCTGAGTATAGGCAGTATCAAAGTAACCCAGACTCAGTATGGACTTACTCAGGATGGAAGGTTGTTTCTCTCTGATGTGAAAGTCCAAGCTGGTAGAGCAAGTTTCCTTTGTGACAATGTCAGGGGCCCCAGAAGTTGTGGCAAGAATACATAGAACTATATGAAAAAGGTCTTAATGACCCAGTTAACCACGATGGTATGGTCACTTACCTAGAGCCAGACATCCTGGAGTGTGAAGTCAAATGGGCCTTAGGAAGCATTACTATGAATAATGCTAATGGAGGTGATGGAATTCCAGCTGAGCTATTTCAAATCCTATAGATGATGATGTCAAAGTACTACACTCAAAATGTCAGCAAATTTGGAAAACTCAGCAGTGGCCACAGGACTGGAAAAGGTCAGTTTTCAATTCAATCCCAAAGAAGGGCAATGCCAAAGAATGTTCAGACTACCCTACAATTGTGCTCATTTCATATGCTAGCAAGGTTATGCTCTAAATCTTTCAAGCTAGGCTTCAGCAGTATGTGAACCGAGAACTTCCAGGTGTACAAAGTGGGTTTAGAAAGGGAAGAGGAACCAGAGATCAAATTGCCAACATTCCTTGGATCATAGAGAAAACAAGGGAATTCCAGAAAAACATCTACTTCTGCTTCACTAACTGCACAAAAGACTTTGTGAGGATCACAACAAACTGTGGAAAATTCTTAAAGAAATGGGAATACCAGACCACCTTATCTGTCTCCTGAGAAACCTGTATGCCAGTCAAGATGCAACAGTTAGAACCAGACATGAACCAATGGACTGGTTCAAAATTGGGAAAGGAGTATGTCAAGGCTTTGTATTATCACTGTGCTTATTTAATTTATATACAGAGTACATCTTACAACTTGCCTGGCTGGATGAAACACAAGCTGGAATCAAGGTTGCGGGAGAAATATCAACAACCTTAGATATGCAGATGATACCACTCTAATGGCAAAGAGTGAAGAGGAACTAAAGAGCTTCTTGATGAAGGCGAAAGAGGAAATTGAAAGAGCTGGCTTAAAACTCAGCATTCAAGAAACTAAGATTATGACATCTGGTCTCATCACTTCATGGCAAATAGAAGAGGGAAAGTGGAAGCAAAGGCAGATTTTATTTTCTTGGGCTCCAAAATTACTGTGGATGATGACTGCAGTCATGAAGTTAAAAGATGTTTGCTCCTTGGAAGGAAAGCTATGGCAAACCTAGACAGCATATTAAAAATTAAAGACATCACTTTGCCAACAAAGGTTCATATAGTCAAAGCTATGGTTTTTCTAGTAGTCATGTATGATATGAGAGTTGGATTATAAAGAAGGCTGAGCGCTGAAGAATTGATGCTTTTGTTTTGTGTTGTGGTGCTGGAGAAGACTCTTAGCAGTCCCTTGGACTGCAAAGAGATCAAACTAGTCAATCCTAAAAGAAATCAATCCTGAATATTCCCTTGAAGGACTGATGCTGAAGCTGAAGCTCCAATACTTTAGCCACCTGATGTGAAGAGTCGACTCCTTGGAAAAGACCCTGATGCTGGGAAAGATTAAAGGCAAAAGAAGAAGAGGGCAGCAGAGGATGAGATGTTTAGACAGCATCACTGACTCAATAGACGTGAAGTGAAATGAAAGTCACTCAGTCATGTCCGACTCTTTCCATGGACTCTATATAATCCATGGAATTTTCCAGGCCAGAATACTGGAGTGGGTAGTCTTTCCCTTCTCCAGGGGATCTTCCCAACCCAGGGATCAAACCCAGGTCTCCAGCATTGCAGGCAGATTCTTTACCAGCTGAGCTACAAGGGAAGCCCCTGTAGACATGAATCTGAGCCTAATCCTGAAGACAGTGAAAGACAGGGGAGCCTGGTGTGCTGCTGTCCGTGGAGTCACAGAGTCAGAAACGACTGAGTGGCTGAACAACAGCAGCAAGGATGCTCGTGACCACCTGACCCAATCCCATTCCACAAGCATTACACATTCCTCAGGACTTGGCCAGATGTCATCCGCTCCAGAAAATTACTTGGATCCTATAGTTTCATTCTAAACCTCCAGGCCGCTCTCCTGTTATAGCACTCCTCATTTTCCTTATCTTCTTATTTATTTACTTTGCCACGCCCAGCTTCAAGACATGTGGGATCTTAGTTCCCTGACCAGGGATCAAACCCGTGCCCCCTGCAGTGGAAGCGAGGAGTCTTTACCACTGGACAGCCGAGAAGTTCCTCTTATCTTCTTGAGGCTGAACCCTATGCTGATTTTGTCCCTAACCCCAGAACAAAACACAATGTCTGATAAATCTCTTAGTAAGTTTATGTTGGGTCCACTTAAAACGCCAAGAATCAAGTTGTACTCAACACTTCTGTATCATGCATGTCACAAGCCAATGGCTAAGAGTTCTGTCCCCTGGCAGGGAATTCACCGCCTGCGTCTGGGCCTGGAGGTGGAGCTCGTGCCTGGCTAGAGCAGAGCTGTTCCTGTCCCGCAGGCCACATGGGAGGAACAGCTGGGCCAGGGAACAACCCCCTTAGAGAATACTCAGGTCTCTCAGCTTCTCATGTTATTTCAGATCCTCTACCTTATCTCCTGGCTCAGCACCTTATAGACATGTCAGGGCCTTTTGTAAAGTCCCTTCACAATGGCAATGATAGGCAAGCAAAGCGAGGCTCCATCCAGCCACCACAAGGAAAGAAAATGTCGGAGGTAGTTTAGCTTCAAGTCTGAGGACAACAGAGGCGATCAGCTTTTAGCCTTTGGTAATTTTCAATGCATAGCATGAAAAGGTATTTCAAATCTGGCAAAAGATCTGAATCTGTGTCCCAACATATCTGGAGTCAGAGAAGAAAGGTCGTATTATTTGTTTCCTGGTATTTGCAAACCCAAGGACCAGACACTGAATGGCCTGGCAGTCTTTCCTTGGATGAAGAAGAACTCAGACGAGAGGGTGATACCCCCTTGGAAAGGGACAAAGGTCAAATGTCACTCATTCATTCATCACCCAGCAGTCACCCTCCCAGTCAAGCCTGTGCCAGGCCCTTCAGAGATCAAGATCCCCTCTGCCCCGGGCTGCCACCACCAGGCAGGGCGTGACGCGTGCAAGCTTGTGTGCTACTAAACAAACAGCTCTACACAACTTAAATGTCCGTTGCTTTAGTTCAGTTCAGTCACTCAGTCGTGTCCGACTCTTTGCGACCCCATGAGCCGCAGCGTGCCAGGCCTCCCTGTCCGTCACCATCTCCCAGAGTTTACTCAAACTCACGTCCATTGAGTCAGTGATGCCATCCAGCCATCTCATCCTCTGTCATCCCCTTCTCATGCCTCCAATTCCTCCCAGCATCAGGGTCTTTTCCAATGAGTCAACTCTTCACATGAGGTGGCCAAAGTACTGGAGTTTCAGCTTTAGCATCATTTCTTCCAAAGAAATCCCAGGACTGATCTCCTTTAGAATGGACTGGTTGGATCTCCTTGCAGTCCAAGGGACCCTCAAGAGTCTTCTCCAACAACCATAGTTCAAAAGCATCAATTCTTCGGCACTCAGCTTTCTTCACAGTCCAACTCTCACATCCATACATGAGTACTGGAAAAACCACAGCCTTGACTAGACAGACCTTTGTGGGCAAAGTAGTGTCTCTGCTTTTTAATATGCTGTGTATGTTGGTCATAACTTTCCTTCCAAGGAGTAAGCGTCTTTTAATTTCATGGCTGCAATCACCATCTGCAGTGATTTTGGAGCCCCCAAAAATAAAGTCTGACACTGTTTCTACTGTTTCCCCATCTATTTCCCATGAAGTGATGGGACCAGATGCCATGATCTTCATTTTCTGAATGTTGAGCTTTAAGCCAACTTTTTCACTCTCCTCTTTCACTTTCATCAAGAAGCTTTTTAGTTCCTCTTCACTTTCTGCCATAAAGGTGGTGTCATCTGCATATCTGAGGTTATTGATATTTCTCCTGGCAATCTTGATTCCAGCTTGTGCTTCTTCCAGTCCAGCGTTTCTCATGATGTACTCTGTATAGAAGTTAAATAAGCAGGGTGACAATATGCTTACAGTCCACTTAATAAATTATGACCTCCTCATATTAGTGGATGCCAGACAGCCATTAAAAAGAATACTGACTGTAAGATATGTTGTTATGAGAAGAAAGGAAGCTACAGGACAGTGTCAGCTTTGACTAGTATGAAAAAGGATCTATCTACCTGTGCGTCTACACACACATACACATGGGCATGTGTGGTCTTAAATGCTTACTGGCTTATTGTTGACGTGCTGGGAAGGGAAACTGGATAAAACAAGGTGAGAAGAAGATGTAACATTCATTTTATATATATTTCAGGCTTACCTGGTGGCTCAGCAGTAAGGAACCTGCCTCCCAATGCAGGAAATGTAAGAGACACAGTTTCAATCCCTGAGTCAGGAAGATCCCATGGAGGAGGGATGAGAACCCACTCCAGTATTCTTGCCTGGAGAATCCTATGGGGAAAGGAGCCTGGTGGGCTACAGGCCATAGCGTCTCAAAGAGTCAGACACAACTAAAGCAACTGAGCATGTATGCACACACACATAAATACATATATTTCAATAATGTGTGAACCTTTTCAAAAAGTCTTTAAAATAATGTTCCTTTTTGAGTTAAAAAAAGCTACCCGAGGAGGGTTTGGCCCTCCTGTGTGTCCTGTGGGCCCCACCATCAAGAATCCTACTCTTGAATACTCTGCCAGGCACTGGGTGTGTGCATCACCTCATTTACTCTTCACGAAACCCATGAGGAAGTTATCGTGGTCCCCAAATAATCGGTGAAGGAAGACAGAGCTGCTGTGGAGAGCCAACAGGGAGCCGGCGCTCCCGGCCCAGGTGTTGAGAGCTGACTGAGCCTCTGTTTCTAGAGTGAGTCTGAGGAGGCAGGCCAGGAAGGCAATGACCGGTGAAGAGGGCCACCACCCGGCCAGGGGGCCAGGACTGCTTGATGGCACCGGTGTGTCGGGCATTGCTTCCTCCTGACATCTGAGCCCTGGAAGGTGAGGAGGATGAGGCAGGAGAAGAAATGGGGGTGAAGCAGAGGGTGAGAAGCACATATGGGGGACAGGGCAGAAAAGGCTGCCGAGTGGAGGCTGAGGGGTGACGGGGCCCTGCTGAGGCTGCCCGTCCCGGGGTGATGCGCATTGAGGACAGGCTGCAGACAGAGGCTGGAGCCCTAGGGGGAGGTGGCCAGTGCTGAAGGCAGCCAGGAGCCCCCGTAAGGTTCAAACCAGGAAAGAGGGCGTGTTCCACTCCTGCCTCATCATCTTCACCCTGTTGTCTGTCCTTTTTAAATGCTGATTGCTGTCTACAAAGGGCTTCCCTAGTGGCTCAGCAGTAAAGAATCTGCCTGCATTGTAGGAGATGCAGGAGACGTGGGCTCAATCCCTGGGTCGGGAAGAGCCCCTGGGGGAGGACATGGCCACCCCCTCCAGTATTCTTGCCTGGAGAATCCCATGGATAGAGGAGCACGGCAGGCTTACCGTCCACGGGGTCGCAAAGAGTCAGATGTGACTGAGTGACGGGGCACGCGCTGTCTATAAAATCCTCTTTGTAGCTCACTTGTTTACTCTCTGTGTCCCTCAACGGATATATAAGCTCTGGAGAACTAGGACCACGTGTGTCCTGTGGGCCCCACTGTCTGCTTGCCTAGAGCAGCAGGGGGTATGCTTGGGCTCTCAGCATTGAATGGACGGGTGAAGACTGATGATTGCAGTCCTGCTGTGCACCCCACCGCCCAGTCCTCATCTTTCAGGAGGGAAGTTAAACACTGAGCTGTTTTACGTCCCCCTAGGTCCACTCCCTGCCTTCTCCACCCTCTCGGCATCCTGGGAGGTGGGCTTGGAGGGGCTGCCTCACCACCGTAGGGGCTCCCTTATGCTCTAGCTTCTGGGAGGGCCCAGCCAATGACAGCACTGGCGGGAGATCAGGGAGAGGGCCTTCTGTTGAGCCTGTCTTTTATTCTCTGTACACTGAAGCTTTGACATCTTTGACTCCATCAGACCCTGGAGTGGGTCAGACCCTTTCACAGGCAGATAAACCAATCCAGCGTTCCAGCTACCAGCTGCCATCGTCATCAGCTCTCACACTCTGGGCCTGGTCCCCTGCCCTCCCCACCCTGGACCAGGTACGAGGTGACTAGAGGCAGCCCCTACTCCCCATTGTTTAGCCTAGCCAATCCTAAGCTTCCTTATCCTGCCTCTCTTTTTCCTTCCAGTGGGAACCACAGGGAAGGCTCTTCCTGGTCACGCTTTCTCCTGCTCCTTCTGCCCCTGACTAATTACGGCGCCTCCTGGGGACGCCTTACACAGCGGAGTGCCACGCCTCCTATTGCTGAGGAAGCGTGAGTATAAACATGTCTTCCTTCACGAGTCATTTCGTGTCTGTGTGTCTTGAGGGACTGGATTAAAACAAGTGCCAAGTACCCTGAAAACTGGGTGCAGTGAGGGCGGGGTATGTGTTCCCTCGACACCCTGACCGTGGAGGGCCGGCTGCACCCCCCCAGGCGAGTTACATCACCTCCCTGAGCTTTGGCTTCCTCATATTACAGTGGAAATACTATTATCCACCTGGCAGGGTTGTTCTGAGGGACAAATAGACAATGTACCGTATATGTCTTCCCATAAGGGGAGCTTTTTCTCTCTCTGAAAACTTACCCCTCAGAACTAAAAAGGAACTACCTTATATTTGTGTCCCTATAACGGGGTGTGTTTCTACTGTTTCCACTGGAAACAGTGGCTGACTATTTTTTGGGGCTCCAAAATCACTGCAGATGGTGATTGCAGCCATGAAATTAAAAGATGCTTACTCCTTGGAAGGAAAGTTATGATCAACCTAGATAGCATATTAAAAAGCAGAGATATTACTTTGCCAACAAAGGTCCATCTAGTCAAGGCTATGGTTTTTCCAGTAGTCATGTATGTATGTGAGAGTTAGGCTATAAAGAAAGCTGAGCACTGAAGAATTGATGCTTTTGAACTGTGGTGTTGGAGAAGACTCTTGAAAGTCCCTTGGACTGCAAGGAGATCCAAGCAGTCTATCCTAAATGAAATCAGTGCTAAACATTCATTGGAAGGACTGATGCTGAAGCTGAAACTCCAATCCTTTGGCCACCTGATGCGAAGAGTTGACTCATTTGAAAAGACCCTGATGCTGGGAAAGATTGAAGGCGGGAGGAGAAGGGGACGACAGAGGATGAGATGGTTGGATGGCATCACTGACTCAGTGGACATGGGTTTGGGTGGACTCTGGGAGTTGGTGATGGACAGGGAGGCCTGGCGTTCTGCAGTTCATGAGGTAGTAAAGAGCCGGACACGACTGAGCAACTGAACTGAACTGAACGGGGTGTGTTAGAGGCCCTGTGATAGCCTCTCAGACTCACTTGGTTTCAAGGTAACTCCCAGCTGCCACTGGCAGTGTGCCTTCACACAGGGGTAACGACAGTCTCCCAGTTCCTGCTGCACCTTCTTCCCGCCCCTTTGGGGGCTCCCTGCAGACGCTGCCATCTTTCTGTGAGGCCCGTTCAGTGCCCACACTGAGCGTCCATGGGGCAGAGGGAGCTCCAGCTTCCCACAGGCCAATATTGACCCCAGGGAGACTAGGGGGGATGAATGCATCCCCCTCCCCTTACCTGTCCCAAGAAGCAATTATAAGGCCTTTTGAAGGATGTCTTGAGAGATGGTGCCTTTGGTTCCCTTGATACCAGCAGGGATGCAGCTGAGGAATGCACTCCATATCTGCTGCTGCCCAGTACCCCGCTCCTGCCTGTGGTTCCTTGATAGACTGGCAGCTGGAAGGCTTTGCCTTCTGTGGAACCCAGGCCAAGACACTTGAAGGTTCTTTTCCTTTATTTTGACAAAGTACTGTTTGAGACGGACAAATTGTTCTGAGACAATGTTCTGCTGTCAGCTGCAGTTTGGAGTGGTTATAAGGGTTGCCTTACACAATGGATTTTTTCAAAGGAGGCAGATTTAATACAGATATACTCATAAATCTGTATTATCTCAGGATAATACGGATTTAGTCATAAATCTAGGGATATGACTTCACAAGAGCAAATACTAGATATCATTGAAAACAGGCCTTTAAGGATCACTTTTAAAAGCAATAATAATTTTATAAATACCATAAATACACATTTAGAGAATGAATGAAGAGACACATCTGTACTAAGCCTTACAGAAATGGATATCTGAGGCCTCAGGCACATTGTCATTAATAGCATATTATTATTTGGATTCAAAAAGCAATGTTATCTCAGAACAACTTAGTGGGAAGTAAAGGTGATATGTTTTGGAAAACTGTTAGATGCCTCAAAATGTGACTTTGGTTGTGACAAGGACGGTGATAGTAAAGGAGATATGAAGAAGTAATGTAGGATGGTTTCATGAATGTGAGATGGGAATATTTAAAAGAAATATTTCTAAGTTAGCAGTATTTCTAAATTACTATAACATTTGTAATGTCTTGATAAATTCATAATGTAACAGGTAGACATTTGTCTGTTTCATTTATATTTCTAAAAGAATATACCCTCACATTGTTCAAAACCTCTTTTTTGATCTTCAGTCTTTCAAAAGTGGAGACTCATCGTTCTTTTCACGTTTGCTGTCTGTTTAGACATTCGAGGTACATAGAGGGCTTGGCACAAGGAAGGAGCTGACAGACACTAGCCCCTGTGCCATCTTACTTCCTGATTAACAGCTCAAGTCTCCTTGCTCTCTGCTGCTCAGATTCTACCAGGCGCTCATTTGCTTTGCTCTGTTTCCTCTAATGCGGGAGCCAGCCTTGGGCCTAGAAAAGCACCTGACTCTTTTTACCAGGTGTGTCCTGGCTGTCTTTCTACCATACAGCTGATGGGGGGTGGTGGTGGTGGGGTGCTAGTTAAATGAGGATAATCTAATTTTTGCTGATGAAAATATATATCTTATTTGCCCAAGAGATATGATTCTTAGGAGACTCCATTCCACTCATCTTGAAGAGGCAGGGCACCTGCCAATTGCAGGTCAGAGCCACACAGAGAACAGGTGCAGGGAAATGTCACTTATTGGGAAATTTTTCTCATTACCATAGAGGCAATGGTGCTCAGAGGTAGCTAAAACCAGACTGACATGACTGTGGCTGCTTGGAGCAAAGAGAATCCCTGGTTTTTGCCCTTCCTAAAAGCAGAGACATTACTTTGCCAACAAAAGTCCGTCTTGTCAAGGCTGTTTTTTTCAGTGGTCATGTATGGATGTGAGAGTTGGACTATAAAGAAAGGTGAGTGCTGAAGAACTGATGCTTTTGAACTGTGGTGTTGGAGAAGACTCTTGAGAGTCCCTTGGACTGCAAAGAGATCCAAGCAGTCCATCCTAAATGAAATCAGTGCTGAATATTCATTGGAAGGACTGATGCTGAAGCTGAAACTCCAATCCTCTGGCCACCTGATGCCAAGAGCTGACTCATTGGAAAAGGCCCTGATGCTGGGAAGGATTGAAGGCGGGAGGAGAAGGGGACCACAGAGGATGAGATGGCTGGATGGCATCACTGACTTGATGGACATAAGTTTGAGTAAACTCTGGGAGTTGGTGGTAGACAGGGAGGCCTGGCATGCTGCAGTCCATGGGGTTGCAAAGAGTTGGACACAGCTGAGTGACTGAGCTGAATGGCTCTTCCTCGGGCATTAGGTTGTTTCACTATTATTATGGCTGTTACTTGGCATCGTCACTGGCTCCACGGCCCCTCAGCAGCTGGTCTTTGCAGGCAGGATCCGTACATAGATGCCACTGTGTTCTCAGGATCCACAGGCAGGAAAGTTACCACTTGGGTGTCTTCTGACAGCTGGAGAAGGAAAGCAGCTGATAGATGCAGTTATTGGGACCGAGCTCTTGAGTGGTTTCTGGGCCTCTGATCACCTATCAGGTGAGTCTAGAGCAAGGCTCTGAAGCCAGCTTCAAAAAGGGAACAGGAAAATGGCTTCTTCTCATTAGCTGACCAGGTGACCAGTGAGGGTGGAGTGGTAAGGACTTGGATTTGGGGTCAGGCAGGCCAGGTACGCATTTCAGCTCCTCTACTTACTATTTATGTAACCCTAAGTGTATTAGCCATTTTTGCTTTCCATTTCTTTTGTTCAAAATGGGTACAATAACAGCTTCCTCCTTTCCCCTTAAAATTATTAAAAGAATTATATAAAATAAATATGAGAAATGCTTGGCATATTGTCTGACAGCAAGTTCTCCAGAGATGTGAGCTATTATATTGACTATATTACATTTTTAGATAGCACTAGACTATACGAAATCCTTTTCTGTCAATGGACGTGTCCTTGTTCTCGGTACACTAAACACATCATGGCTATCCTTGACAAGTTCTTAGAACTTCCTCCCCTAATCACTACCCATGAGAAACAAGAAAAATAGACATGAAGTTATAATTAAACCCCAAATACTTCACATGGGTTTAGGGAATGAATTAATCAACTGATAAGAGATTAGATAAGGAGTTCTTAAAAGAAAAACAAAGGATGTTGCAAAAACTGGTAGAATTGTTTCTTATTGAGGGGTTGCTTTTTAATGATCTTGGTGCCCAAACAGGCAAGGAGAAAAGTAGCTCAAATTCCCAGGTAAGCAAAACACTTGTTTTCATTACTCTTCTCAAAACATCTATCATTACTAAGTCTGAAGCAATAAAGTATTGTTCTAGAATCTTTGAGTGAGGCATTAAAAAAATGAAATACTAACCTAAAGGACAGCAAACAAGAGAGGGCCATTATCTTCCCTTGGACCTTGCCCCCCAGGCACTCGGCTCCTCTCCCAAGAAGCAACCAGAGTTACCAATTTCTTATGCATCATTTGGAGATATTCTGTACAGAATGAAGCAAAAAAACTTTTTTATACAGATGGCAACAAACCAAATGCATTGCTTCATATCTTATTATTCTAGTTAACGATGTATCTTGATAATCATTGTAAAGTCAACACTGAGAACTTCCCTATTCTTTCCAAGACTGCAGAGTATTTGATCTTACGCAAACACCATCATTCATCGAGGGAATCCCCTCCTGATGGACATTCGGGTTGTTCTCAGTCTTTTGCTATTACAAAAAGTGCTGTGATAAATAACTTCCAACTTATGACATTTCTCACCTGTAGAGACAGACGTTTTAAAAAAAGTGTTTCTTAATCCTTTGGGGTCAGGATGCCCAGACACTCTGAGAAACTTGTGTAAGTGATGCCCCTCTAACACCAGGCCAGGGCACCAAGCCCCCAGCTGCGGTGGGAGTGGGCTGCCAATGGCTCGACGCTAGCTCTTCCTCCAGGGTGCCACCCTACTCAGATTACCCTGCAGCACGCCCCAGCAGCGGTGACTCATCCAGAGGGACGAAACTACTGCTGATTCTCCGTGCATCTCGTGCTCTGGGGCACCCCGTGGGATCACGTTGAAGCTGGACTCGGGTGAAGCTGCCTTCTCTCTTGGTTTTATTCTCTGCCTTGTCCTGTTTTCCTTAGTCTTTTCACCTTGAGATAATTCCCTCATGCACCCAAATTCCTGTTTTAGGCTCTGCCTCAAGGGTTTCTCCTAAGAAAAATGTACATACAGATGTCAAAGAGAATTTTACAGATAATTTCAGAGAATTCACTGGGCCTCTGAGTTCCAGACCAACACAGGGCTTTACTTCGAAACATCCTAAAACATTCACAGACTCACAAATACTACCTCACATAAGAGAGTATATTATAGCCAGCTATTTCTTCTGTACTTTAACTTCTCTATTTCCTTTTCAGTGGAAGATGCCAACTTGATTAATTACCTTTCGAAATTCAAATATTTTAATCGCTAATTGGATTGTTCATAATTGATAGGTTAAGAAGTGGAAATTTTTACCACAAAGTAGGCTCCAGTTCTCAAATGCATGCCCCAGGTAAAGTGTTTTTCTCTTTGGAAAAAGAGTGGAAATGAGTAATCTTTCCAAGTTGCTTCAATATCTGATATCCTTTGGGGGGGAAATGTGGGAAGTATTTTCTCAGTCTTTTGATGTTAGATGCTCTGGTTTTCTCAGAGTTCCGCAGAATTCTGAAGGACACATTCTGCTATAATTAGCCAGTTTTTATTACCCGGTTTTCAAAAGTTGTAGGAAAATTGCTTCCTTAATCATTCGTAAATTCAAATGCCACAGATTCTTCCAGTTGGGTTTAATGAGTCAAATAGGTCCTGAAGAATGACTTTCCTAACCAAAATGGCATCTGAGTAGAGCAGTGTAGGTCTCCATGTCAATTACTGAAGCTTTGTTTTTAGTGCTGCCAGATGTGAGGAGCTGTGACGGATAGGAGCCTGAATACTAATGATTAATAATAACAAGAGCAGCACCGATGGCAGCTGCTATTCACAGAGCATCTGCGATAGCACCATGCTAGGCATTTGCTAGACAGTTTGTGTGCATCATCTGATTTAAACCCTCACGACAACCCCGTAAGGTAGGGCTTACGTATCAGGAAATCGAGGGGCCGAGAGGTGCTTCTTTTTCGACTTCAGTGATATCAAATCAAGAGTCTCCCAACCTCTGCCCGATAAAAAGCAACCGAAGGATTATGATTGTGATTGCCACATTATGGATGGGACTGAGCGGAAAAGGAGGCAGAAGTTAGGAGGGATGGGGCTGGCAGGACTTGCTGAAGATGAAACTTACCCCTAAATGTGCTGCTGGTGAGGCTTCCATCTCCACTGACCATGGAGAGGGCCTTGGGGTGGCAGTTGCTGACTGAGGACCCCCTCCAGGCCTGTGAAAGGGGGGATTCTCAAGTGTGAATTAAACATAACCTTCTCCCTTCTGCCCTCCAGATTCTGAATCCGTTTAGAAGAAAATAGGAGTAATATAGAGTGCAAAATATCTGCTTTCAGGATAGTCAAGCTGATTGCAGAGCACGAATGGAACTTTGGACAACTTAGTGGTGTAACCCTATCCCCCAGTTTAAACTTTGGGAACTGAGTACAGGAAAGCAGCCTGGAGAACCGGGCAGAGCCTCACACTTGTGGGACTGAGACTGTGAGACAGGCAGAAGGAGGGACTTCGTATGTGCCTTTAACTCACTCACTTTGCTCAGCAGAGGACCTGAACATCCAACATCCAGGGCCCAGTGAATGTCAAACGCTAGTCATCTCAGCAACCAGATAAATCACTCTCCCCATAGCAGGAGGACTGAGAGTTTAAGAGAGGGACCAGAAGCCTTTCCTCCGGAGAGGAGGACGGATGTTCACTCTCCTCTACAGAAATATGAAGACAAATATGAACCTCCTGCCTCAACCCTCCCCAGCAGGAACCTCTGTTGGGAAGTCCCACTTGCTCAATTTTAATTTGCTTCTAACAGATGCCACATATCCCAGGAATTCAACACCGAGACTCAAATAGAACAGAAGCATAGAGATACAAAGTGCTTCACATTCCCCGCTACTGATAAAAATAAACTGCTGCTCATACACTACTCAGGTGCGGATATATGACAGTTGGATGTAGAAATACATGCAGCATATAGCCCTTGGGGAATGGTGAAAATGTTTTAGACAGGAGAAAAATCTAGATGACCTGGGGTGTGGTGATGATTTCTTAGATACAACACCAGATGCACGATCCATGCGAGAGATAGTCGATTAGAAAGACGTCATTAAAATTAAAAACTTCTGCTCTGAGAGACTGTCGAGAGAATATGAAGACAAGCCAGGGACTAGGAGAAAAGAAGGCAGAAGACATATTTTTAAAGGACTGTCATCCAAAATACACCAAGAACGCTTAAACCTCAACAGTAAGTAAAGAAACAACCTATTTAAATGGGCAGAAAATGTGAACTGATATCTCACTAAAGAAGATGTACAGATGGAAAATAGGCATAGGAAAAGATGTTCAGTATCATTTGTTATTAAGGAATTGCAAATTAAAACCACAACACTATATACCTATTGGGCTTCCCAGGTGGCGCTAGTGATAAAGAACCCGGCCGCCAGTGCAGGAGATGTACAAGGCATGGGTTCAATCCCTGGGTCAGGAAGATCCCCTGGAGGATGAAATGGCAACACACTCAGTATTCTTGCCTGGACCCCATGGACAGAGGAGCCTGGTGGGCTACGGTCCATGGGGCTGCAAAGAGTTGGACACAACTGAAGCAACTTAGCATGCGAGCATGGCTGCACCTGTTAGAATAGCCCAAATTCAAAACAGTGACACCACCAAACACTGGTGAGGATATGGCACAATAAAAACTCTCACTCATTACTAATGAGAATGCAAAATGATACCCTCACTTTGGAAGACGGTTTGGCAGTTTCTTAGAAAACCAAACATACTAAGCACACAGATTACCATATAATCCGATGATCATGTGACTTGGCATTTACCCTTCAGCCCAAAGAGCTGAAAATTTATGTCCACACAAAACTCTGCACATGGATGGTCATAGCAACTTCATTCATAACTGTCAAAACTTGGAAGCAACCAGAATGTCATTCAGTAAAGGGCATGGTGTGAAGATAAAACTAATCAAATGAGAAAAGCAAAGACTTTTCATGAACTTTCTATATAGCAAGGCAGTTGGCCACTCACTATTGACAGGGACTCAAAGGCAGCAGAAGAGCAGGAAAGTTTATTGGCAGAAAAAGAGGAGGCTTCGGGTACGCCTTATTGGAGGCTGTTGGCATGCGGAGCTCCAGAGGGCTAATTAGAAGTGGGGCACCCCGGGTGACTGGTTAGAGGACGTATTTGCTTGGCCCTAAGTTGGAAGCTATCAGTTATAAAGCAAGTGCTGGCCACTAGAGGCAGATTATTATAGAAGTTTTTGTTTAGCTCCATGGATTACCACCAGAGATAGCAGTCTGGCTTCCTTGAGTCTGACTTATACCAGGCTGACTTCCTGAGTTGCTTACTGAAGATTAGTAGAGGTTGGCTTCCTGGGCAGTTTACTGTAGGTTGTAGGTCAAAGTTCTATTTTAATGTGGGGTCTGACCATTGTCCATTTGTATATTCAGTCTCTCAATGGATAAGTTAACATGTGGTACATCAGACATTAGAATATTATTCGGCACAAGAAAGAAATGAGCTATCAAGCCATCAAAGACATAGAGGAAACTTAAATGCACATTACCAAGTGAAAGAAGCTAATCTGAGAAGGCTGTCTTCTGTATGATCTGTCTATATGACATTCCAGAAAAGGCAAATTTATGGAGACAGTAAAAATAGTGGTGGTTGCCAGGGGTGGAGGGGTGTTAGTTAGTTACACAAAGAGGCCCGTAGACTGAGGTGTCTCTAATGGAGAAGAAGGCCTATGTAAACCAACCAAATCTAAGCCTGTAAATGCTTCAAGGTTAGGAAATGAAAAGCTGAGGACAAGCAATCTGTTTGTGATCAACAGTCCAATAGACTCTAGTTCAGTTGCTCAGTCGTGTCCGACTCTTTGCGACCCCATGAATCGCAGCACGCCAGGCCTCCCTGTCCATCACCATCTCCTGGAGTTCACTCAGACTCACGTCCATCGAGTCCGTGATGCCATCCAGCCATCTCATCCTTGGTCGTCCCCTTCTCCTCCTGCCCCTAATCCTTCCCAGCATCAGAGTCTTTTCCAGTGAGTCAACTCTTCGCATGAGGTGGCCAAAGTACTGGACGTTCAGCTTTAGCATCATTCCTTCCAAAGAAATCCCAGGGCTGATCTCCTTCAGAATGGACTGGTTGGATCTCCTTGCAGTCCAAGGGACCCTCAAGAGTCTTCTCCAACACCACAGTTCAAACACATCAATTCTTCAGCACTCAGCCTTTTTCACAATCCAACTCTCACATCCACACATGACCACAGGAAAAACCATAGCCTTGACTAGGCGGAACTTAGTCGACAAAATAATGTCTCTGCTTTTGAATATACTATCTAGGTTGGTCATAACTTTTCTTCCAAGGAGTAAGCGTCTTTTCATTTCGTGGCTGCAACCACCATCTGCAGTGATTTTGGAGCCCCCCAAAATAAAGTCTGACACTGTTTCCACTGTTTCCCCATCTATTTCCCATGAAGTGATGGGACCAGATGCCATGATCTTCGTTTTCTGAATGTTGAGCTTTAAGCCAACTTTTTCACTCTCCTCTTTCACTTTCATCAAGAAGCTTTTGAGTTCCTCTTCACTTTCTGCCATAAGGGTAGTGTCATCTGCATATCTGAGGTGATTGATATTTCTCCCAGCAATCTTGATTCCAGCTTGTGTTTCTTCCAGTCCAGCGTTTCTCATGATGTACTCTGCATAGAAGTTAAATAAGCAGGGTGACAATATACAGCCTTGACGTACTCCTTTTCCTATTTGGAACCAGTCTGTTGTTCCATGTCCAGTTCTAACTGTTGCTTCCTGACCTGCATACAGATTTCTCAAGAGGCAAGTTAGGTGGTCTGGTATTCCCATCTCTCTCAGAATTTTCCACAGTTTCTTGTGATCCACACAGTCAAAGGCTTTGGCATAGTCCACAAAGCAGAAATAGATGTTTTTCTGGAACTCTCTTGCGTTTTCCATGATCCAGAGGATGTTGGCATTTGATCTCTGGTTCCTCTGCCTTTTCTAAAACCAGCTTGAACATCAGGGAGTTCACGGTTCATGTATTGCTGAAGCCTGGCTTGGAGAATTTTGAGCATCACTTTACTAGCATGTGAGATGAGTGCAATTGTGTGGTAGTTTGAGCATTCTTTGGCATTGCCTTTCTTTGGGATTGGAATGAAAACTGACCTTTTCCAGTCCTGTGGCCACTGCTGAGTTTTCCAAATTTGCTGGCATATTGAGTGCAGCACTTTCACAGCATCATCTTTCAGGATTTGAAATAGCTCTACTGGAATTCCATCACCTCCACTAGCTTTGTTCATAGTGATGCTTTCTAAGGCCCACTTGACTTCACATTCCAAGATGTCTGGCTCTAGATTAGTGATCACATCCTCACGATTATCTGGGTCATGAAGATCTTTTTTGTACAGTTCTTCTGTGTATTCTTGCCACCTCTTCTTAATATCTTCTGCTTCTGTTAGGTCCATACCATTTCTGTCCTTTATCGAGCCCATCTTTGCATGAAATGTTCCCTTGGTATCTCTAATTTTCTTGAAGAGATCTCTATTTTTTCCCATTCTGTTGTTTTCCTCTATTTCTTTGCTTTGATCACTGAAGAAGGCTTTCTTATCTCTTCTTGCTATTCTTTGGAACTCTGCATTCAGATGCTTATATCTTTCCTTTTCTCCTTTGCTTTTCGCTTCTCTTTTCACAGCTATTTGTAAGGCCTCCCCAGACAGCCATTTTGCTTTTTTGCATTTCTTTTCCATGGGGATGGTCTTGATCCCTGTCTCCTGTACAATGTTACGAACCTCAGTCCATAGTTCATCAGGCACCCTATCTATCAGATCTAGACCCTTAAATCTATTTCTCACTTCCACTGTATAATCATAAGGGATTTGATTTAGGTCATACCTGAATGGTCTAGCGGTTTTCCCTACTTTCTTCAATTTGAGTCTGAATTTGGCAATAAGGAGTTCATGATCTGAGCCACAGTCAGCTCCCGGTCTTGTTTTTGTTGACTGTATAGAGCTTCTCCATCTCTGGCTGCAAAGAATATAATCAATCTGATTTTGGTGTTGACCATGTGGTGATGTCCATGTGTAGAGTCTTCTTTTGTGTTGTTGGAAGAAGGTGTTTGCTATGACCAGTGCATTTTCTTGGCAAAACTCTATTAGTCTTTGCCCTGCTTCATTCCACATTCCAAGGCCAAATTTGCCTGTTACTCCAGGTGTTTCTTGACTTCCTACTTTTGCATTCCAGTCCCCTATAATGAAAAGGACATCTTTTTTGGGGGTTAGTTCTAAAAGATCTTGTAGGTCTTCATAAAACCGTTAGACTCTAAGTCTACAGCTTATCAAATAATTTTCTTTCTTTGCTTCACACCTTGTCTGTGTACTTCCCCAGTTCCTGCCTGAGGCAGGACCATCACCATTTCCCATATGATGCTGCCCCACTTGAACCGATGTTTGCTCTAATAAATTAAAAAAATTTTAGTATGCCTCAGTTTATGATACAACAAGGGCAGGGGAGGGATGAATAGGCACAACACAGAGGACTTTTTAGGGCAGTGAAACTGTACTGTATGATATTATAATGTTAGATATGTGTCATTATAATTTGTTAAAGCAGAATGCACAACGCTAAGAGTAAACCCTAGTGTAAACTGTAGACTTTGGGGAATTATGATGTGCGGGTTCATGGCTTTCAACAAACGAATTACTCTTGTGCAAGATGTTGGTCGGTGGAGAATACTGTGCATGTGAGCGGGGAGACAGGTATATGGGAACTTATATTTTCTGCTCGGTCTTCTGAGAACCTGAAATTACTCTAAAAAATAAAGTCCGCTTCAAAGGGAAAAAGAATGTTGTAGAACTAGACAGTGGTGATGTTTGTACAACCTTGTGAAATACACTAAATGTACTGAATTGTATACCTCAACGAGGTTAGTTTTACATTGTATGAATTCTGCCTTGATGTAAAAAAAAAAAGGCGAGGTGGTCACATTCAAAACCAAAACAAAACCTGTAGCGAGCATCCTACATCTTTTTAAACTGGTTCATTGCTGGGACTCGGCCATGTCCAGGCCTGCCTAGAAGCTGTGAGCTGGCTGCCTGAGGGACAGAGGTCCACTGGAGAAAGGACCTGCTCTGACAGGAAGGGGAAAGGCAAGCTTGGTCCAGTAAGGCAGAGGGCTGGGTGATTGGAGAATTGGATGTTTCTGGCCCTCACCTTTCCCTGGTGTAACTGTGTGTCCCCTGTCTTCTAGGCCGACTGGGCTGCCCTTTCGTTTACCATCAGGCCCCAGCTCTGCCTTGAGAGTAGGATATCCAGCAGGTGCTCAGACAGTGCTGACGGTTCCCAGGGGTGGCATTGTTCATACATCCCGTTGGGGCCTCTCGCCGCTGGTACCAAAATTCTGCTCTGGTTTGTCCTCCGCTGCCTCTGACCCATCTGCTACCTCTCCCTGCCAGCCTAGCTTCTTCCCAACATAGGTCCATTATTCTGGCTGAAGGTTTTGTCACGATGGAATTGTTTTTGAAAGGGTGACCTCTTCCAGGGCCTGGGAGTGGGCTCTTGTCCAACATTCAGAAATAAACTGTCCAGGGAGACACGCTCACTACAAAGTGAGAGCCTTTATTGGGAAGGGGCGTCTGAGCAGAGAGCCGCAGCGTGAGGGAACACAGGAGCGCTGCTCTGCCACGTGGCTCACAGCCTCAGGTTTTAGGGTAATGGGGTGAGCTTTCTGGATTGTCTCTGGCCAATCATCTTGCTTGTGTTTGATCTGACTCGAGTCCTTCCTGTGGTGCCTGCGTCTCTTAGCCAAGATGGATTCCAGCACAAGGATTTCTGGGAGGTTGACTGGACTTGCCATAGGCTGGTGTCTCCTCCTTCCTTTCAGCCCCTCCTGGGTTCTTCCAGTCGGAGGTAGCTGGTCATTTCCACGTTCCTTATATGAATCTCCTCTTGTGAGATCAGCTGTGCCAGTGGTTATTATCCTGCCTGGCCAGGGTGGGTGGTTTCAATCAATGGTTCCCTAACAGAATTACATCAGTTTCCCTAAAACCCTGGGTCAAATCCACCCAGGCCAGTCTCCTGGCAGAGGCCACGCTCCAGCACTGGCCATCACTGTTCCCCTGGAGCCTGTCCCTCAGAACAGAGGTCTATTTCCAGTGTTCTCTCTCCTTGAAGTCTAGAATCATCTTCACTCCTCCCCCTTCTCTTTTCTTTTGGACTGGCCCAGAGGAAACCAAAAGTTAGAGATCATGAAAGCCAGGATAAGCTAATAGTAAAAACACGACATTATGTCATAGAAAGAAGCATTACACAAACTCCAAAAAGAACTCAACCTCACAAGCAATCAGAGAAATACTCATTTAGTATTTAGCATATATCTACCAGATTGATGAAAATGAGAAAGACCAGCAATACCAGCTGTTAGCAAGGATGCGGAGCAACGTGTCTCCGCCACCCACTGGCTGTGAGAGTCAAATGCAGTTAATGGGGAACAGTGCTCAGCAAGAGTGCATGCTCAGTGTTGCTGGCCTCAAGAGCCCTCCAATCGCTTCATTTAATGAAGGCAGAGCGGATCCTCTTTGCATCAACAGGAACTTTCTGGACCAAGGTCTGGCCTCATCTTATCGTAACTTCTTTGCCAAAGCAAAGTCTCCTTAGGATGGCTCTGCCCCTATCTCCTCGTGCAACTGGCCCAAGAGGCAGGCCTGGGGTTCTTCTGCCTCTGGTTCTCCTTGAGGCTCCCAGTGAGACAGGCCGGGGCCTGGGATCCCTTGCTGCAGTGCTTGCAGCTTGACCAACAACTTCTCGAGCAACAGAATACAAAGAAATTATGAGGGCCTAAAAATAACTGCAGATGTGTGCAATTGGGGCAAATGGCAACCCACTCCAGTATTCTTGCCTGGAGAATCCCATGGATGGAGGAGCTTGGTGGGCTACAGTCCACGGGTTGCAAAGAGTCGGACACGACTGAGCGACTTCACTTATGAACTTGCGTGTGTGTGTGCTAAGTCAACTCAGTTATGTCTGACTCTTTGCCACCCTGTGGACTGTAGCCCACCAGGCTCCTCTGTCCGTGGGATTCTCTAGGCAAGAATACTGGAGTGGGTTGCCATGCCCTCCTCCAGAGGATCTTCCCAATCCAGGGATCGAACCTGCATCTCTTACGTCTCCTGCATTCCAGGTGGGTTCTTTACCACTCGTGCCACCTGGGAAGCCCAAATTATGAACAGTAAGACACTAAAAGGCCAAAGCCCAACCGCCACATCCGAGGTGCGGCAAGCACAAGATGGTTATTACAAACGGCCCTGCACGGAGCGCCGCCAGGGGCAGGCAGACCACCTAAGCCACTCTCCCGGCTGACCCACTGATCCAGCCCCACTCTCACCGCATTTAAGGAATCAGGTCCTCCCTTCCGCCTCACCTCCCTTCCGCCTCTGACCACGGGCATCTGATAGGGGTTCTCACTCCCTCTCACTGAAGCACAAGTCCCAGCAAAGCCTTGCTTGAATTTCTCTTCTGGCTTCTTATTAGTTTGTATGGATTACAGTGTCCAAGGGCCAGGGCTGCCACCCTGGATCAGTGTCACCAGTGGATAAAAGGATCTCCAGCTCCTTCTGCAGAGCAGCCTCCAGCAGCCTGGAGCTAGCACTGGGCCTTGCTTTAGGGCTGGCATACTTCATGCTGGGGTCAGTGGCACCTTTGGCCCTGGGCACAGCAGGGTCACCAGTGAGAATAGAGGGGCATAGCGATGTGCCCGCATTTCAATGGCTCTGTTCTGGAGCTTCACTGTCAGTCTGTGAGACAGGTGGCACTCGTGCTTGGACACTGCGCCTGCGATGGCGGTCAGTGGTCCTGGGGCGCGTGCCTGCAGGGACAGAACAGGAGTGTGGATGTGCCAGCATCTTGGGTTGACAAGGGCACACTCCTCAGTGCTCCAGGAAGCTGGAGTAAAGGCCCTTCCACTGAGGGAAGTAAAGACAAGAACCAGATGGTGATGACGATCATGAGGGTAACGTGTTGATGCTCCAATTTTATATCTTGCTTGCATAACCTGGGAACCAGCCACAAAATGCCAATAAATCAGGCAACCCTCCAGAGCCAATTCTGTGTTTCTCAAAGGGAGGCCTTCAAATTAGCATCAGCATCAAGGGCAAAGTTCTTTAGACCTGGATGCTCAGATCCTACCCTAGGCCTGCTGAATAAGAATCACTGAGTGGGAGCCGAGGAACCTACATTTTAAGGCATTCCCTGGGTGATTCACGTTTCCCTTCCATCAAGGGAGGCAGGAGCTTCTTTGCAAGGACGGCCATGCCTCTGGTGACCCTTGGGCTCAGAGTCTGAGCTCTGCTTCCTCCTCCTCTCAGCTCAGTCTTTTCACCAATGATTGGGGAGCCCTGCACATTGAAAGGGTTCAAGAGTTGTTTTCAAGGTTCATTCCATTCTCAAAACACAAACTCCTTGCCCCAGAATTCCTTTTAAGAACTTTTGCTTTGTAGAATGTCTTGAACAGGCAATGTTTATATTCCTAATGGGTTGTTAACATTATTTTTTGCTTTCATGGTGATTTTGTGAAACATAAGATTTGGGATGCGTCTTAACACAGTTTCAGGCTGTTATAGCCTGAAAGCCACTTGGGATTTCCCCTTAATGTATGTATCACACAAAGGAAGAAAGGGGCAGGGGGCTGTGTGCAGAGTTTCTGGCACTTTCACCCCTTGCCTTCCCCTTGTGTGCAGCTCTCACGGGGTGGGCTCTAGGACAACTTGCCTTTTAAGGTTTACCAGGTTACCTGAAATTTTTTCTGTGGGTACTCTCTGCATCTTCTTCTTTTCTCATTTTTTTCTCTTCCAGAGAAACTCTTCTCTAGAGTTTTTAAAAGTAATAATGCAAAAGAGAGACCCAACAGGATTTTACACATTGGCTTGAATTTCTTGTTACCCACAGTTTGGGATGTTACTTAGTTACCAGAAGAGTCTGGCCTGGGCTCCAAGAAAATTAGTTTGACACTAAAAACTTAAAAGTGCCAGATGTGCTCAATGTTTAGACAGGCTTGGCAGATGAAAAGTTCCAGAACTGGAAAGTGGTACAAGCATGGAACCCACTCAGAATCCACAGGCCTCTGCATTTATGTGCGTTCCCTTCTCTCTTCTTTCTTCTCCAGGACATTTCAGTGCCTATGGGTGGACAACAAATGTGTGTTCTTGCAAACGTGTCTCCTCCTGTCATGAATGATTTATCCTGTCTTTGCCCAGTGGCTGTTCTACATTTCTATGAAAATAAAAATAAAGTGGCCCCTGCTCTAGAAAAGGAGGAAGAGGAAATCTCTATTGAGTCCCCTATTTGTTTTACTTATAGAAAATCACAGATGAGGCAGCATGGCAATTTATAACTATGTCTGATATATCTCCCCTGATGAACCCATGTTACATCACAGAAGAAAGTCTGACCTAGTCCATCTGGGGTGGGGCCCCTGGGAACTTGCATTTTTAAACAAGTTCCTAGATAGTGCTGATGCTGCCGATCTAAAGACCCTCAATTTGAGAACTGATCAGAGCAATGATTTTCTCAACCTTGGCTGCGCATTTGAAGCAACTCGGGAGCTTTACTAAGCTGAATGCCTGGACCCACCTCAGAAGAACAGGGGATTATGAGAGCCACGTCAGCACTTTCAATCACTCTGCATGCTCAGTTGCTTCAGTTGGGGCTGACACTTTGCAACCCCACAGACTGTAGCCCGCCAGGCTCCTCTGTCCATAGAATTCTCCAGGCAAGAATACTGGAGTGGGTTGCCAAGCCTTCCTCCAAAGGATCTTCCTGACCCAGGGGTCGAACCCGCATCACCTGTGTCTACTGTATTGTGGGCGGGTTCTTTACCCCCTGAGCCACCTAGAAAGCCCTTCGATCACTTCAGGGCTGTGTCCTCAGTCTTGATTGCACATCGATTACCTGGGGAATTTTTAAAACCCTGGTGCCTGGGCTTCTGCCAACTTCAGACCTATTCCCAGGCATCAGTGGTTTTCAAAGCTTTCCAGGTGAGTCACACATGCAGCCTGCAGGGCGAAGAGCCGCCAGAACACGGGCCCGTTAGCTCAGAGCAGTTGCCACGGCTCTGGAAAGAGGGAGGGCCCTTCAGAGTAAACCCTCGTTTACTGGTCACTTCAAGAGCAGTTGTTTGTTTTTGTTTTTTCCTTCCTGTCCTTTCTCCTACCAAGTGGATTTTGAAACAGAGGCTCTAAATCCGTAGTGTTAATGCTGGAGGGGTTTTATTCAACATTTTAATAGTCACGGAAGCAAAAAGGATCACCACAGTCTTTCAAGGTCAGGGAAGCCACCACTTTGAACAAGTGGGCTTGGCCTTGCTAATACCTTCTTTTGAAGGTGGGAGCAGAGGTTGCCATTTACCGGGGTAGGTCGTATAGCCTCACTGGGAAGGTGACGTTCAGAGGGAAACCAGGCGAGAGGTGAGGGAGCCTGCTGGTGGTTCAAACTGGCTGCACACCAGCCTGTGACTGCAGGCTGTAGAGACAAAGACATCCAACACCAGAAGAAATGGAAGCAGTAAGGGTGGTCTGGGAAGGCCTGTCCAGTGCTCAGAACAGCTGGAGGATGGGGGCCCAAGTGCCTCAGGACAAAACAGGGACTTAGGGAGGCTTGGAAAACACCAGTTTTCAAGCACCAAACCTGGTGCTGAATGTGACTTTAAAATATATATGTATGTATGTATGTATTTGGCCACACTGGGTCTTAGTTGCAGCATGCAGAGTCTCTGTTGGGGCGTGAGAACTCTTGGTTGCACCATGTGAGATCTGATTACCTGACCTGGGATTGAACCTGGGCCCCCCGCATTGGGAGCACAAAGTCTTAGCCATTGGACCACCAGTGAAGTCTCTAAATGTGATTTTTTTGTTTGTTTGTTTTGATGAGGGACCCAAAGAACACACTTTCCTTTCAGAGAAGTTGGTTTAGACTAAGTCACTTTATGGAATTCTTAACCACACACAGACCTTTAAACCTGAAGGGATGCTTCATGAATACCCAATGTCAATTCAGTTCAGTTCAGTCGCTCAGTCGTGTCCAACTCTTTGCGACCCCATGAATCTCAGCACACCAGGCCTCCCTGTCCATCACCAAGTCCCAGAATTCACCCAAACTCATGTCCATCAAGACGGTGATGCCATCCAGCCACCTCATCCTCTGTCGTCCCCTTCTTCTTCTGCCCCTAATCCCTCCCAGCATCAGGATCTTTTCCAATGAGTCAACTCTTTGCGTGAGGTGGCCAAAGTATTGGAGTTTCAGCTTCAGCATCAGTCCTTCCAGTGAACACCCAGAACTGATCTCCTTCAGAATGAACTGGTTGCATCTCCTTGCAGTCCAAGGGACTCTCAAGAGTCTTCTCCAACACCACAACTCAAAAGCATCAATTCTTTGGTGCTCAGATCACCCAGTGTAGTTCTCTCCAAGGTAGGTTTTACAGAGCTTTGGGCATTTCCAAAGGTCCTTTGAAGGGTCTTCTAGGAGATAAATGGGCTTCCCTGGTGGCTGAGATGGTAAAGAATTCACCTGTCAATGCAGGAGATGTGAGGCTCATCTCTGGGTTGGAAAGATCCCCTGGAGAAGGAAACGGCAACCCACTCCAGTATTCTTGCCTGGGACAATCCCATGGACAGAGGATCCTGGCGGGCTACAGTCCATGGGGCTCACAGAAGAGTCAGGCATGACCTAGTGACTAAAACCACAACAGGAGGCAAGAACCACGGTGGAGCCAAGCTGTGGCCCGGGGTGACCCTTCGGTTCAGTTCAGTTGCTCAGTCATGTCCAGCTCTTTGCGACCCCACGGACTGCCGCATGCCAGGCTTCTCTGTCCATCCCCAACTCCCGGAGCCCCTACCCCCCACCTATAGACATCAGGCCTAGTCAGTAAGGCACTTGCTGTGTGGCCTCAAGACAATAAAAGACGATGCAGGGCGCCTGCTCACTCCTGCCAGTCTCCTTAAGCAGCTGCCCTGGGTGAACTCATTCAGTCCTCACCAACCCTGCGAAGAAGCTCTGTCCCCCTCCTACTGGTGAGGAAACGAGCCCAGGGAGGCCAGGGCCATTGTCCAGGGTCCCTGTCGTCTAGAGGCCAAGCTGAGACTCACACTCATGGTGTGTGGGGCCCTGGCTCCAGCACCCGGCGGTCTGCCTTCCCGGAGGCCGAGCTTGGCTCCCCCTCCAGCTCGCCTCCTGAGCTGGCTTGGCCACACGACGGGGGTTCAAGGCTGCTCCATCTACGGTTCAACGCGAGTTCCTCCCGTTCCATGCCAGGGTGGCAAGACCCTGCCTCTTCATCCCCAAGTGGGCCTCTCTGTCTTTGCGGCTACAAATGAGTGGAGGGTCTGTGTCTGCTTCCCCCGGCAGGGTGGGCTGTGGGAGCCCCCCGGGCGTCCCCATGCAGCCCCAGGTCCCTCAGAGCCCTTCTCCGCTCCCCCCAGGCAGCCTACCTCTCAGGCCTCCTCCCGGCCCAGCACGCAGAGCCGGGGACGGGCTCTCCACGGAGGGCCAGGCGGGTCTCAGAGCCGACAGAGGCGGGCAAAGCCTGCCCTCTCTGCAGCTCAGCTGTCCTGTACTTTTCCTGAGCAGGTCCTTTCCTCCCTCCTTCTGCAAAGAGATGGCCCCTGGGGGTGTCACCTCTCTCCTTCCCTTCTCTCCAGAAGAGGACCCTCCTTCACTTCCTTCAAGTGCTTACTCCGGGGCTTGCTGTGCCACTCTGTTTTTAGCAATAAATGAGGAGTGCAAGGTATGGGTCATGGGTTCTGGTAACTTGCCCTGAGGTTGATTCAGGCCCTCTGAGGCTCCTCCCTGAGCTTTGCAGGTCGAGGCTGAGAGGATATGGAACCCACTCCAGACCTTCTATCAGATCAGCCTCCTATTAGAGCCGTTTGGAAGGAGACAGGAGGGTAACCTTGCCCAGTGGAGGACTTCATAGGCTAATGAGTGGGAGGATAATTCCAGCTATTTGGCGGAAGGGGTGGGGGTTTCCAGTTAACTGGTTTCTGGAGAAAACCATGCAGCTTTTGGATCAAAGGCTATTGCTCCTTTGAGCCGACCCCACACCTTGTGGAGTAGCCTTTGTCCTCTCAGCGTGGCTGGGGGCTTTGCTCAGGTGTCTACCTTCCCTGCCCAACCTGAGCCTGCAGGCCTTGAAGGTCAAGCCACTTTCCCTGCAAATGGCCTTTCATTCCAGGAGGAAGCGTGCTGGATTCTGTACCTCAATCATGTAAAACTCGATTCCAGGGCTCTTCACACTCACGTAAGTTTGTTGGATCCATGAAACTTTCAGTTTCAAAAAAGGAACTCAGGCTTGGGGGAAAATGTCTGAGACCAGATAGTGAAGGTCTTTGTTCCTCATTTTATATTTCAGAAAACTCATTGCAAGGAGATGAGACATCTCTGACATGGTTATTGAGCTCACCTTGCTGCTGCTGCTGCTGCTAAGTCGCTTCAGTCGTGTCTGACTCTGTGCGACCCCATAGACGGCAGCCCACCAGGCTCCCCTTACATGAAGGAAAACTAAGCCTCGCATTTTCTAGGAAAGAGCTTAGGCAGAGAAACACTGGACCGAGAATCCTTCTAGAATAATGAGGAAAGTGACAATCACAGACCTATTACTTGTCCTCCACGAGGGCCTCACTCTGATGCCTTCTCTCCTTTCTTTTGGGGTAGCTTAGATAGGAAGTGTGGCATTGGGACGGTTTCATGTCATTATTTCAAGCCTACACGTAAAGCCAGATCCTGGCAGTTTCAACCATTCTCCCTCCTGGGCTGTTTGGAGGCCTGTACCTATATTCCACAAGGCAAAATCCGATTCTCTGGAATGCAGCCGTTGTTCCTTTTTAGGCTCTGGGACAGTTTGTTTAAGATAAGGAGAGGACTAACGGGCTGGATTTAAAGTCACTGATGGAAAGACTGAGACAGCGGTTGCACCTATACGGGCACAATGACCTCATCCCTGGGGACGGCGCCAGGGCCAGGGAAGGACGCTCCACCCACATGGCCCCTGGTCACTGCCATTTACCAGAGAAACTGTCCTTTTTTTCTCTGTTCCTCTAGTGATGTCCCTAGATGGCTAATTCTTACCCCTGGAGCTGTGGGGCTTCCCTAGTGGCTCAGACAGTAAAGAATCTGCTTGCAATGAAGGAGACCCGGGTTCCATCCTTGGGTGAGGAAGATCCCCTGGAGAAGGGGAAGGGTACCCACTCCAATATTCTTGCCTAGAGAATTCTGTAGACAGAGGAGCCCGATGGGCTATAGTCCATGGGGTCGCAAAGAGTCAGACATGACTGAGCGACTAACACTTTCACTTCAATTTACCTGAGGAGCTGTGGGGTTCAAGAGTGAACTGGAGTGAGAAGCAAAAGAAAAGAAAAAAAAGGATGCTTAAGAGCTGAAACTACTGCAGGAAAAACATGGGGCCCAAAAGGGATGATTAAGTCCCAGGTCTCAGGCGAGTGCCTGGAATGGACCACCAAGTGAAGAATTCAAGAACTTCCCAAAGCAGAGTGAAAGCAGATTTATTCAGGGAGACACAAGCTCCATAAACAGAGTGTGAGCCATCTCAGAAGACAAAAGGCCCCAGGGCAGGATGTTGTTGGTTTTTATGGGATGGATAACTTCATAGGCTAATGAGTGGGAGGATAATTCCAGCTATTTGGTGGAAGGGTTGGGGGTTTCCAGAAATTGGGTGACCACCCATTTATTGGCCCTGGGATGGTCAGCCTCCAGAGAAGCCAATGGAAACCCAATCCAGTACTCTTGCCGGGAAGGTCCCATGGATGGAGGAGGCTGGTAGGCTGCAGTCCACAGGATCGCTAGGAGTGGGACACAACTTCACTTTCACTTTTCACTTTCATGCATAGGAGAAGGGAATGGCAACCCACTCCAGTAGTCTTGCCTGGAGAATCCCAGGGACGGGAGAGCTGGGTGGGCTGCCGTCTATGGGGTCACACAGAGTCGGACACGACTGAAGCGACTTAGCAGCAGCAGCAGCATGGTCAGCCTCAGAACTGTCTCGGCACCAGTGGGTGTGTTGTTTAGCATATGCTAATGGAACAACAGACTGGTTCCAAACAGGAAAAGGAGTACGTCAAGGCTGTATATTGTCACCTTGCTTATTTAACTTCTATGCAGAGTACATCATGAGAAACGCTGGGCTGGAAGAAACACAAGCTGGAATCAAGATTGCCTGGAGAAATATCAATAACCTCAGATATGCAGATGACACCACCCTTATGGCAGAAAGTGAAGATGAACTAAAGAGCCTCTTGATGAAAGTGAAAGAGGAGAGTGAAAAAGTTGGCTTAAAGCTCAACATTCAGAAAACGAAGATGGCATCTGGTCCCATCACTTCATGGGAAATAGATGGGGAAACAGTGGAAACAGTGTCAGACTTTATTTTTTTGAACTCCAAAATCACTGTAGATGGTGACTGCAGCCATGAAATTAAAAGATGCTTACTCCTTGGAAGGAAAGTTATGACCAACTTAAATAGCACATTAAAAAGCAGAGACATTACTTTGCCAACAAAGATCTGTCTAGCCAAGGCTATGGTTTTCCCAGTGGTCATGTATGGATGTGAGAGTGGGACTGTTAAGAAAGCTGAGTGCCGAAGAATTGATGCTTTTGAACTGCGGTGTTGGAGAAGACTCTTGAGAGTCCCTTGGACTGCAAGTAGATCCAACCAGTCCATTCTAAAGGAGATCAGTCCTGGGTGTTCATTGGAAGGACTGATGCTGAAGCTGAAACTCCAATATTTTGGCCACCTCATGCGAAGGATTGACTCATTGGAAAAGACCCTGATGCTGGGAGGGATTGGGGACAGAAGGAGAAGGGGACGACAGAGGATGAGATGGCTGGACGGCATCTCCGACTCGATGGACGTCTGAGTGAACTCCGGGAGATGGTGATGGACAGGGAGGCCTGGCGTGCTGTGATTCATGGGGTCACAAAGAGTCGGACATGACTGAGTGACTGAACGGAACACCCTCCCACTAGGTGATTCCATCTAGTCTCAGAGCTTTAAGGGCCATTTGGAAGCCAGTGACACCCAAATCATCATCACTAGCCTTGACCTCTCCTAGGAACCCCACACTTAGGTACCCAGCTTCCTCCAGGACATCACCACTTAGGCGCATAACAGTCACTCCATGCTTAAAATGGCCAAAACGAGACCCTTAATGCGAACTCTTCCACCTCTCCCTCAAAAAGACCTGCATCTCAGGCTTGGCTTTAGAAGCTACCTTTGATTATGCATTCTTCTCAACTCTTCCCCCTTCCCCATCAGCCCCTTTCCCATCACCATAGTCTAATCCACAGTCTGTTCTGTCAACTGCGTCTCAAGTCCTATGTCAGTCCATCTCCACTTCTACCAACCCAGTCCAATCCCCTGTATCTATCCCTCTGGACTTGTAGCATTATCTCCCTGGTTTTTCCTTCTACCCTGGCAGGATCATGCGCTCACCTGCCTCTTCAACCTGGCCTTGTCGATTCTCTCTCTCATCTATTCTGCTGTTGCCATACTGTTGACCCTGTTACAATTTCTCATACTTGCCAAGTTTGTTTTCACTTTAAATCATTTACTCTAGACATTTTTCCCATCTGGAATGATCTTTGTTCTGACAGGGCAAACAGCCCCCACTGCTCCAAAAATTCACTTAGTATTTGAAAGCAAAGGGCACATAAATGTTTCCATTATTTGCCACTTTAGATAATCTACACCATGACTATATGCTTTCATCTGGGATGATTAGGAACAGTCGAGAGAAAAACAGAGACACTCAGAAATTCACCTTTCTTGTTAATAAGGTAATGTGATTCCAAACTGAAGAATTCTATGAGGTTATATGGTCCGTGACTCAGAGTGACTCACACTCCACCCTGGGTTTGATACAAATCCCTTCCTGATGCCAAAGGGAGATTTCCTTGGGTAATTTAATCAATTGAACCTGTTGCTATGTTACCATTGCATCATTTCTTGCTAAGATTTATACCCCCTTTACCCCCAAAAGAGTCTCAGTGCTATCTCCTAAACTTTAAAATTGACAATGAGCAATACTTTTAGGACAGACATTGTAATGCTTAAACATGAAGGTCACAAAAACTGAATCCAATTCTCTTTTCTAAAATGAGACACAGAGGAAATGACACACAGAAACATTTCTCTGGCTATGACAGGCTCGGTTATTCTGCTGAAAGTGCCTCAATGCACACTCCACCCTCCCAGGGGTGAAGTCAGGTGGGCTGCAAACGCCTCGGTCACCATTCAACTACTCTGCAATTTGTCAGTGGCTTTCGAAGCTCGTGGTCTTTGGGCCCTGGAGGAGATGTTTGCAGTTCAGGTTGAGCTGCGGGCAGCTGGGAGCAAGTCCATCATGTTGGGTGTTTTCAGGTACCTGCATGTCTGCCCTGGGAAATAGAAGTTGGTGGCAAAGATCATTCTTCCACTCCCTGCAGGCTGTGTGGCCAGCATGCCCCCAGCCCATGGGGAAGGCAGAGACTGGCAAAACAGAACACACTGACAGAAGGTGTGTGATCTCCTGATTAGCCAAGACATTCGGAAAACTCTCATTCTCCCTGCATTTGAGCCATGCCCTATTTGCCCCATTATATCACCTTTGCTCGGGCTTCCCTGGTGGCTCAGAGGTAAAGAATCAGCCTACACTGCAGGAGTTGCAGGAGAGGCAGGTTCAATCCCTGGGTTGGGAAGATCCCTTGGATGGGGACATGGCAACCCACTCCAGGATTCTTGCCTGAAGATTCCCCATGGGCAGAGGAGCCTGCCAGGCTACAGTCCATAGGGTTGAAGAGTTGGACATGAAAGAAGCGACTTAGCAGGCGTGCATGCACACATTCCCTTTGCTCTCCTTCTCTGACCAAGGTATCAGAGGCAAAGTCCACGCTCAAAGGCAGTATGTTTCTGAGAATAAGGTAAAAAACGAAAACAGGGAAACAATTTAAATGTGAGCAAAACCTTGGTTCACGCTGTAGTCAGCGGAAGTTTAGGCTTGGATTCACAATGTTGACCTGCTGCTTATCGCTGCAACCATAAAACAGATTTATTCAGGATCAGCAGTGAATTTATTATTTATTTTGGCTGCGCTGGGTCTTTGTTGCTGCACCCGGAGTTTTTCTGACTGTGGAGAGCAGGGGCTGCTCTCGCGTTGCGGGGCATGGACTTAATGCCTGGCTTGTTTTACTGTGGAGCACTGGCTCCAGGGCAAGCAGGCTTCAGTATTTGCGTGTGCGAGCTCTAGAGCTCGAGTTTAGTAGTTGCTGCGTGTGGGCTTAGTTGCCCTGTGGCATGAGGGAGCTTCTGGACCAGAGATCGAACCCATATCCCCTTCACTGGCAGGCAAACCACCAGGGAAGCCACAATCAGCAGAGAACTGAAAAAAAAAGAAAAAGGAACACGGAGCCTGCATCCATGGAAAGCCACGTGCAAGTCCCTGCGCAGCAAGGGAGAGACAGCACTTTTATGGGGGAAGAGGAAGTTGGGAGGGCTGGAGTAAACCAGGAGGCCAGGGCTTTTCCGTGGCAGAACTGTTGCCAGGAAAGAGGAGTCTGTGTTCCTATTGGGCTCTGCTGTGGTCTCAGGACAGAACAGCTCCCTTTTCTGGTTTCCCAACTCTTTAATTAAGGTTTCTGTGGATGAACTTTTCACAGCAACTACTATGTGAAACCCTCAAATGTGTATATTTACCTTTGACTCTTTTGGAAGGACAGAAGCAATATAGAAAAAAAAGATGAGTAAAAAGTGACTAATACCCACCAGATTTTTAATCTCAGCACCTGTTTCCTGATAGCAAGCTCAAGTAGGGGAAAGGGGCACAGACAGGAGTCTGTTGGAGTCCACAGCTCGATCGCTGATGACTGCGGAGAAGGGAATGGCAACCCCCTCCAGCGCTCTTGCCTGGAGAATCCCACGGACAGAGGAGCCTGGTCAGCTATAGTCCATGGGTCTTGCCTGGAGAATCCCACAGACAGAGGAGCGTGGTCAGCTATAGTCCATGGGTCTTGCCTGGAGAATCCCATGGACAGAGGGGCCTGATCAGCTATAGTCCATGGGTCTTGCCTGGAGAATCCCATGGACAGAGGGGCCTGATCAGCTATAGTCCATGGGTCTTGCCTGGAGAATCCCATGGACAGAGGGGCCTGATCAGCTATAGTCCATGGGTCTTGCCTGGAGAATTCCATGGACAGAGGAGCCTGGTCAGCTATAGTCCATGGGTCTTGCCTGGAGAATTCCATGGACAGAGGAGCCTGATCAGCTATAGTCCATGGGTCTTGCCTGGAGAATTCCATGGACAGAGGAGCATGGTCAGCTATAGTCCATGGGGTCTCAGAGTCAGAAACGACTGAGTGACTGATACTTTCATTTTCACATGTTTGGCACAGACTAAACCAGTCTGTTGTTCCATCTCCAGTTCTAACTGTGGCTTCCTGACCTGCATATAGGTTTCTCAAGAGGTAGGTCAAGTGGTCGGTATTCCCATCTCTTTCAGAATTTTCCACAGTTTATTGTGATCCACACAGTCAAAGGCTTTGGCATAGTCCACAAAGCAGAAATAGATATTTTTCTGGAACTCTCTTGCTTTTTCGTGATCCAGTGGATGTTGGCAATTCAATCTCTGGTTCCTCTGCCTTTTCTAAAACCAGCTTGAACATCTGGAAGTTCACGGTTCATGTATTGCTGAAGCCTGGTTTGGAGAATTTTGAGCATTACTTTACTAGCATGTGAGACGAGTGCAATTGTGTGGTAGTTTGAGCATTCTTTGGCATTGCCTTTCTTTGGGATTGGAATGAAAACTGACCTTTTCCAGTCTAGGGAAAAGAGTACATCAAGGCTGTATATTGTCACCCTGCTTATTTAACTTATATGCAGAGTACATCATGAGAAACACTGGACTGGAAGAAGCACAAGCTGGAATCAAGATTGCCGGGAGAAATATCAATACCCTCAGATATGCAGATGACACCACCCTTATGGCAGAAAGTGAAGAGGAACTAAAAAGCCTCTTGATGAAAGTGAAAGAGGAGAGTGAAAAAGTTGGCTTAAAGCTCAACATTCAGAAAACGAAGATCATGGCATCTGGTCCCATCACTTCATGGGAAATAGATGGGGAAACAGTGGAAACAGTGTCAGACTTTATTTTTTCGGGCTCCAAAATCACTGCAGATGGTGACTGCAGCCATGAAATTAAAAGATGCTTACTCCTTGGAAGGAAAGTTATGACCAACCTAGACAGCATATTCAAAAGCAGAGACATTACTTTGCCAGCAAATGTCCGTCTAGTCAAGGCTATGGTTTTTCCAGTGGTCATGTATGGATGTGACAGTTGGACTATAAAGAAAGCTGACTGCTAAAGAATTAATGCTTTTGAAGTGTGGTGTTGGAGAAGACTCTTGAGAATCCTTTAGACTGCAAGGAGATCCAACCAGCCCATTCTAAAGGAGATCAGCCCTGGGATTTCTTTGGAAGGAATGATGCTAAAGCTAAAACTCCAATACTTTGGCCACATCATGTGAAGAGTTGACTCATTGGAAAAGACCCTGATGCTGGGATGGATTGGGGGCAGGAGGAGAAGGGGACGACAGAGGATGATGCTTCACTGACTCAATGGATGTGAGTCTGAGTGAACTCCGGGAGATGGTGATGGACAGGGAGGCCTGGCGTGCTGCGATTCATGGGGTCGCAAAGAGTCAGACACGACTGAGCGACTGAACTGAACTGTAATGAACTGAAACACGTTCTGTTCATTCTCTTCTCTAAACTCCAGTGTTCACACTAGCATACTCAGATAGCTATTACTATCTCCATTCAGTTGATGCAAAAACAGGCACAGAAAGTGAGGTAAATCTCTCTAGATCTCAAAGCGAGTCCATGGCAGGGGTCCGCCTGCCCCCCAGTTCTCTGGTCCTCGCACTCCCAACCCTGCTTCCTTCTGCAAGGTTCCTCCTCTGATTCCTCTGGATATCCATACCTGCTCCAGCGTCTCCAGGATGAGAAAACTCAAAGAAAAGGGCACAATCCTGGTCAGACACTTCATTCTCTTCTGGTTGCGGTCCTCTCGTTCTCCTTTGCTTCCGTGAATGAAATGATTAATTTGTAATGAGATAGATTTTAATGCGCACAAACATTTTGTTCTGTCTTGGTGCTTTGGATCATTTTTGCCATGTTGTCAGTAGGAAATGATTGTCAAATTAATCCAAGCATCAGGATCATCTGGAGAAACTTAAAAAAAAAATACATATCCAGGACCCCATTTCGGACCTGAACCAGAATTTCCATGGCCACAACACGTGCCTCTGTTAAGAGGGGTGTGTGTGTGTGTGTGTGTGTGTGCTTGCATGCGTATACATATTTGTTGATAACAAGATCTCCCTTCTTACCAAATTTCAAGTATACAATACAAATAGTTAGCTATAATCATGTTAGTACATTAAAGTCCAGAACTGATTCATCTCATAACTGACACTTGGTTCCCCTTGACCCTCTCCCCATTTCTCTCCCCCACCCCCAGGTCTTGCTCCTCTATTTCCATGAGCTTGACATTTTTAGGTTCCACACAAAAGTGAGACCATGCAGTATTTGTATTTGTGTTTCTTCATCCAGTTTATTTTACTTAGCCACAATATTCTCTCAGTTCATCTATGTCGTTACAAATGCTAGAATTTTCCTTTTCTTTTGGCCATGCTTCATGGCTTGTGGGATCTCAGTTCCCCCACCAGAGATCAAATCTGTGCCCCTCGCAGCAGAAGCACAGACTCTGAATGAGGGAAGTCCCAGAATTTTCCTTCTTTTTTAAGGCTGAATAATATTCCATTGTATATATATATATGCACTCTACTTTCTTTATCCATTCACCATTGATGGGCATTTAATTGTTTTCACACCTTGGTTACTGCAAGTAATGCTACATCCTGGTTTCACTTCCTTTGCATGTATACCCAGAAGTAGTGGGATGGTTGCATCCTAAAGGTAGTTCTGTTTTTAATTTTTTGAGCAACCTCCATATTGTTTTCCATAATTAACCTTTAAAACCAAGCTTCTTCAAAGTACAGAAGTGTGTAAAATATGCCACAATTTTGTTTAAAGGGGATGTATATATATATTCCCTGGTGGCTCAGATGGCAAAGAATCTGTCTGCCATGCAGAAGACTTAGGCTCGATCCCTGGGTCAAGAAGATCCCCTGGAGAAGAGAATGGCAATCTACTCCAGCATTCTTGCCTGGAGAATTCCATGAACAGAGGAGCCTGGTGGGCTACAGTCCATGGGGTTGTAAAGAGTCGGACATGACTGAGCGACTTTCACAAGATAAAAGATACCCAAGAAATTGGTAATAGTGATTCCCATGGGGCGAGTGGATAGTCAGCTGCTCTCTGGCCTGGAGCAGAGCCACCCAGCTGAGCACAGTCGAGGTCAATCAAGCCTCCAGCAGCTTCACAGCTGTGTGAACAATAACAGATAATTATTGCTTAAAATTAATAGAAATACATCATAAGAGTGCTGTGTATCTCACCATTATGCTACAATAATTCCCTGCTTATATATTTATTCAAGGAATCTACAGTGTAAGAGTGAGGCTCTGGAGCCAGACTGCTTGTGTTTGAATCCCAGCACTGGTGCTATCCAGCTGAATCCCTTGGGCTAGTCACCTAACTTGTCTGTTCCTGTGACTTCTCATCTGTAAAGTGGGAATTCTAATAGCTGCTGATGTTCAGTAGCTAAATCATGTCCAACTCTTTGTGACCCCGTGGACTATAATCCAAAGGGTCCTCTGTCCATGGGATTTCCCAGGCAAGAATATTGGAGCGTGTTGCCATTTCCTTCTTCACTTATAAAAGGGCCAACCTCAAAGGGCTCGGTGTTTTCTAACATACATTTTAAATACAAAACTATTAATATATAAAGTGTCTTGTCCCTATACCACCTAAAATCATCTTTTAAAATACCAGTTGGCATTATGCTGAATTTGGGCTATACCACCATTACATAAAAGGAAGAAAAGGAAGGAAGTATGCTCAGCAAGGGTCCTTCTGGAGCACTAGGAGGAAAGGGAGTTACACTCGCGTGGCTGATCAATGACTCCAGGAGGAGCAGCCCCCCCAAGGCTGGCAACAGCAGACAGGCTCGTGTTGTTTCCATGAACCTATGGAGCCCTCCCCATCTCTGCAGCATCTGCCCATTCCAGGACATTGAAAGGTATTGTGAGATCATTCAAAGCACCTCTGCCAGAAGTTTAGGCTGAAAATCCCTCCTGGGATAAGAAGGATTATGAAGAATTGATGTGTTTTTCTAACCTTTAATTCTGTTTTTACCCCAAACTCCATCAAATTTTAAAAGCTTTTGGTCAACCTAAGGCTTTGCTAATATAATGAGGAGAATGTTCTCAGGCTTCCAAAAAAAAAAAAAAAAATCTAAGGATAAAGTAGTGAAAGGGAAATCTAGAATCTCAGTCACAGGGGAAGAATACTTTGCAGCTTCTAAATTTAAGCACTTAAAATATCAAAGCTATCAAATGGCATACTACCACCAGCTGGATGGAACTGAACGATTTTTTTCGCCTTCATAAACATGTGTATATATGTGTATATAAGAAATACATCTTTAAAACTGTTGACAATGTTTTTTGAGAAAATTTGAGCTATTTTTGAAAAATGTCCAAAGTAGAGAAAAGCAGAAACATTTGCCCTAAAGACGGACAAGAGCATCCCTGAGAACCAGTGATGGTGGAAGCGTGCCTCACACCACTGTCTTCTCATTTCCCACACCTCCAGCGAAGTCTGTGGGACAGTTTCCAAGGTAAATCAGAAACTGAAGGCCAAGGCTTGTATTTCCTAGTTCTGTTTCTGCTGTTTACCTCCTGTAGAACTTTGTGCATTATCTCATAAGAAAAATAGAAATAAAGGCTTAAATGAGCTAGTTACAAAGTGGTTTTAAATAATTAAAATAATTATGATGCAGAGATAACACTCATGTGTACCGACACATATGAAGGGTTGAAAACATGGAATCTGAATGCTAAAAGAGATTTTAGTTCTCTTTCTTTTAACAGAAGAAGAAACTGAGGAACAGAAATGTCAAATGACCTGCCCAAGGTCACACAGTAAATTCATGCTGCTGGAGATTAGAACATAGGTCTCCTGATGCCATCTAGTACCTGGATTGTAACGTACATGGAACAGTGAAGTCAATGTCCAGTCTAAAAATGGAAAATAAGTGTATATGTTTGAAGAATAACTACTTTTTATAAAAAAGTCAGTCAGTCAGTCAGTTCAGTCGCTCAGTCATGTCCGACTCTTTGTGACCCCATGAATTGCAGCATACCCGGCCTCCCTGTCCATCACCAACTCCCAGAGTTCACTCAAACTCACGTCCATCGAGTCGGTGATGCCATCCAACCATCTCATCCTCGGTCGTCCCCTTCTCCTCCTGCCCCCAATCCCTCCCAGCATCAGAGTCTTTTCCAATGAGTCAACTCTTCGCATGAGGTGGCCAAAGTACTGGATGTTCAGCTTCAGCATCATTCCTTCCAAAGAACAGCCAGGACTGATCTCCTTTAGAATGGACTGGTTGGATCTCCTTGCAGTCCAAGGGACTCTCAAGAGTCTTCTCCAACACCACAGTTCAAAAGCATCAATTCTTCGGCCCTCAGCTTTCTTCACAGTCCAACTCTCACATCCATACATGACCACAGGAAAAACCATAGCCTTGCTGAGATGGACCTTTGTTGGCAAAGTAATGTCTCTGCTTTTGAAAATACTATCTAGGTTGGTCATAACTTTTCTTCCAAGGAGTAAGTGTCTTTTCATTTCATGGCTGCCATCACCATCTGCAGTGATTTTGGACCCCAAAAAATAAAGTCTGACACTGTTTCCACTGTTTCCCCATCTATTTCCCATGAAGTGATGGGACCAGATGCCATGATCTTCGTTTTCTGAATGTTAAGCTTTAAGCCAACTTTTTCACTCTCCTCTTTCACTTTCATCAAGAGGCTTTTTAGTTCCTCTTCACTTTCTGCCATAAGGGTGGTGTCATCTGCATATCTGAGGGTATTGATATTTCTCCCGGCAATCTTGATTTCAGCTTGTGTTTCTTCCAGTCCAGCGTTTCTCATAATGTACTCTGCATATAAGTTAAATAAGCAGGGTGACAACATACAGCCTTGACGTACTCCTTTTCCTATTTGGAACCAGTCTATTGTTTCATGTCCAGTTCTAACTGTGGCTTCCTGACCTGCATATAGGTTTCTCAAGAGGCAGGTCAGGTGGTCTGGTATTCCCATCTCTTTCAGAATTTTCCACAGTTTATTGTGATCCACACAGTCAAAGGCTTGGCATAGTCAATAAAGCAGAAATAGATGTTTTTCTGGAATTTTCTTGCTTTTTCAATGACCCAGTAGATGTTAGGAATTATAAAAAGTAGAGATTTCATTTTTTTCCCCTTGATATGGAGGAAGGATAAGGAAATTAGTATAGATTTTAAAGGCTAAGTGATAGTAAAAATAATAATAGACATTAAATAGTGTGTGATTTAGTAATAATAATACAGTTAATAAGACACAGTAAATATTACATGGCAGGCCCTGTGCTTATTATCTCACTTTTTTCCTCATGATATCCCTGCAAGATTGAAACTCTTCTTATCTCCAATTCAGCAAAGAACAAACAGTTTTATGGAAATTTTCCAGTGAGATGGCTTACACTTGTAGGTGGTGGATGAGCTCAATTTTACAGCCTCACTTTGACAAACGCAAACAGATGAGAAGCCTTTCCAAGAACAGAAGCCAGAGATTTAACACCTGCTGTGGCTGAGCAGGCTGAAGGATTTGGAGTGTTCCCGCGAAGTTCAGTGCATGTATACACCCATTTAATCCCCTCAGCAACCAAAAGACCTGGTTACTAAGGTTTTCTTGGTTCCATTTTACAGACATGGAAACTGAGAAAAGAGAGATCAAATAACTTGACAGAGGTGGAGATAGGATTTGACCCCAGTTCTGTTTCCTTCTGATTCCACGCTTCTGGCCCACATACTCTGCTTCCTCCTGGGCCTCAGTTCTTTCATCTAGAAGGCAGGAGTTAAAACACCACTCGTGAGGTTTAAGAGAGGATTACACTGCACAATGCCAGGTAAATGAAAGAGCTATAGCTATTAGGTGCTCTGGGAACGCTATTTTTGTGGGGATGAGATAGTAAAGAAACCTTTGTTTGGAACCGTAGAATTTAGAACTTGGAGTCTTCCTAGGACTCTTGGCTAGTTTTTTCCCCCTAAATTCTCAGTGTTAACATTCTCCATGTTTCCTCGCAGTTTCCCTTCTGCATATATCACTAAAATATGCATGAAACCCCAAGATGCAAGTTCAGCTTTCTCAGGAAAACCATTACCATTAAACCAGTTTGTCAGGTTGGTGATGATGGGGTTAAAATCAAAATAGCAAGCTGGCTCCCAAAGGGTTGTAGTTCCTGTCGACCTTGAGATTCTGAAAGAAAATAATTGAAGCAGGGCCTGTGCAAGGTTCCCACAGAGATTTATGAACAAAACCTTAAACACCTCAGCAATGCAGCCTGTGTTTAAATCGCTCCATTGTCAGTGACCTCCAAGCAGAAAATCTGAGGGGTGGGGGTGATTTGAGAGCTCCCAGCAGGAGAGACACCATGGCGGGAACGGGAAAAGCGTCTCTCTTGCAGAGGCACCTGGACACCTGTACACACAGGGGAAGTAAAAGCTCTTGAGTTGAATTAAAAGGTGAGGGGCCGAGACCTGGTGGGCCATGCGTGTTTTTAATGCATTGTCTGTCCCTGTTAGCATTTCACATCTCAGCCTTGACCACAGATTCGTCCCCCACTGACATGTATATTCAGACACATGCTTAACTTTTCAAAATAGATAGTTTGCCCAAAGAGAACTCTGGGACTTTTTTTGTTTAAAACAGTATCCATTTCTTAGAATTGGTTCTAATCAAAGCTAATGGTGACTTAATGTCTTAAAACTGCCTCAGTGAGACATTTCTGAATTCAGTCTACAGGGCATTCACACTTTTGAAAATGGATAAACCTTCAACGAGTCACAGTACAGGTAGTTTGTTTCCATTCCGAGAACTGACCTTAAGCTTCGTAGTATCAAATTCATTCTATTTTTCCCTGCATTTTTTTCAAGATTTGTTCCAGATAATGCTTACATGGTAACCAATACAAATAACCAGTCACCCAGCTGAAGGACTTCCCACAAGGGAATGTGGAAATCAGGATACAGTGACATTGCTGGCTTGCTTCCCTAAAATGATTTCATCAGTCAGTCAGCCAGGCCTCCCTGTCCATCACCAACTCCCGGAGGTTACCCAAACTTATGTCCATTGAGTCGGTGATGCCATCCAGCCATCTCATCCTCTGTCGTCCCCTTCTCCTCCTGCCTTCAATCTTTCCCAGCATCAGGGTCTTTTCCAAGGAGTCAGTTCTTTGGATCAGGTGGCCAAAGTATTGGAGCTTCCACTTCAGCGTCAGTCCTTCCAATGGATATTCACGACTGGTCTCCTTTAGAATGGACTGGTTGGATCTCCTTGCAGTCCAAGGGGCTCTCAAGAGTCTTCTCCAACACCACAGTTCAAAAGCATCAATTTTATGAAATCATAGCTGTACCCAGATCCAGTATTTGTGCTCATAGACACACACATAGCGTTCACCCTCAGCCAAATTCACCAACCCATCTGAATCAGTTCACAGGAAGACTGAGATCCTTATTGTGAAGAAAAAGGAGATGGCGACACACTTCGGTCAGCTCCCTCAGACATCCTCAGAAGCCAGCTTCTTCACCTTTGGCCAAATGGATGTATAGTCAGCTCTTCCTATCCACAGATACTGAACCTACACATTCGGGGGGTGCTAGTGAGTACTACATCATTTCATATGAGGGACTTGAGCATGGCGGAGTCCTGGACCCAATCTTCCATGGATACAAGGGATGAATATAGTTACATGGTCACATAAATCCTTTTACAGTTGTTTGGTATAAAGAGGTTATCAATTTCCTCTGGAAACCAATTGGCAAACAGAGTCACTGGGACTTAAACAGGTTCACTGGTTAAAAAAAAAAAAAAAAAAGCCCAAGTGAAAATGGATGGGCAATGATTCCACTCCTCGTTTTAAACTCCGACTCCAACACAGGGACTCGAACACACACTTGTACACAAATGGTCATAGCAGCACTAACCACGAGGCAGAGGAAGGTGGAAACAACCCAAATGTCCATCATGTGATGAACAGATCAGCAAAATGTAATGCCTCACATTGTATATCATTCAGTCTTAAAAGGAGTGAAGTTCTGACCCATGATACAACGTGGATGAATGTGGAAACCATTCAGACACAGAAGGTCACACATACTGCATGCCTCCACTTAGATGCATATCCAGAACAGGCAAGTCCATACAGACGGGAAGCAGATTAATTGTAGCCAGGGTCTGGAAAGGGAGGTGAGAGAATGGGACTTGACGCCTTAAGGGGAATACAATTTCCTTTTTGGGTGGCGGATATTGTTTGGAACGAGGTAGATGTTGAAGCTGAAACTCCAATATTTTGGCCACCTGATGCGAAGAGCTGACTCATTGGAAAAGACCCCTATGTTGGGAAAGATTGAAGGCGGGAGGAGAAGGGGACGACAGAGGATGAGATGGTTGGATGGCATCACCGACTCAATGGACATGAGTTTGGGTGGACTCCGGGAGTTGGTGATGGACAGGGAGGCCTGGCGTGCTGCAGTTTATGGGGTCGCAAAGAGCTGGACATGACTAAGCGACTGAACTGAACTGAACTGAACTGAGAGGTGATAGCTGTACAACATGGGACTGTACCAAACGCCACTGAACTGTACACTGTGAAGCAGTCGATTTTGTTATGTGAATCTTAGCTCAACAAATGGAAAGAAAGGCCAGGGAATAAGACACAGATCCCACCAGAGAGAAAGGAACTTCGCTGTTCCTGCCTGTGCTGTGTCTCCAGCCCCAAGGCCTCTCGGTGATCTCACTGGTTTGCTTGGATACACAGCCGTTACCATTCAGGTTTCTGTTGCCTTGACATGTGGCAAGCAAAAGCGCTGAGACACCGAGGTTTGTAACAGAGAGAGAGTTTATTCACAAATCAGCTATGTGAGGAGGCGGCAAAACCTGTGTTAGACTCACCTTCTCAGAGGCAGGGGGCTTGAGTATTTATGGCATAAAGCATAAAGAACCAGCGTGGGCTGAGGCGTGGGCAGTCTGGGGAAGGGGCAGTATTTGTCATTCTGCACAGTCGTGACTAAGCTCCAGGTCCCCCCACATTCAAACGTGGAAGCACATAGCACCATCTGAGGGTGGAGTTTTCAGTCCTCTGCCTTCGAGAGGTCACCCGGCGGACACGTGTGCACACCCAGTTGGAGGGCTGGTGGTTCTAATCAGTCTTAACTAGCTCAGCTTGAACCAGACACAGCAAAGTCCAAGTTCCTGGAAAACAACTTGGACAAACATTTATTGCTTAGGCTTGAGGACGTGCAAGTCTTCACCTTGATTTGTGAAGGCAAAGGGAGAGAGGTTTGACCAACGATTGGCTTCAACGGCACAGAAGATGAGAAATCTCCACACCACCCACTTGTCCAGCCCATCAGTGCGCTGCCAGTCAGCTGCCATCCCCAGCCTAGCACTCGTCTTCCACATCCAATAACAACTGCCCTTGGCTGCTGTTCAAAGAAGGTTTGCCAGTACCCACTGGACAGTAGCTGGTGAGGGCCTGGGACCCTGCCTTTACCTGGGTACCATTTTGCTCATCCTCATTTTGCCTCAGAACTTCAGGGAACCAGGGAGTTAAAGGGTTTTGAGGTGTCCTTCTTGTTGCCAGAGAAGTCTGACCTATATATAGGGGATTTTCCTAAAACAACAGAACACTTTCAGATTCAAGGGAGTGAGAGTTGGATTGTTGTCTTAGCCTGGGTCACCCAGAAAGCAGAGCCTGAGACAAACGCACACAGGCAAGTGGGTTATTTGGGAAATGATCCCATGGAAGAGTAGAGAAGGGCAGAGGGGAACTAGGAACCAGGGAAAAGGGAAAACCAATATTCAGATGCATTATCAGTTTGGCCCCTGCAACAGGTGCTGCTTGATCTTGCCCGAACTTTCTGAGGAGACACCTGCATGGTGTCTTCTCAGGACTACCAGCCTCAATTACAGTAGGGGGAAATATCTGTCTGTCAATATTTGTCCCTGCTTGATCAAGCATGGTCCAGTAGTACTCACATTTCTGAACTGCACATTTGGGATTGCCCAGCTCCTTGGAAGAAAAGCTATGACCAACCTAGACAGCATATTAAAAAGCAGACATTACTTTATAAAAAAAACATCTGTCTTGTCAAAGCTATGGTTTTTCCAGTAGTCATGTATGGATGTGAGAGTTGGACTATAAAGAAGGCTGAGTGCTGAGCAACTGATGCTTTTGAACTGTGGTGTTGGAGAAGACCCTTGAGAGTCCCTTGGACTGCAAGGAGATCCAGTGAGTCCATCCTAAAGGAGACCAGTCCTGAATATTCATTGGAAGGAATGATGCTGAAGCTGAAGCTCCAATACTTTGGTCATCTGATGCAAAGAGCTGACTCATTGGAAAAGACTCTGACACTGGGAAAGATTGAAGGCAGGAAGAAGAGGGGATGACAAAGGATGAGATGGTTGGATGGCATCACCGACTCAACGGACATGAGTTTGGGTAGACTCCAGGAGTTGGTGATGGACAGGGGAGGCCTGGCATGCTGCAGTCCATGGGGTCACAAAGAGTTGGACATGACTGAGTGACTGAACTGAACTGAGTGCCCAGCAGGTTCTTGTAGCATCTCACATGCTGGCATCAGAGATGCCCTGGCAGCACAGGATGCGTGTGTTGGCAGCACTGGTCTGTTTGGAGCCCTGGCTGTAGCTGTTTGATCAGCAGCGGCTGGAGCAAGGCGGAGGCTCATGGGACCTGCACTGGCTCGAGGCATGAGTGCCACAAGGATGTGGGGAGAGCGCCTTAGACTTGGAAGCAAACATCTGAAAGCGGCATCTATGAATGGCTAGCATTTGTGTTTCTGCAGTCCTTCATTCCCACTGACCAGGCAGCCATCGTCAGATAAACTCTGCCTGAAACCTTCCAAGCCTCAGGTGTTGACTGGGCACCATCTGCGTGCTAGTCGCTGGGCATCCGGCAGTAAGACCGCAACATCCTTGCTCTTAAGAAGCTTACATTCTAGCATGCAGAGATGGGCAACATAAACCACCAAATAAACAAGAGGCATGTCAGATTAACTAAGTGCCGGAAGCTGACCCAGGGCGGTGCTGGAAGGGCCAGCTTACCTTCTTACTATTGCTTTGAGGCGTTACACAGGTGGGTGATTTGGCTTCTGGTTCCTGTTTCCAACAGCTCTGTGACTCATTCACATTTTCTTTAAAATCTATTTCAATTCTTAGTCAGACACAATTGCACAGTTTTTAAGCCTAACATTTAAGAACAAATTCATGATTCATAAGATCCGATGATACATACTAAGACCAACGATGTCTTCTTAGAAAAAATGTGAGAATCATTCTTAATTTACTGTTCTCCTTTGCATCTCTCTCCCACACACACTCTCTCTCTCTCTCTCACACACACACACACACGTCAGCTGTACTTCCTGCCACTTCTCAAACCCACTCTCCTTTTCCGGCTCTCCATCCCCACAGCACGTGTGGTCCAGGCCTCCGCCACCTTTTGTGCAGGCTCTGTGCGGCTTCCTGTCGGCTGCCCAAGTTTTGCTTTGCTCTGCAACCTCATTGCTGGGTATCTGGAAGAATTTTCATTTTTGTACCTTTTACTCACTGGTCTGTGTTATGCCCACCAGAGTTTCGAGGAATGACTATAGGCAAATATTTAACTACACACCTGCTTTCCCAATGGATGACTAGAATGGCATGATACCTTCCCTTGTCCCCTCTCTCTAGCCTGCGCCTCCTCATTCCTTACCTTTCTCATTGCATCATCTCCTGGGGACCCAGATCTGAACACACTTTGGTTTATTGTTGGGAAAATGTACTAAAAATTGAACACAGCCTTTCAACATGAACAACCCACAGTGGTTCTGTTTTTCCTTTTGAACTAATGCTCTTTTAAAACAACAACAAAAATTTATTTATCTGTTTGGCTGCACCAGATCTTAGTTGCGGCATGCGGGATCTTCCGTCTTCATTGCGGCATGCAAGATCTCTATTGTGGTGTGTGGGGTCTAGTTCCTTGACCAGGGATCAAACTCAGGTGATGTGCAGTGGAAGCATGGAGTCTTAGCCACTAGATCACCAGTCAAGTCTCGAACTAATGCTTTTATTAAAAACTTTGGGTTAGCCAAAAGTTCGCTTGGATGGAAAAATCTGAATGAACTTTTTGGTCAACCCAATATATTTCAAGAGTGAATTTCTGAGCTTTGACAAATAAATACACCTGTGTAGCCACAAGTCCAAGGTAGAGAACATTCCCATCACTTGAGAAAGTTTTCTCTTGCCCTTTTGAAACCATGTACAAGCTCCTGTGTCCTTGTCTTTTGAAGTAAAATGCTGACTCAAGAGTTAATGATTGGGAAATGTGAAGATGAAGAAACAAAGAAGAGCTGTTGGGCTAGGGAACTGGTAACAATTTAGACTATAATTCTGCCACACAACAGAATCACCAAACTCCCGGTTTCCTGAAAGGTATAGATAAAGGCCTGACACACATTCTGAAGCAGTTTTTACAGGAAGCAGACCACACTGCAGATGAAAACTGCTGACCACGAGATCATAGACCCTAAACTAGTTGAAACCAGAAGGTTGATGATGCTTGAAAGTTCACCTTGATGCCAACCAATCCGAGAACTCTCCATGAGCTGATCACACCCAGCTCCTTGAACACTAAAACTCCTCTCTCTTCCCTCCAGGGTGGGTCACCCAGTCTTCAAGGCCTTAGCCCACTGTGGTCCCCTTTGCCTGGCAAAGCGATTAAAGCTTCTCTTTTCTACTTCACCCAAAACTCTCTTCGTGTTTCTATTCATCACCGGTGAGCAGAGGCCAAGTTTCGGCAACATTTTCTTAGTCCAATCTTACCAACAGTAGCAACCACTATTCTGATTTCTCCCACTGTAGATTAGTTTTACTAAACCAGAAGCACTCTTCTGTGACTGGCTTCTTTCAGTCAACATAATGCAATTGAGCATGTTGTTTTATGTGTTGGTAGTTAGCTCCTTCCTACTACTGAGTAGTATTCCGTTGAATGGTTATACCAGTTTGTTTATCCATTCTCCTGTTGACAGGCATCTGAGTTGTTTTCAGTTTGGGGCTATAATGAATATAACTTTTATACACATGTAGTTTTATTGACTTTTGTTTCTATTTATAATTTTTTATCTGGGCTTTTATTTACCCAGAAGTGGAATTTCTGTATCATAATGTATCAAATATTTAAATGTATCATAATATAAAATATTTAAATTTATAAGAAATTAACAAATAATTTTCTGAAATGGTTGTGCCAGCCATGTATGAGAGTTACAGTCCCTTGCTCCACATTCTTGCTAACATTTAGTATTATAAGTTATTCTATTTTTTCATTTTAGCCATTCTTATGGATGGAAGTGGTCATTGTGGTTTTAATTTGAATTCACTCAGTGAACTTGATTGTCTTTCATATGCTTATTGACCCTTCATATATCTTCTTTTACAAAGTGCTTGGTCAAGTCTTTTGCTCATTTTTATTGAATTGTCTTTTTATTACTCAATTATAGGAATTCTTGATAGTATCTGGATATAGATATATATATACTGTGAATATTTCTCTTTGTGTCTGGCTTACCTTTTCATTTTCTTCATGGTGTCTTCTGAGGAACAGAAATGGCAAACTTTTATAAAGTTCAATATAACTTTTTTCTTTTATACTTAGTGATTGTTCTGTCTAACACATTTTAGCAAACATATTCTCTTAGGTTTTATTCTAGAAGATTTATATTTTCAGGTTTTTTTGTTCAAGGCAATCCATGATCTAATGAGTCAATGCTTCGCATCAGGTGGTCAAAGTATTGGAGTTTCATCATCAGTCCTTCCAATGAATATTCAGGACTGGTCTCCTTTAGGATGGACTGGTTGGATCTCCTTCCAGTCCAAGGGACTCTCAAGAGTCTTCTCCAACACCACAGTTCAAAAGCATGTATTTTTCAGCACTCAGCCTTCTGTATGATCCAACTCTCACATCCATACATGGCTACTGGAAAAACCATAGCTTTGACTATGTGTACCTTTGTTGGCAAACTAATGTCTCTGCTTTTCAATACACTGTCTAGGTCTGTCATAGCTTTTCTTCCAAGAATCAAGTGTCTTAATTCCATGGCTGCAGTCACCATCTGCAGTGATTTTGGAGCCCAAGACAATAAAGTTTGTCACTGTTTCCATTGTTTCCCCATCTATTTGCCATGAAGTGACGGGACTGGATGCCATGATCTTAGTTTTCTGAATGTTGAGTTTTAAGCCAGCTTTTTTGTTCTCCTCTTTCACATTCATCAAGAGACTCTTTAGTTCCTCTTCTATTTCTGCCAAAAAGGTGGTGTCATCTGCCTATCTGAGGTTTTTGATATTTCTCCAAGCAATCTTGTTTCCAGTTTGTGAGTCATCCAGCTTGGCATTTCACATAATGCACTCTGCATATAAATTAAATAAGCAGGGTGATAATATACAGCCTTGATGTACTCCTTCCCCAGTTTTGAGCCAGTCTGTTGTTCTATGTCTGGTTCTAACTGTTGTTTCTTGGCCTGAATACAGATTTCTCAGGAGGTAGGTAAGGTGGTCTGGTATTCCCATCTCTTTAAGAATTTTCTGCAGTTTGTTGTTAATAATATGTATATATAAATCACAAGATAGCCCTAACTCTTGTGAAACCTGCAGTTTTCAGCCTCAAAAATGCTTCACACAAATGGGGCCCCGACTAACGAATGGATAAAGAAGAGGTGACATGTGTATACAATGGAAAATTCAGCTCAGTTCAGTCCAGTCGCTCAGTCGTGTCTGACTCTTTGTGACCCCATGAATCCCAGCACGCCAGGCCTCCCTGTCCATCACCATCTCACGGAGTTCACTCAAACTCACGTCCATCGAGTAGGTGATGCCATCCAGCCATCTCATCCTCTGTTGTCCCCTTTTCCTACTGCCCTCAATCCCTCCCGCCCTCAATCCCTCCCAGCATCAGAGTCTTTTCCAATGAGTCAGCTCTTCACATCAGGTGGCCAAAGTACTGGAGTTTCAAAGAACACCCAGGGCTGATCTTTAGAATGAACTGGTTGGATCTCCTTGCAGTCCAAGGGACTCTCAAGAGTCTTCTCCAACACCACAGTTCAAAAGCATCAATTCTTCAGCGCTCAGCTTTCTTCACAGTCCAGCTCTCACATCCATACATGACCACTGGAAAAACCACAGCATTGACTAGACAGACCTTTGTTGGCAAAGTAACGTCTCTGCTTTTCAATATGCTATCTTGGTTGGTCATAACTTTTCTTCCAAGGAGTAAGCACCTTTTAATTTCATGGCAGTGAAATCACCATCTGCAGTGATTTTGGAGCCCCAAAAAATGAAGTCAGACACTGTTTCCACTGTTACCCCATCTATTTCCCATGAAGTGATGGGACCAGATGCCATGATCTTCGTTTTCTGAATGTTGAGATTTAAGTCAACTTTTTCACTCTCCTCTTTCACTTTCATCAAGAGGCTCTTTAGTTCCTCTTCACTTTCTGCCATAAGGGTGGTGTCATCTGCATATCTGAGGTTGCTGCTGCTGCTAAGTCACTTCAGTCGTGTCCGACTCTGTGCGACCCCATAGATGGCAGCCCACCAGGCTCCCCCGTCCATGGGATTCTTCAGGCGAGAACACTGGAGTGGGTTGCCATTTCCTTCTCCAGTGAATGAAAGTGAAAAGTGAAAGTGTTACTCAGCCATAAAAAGAAATGAACTAATGACATTTGCAGCATCGTGGATGGACCTAGAGATTATCATACTAAATTGAGTCAGAAAGACAAATATCATATTATATCACTTATATGTGGAGTCAAAATATGACACCAATGAATATATCTACCAGATGGAAACACACTCACAGACACAGAGAACAGACTTGTGGTGGCCAAGGGTAAGGGGGTGGGGAGGGATGGTTGGGAATTTGAGGTTAGCAGACGCAAACTATTATATATAGAATGCATAAATAACAAGGTCCTACTGTATGGTATAGGGAACTGTTTCAGTTCAGTTCAGTTGCTCAGTCGTGTCCGACTCTTTGCAACCCCATGAATTGCAGCACACCAGGCCTCCCTGTCCATCACCAACTCCCGGAGTTCACTCAGACTCACATCCATCGAGTCAGTGATGCCATCCAGCATCTCATCCTCTGTTGTCCCCTTTTCCTCCTGCCCCCAATCCCTCCCACCATCAGAGTCTTTTCCAATGAGTCAACTCTTCACATGAGGTGGCCAAACTACTGGAGTTTCAGCTTTAGCATCATTCCATCCAAAGAAATCCCAGGGCTCATCTCCTTCAGAATGGACTGGTTGGATCTCCTTGCAGTCCAAGGGACTCTCAAGAGTCTTCTCCAACACCACAGTTCAAAAGCATCAATTCTTCGGCGCTCAGCTTTCTTCACAGTCCAACTCTCACATCCAACCACTGGAAAAACAATATCCGTGACTAGACGGACCTTTGTTGGCAAAGTAATGTCTCTGCTTTTTAATATGCTGTCTAGGTTGGTCATAACTTTTCTTTCAAGGAGTAAGCGTCTTTTTAATTTCATGGCTGCAGTCATAATATCTTGCAATAAATCACAATAAATAAGAAAAATAATATATATTTACATGTATATACACATATATACATAATGTATATATATACATTTTAACCACTTTGCTATACCACAAAAATTAATGCAACACTATAAATCAATTATACTTCAATAAAATAAAAGTTTTAAATGGCATCAACTCATTTTCTTGGGTAAAAGCCATATGTGATTATTTGCTCAGTCCGCTTGTTCCCTGTTGATTCCTTTTCTCCTTTCCTAGTTGTATAACAGTAGAAAGTAAGATATCAAAATCCCTCTACCCTGTTCCCAACCAAAATAACAGAAATCCTGAATCATAGCACCCCAAGGCTCAAATACTAAATCTGATTTCTCCTCCATCTACTCCAGAAAGATGTAGATGATTTCTGCAGAGAAAGTGACTGGAAGAGATATGAGATCTTGTGTGAAACACTGTGTCTCCTAGGGAATCTTCAAGGGCCAGCTGAAATCATGCACAAAGGCAGCTGGTTTCTGATTGCTGCATATGTCACCTTAGGACATACATGTTTGCAGCCTGGTTGAACAGGAGACACCAAATGTACGAGAGTGGTGCAGACGGGTGGGTAAAAGGGCATTAGAATTAAACCTGACCTTTCTCCTTGCTCCAAAGGATGAGACAGTCCTAATGCTACAGAGATTTGTTTGTACTAACAAGCTTTTATTTCAAAATGCAATTACCCATGGGATGATTAAGCCTACAGCATTGGCGATTGCATTAAATTCAATTAAGTCCTCTGCAATCTGAGTCATTATTTGGGGGCGGGGCGGGGGCGGAGAAAGAGGATGCACATTCCAGTTACAAGATGGAAAAGAAGATGATCTAGGGCAAAATTTCCCATATCTGCTGCATAAGATCTATCAGAAAAGCTTCTTAAAAACACAGATTCCCTTTTCCTTCTCCCCACCTCACACCAGCTCTGAATCAGGAAAGACTGATGTAGGGGCTAGGACTCAATATGATAAAAAGCTTCCTGGGTTGTCCGATGCTGGCAGCTCAGGAATGAGCAGTGAGGAAGCACAGGTCTTGGACACTGGTTTGCTGCCCTGATCAAAATTCAGTCTGATTTTCAATTTGACAGACGTTAAACTAGATGCACTAATGCTGGTTGGGACTGATCCACCTACAAAGTTCACAGAAACTTATGTATAAACCAGAATGCCAGCTCCCTAATTATAAGGAGGGATTACCCTTCTCAGGAGAAGGAAATGGCACTCCACTCCAGCACTCTTGCCTGGAGAATCCCAGGGACAGAGGAGCCTGGTGGGCTGCCGTCTATGGGGTCGCACAGAGTCGGACACGACTGAAGCACTTAGCAGCAGCAGCAGCTACAACCCTTCTCAGAGATCAAAATGCTCATGCTTGCCATACAGAACACCTGCACAACCACAATTTTAATCAGATGGTTGCCTGCTATTGATCTATGAAATCATATCGAACAGATGCTCCCAATGGCATTTTTCGTTCAGGCTACAGAAGCAAAGCAGTAATCCTTGTACCACTGAGGTATAGGCATACTGATATATGCCTCAGAACAGATCTCCTTAACCCTGGCCAGAGCTGGAGATACATTGCCAAATTCCTGCCCTCAGACATACTTTTCTAGATTCTGTATCTCCTAAGAGCAAACCCAGGGAAGGTTCTGCTGCTCGCCGTGCTCAGGCAGCTCGCCTCTTTGGGGCAGATTTTCCAGCCACGACTGGAGTGATGTTGTGCCATCCCTAGTGGGCATGACCAGACACTTCCTGGGATGTTGCTTCTTACTCTGTTTTGTAATAATGTGTACTTTACATAAAAAGGAAACCTTTACTTAAAAAGTTATCTACATGCAAAACTGCAGGTGGTGAAAAGTTTTTCATTGTTGGATAACTGATTTGCAATGAAAATGATTTTGTCATCCAGATTTTGCTAACTTTTTTTGTTTTTAAGATGTTTATTCTCTCTTATAATACTGCACATACATTTTATTAAATTTCCATTTTCTTTGTTGAACTCACATTCCATTCACGCTTCTCTGGTCCCCTATGTCATACTCCACGTGCTCACATCACCAGTATCTTGGTGACTCCTTAGATGGGGTAAATTTATTATCTATCCTGCTCTGATCTGATGCTCAGTCTTGTGAACTTACCTCCCAGTGGGGAGGAGACTTATAATAAATATATAATAAGAATCAAAAAAATAAGAAAGTGTGAATGCTTTGAAGAAACTAAACTAGACCAAAGGGTAGAAAGGGGTAGAAAGACTGGAGCTGGTAGTTGGTCAAGGAAGCCTTCTCTTCAGATGTGACATTTATGTTGAGAAACAGAGCCTCATAATCATACCCTCAAAGCATATTTATTTCCAAAGCCATGCATATATCTCCATCATGAATACTGACATTGTTTAACTAAAGGATTCAGTACACGGTTTTGCTAAATTTGTTATGAACAGCTAAAGGGGAAAATAGATGTCTAGATAGTTTGAAAACTATTCCACTACTAAACACAAGAAATAGCAGGTATAATATAACAAATATTTATAAATATACTGTTTCTAAATGAAATATATATTTAAATTAAGAGATGGGCTCACAATAAAGTAAAAGAAATCATCAGTCACCAAAAATAATAAGGAAAATGAAAGCCAGTAAGGTCAACATGAGACTTGAAGCTTCAGCTGCTGCCAGGAAGGAGTTTGGATACTAGTCTCTACGTAGGAACAGGAGATAAAGCTTTCAGCCTGAGAGACGAGAAATTGAAACTGCTACTGCAACATGAAGCCAGGATAAAAGAGTGCAGAATTTTAAAATAAATTTTTAAAAAATCCATTAGCTTTGGATAAGAGTTTGTTTTTTTGTTTGTTTTAAGATATCCCTGAGGATTTATAGCCACATAACCATCTTGTGTTCAAATTCATGCCATAAGCAAGATGTAGAAAATTTTAAATTGAGATAATAGCATAAAATGTAGAGTTTAGCTGGTGATGGTCCTGGAGTATCTTACAAAAGCAAAAACAGCACCTCTCTTGAAGAACGTTCCCTTAATGTGTTTCTGTCGGGATTTCAAGAGATTAAATTTGAATGAGGCCAAGTTCATGGTCTAAAACTGTAAAACATATGAGGAAACAATAATGTGAAAAAGAGTATGCAAATGGAATAGAAGACAGAAATAGAATTTTAAATGTTAGGATTCTTGAATAGAAATGATCTTTAAAAAGATTTAAAGGATTAGCTATATAAAAGAAGGTCTTAAGGGAAAAGTACAAGATTTTCTGAAAAAAGATCAAGCTGACCTTTAGAATGAAATAGAACTTTTAGAAATTAAAAATATGGCAATAAAAGCTAAAACTTGTTGAAAGTGAAAATATTTACATATTACATATCTAACAATGGACTTGTATCTGGAATATGTAAAGAACTCTCTAAATAAATTATTGAAACATATAATAATTTAGATGGATCTCAAAGACATTATCTTCTTCATGGATCACAGCCCTGTTGTGGTGATAGGGCTTGTGTAACTCAATAAAGCTATGAGCCATGCCATGCAGGGCCACCCAAGACAGACAAATCATGGTGAAGAGTTCTGACAAAACGTGGTCCACTGGAGGAGGAAACAGCAAACCACTCCAGTATTCTTGCCACAAGAACCCTATGACCTATATGAAAAAGAAAAAAAAAAAAATGACACCAGAGGATCACCCCCGCAAGTTGGAAGGTGTCCAATATGCTACTGGGGAGAGCAAAGGGCAATTTAACAGCTCCAGAAAGAATGAAGAGGCTGGTTCAAAGCAGAAAAGGTGCTCAGCTGTGGATATGTCTGATGGTGAAAGTAAAGTTCAGTGCTGTAAAGAACAATCAAGGTAAACTGGACATGGTAAAGTAGCAGCTGTGGGCAAGAATGAACACTGACATCTTAGGAATCAGTGAACTAAAATAGATGAGAATGGGTCAATTTAATTCAGAGGACATTAGATCTGTGGGCAAGAATCTCTTAGAAGAGATGGAGTAGCCCTATAGTCAACAAAAGAGTCTGAAATACAGTACCTGGACGCAATCTCAAAAGCAACAGAATGATCTTGGTTTGTTTCCAAGGCAAACAATTCAACACAGCACAGTAGTCAATCAGCACAGTAATCCAAGTCTATGTCCCAACCACTGATGCCAAAGAAGCTGAAGTTGACCAGTTCTAGGAAGACCTACACAATCTTCTAGAACTAACACCAAAAAAGACGTCCTTTTCATCATAGATGATTGGAATGAAAAAGTAAGAATCCAAGATACCTGGAGTAACAGGCAAATTTGGCCTTGGAATACAAAATGAAGTGGGGCAAAGGCTAACAGAGTTTTGTCAAAAAAAACACACTGGTCAGTGTAGACACAATTTTCCAACAACACAAGGGATGACTCTGCACATGGACATCACCAAATGATCAATACTGAAATCACATTGATTACATTTTTTGAATGGGAAGATGGAGAAGCTCTATACAGTCAGCAAAACAAGAGCTAGAGCTGACTGTGGCTTAGATCATCAGCTCCTTATTGGCAAATTCAGACTTAAAATGAAGAAAGGGAAAACCATTAGGCCATTCAGATATGACCTAAATCAAATCTGTTATGATTATACAGTGATGAATAGATTCAAGGGATTAGATCTGGTAGATATACTGCCTGAAGAACTATGAACAGAGGTTCATGGCGTTGTACAGGAGTAAGTGATCAAAACCATCCCAAAGAAAAAGAAATGCAAAAAGGCAAAGTGATTGTCTGAGGAGACTTTACAATCAGCTGAGGAAGAAAGAGAAGCAAAAAAAGGAAGGGAGAAAGGGAAAGATATATCCAACTGAATGCAGAGTTCCAGAGAAGAGTGAAGAGAGATAAGAAGCCCTTCTTCAATGAACAATGCAAAGTAGCAGAGGAAAGCAATAGAAATGAGAAAGACTAGAGACGTTTTCAAGAAAATTGGAGATTTCAGCAGAACATTTCATGCAAGCATGGGCAAAATAAGGGAGAGGAACAGTAAGGACCTAACTTAGGCAGAAGAAATTAAGAAGAGGTAGCAAGAATGCACAAAATAACTATACAAAAAGGTCTTAATGGCCAGGATAACCAGGATGGTGTGGTCACTCACCTAGAGCCAGACATTCTGGAGTTTGAAGTCAAGTGGGCTTTAAGAAGCATTAGTATAAACAAGGCTAGTGGAGGTGATGGAATTCCAGCTGAGCTCTTTCAAATCCTAAAAGATGATGCTGTTAAAATGCTGCACTCAATATGTCAGCAAATTTGGAAAACTCAGCAGTGGCCACAGAACTGGAAAAGGTCAGTTTTCATTACAATCCCAAGAAGGGCAGTGCCAAAGAATGTTCAGACCATCAGACAATTGCACTCATTTTGCATGCTAGTAAAGTTATGCTCAATATCCTTTGAGCTAAGCTTCAGCAGTACATGAACCAAGAATTTCCAGATGTACAAGCCGGGTTTAGAAAAGGTGGAGGAAACAGAGATCAAATTGCCAACATTCCTTGGATCATAGAGAAAGCAGAAAATTCCAGAAAAACTCTATTTCTGCCTCATTGACTATGGTAAAGCCTTTGACCACATGGATCGCAATAAACTGGAAAATTATTAAAGAGATGGGAATACCAGACTATGTTACCTGTCTCCTGAGAAACCTGTATGTGAGTCAAGAAGTAATAGTTAGAATCTTAAATGGAACAACTGACTGGTTAAAACTGGGAAAGGAGTTCAGCAAGGCAGTATATTGCCACCCTGTTTATTTAACTTCTATGCAGAGTACATCATGAGAAATTCTGGGCTGGATGAATCACAGTTCAGTTCAGTTCAGTCACTCAGTCATGTCTGACTCTTGCAACGCCATGAATCACAGCACACCAGGCCTCTCTGTCCATCACCAACTCCCGGAGTTCACTCATACTCACGTCCATTGAGTCCGTGATGCCATCCAGCCATCTCATCCTTAGTCGTCCCTTTCTCCTCCTGTCCCCAATCCTTCCCAGCATCAGAGTCTTTTCCAATGAGTCTACTCTTTACATCAGGTGGCCAAAGTACTGGAGCTTCAGCTTGAGCATCATTCCTTCCAAAGAAATCCCAGGGCTGATCTCCTTCAGAATGGACTGGTTGGATCTCCATGCAGTCCAAGGGACTCTCAAGAGTCTTCTCCAACACCACAGTTCAAAAGCATCAATTCTTCAGCACTCAGCTTTCTTCACAGTCCAACTCTCACATCCATATATGACCACAGGAAAAACCATAGCCTTGACTAGATGGACCTTAGTCGGCAAAGTAATGTCCCTGCTTTTGAATATTCTATCTAGGTTGGTCGTAACTTTTGTCCCAAGGAGTAAGCGTCTTTTATTTTCATGGCTGCAATCACCATCTGCAGTGATTTTGGAGCCTGAAAAAATAAAGTCTGACACTGTTTCCACTGTTTCCCCATCTATTTCCCATGAAGTGATGGGACCAGATGCCATGATCTTCGTTTTCTGAATGTTGAGCTTTAAGCCAACTTTTTCACTCTCCTCTTTCACTTTCATCAAGAGGCTCTTTAGTTCCTCTTCACTTTCTGCCATAAGGTTGGTGTCATCTGCTATCTGAAGTTATTGATATTTCTCCCGGCAATCTTAATTCCAGCTTGTGTTTCTTCCAGTGAGCGTTTCTCATCATGTACTCTGTATATAAGTTAAATCAGTAGGGTGACAATATACAGCCTTGACATACTCCTTTTCCTATTTGGAAACAGTCTGTTGTTCCATGTCCAGTTCTAACTGTTGCTTCCTGGCCGCCATACAGATTTCTCAAGAGGCAGGTTAGGTGGTCGGTTTTTCCCATCTCTTTCAGAATTTTCCACAGTTTACTGTGAAAATCGAGGAAAACACCAGAAAGGGAAAGACTAGAGATCTCTTCAAGAAAATTAGAGATACCAAGGGAACATTTCATGCAAAGATGGGCTCGATAAAGGACAGAAGTGGTATGGACCTAACAGAAGCAGAAGATATTAAGAAGAGGTGGCAAGAATACACAGAAGAACTGTACAAAAAAGGTCTTAACGACCCAGATAGTCACGATGATGTGATCACTCATCTAGAGCCAGACATCCTAGAATGTAAAGTCAAGTGGGCCTTAGAAAGTATCACTATGAACAAAGCTAATGGAGGTGATGGAATTCCAGTTGAGCTGTTTCAAATCCTGAAAGATGATGCTGTGAAAGTGCTGCACTCAATATGCCAGCAAATTTGGAAGACTCAGCAGTGGCCACAGGACTGGAAAAGGTCAGTTTTCATTCCAATTCCAAAGAAAGGCAAGGCCAAAGAATGCTCAAACTACCACACAATTGCACTCATCTCACATGCTAGTAAAGTGATGCTCAAAATTCTCCAAGCCAGGCTTCAGCAATACGTGAACCGTGAACTCCCTGATGTTCAAGCTGGTTTTAGAAAAGGCAGAGGAACCAGAGATCAAATGCCAACATTCGCTGGATCATGGAAAAAGCAAGAGAGTTCTAGAAAAACATCTATTTCTGCTTTACTGACTATGCCAAAGCCTTTGACTGTGTGGATCATAAGAAACTGCCGAAAATTCTGAAAGAGATGGGAATACCAGACCACCTGACCTGCCTCTTGAGAAATCTGTATGCAGGTCAGGAAGCAACAGTTAGAACTGGACATGGAACAACAGACTGTTTCCAAATAGGAAAAGGAGTACGTCTAGGCTGTATATTGTCACCCTGCTTATTTAACTTATATGCAGAGTACATCATGAGAAACGCTGGACTGGAAGAAACACAAGCTGGAATCAAGATTGCCGGGAGAAATATCAATAACTTCAGATATGCAGATGACACCACCCTTATGGCAGAAAGTGAAGAGGAACTAAAGAGCCTCTTGATGAAAGTGAAAGAGGAGAGTGAAAAAGTTGGCTTAAAGCTCAACATTCAGAAAACAAAGATCATAGCATCTGGTCCCATCACTTCATGGGAAATAGATGGGGAAACAGCGGAAACAGTGTCAAACTTTATTTTATTTTATTTTATTTTGGCTCCAAAATCACTGCAGATGGTGACTGCAGCCATGGAATGAAAAGACGCTTACTCCTTGGGACAAAAGTTACGACCAACCTAGATAGTATATTCAAAAGCAGAGACATTACTTTGCCGACTAAGGTCCATCTAGTCAAGGCTATGGTTTTTCCTGTGGTCATGTATGGATGTGAGAGTTGGACTGTGAAGAAAGCTGAGTGCCGAAGAATTGATGCCTTTGAACTGTGGTGTTGGGGAAGACTCTTGAGAGTCCCTTGGACTGCAAGGAGATCCAACCAGTCCATTCTGAAGATCAACCCTGGGATTGCTTTGGAAGGAATGATGCTGAAGCTGAAACTCCAGTACTTTGGCCACCTGATGTAAAGAGTTGACTCATTGGAAAAGACTCTGATGCTGGGAAGGATTGGGGACAGGAGGAGAAAGGGACAACCGAGGATGAGATGGCTGGACGGCATCACGGCCTCAGTGGACATGAGTCTGAGTGAACTCCGGGAGATGGTGATGGACAGGGAGGCCTGGCGTGCTGTGATTCATGGGGTCGCAAAGAGTCAGACACGACTGAGCGACTGAACTGAACTGACCTGAACTGATTGTAATCCACACAGTCAAAGGCTTTGGCATAGTCAGTAAAGCAGAAATAGATGTTTTTCTAGAACTTTCTTGCTTTTTCCATGATCCAGCGAATGTTGGCATTTGATCTCTGGTTCCTCTGCCTTTTCTAAAACCAGCTTGAACATCAGGGAGTTCACGGTTCACGTATTGCTGAAGCCTGGCTTGGAGAATTTTGAGCATCACTTTACTAGCATGTGAGATGAGTGCAATTGTGTGGTAGTTTGAGCATTCTTTGGCCTTGCCTTTCTTTGGAATTGGAATGAAAACTGACCTTTTCCAGTCCTGTGGCCACTGCTGAGTCTTCCAAATTTGCTGGCATATTGAGTGCAGCACTTTCACAGCATCATCTTTCAGGATTTGAAACAGCTCAACTGGAATTCCATCACCTCCATTAGCTTTGTTCATAGTGATGCTTTCTAAGGCCCACTTGACTTTACATTCTAGGATGTCTGGCTCTAGATGAGTGATCACATCATCGTGACTATCTGGTCGTTAAGATCTTTTTTGTACTGTTCTTCTGTGTATTCTTGCCACTTCTTCTTAATATCTTCTGCTTCTGTTAGGTCCATACCATTTCTGTCCTTTATCGAGCCCATCTTTGCATGAAATATTCCCTTGGTATCTCTAATTTTCTTGAAGAGATCTCTAGTCTTTCCCATTCTGGTGTTTTCTTCTATTTCTTTGCATTGATCGCTGAAGAAGGCTTTCTTATCTCTTCTTGCTATTCTCTGGAACTCTGCTTTCAGATGCTTATATCTTTCCTTTTCTCCTTTGCTTTTTGCTTCTCTTCTTTTCACAGCTATTTGTAAGGCCTCCCCAGACAGCCATTTTGCTTTTTCGCATTTCTTTTCCATGGGGATGGACTTGATCCCTGTCTCCTGTACAATGTCACGAATCTCATTCCATAGTTCATCAGGCACTCTATCTATCAGATCTGTGCCCTTAAATCTATTTCTCACTTCCACTGTATAATCATAAGGGATTTGATTTAGGTCATACCTGAATGGTCAAGTGGTTTTCCCTACTTTCTTCAATTTCAGTCTGAATTTGGTAATAGGGAGTTCATGATCTGAGCCACAGTCAGCTCCTGGTCTTGTTTTTGTTGACTGTATAGAGCTTCTCCATCTTTGGCTGCAAAGAATATAATCAATCTGCTTTTGGTGTTGACCATGTGGTGATTTCCATGTGTAGAGTCTTCTCTTGTGTTGTTGGAAGAGGGTGTTTGCTATGACCAGTGCGTTTTCTTGGGAAAACTCCGTTAGTTTTTGCCCTGCCTCATTCTGCATTCCAAGGCCAAATTTGCCTGTTACTCCAGGTGTTTCTTGACTTCCTACTTTTGCATTCCAGTCCCCTATAATGAAAAGGACATCTTTTTTGGGTGTTAATTCTAAAAGGTCTTGTACGTCTTCATAAAACCGTTCAACTTCAGCTTCTTCAGCGTTACTGATTGGGGCATAGACTTGGATAACTGTGCTATTGAATGGTTTGCCTTGGAGATGAACAGAGATCATTTTGTCGTTTTTGAGATTGCATCCAAGTACTGCATTTTGGACTCTTTTGTTGACCATGATGTCTACTCCAAGTTGGAATCAAAATAGCTGAAAGAAATATCACCAACCTCAGATACACAGATGATAATCACTCTAATGGCAGAAAGTGAAGAGGAACTAAAAGAGCCTCTTGATGAGGGTGAAAGAAGAGAGTGAAAAAGCTGCCTTAAAACTCAACATTCAAAAAACAAAGATCATGGCATCTGTTCCCATCCCATCACTTAATGGCACACAGATGGGGAGAAAGAGGAAATAGTGACAGATTTTATTTTCTTGGGCTCCAAAATCCCTGAGGACAGTGACTGCAACCATTAAATTAAAAAATGCTTGCTCTTTGGAAGAAAAGCTGAAACGAACCTAGACAGTATATTTAAAAGCAGAGACATCAGTCTGCCAACAAAGGTCCATATAATCAAAGCTATGATTTTTTCCAGTAGTCATGTATGGATGTGAGAGCTGGACTATAAAAAAAAAAGCTGAGCACTGAAGAATTAATGCTTTTGAATCATGGTGCTGGAGAAGACTCTTGAAAGCCCCTTGGACTGCAAGGAGATCAAACCAGTCAATCCTAAAGGAAATTAACCCTGAATATTCATTGGAAGGACTGATGCTGAAGCTGAAGCTCCATACTTTGGTCACCTGATGCAAAGAGCTAACTCACTGGAAAGACCCTGATGCTGGGAAAGATTGAAGGCAAAAAGAGAAGAGGGCAGCAGAGCATAAGATGGTTAGATAGCATCACTGACTCAATGGACATGAATTTGAGCAAGCTCCAGGAATAGTGAAGAATAGGAAGCCTGGCATGCTGCAGTCCATCAGGTAGCGAAGAGTCAGACATAGCATCTGAACAACAGCAACAACTAAGACATTATATGGAGTGAAGAAAGCCAGTTTCAAAGGATTTAAACTGTACAGTTAAACATTTATATAAAATTCTCAAAATGACAAAATTAGAGAGAAAATTAGAGAGATAGAGAGCAGATCAGTGGATATTCAGATTTAAGAGAAGGCGGAAAGGATGTGAGACTATAAGAGGCAGCATGAGGGAGTTCCTTCATGGTGATGGAACAAGGCTGTAATGCTGGTTATATGAAGGTTCATGTCATAGTTTGAGATACATGTCATAGTTTTATACATAAATACCTTAAAATATGAGTATATGCAAAAACTTGTGAAATCTGTTCTTTATTTGATAGTATTGTGGCAATCAACTCCTTCCATAATCCACTCTAGTTGTTTAATAAGTCACCATTGGGGAAAGCTGAACATAGGTATTCATGAGCTCTCTGTACTATTTTTGCAACTGATGATTCTATAATTATTTTAAAATGAAAATTATTTCAAATTTTAAAACTATAGAATATGTATACATTTTAAAACTTAATGGACACATTAACAACAGACAAGTCACAGGAAAAAATAAAAAGAGAACTGTTGATCTGAAAGACTGATCTGAGGAAATCACCCAAAACCCATCAACCGAGGAAGACAAAGAGATGAAAAGTACAAAAACATTGAGACATGGAGGACAAAGCGGTGTTCCACATAAGTCTGATGGGAATTGCAGATAGGAAAAACAGAGAAAATGTAGGAAAGAAGCTATCTGACTAGATCATGCTGAGCTTACAAAACTGATGAAAGACATGAATCCATAGATTCAAAAAGCCCAACAACTTGCAAACTGTGTAAATAACAATACACTCACCCTCAAACAAACTATAATCAAACTATAGAATACCAAAGGAAAATAGATTAAAAAAAAACAACAGGCTTGGTTCACTTTACCTGTTGCTAATCATTCTTTTATTTTCATTGAAAAACAAACTGCCTGGTGCTTTCTCTTGTATTTACATTTGAAATCTGCTATCCAAATACACCAATAACTCAGAATATCTATAGTTTATTACTTTGGGGAAAAAATGAAAAACACTCTGCACTGCCTAAACTTTTGTGCAATCCTGGTAGTAAGAGCTGAGTAAATCTGACAGGCACATGGTCCTTGCTGGCCAAGAACCAATCAACAGACTGTAAGTCTGCTTTAATTTCACTCAACTTGTTTTCACTGCTATAAATAGTGAATAAATCAAACCCACCCTTCCTCTCAGCTCAGTCTGCAGCACAATGACAGCTCAGTGTAAACACCCTTCAATTAATTTGTTCGGCACTCAGATGGTACAGGAGAAGGCAATGGCACCCCACTCCAGTTCTCTTGCCTGGAAAATCCCATGAAAGCCTACAAGATGGAGGAGCCTGGTAGGCTACAGTCCATGGGGTCACGAAGAGTCAGACACGACTGAGCGACTTCACTTTCACTTTTCACTTTCATGCATTGGAGAAGGAAATGGAACCCACTCCAGTGTTCCTGCCTGGAGAATCCCAGGGATGGGGGAGCCTGGTGGGCTGCAGTCCATGGGGTCACGAAGAGTCAGACACGACTGAGCGACTTCACTTTCACTTTTCACTTTCATGCATTGGAGAAGGAAATGGAACCCACTCCAGTGTTCCTGCCTGGAGAATCCCAGGGACGAGGGGCCTGGTGGGCTTCCATCTACGGGGTCGCACAGTTGGACACGACTGAAGTGACTTAGCAGCTGTAGCAGTAGCAGCAGATGGTACAGGTTTAGCTCCGCACACCCCTTCTACCTGAGGTACCAGGCTCTGACTTAGAACTGGGAAAATTAGTGAAGAGAAAAATAATTTAGCTCTTTTTTTCTTCTTCGTCCCCTTCTCTTTTCCTATTTTTTTTAAAAAAATTTTCTCCCTCCTCCAAGCCCACCCCTTCTTCATCTCTTTTACCTAGTGAACATGAAATTTCTCTGTGAATCAGACAATTTCATTCAAAATGGGGTGATTTACAATATAGAGCAATGGGCTGTTTCTGACTCTTCTATAAAGCTCTTAAATCTTTGAGTCTTGTTTTTACCCATCTCTAAAATGGTGCAAAAATAAAACCCTATAATTATGCTTATGTCAGAAGAAATACGGTGTTACAGCCCAACACTTCACAAATATGTTTTACCATTGTATTCCACTGCAATATAAGCTGTAGTGGAAATAAATCATTTAACTTTTTAATATATTTTTCAACTGACACTTGATTAATACATCAAGTTGAAAATAAAAAGACAATCCTTAAGGATTTATTGGGACACTGTGGAAGGATTATTTATCTCTTCCTGTTTGATTTTTGGTGAATGAGTAAAGGGTGAGAGGCCATTTCCTTTGGAGTTGGCTGAAAGTAGAACTGCATACATGGAGCAAATTCTTAAAGAATGAGAGTCATATGGAAAATCTACTTACAATTTCCTCATTTGGGGGATTTCCATGACTATCCCCCATTGGAAACTTTCTCCATTTTTTACATTGTCCTTGGCTTCGATGGACTCTGACAAGTGTATTTCTATAAAGAGCAGTTAAAATGGGATATACTGTGTGCTTCTCAGTTCTCAGAGTAGGAATAAACGGAAAGAACTATGTATGAAAGAAGGCTGTATGATCTCTGACTGTATCAAGATCTCCTCAGGCACACGGATGGAAAGGTCCTCAGCTTGTCCTCTCGGATCTGGGATGGAGGCTCCACTCTGTTTCCTGAGGACCTGCACGAGGGGTCATGTTGATGTCATGCAAAGATGATTCTGTCTCTGGCCACAGGTCATCTTGATGCCTTTGTGGGTTATTTTTAACTAGGAAAAATTCACAGTACAGCAGAAAGTGAAGAGGAACTAAAAAGCCTCTTGATGAAAGTAAAAGAAGAGAGTGAAAAAGTTGGCTTAAAGATCGACATTCAGAAAACGAAGATCATGGCATCCAGTCCCATCACTTCATAGGAAATAGATGGAGAAACAGTGGAAACAGTGTCAGACTTTATTTTTTTGGGCTTCAAAATCACTGCAGATGGTGATTGCAACCATGAAATTAAAAGACGTTTACTCCTTGGAAGAAAAGTTATGACCAACCTAGACAGCATATTCAAAAGCAGAGACATTACTTTGCCGACTAAGGTCCATCTAGTCAAGGCTATGGTTTTTCCTGTGGTCATATACGGATGTGAGAGTTGGACTGTGAAGCAGGCTGAGCGCCGAAGAATTGATGCGTTTGAACTGTGGTGTTGGAGAAGACTCCTGAGAGTCCCTTGGACTGCAAGGAGATCCAACCAGTCCATTCTGAAGGAGATCAGTCCTGGGTGTTCTTTGGAAGGAATGATGCTAAAGCTGAAACTCCAGTATTTTGGCCACCTCATGAGAAGAGTTGGCTCATTGGAAAAGACTTTGCTACTGGGAGGGATTGAGGGCAGGAGGAGAAGGGGACAATGGAGGATGAGATGGCTGGATGGCATCACGGACTCAATGGATGTGAGTCTGAGTGAACTCCAGAAGTTGGTGATGGACAGGGAGGCCTGGCGTGCTGCGATTCATGGGTTCGCAGAGTCAGACATGACTGGGTGACTGAACTGAACTGAACTGAACAGACATATGCAAGATTTTTACTTAATTTTTATACTTACTGGTGCTCAACTCCATAGTTTTCCATCTCTTACTCAACAGACTACTGTCCTTCTCTCTCTCTTCATTTTTTCTTCTTTGCTGTCTCATCATTTACTTAAACTGCTGACTTTCAAAAAATTCTGTTCAATGAGGAAATGGAAAATCGCTGCCATATTCAGGCTAGGAAACTCTGACAATATTAAAGAAATATACGTATGTTTAACCATCACTATACCAGAAGTCCACAGCTGGCTAACATCACACTACTTTTGAAAAGTAAATATTTTAGCGATAAATGTTTCAAGGTGACATGGAAGTATTTTCATTCCTAAAATTTCCTATACAGATGATATGCGTAGAGTTAGTATGCATAGGGATTCTCTGGTTCCAGATAATAAATTATTCCACCAGGTTATATCCTTCAAGTACACAAACCTCCAGGCTCTGTTTGTTTCAACATTCCCTGCAGCTGTTACTTAGATTTTTGCTACATAATTACTGTTTATTCAAAATCTCTCACTTGTTAGGGGATTTACCCACAGAGCTCTCACATTTAGCTTTCAAAACTAATGATGATTTTTAAGCGTTTTGTTCTTTGTGCTAAAATGCTGAAGGTGCTTTTAGCTCTAACCAAAATATTTGCATGATGCTAATTATATTTCTGTGAACCACCAAAATAAAGTCTGTAAAAGAATACATGGAAAATGTGCATCAAAGTTCATAATTGCAATTTCAAGTATTTCGGAACAAAGAATCTTAAAACACGAGAAAGTACAAACACAGGCACACTCTTGCTTATGAATAGTAACAGGAAAAACAGCTGAGAAGAACTGAGTGCTTCCTGCGGGCCAGGCCTTCTCTGAGTACCTTCCATACTTAATCTTTAATTAACCATATGAGATAGCTGGTATTATCAGCCCATTGAACAGATGAGAAAATTGAAACCTGGAGAGGATACGTCAGTTGCCCAAGGCCCCTCAGCTAGTAAGTGATGCTGTCTGAATTTAAATCCAGGCATTCTGACTGCAGTGCCCATGCTTGATCCACTACATGATGCTCTCCTTATGAAGAAACTTCTCCACGTTGGTACCTATATTTTAAATTGAGCATCCTCTGTACTAGAAAAAGGAGAAAGAAGAAAGGCAGGAGCCTCCTTCTACTGCCCTGATTCTGGTCCCCCTTTCAACCCATCACTCCCTACGCCTCCCCACTACACCCTTTACCCTGACAATAAATGGGAAAAGCCCCCACAGGGCATCCAGCTCTGTAACAGCTGCTTTTCCTCTTAAAATTTATTTAAAACATCTAGACTCTGTCTTCTGCTGCTGCTGCTGTGTCACTTCAGTCGTGTCCAACTCTGTGTGACCCCATAGACGGCAGCCCACTAGGCTCCCCCATCCCTGGGACTCTCCAGGCAAGAATACTGGAGTGGGTTGCCATTTCCTTCTCCAATGCATGAAAGTGAAAAGTGAAAGTGAAGTCACTCAGTCGCGTCCAACTCTTAACGACCCCATGGACTGCAGCCCACCAGGCTCCTCCATCCATGGGATTTTCCAGGCAAGAGTACTGGAGTGGGGTGCCATTGGCTTCTCCAGGACTCTGTCTTCTAGAAGTTGGCAATCCAAATAAACAATATGAAGAGGCATATAATTTAAAATTTAAGAAAACAATATAAGAAGGCAAATATAAAAAACAGAGGTATGGGGAAAACTTGGAAAAACAAAGGTTGTAATCAAATTTGACAGTAAAGGCAATGCGGTTTGAAGTGTATAATTGGTAAACAGCCTCTGAAGGTAATTCCAAAGCCAAATTTCAACAGGGTTTCTGCCAACTTGTGGTGACAGCTATGAAATGGCAGCCCACACTTAGAATATTTCTGTAAAATTATCTCATTGTTTTAGATGTAAATCTCAAAACGGCGTTCCCCTCTCTCCAGTCAGTTTAACTGGCTTCCTCTTATTCCCTCATCTTATCGCCTCCCTGTCTTCCTTTATGACTGCTTTCATTCCTCTGGTCCAGGTGTTCATTCAGCAGCTCCTTATGGGTTCAGTCCCTGGGTCGGGAAGATACCCTGGAGAAGGGAGTGGCAACCCCCTCCAGTGTTCTTGCCTGGAGAATCCCAGGGACAGAGGAGCCTGGCAGGCTGCAGTCCATGGGGTCACAGAGAGTCGGACACGACTTATGGAAGACCCTGTTTCCAGGTTCTCTGGGGGCTATCAGGAGCTAAAGACAACATCCTCCATGTGGAGGAGATTACCTGCTGCAGGGTCATCTTTTAAAACTGAGATGATGATATCACCCATACCATTTAAAACTATCCAATGGCTTCCCATTGCTTAACAAAATTGGCCATCAGGTCTCCTTAAAACCCTGAGTAGATGGCCCTACAGAGAAGGCAATGGCGCCCCACTCCAGTAATTTTGCCTGGAAAATCCCATGGGCAGAGAAGCCTGGTGGGCTGCAGTCCATGGGGTCGCTAAGAGTCGGACGTGACTGAGCGACTTCACTTTCTCTTTTCACTTTCATGCATTGGAGAAGGAAATGGCAACCCACTCCAGTGTTCTTGCCTGGAGAATCCCAGGGACAGGAAGCCTAGTGGGCTGTAGTCTATGGGGTCGCACAGAGTCGGACATAACTGAAGCGACTTAGCAGCAGCAGCAGCAGATGGCCCTAACTTCTCTCCGGTCACACCCCACACTCTATTCCATTTGTTCTGCTGCTGCTGCTGCTAAGTCGCTTCAGTTGTGTCCAACTCTGTGATGCTATGGACAGCAGCCCACCAGGCTCCTCCATCCACAGGATTCTCCAGGCAAGAACACTGGACTGGGCTGCCGTTTCCATCTCCATCCCCTTTGTTCACATCTCTCCAAGATTTGGTCAGCTCTCTGAATTCAGAGGCTCTCAGCTTTACGCCTTGATGACATCCTCTCTGCATTGAGAGCCCATATCCTAATTTACAGATGTGTGCTTCTATGGTCATTGATCAGTGTTGATCTCCCCCACCGGACACAACCTGCCGGTCTATGGGGAAGAGGTTAGAGAGCCCCAGAGAGGTAAAACAGAAACATCAGCAGGAGTCAGATTGTAAAGAGGTTCGCAGGTGCCAGACTGAGGAAACTGGCTATTACTTTGTATGCTCTGGGGAGTCCATAATGTTTTCTGAGCAAGGGGATCAGAGATGCACTTTAGGAAGAGAATTGAGTCTAGTAACAAAAGTGAGGAGAAATTGAGGAAGAAGGAGCAGGGGCCCATTTGGGAGGCTGTTGCTGTAGTCTCAGTAATCGACATGAGATGTTGCACAAAGGTGATGGGGGAGAGAGAGAGGGCACAGACTGAGGATACTGGGCCAAATCAGCATCAATCAGTGTTTGTCGATGGGAACTGAGGGATGAGAAGGGTCCCGAAAGATTCAACTTCAACTTTCTCATAAACAGAAACCAAAAGGTAAGAAGAGGAAGCCTTGTGAGGAGAAGATGGTAGAATCACTGCTGGAATTTTTGGCTGGAGGCCAGCCTGAACAGAGGATGGACAGATGGGACTGGAAGACAGACTAAAGAAATGTCAGGCCAGTCGGCAGCGTGTGCATGAAGATGGTGTTCATAAAGAGGAGCGGAGAAGGAGGGAAAGGAGCTGGGGGACAGGAAGAGCACTGGGAAGGAAAGCAGAGAATTAGGAAGCCAAGGTGGGGGCGCAGTTCAAGGAGGAGGCTGTGGTCAGTAACCCAGAGTGCTCTGGCAAAACTGAAGAGGATGGCGCATGGGAAAAGCTGGCTGACAGAGAGAATAGGCTTGTGGTTGCCAAGATGGGAGGAAGGAGGGCAGGGAAGGATTGGGAGTATGGGAGTCGCGGATGTAAACTAGTATATACAGGATGGATAAACAACAAGGTCCTATTGTACAGCGCAGGATATCCTGTGATAAACCACAGTGTAAAAGAATATGAAAAAGAGTATATATGCATGTGTATTATATATACATATATATGTGTATACCTGAATCACTGCTGTAGAACAAAAATTAATGCATGCATGCTAAGTTGCTTCAGTTGTGTCCAACTCTGTGCGACCCTATGGACAGCAGCCCACCAGGCTCCTCTGTCCCTGGGATCCTCCAGGCAACAACACTGGAATGGGTAGCCATTTCCTTCTCCAATGCATGGAAGTGCAAATTGAAAGTGAAGCCGCTCAGTCGTGTCCGACTCTTCACAACTGCATGGACTGTAGCCTACCAGGCTCCTCTGTCCATGGGATTTTCCATGGAAGTGCTGGAGTGGGTTGCCATTGCCTTCTCTACAGAAATTAATACAACATTGCAAATCAACTCTCCTTCAATAAAATTTAAAAACAGAAAGAAAGAAAGAAATGCCAGATGGCCAAGTTATAAGGGAGATCTGAGTGAGCAGCCTGGTAAGGGTAAGCCCACGTTGCAAAGGTTTACTTGAGACTGCAAAGGTCAGAAGTGATTCTGCTGCCCTCTGCTGCTGGACTTGATTTGATTAATTAAGTAGGACAAATAGAAACATTTACTTGACTGTTGTTTAGTTGCTAAGTCATGTCTGACTCTTTGTGACCCTGTGGACTGTAACCCACCAGGCTCCTCTGTCCATGGGATTTCCCAGGCAAGCATACTAGAGTGGGTTGCCTTTACCTGCACCAGGGGGTCTTCCTGACCCAAGGATGGAACCCACACCTCCTGCATTGTCAGGTGGATTCTTTATCACGGAGCCACAGGGAAGCCTATTTGCTTGACTACCAGCCACGAACTTGATGCTTCATGCTATTTAAATAGCCTTTCACCATGGTCTTGTGAAGAAAACTTCTTTCCTTAGTTTTTTAGTATCCATTACTTCATAATATACAGTTTAAATGGAGCTCAGGGAGGTACTGTCTGATGGGCTACAGTTCATTGGGTTGCAAAGAGTCAGCCGCAACTGAATAACTAACACTTTCACTTTTTCAGGGAAGTACTGAAACTCGCATAAAGACACACAGTGAGTCAAGTTACCGGACTATAAGTTCCACAAGGGTAGGACCCATAAGTTCTATTCATTGTCATTTATGCCTACATTGGGTTGCAAAGAGTCAGCCGCAACTGAATAACTAACACTTTCACTTTTTCAGGGAAGTACTGAAACTCGCATAAAGACACACAGTGAGTCAAGTTACCGGACTATAAGTTCCACAAGGGTAGGACCCATAAGTTCTATTCATCGTCATTTATGCCTACATAGAGAGCAATGCTCAACATTCAGAAAACTAAGATAACAGCATCCAGTCCCATCACTTCACGGCAAATAGATGGGGAAACTGGCTGACTATTTTTCTGGGCTCCAAAATCACTGTGGATCGTGATTGCAGCCATGAAATTAAAAGACGCTTACTCCTTGGAAGGAAAGTTATGACCAACCTAGACAGCATATTAAAAAGCAGAGATGTTACTTTGCCAACAAAGGTCTGTCTAGTCAAGGCTATGGTTTTTCCAGTAGTCATGTGTGGATGTGAGAGTTAGACTATAAAGAAGGCTATGGTTTTTCCAGTAGTCATGTGTGGATGTGAGAGTTAGACTATAAAGAAAGCTGAGCGCACAAGAATTGATGCTTTTGAACTGTGGTGTTGGAGAAGACTCTTGAGAGTCCCTTGGACTGCAAGGAGATCCAACCAGTCCATCCTAAAGGAGATCAGTCCTGGGTGTTCATTGGAAGTACTGATGTTGAAGCTGAAACTCCAATACTTTGGCCACCTAATGTGGAGAGCTGATTCATTGGAAAAGACCCTGATGCTGGGAAAGATTGAGGGCTGGAGGAGAAGGGGACGACAGAGGATGAGATGGTTGGATGGCATCACCGACACAATGGACATGGGTTTGGGTGGACTCCGGGAGTTGGTGATGGACAGGGAGGCCTGGTGTGCTGCAGTTCATGGGGTCACAAAGAGTCGGACATGACTGAGCGACTGAACTGAACTGAACTGAAATGAGATAGCAATGCTGGGCATACAGGATAGGATGATTTTTCGAATGAATCAAGTTTGGTGTCAAAGTTAGGTCTAATTCCAAAGCCCATAAACCTTCCAGATATCCACTGCTGCCTCTCAAATACTCTTGTTCCAACAGTAGAGACTGTGGTATTGCCAGTTTTGCAACTGAAGAAAGCTCGTGTGCAGCCATAAAGACCCAGTGCAACCAAAAATAAATAAATAAATCTTTTTTTAAAAAATGCTTAAGAAACAAGAGGGAAGAAGCTGACACTGAGAGACATTATTTCTAAATAGAAATATGTGATTATAACCTCACTTTGCAAATTACCCAGACGATAAACCAATCAAATAATTAAGTCAGTCAAAGCTAAATTCATCATGTGTACATCAAAACTGACAAGTCAGTAAATATGTATGAATTTTAAGAAATGTATTTTAGGAGAGGAAGTGCCCCTCATCCATCCAAAAACTCATTCTTGGGCCAAATTGTTTCAAATTGTTTCAAAGGGGACAACTTTTCAGATATTTTTTAAGAGGAAATTATTTTCCAAGGTGACATTTCTTCATATATATTTCAGAAGACAAATTCAGGGCAAATAATGGTTGTATATTTGAAACTAATTATTAGAAGTTGAAAGGGAATAGATTCAAATATAACTTATATAAGTTGTACTTTCCGAGTGTTTCTGAAAACATTTGGAAACGACATTTCATTATAAGAAAGGTCTGAACCACAGCAATCTATGTGTTTCTGTTATGGGGGGAGAGGACAGACATCATCCTGATAGTCACCTTCTTCCAAGTATAGCTGGGAGCTGGGAGGCTGTATAGTTCACTCAGAAGCATTGTAGATGGAAACAAATTTCAGGTCTGCCTATTAACTAAATGCAAGTCTGGAAAATCAGCTGGACCTTTTAAATATCAGTTTTTCCATGTGTAATGTGGAATTTTAAAGCGTCTGGTCTACTTGATTGACAGAGTTGTAGGCAATACAAATATAAAATTGATATGAACGATCATATTATACAAATACAGGGTCATCCAGATTATCTCTTTCCTAAAAGACGCTTCTCATTCAATCCCATCCAACCAGAAGAACAATCTTCAAGGAGGCATGTTGCTGTTGGGTTTTCTCTGTGCCATCTTCTTACAGAAACACAGAATTGACTGGCTCTTCAAGAAGACTCCAAGCCAAGCTGCTTTTAAGCACCTTGGGGGGAAAAATGGTCTTCTCTCATCTAGAGTTGCAGATGTCTGCCTTTTGGAAGCTTCTAGATGGTCCTGAGGTTTTGACCTTCCATGAAGCTTCTAGAATCATATATCACCTATAGATGTAAATATATGATTTCCAATTCTGAGGTGGAAAACCCCCATTAGCATCTTTCCCAAGTAAAATTCAAGGAGGCTGTGGCCAGGATCAGCTTTGGGAGCATCTTTCCAACCAGGGAGGCCCCTGAGACTTAGCACTGTGGCTCTTTCCAGGGGTCGAGCCTAGACTGTAGCATTCTCCCTCTGGGCCCCATCTGGGCTAAAGAGATGGTTGGGAATGGGCCTGCCTCCCAGGAAGCCAGCTGCTTTCCAGTTGAGCACTGGCTGCTTGCTCTGTCTCGGGTTGCTAGTGGCCGTTCTTCAGCTGTGTGTGGAAGTGGATGATGTGTGGAAGTGGCTAATGATCGCCAGTCAGGGTTTCCCCGTCAGGACGCCCCTCGAATGGCTCTAAGGGCAAACGAAGATGTTTGAGGGTGTGTAGGAGAAGACAGGTAGAATGCAGATTCACATTTGAGGGTTACCTGGAATAAGGTAACAGAGGGCAGTGGAGATGTTTGCCAACAAAAACTGTTAAGTTACCATATCTTTATTCAGCGCTTCTTATGTGCCAGGAACTTTAAATACATCACCTCATCTAATCTTCATAGGAGTTAATCCTCCTGGGTGGATATCATGGTGCTTCTTCTACAGATGAGCAAACCGAGGTGCAGAGTCTCATTTCCACAAAAGATTTATCCAGCAGCTATCTTTTTTCAGACACTGTGAATATAGTGACAAACACAGCACATTATTTTTGAAGAACTAATGGCCAAGAGGAGGTCAAATATCTTGCCCAGAACATTGTCCCTGACAGGATTTAAGAGTCAGGATTTAAGTATAGATCTGTATGCTGAAAGCTTCATTTATTTGATTAATGCGGCCCAGAGTCAGATATTGCACACACACTGTGTGCCAGGCACAATGTCAGGGCTAGAGCAGCTAAAACCATAAGTCAGATCAGACAGACTGGGTTCCCAGCTTCACAGAGCTTAACCCCCGTGCGGCCTGGGGAACCACTCAGGAGCCCAGAGCGGCTGTCCTCCTCTCCCACCGAAGCCTGCCCCCAGATTTTAGGCTGGTCTCTGGGGCCCCAGTTCATGCTGGTTATGTCGGGCACCACAGTGGGGACATTTCTAGCTGAATTTTCTTTCCATTTATGGACAGAAACATTTCCTTTCAGAAAACGCCGGTTCTGGACAGACCAGATCGTTCCTAAGTGAGAGGTACACAAGTAAGTAAATGAAATAAAATGAGACAGACAGAGACCCGCTGTGTCCAAAGCCTGTTCCCCGTGAGGTGCCTCTGGGTCTCTATGACACGCATCCTCCGGGCTGAAGATAGCAAAAGGGCCGCTTTGTCCTAGGGCTGCGTCAGTGCCCACGTAGGACCCACGCACATCCCTGTGCAGGCAGCTGCCCACGCTCCACTTGGGCCCCGATCGATCGTAGTCCTCCGGCCGCGTTAGCAGGGTGGGAGGGGTGTGTGTACGTACGTCTGATGAAGTGTGATTGCCACCGCGGGGAGCCGGGCCTCTGCGCACACGCCCCGCCGCTCCCCGCTGCAATCCTCGGGGTTTGCAGCCCCCCAGCTCCATCTGTTGACTGTTGCCGGCAACTGTCGTCGCCTCTCCGGAGCCCTCTCAGCGTCCCAGGGGCTCTGACTGATGCTCTTCTAATTTCCTTCAGCTTTTGACTTCAGTGTTAATTGTAGGATTAAGCTTTGTGTGACTAACCCTTGCACTGCCGGACGGTAATTTTGTGTTTGTTCATAGTATTCAGGAAGGAAATTGTTTATGCCATTCTTTTTTAAAAAAATAAATTTACTGTATAGTTGATTTACACTGTTGTGTTAATTTCTGCCGTAAAGCAAAGCTACTCAGTTACACATGTATATTCTTTTTCATCTTTTCCTTTATGATTTTTAACAGGATATTGAATAGATTCCTTATGCTGTGCAGTAGGATCTGGTTATCTATCCATCCTCTACATATAATGGGTTGTGTCTGCTCATGCCAAACTCCCAATACTTCTCTCCCCTGACCCTCCACCCCTTGGCAACCACGAGTTGTTCTCTGTGTCTGTGAGTCTGCTTCTGTTCTGTAGACATGTTCGTTTGTGTCATAGTTTAGATTCTGCATGTAAGTGATATTATATAATATTTGTCTTTCCCTTTCTGAGTTACTTTCCTTAGTGTGATCATCCCTAGTTGCATCCATGTTGCTGCAAACGATGTCATGATTTCCTATTCATACCACAGAGGTCGACTGATGTTCGTGGTTCAGGCTCCTGGTAGGAAAGCTATAGTCATTATCACACCTATTACTTTGGTCATCTCTCCTGGCTGTTGTCTTGTCCCCTGGCTTTACTCACCTTTCTGGTGTCCCTACAAAGCCCATTTACACTGTCCTCCGCCCTCAGCATAGCTGTATATTCCTTTCTTTTCTGAGGTGTGTCTGGGAGATCTCGCTGTAGCCCTGAAATGTTCTCTTTGCTATTTACCTAGCTCTTTTCTGTAATTCTCCCAAGCTTTGTCTGCATGTCACATCTCAAGCTACTCAAGTATTTTGGCAGATGAATGACTATCTACCCACCTCAGGCTCTATTTTTCCACTAAAAAAAATACCAATGATGAAGATGGAATTTTTCTTAAACTGTATTTAGGTCAAATTTAGCCCTGATAGGGGGAAATTCTTTGTCTATTCCTTGGCACAAAACAAACTTTAATACATGTTTATTCCTCTCCTTCCTTGGAAGAAGTCATTTAGCCTGAACTGTCTTAGAGACTCTCCATTCTTAGATATGCATGAACCCGAACTCAAGACGAGAGCTGTCAGAGTCCTGTGTGTGGGCATCTCCACCTTTCTTAAGGAATCCAGTATGGCAGAGCTTGTGAGATAATCGAATTCTGGAGCCAATATGGCCCTTCGAGATCATCTCTGTTGATCCTTAGGCAATTTGAAAGTCTTTAAAATAGACCAGTAATGTTAAAAATAAGTGGACAGTGAGGTGGTGGTGATTACTGGAAGATCTCATCTTAGTTTTTCTCTCAAGTACAATCTCCAGTGATAAACTAACCATATTGATTAATTGTGCCCAAGAATGATCCCCTTCCCAAGAAATGATCTGCTTCCCTCCGGTTTATGTCTTTTGATGTATCAGTTGCTTTAAAAAAAAAAAAAAGCCACTGACTTAGGGTGGTCCTTAAAGAGACACTGCAGGCCCCTGGCGAGATCCCATAACTTTTAAGCTAGAACAATTCCCTTCAGAAACCACATTACCTAAACCACATACCTAAACACAGGTATGCCCCCCAAAAGAGGGGATTTGGCCTGCAGCAGAGAGCACAGGCTTTGGAGTCAGGCACACCTGGGTGTGAGTTCAAAGTCTGGCACGTTCTGGTTGTGGGACCTAGTGTCAGGGAAGACGGCCATGCCTCTCACCCTCAATTTCCACATCTGCAAAATGGGAGATTGCTGGGGAAGCAAAATGACTTCATGTATGCAAAGCGCCTGGTAGATGATAAACACCAAGTATATGGTACTGATTTCCTATCATGTCATTGAGACTGGGAACGCAGACTGTAGGTTTTTCTCATGGTGGTCTACACCCACAGACATAAACAGATTCTTCTCACAAATATGATAAAGAAGGCAAAAGAAAGGCATTTTGCTGTTGTTTTAAATGTTGATTCCACTTCTGCTATGTCACTGCTGCTGCTGCTGCTGCTGCTAAGTCACTTCAGTCGTGTCTGAATCTGTGTGACCCCATAGATGGCAGCCCACCAGGCTCCCCCGTCCCTGGGATTCTCCAGGCAAGAACACTGGAGTGGGTTGCCATTTCCTTCTCCAATGCATGAAAGTGAAAAGTGAAAGTGAAGTCACTCAGTCGTGTCCGACTCTTAGGGACCCCATGCACTGCAGCCCACCAGGCTCCTCCGTCCATGGGATTTTCCAGGCAACAGTCCTGGAGTGGGTGCCATCGCCTTCTCTAGCTGTCACTAGATATGCCTTGTCTTGCTTGGAACTGTATTCACACAACATTTTCTCTTTTAATTTGCTATCACATTTTTAGCACCTCTCATGTGTTTTATTAGGTGTTTTATATACATTTTTCTTGCTTGAGACTCCTAATAATCTATGGATGGAGTCTTGTTATTCCAAGATTGTAAATAAAGCTCGGTGAAATTAAGTGACTTTTCTAAGGTGACACAGGCTTGCCTGACATAAAACCTCCCCTGGATTTTGGAGGGTGTGTCTATGTGTGTGTGCACGTGTGTGGGTGTGTGTAAGGCTGACTTTTTTTATGTGCATGTCACTGACTACATTTGGCAGGCATGTACATGAGTTCTTTCTTCCACAATGAAGGTGACTGGTGCTCACCAGATATTTCTTGGATAAGTAAGTCTTCTCTTTCTCTTCAGACCTTACTTGTAATCAGCTCTGTCCATGATATAGCCAGCAAGGTCCATGGATTGGAGTTCTCCCCTCTGGGCAGAGTACTTACTTTTGTATTTGCTCTGTTAACTATCTGGGATGAAGGCAAGGGTCATGTGTGGTCTCTTCTCTCAAGCCTTGTACCGTCTGGCCCTTGTCTCCCCTCCAGCCTCCACACTAACTACTCCCACACAGGTCCCCTGCATGCTGGCTACACTGGGCTTCTTCCAGTTCCTTACAGCACCACGATTCTCCAGCCTTGGGGTCTTTATGTGTTGCTCCATCTTCCTGGAGCATTAGCCCCTTCTACTCACTCTTTGTGCTTGTGCAAAGTCACTCAGTCGTGTTCGACTCTCTGAGACCCTATGGACTGTAGCCCGCCAGGCTCCTCTGTCCATGGGATTCTCCAGGCAGGAATACTGGAGTGGGTTGCCATGCCCTCCTCCAGGGGATCTTCCCAACCCAGGGACTGAACCCACATCTCCCACATCTGCTGCACTGCAGGCAGATTCTTTACTGCTGAGCCACTGGGGAAGCCAGTACCCACTCTTCAAATCTTAGCTACAATAGAACTCCCACCAGAAAGCCCCCTTGGCCCTCTGTTTCAGTTATCTTTTATGCAGAACAAGCCCCCTCAAAAATTAGGGCCTTAAAACCACTACCACGCATTTGTTCATGAGTCTGTGGAGATGGGCATCAGGGGGGACAGCTCACTTCTGCTTCACGTGGCCTGGACTAGCTCGGCTGAGGGTGGGGGACCCCAGGTGGCTTCACTCACACGGCAGGCACCTCAACTGACATGCCCAGCTGGGACTCACTCTCTCCCCATGAGATTTCTCTGGCTGGAGTCCTTCATGCAGTGGCTGGTTTCTAAGGGGAGTCCAGACACACGACACAAAGCAGTTTTCACACATGCAGTAAAAGGGAAAGTGGAAGGTGCCAGGCACCCCAAGGAGTATGCTTGGAAGTCACGTGGTGTCCCTTCTGCCTCTTCCTACTGATTAGAGCAAGTCCCAGGGTCAGCACAGATCAAGGTGGAGGGAAAATGGACTCCATTTCTTGAAGTGACAAGTGCTGAGAGGGTTGGAAGGAAAAACTGGTGGCTATCTTTGCAGCAATCTTCCACACCCTCCCAGGCTAGATAGTTCTAATACATAGATAGCTAGATAGCTAAATAGCTAATGCTACTGCTGCTGCTGAGTCGCGTCAGTCGTGTCTGACTCTGTGCGACCCTGTAGACAGAAGCCCACCAGGCTCCTCTGTCCCTGGGATTCTCCAGACAAGAATACTGGAGTGGGTTGACATTTCCTTCTCCACCAGTTCTATGCTAATCTATATTAATACTTTTGTTTCCATAGCTTTCCCTATTCCAGACTTTCACATGAACTGAATCACTTATTATGTAGGCTCTTGAGACTGGCTTCTTCACTAATGTTTCCAAGGCTCATCCTGGCTTTACCATGTATAGCTAATAAATAGCACCACCCTCTTCTCTGTAAAGGCCTTCCCTGGTGGCTCAGCTGGTAAAGAATCCGCCTGCAATGCAGGAGACCTGGATTCGATCCCTGGGTTGGGAACATCCACTGGAGAAGGGAAAGACTACCCATTCCAGTATTCTGGCCTGGAGAATTCCATGGACTGTATCATCCATGGGGTCGCAGAGTCATATGCAACTGAGCAACTTTCATTTCACTTCACTTCTCTGTAAAACTAAGAGCACTTGTAGGCACTTTTCAATGTCTGCCTATACTCTCCCATCACCTCTCACACCAGCCTGTAAAATCTATTAGAACAGATATCCTGCCTGTCACGTTCATTGTTAATTATAAATATTGGAGTGAATGAATGAATGAGTAGGTGAGTGTACTGTAGTCCAGGCACATAATACAAAGCAGTTATCACACATGCAATAAGCGATTTCTTGTTGATCTTAAGCTTGACACATAAAATCCTGTGGCCTTGCTCTCCTCTGAAAATCCTGGCATGTCATGAGGACTGAAATTTGGCGATCTCTAAAGGCACAGAAAAAAGCTCATAGTCTTTTAGACAGCTTGGAAAATCCTGATTTCTCTAGGAGGGAAAGGCAATGATCATGTTGTCAGCAATTTTTCTTAAAGTTATTCTGACTTGGTTTTGGTGCCTGGAAAGCTGTTGCTGCAATATTAGAATATCTTGTCTTGATGCTTGTCTAGAATTGGCTGTTTTGGAAACACATTGGAAAATCCCTTCCCCCGTCCCCATCTGTCTTTTTTGTTCTAAATATTAACAAAAACCAGAAGGGGATTTCTAGAGAACAGCAAAACCAAACATGGCTATGTAGCCTTCATGGGAGTTTGTTATAGAAACTCACATTTCAAATGCTAAATTAACTGCAGGCTTATGCGAGGGAAAGAGAGAAACTTTTGAGACTCAGAAGAAAAAAGGAAAAGAGTAAGCCAGGAAAATTAATCAATGTACATTTCTTTTGATGTTATTTTCCATGAGAACAGAGCAGGATGTGAGGCACAGGGAAATTGGGACTTTTTCAGCCAAAGCAAGGCTTGAAAAATCTGGTTTTGACCTATGAGTCATTTGATGCAAATCCAGGGCCTCACTGGTCCCTGGCCATCTCTTCGGCCTTCATCTGCCTGAGCAACTGAGCTGAGCTGAGCCAAGGGAGATGACAAGCAGAAATCGGATGACGAGCCACCCCTGCATTGTGTCTCCCGTGCTCCGAGCCACATTAATTATGCTGAGGTGCTAGGAGTGTTTGCAAGCATTTCTAAGAATAAAGGTAGGCCTGTTAGCAATAATGGTTCATTGCAAACTTTCAAAAGCAGCTTAGTAAGGAAGAACTCTGATTTGCTTCAAATTTCTGTTAAAAAAAACATATATATACATACATATGTTTGTGTATTTGTGTGTTTTAACTTTTCCATTTCAGCAAGTTGAAAAGATGGTCTGGAAGCAGGAGAATGAGTCAAGCATGGCCTCTTAGCCTCCTAGACCAAACACGGCATCTCAGAGCTGAGAGCAGCATGTTTTCCATGTGGGTTTCTCCGCCTAAGTTCATCACTTATTTCTTTATAAATACATACAAACAAAGTTTCTAGGCAACCATCGGGGAATAAAGTAAGGAGTTCTGAAAAGCAGAATACTGATGTTCATTTTATTTTTATATTTTGCTACTTAGAAAATCTCTTCCACTCTATACTCACCCCCAACATTCCTTCCTAAAAACAATGGTAGTTTGCAGGCTTTTTTCACCACCAAAGAGGGAAACTTTTCTTGAGCTCCAACACATTAAGTATCAGAGGCAAATGCCTTTACAAAATTCCATCAAGCTGGAGTCCTAAATTGGTGCGTCTTTCCACCTAAAACAGAAATCAAAGACTGCAGGCAATTCCACAGGCTTCTGGTATCATCAGCCTCCATGCAGACTGCTGTCATTGTTGCACAGTTGCCTAGCAACCAGCCTCACTCTTTCCTGCTCTTTTTCTTACTCTGGTCCTTGCAGGGGTTTTTGTTTTGTTTTGTTTTTCTGTTTGTTTTGCCCCACAGGAGCAGAATCTGCAATCCCTGCAAGGGTGGCTTCGAAGGAAGTGGGCACACTGGGACAGCTGTTGGTGATTTCCTCCCAAGCTCCAACACATGACCACTGGGCTGTCCCCCGACCTAGGCTGATCCAAGCGCAGCACCTCCTTCCATTAGCCCCATGATTGGTCCAAGCCGGGCAGGGTCCTTGGCTAGCGTGGCCAGGATAGTGTAGCCGTTCTCAGAGACTGAGCTCTGGAGTCTCTCCCTCATTTGGGAAGTGGTGTGGAGTCGCTGTTATTCTGAAGCAGCAACAGGATCCACGCTTCTTACTCCAGCTTAGGAGGTGGTGAGAGTAACAGGCCACAGCAGTGGCCATCAGCATGGACAGGAGGCTGCAGAGGAGAGCCGTGAGCCTGCAGGAGAAGCGGCGCTGTGAGGGCCCTGGGGGCCAACGGTGCGGGTATAGCTCCGAACCCAGGGTGAAGCCATCTGCAGGAGCAGTGAGCCAGGAAGCTGTGTGCCAGGTTGGACATACTGAATCTGAAGTGTCAGAGGAACAGAGAGGCCAACGTTTTCCCCCAGGTGTCCTCCAGGAGGTCTGTTACGCGAGAGAGCAGCCCAGGAGCAGGTGCTTTACTAGCCAGCTTCCTTCAGATCATAAGGACACTGAGAGAAGTGGGCACACTGGGACAGCTGTTGGCGATTTCCTCCCAAGCTCCAACACACGCCCACTGGGCTGTCCCCTGGCCCTGGCTGATCCAAGCGCAGCACTGCCTCCCGCCACCTCCATGATTGGTCCAAGCTGGTCCTTGGCTAAGGAATCAAGTTCCCTGCAAACATCTTCAGTGGAGGCTCAAAGGGCAAAGGTTTTTCATCTGAAAAGATCTGAGTCTAGAGCATGTTCCTGGCCTTTTTCGGAAGGAGAGGATGAAACCAATTTTCAGAGTCGGCAAAGAGAAGAACCTGGCAGTCCCGGTGGAGACCCAGCCCTTGAATCCAGCCAGCTCTGAGGCCCGGCCTTTCCTTCACTGGGCTCCAGGAGCTAATAGAGTCCCTTTTTGGATGAAGCAAGTTCAAGCTGAGTTTCCATCACTTGCAACTTGAGGAGTTCTGAGGGGTGTCATATTGCCATCCCAATTTTACTGAGAGAGGAACTGATGCTCAGAGAAGTTAGCTAAGTCCTGTGTGATCACAAGAACACTTTAGAGCACAAGCTTTGGAACCCGAGTCTGCCTGGACTCCATAGCCAGCATTCTTTTCTTTATACCATTTGCCTCTCAACTAGTCCCATAACTGAGGCACTCAAGAGATAAATAAACAGATGTGTTTGGATCTCTGCACATTGTAATCCCCCAGTGAAACCATCTGTGACATTTTTAGATGCCTGATGCCATGAAAAACAGGAGATCTGCTCATTTTACAAATGTTTTCCATTCTTTGCGTGATGGTAACTCTTCCACCTGCTCCAGCTTTACAAGCAAAACACCTACTTTCAGCCCGAAAAGAATCATCAGACAGGCTATCCGCAGCCTGCCAGTTAAAGGGAATGGGAGAGAACTTTGTGTCTGCGGGACAAGTCTTCACTCAGGACCACGGTAGAGATGGGGAGAGGTGCTCTAAATGGGGCAGCCATCCACCTTCCAGCTCTTGAGGAACCGGAGCTGACTCAGGTGAAGAAAGTGTGGCTAGGGATTCAGGATTGCATAGCATCATGAAACCTTCTCTCTAGAACTTTCCTGTTAGCATGTGTTGGCAACTTCTGAGCTTGTTTGTTCCAAATTTCAGACTCACGGAAGACAGATACTGCTTGGTACAGGATGGGTCGGGGGGCAAATTCTAAATTACCCACCCAGGAGAGGGCCAAGGTCACTGAGGTCAGCAGGACCACAGAAGCCAGAGGAGAGAGGGTGGTGATGAAGTCAGGCGGACGTCCTAGGAGGGGTCCACTATAGCATGATGGTGGCCCAGAGGTAGTGATAACATACTCTCACCTAGCTCTGCAGGCAGGACCATGGCAGGACCACGAGATCGCGGCAGATGTTAGTGGTCTGTGAGCAAATGTGAGACACAAACCAGGAAACCAGGAACAAGAAGGACAGGCAGCTAGTGTGGTGAAAAATAAATAGTCGTTGCTATCGGTTCAGTTCAGTTCAGTTCAGTTGCTCAGTCGTGTCCGACTCTTTGCGACCCCATGAATTGCAGCACGCCAGGCCTCCCTGTCCATCACCATCGCCCGGAGTTCACTCAGACTCACGTCCATCGAGTCAGTGATGCCATCCAGCCATCTCATCCTCTGTCGTCCCCTTCTCCTCCTGCCCCCAATCCCTCCCAGCATCAGAGGCTTTTCCAGTGAGTCAACTCTTCGCATGAGGTGGCCAAAGTACTGGAGCTTCAGCTTTAGCATCATTCCTTCCAAAGAAATCCCAGGGCTGATCTCCTTCAGAATGGACTGGTTGGATCTCCTTGCAGTCCAAGGGACTCTCAAGAGTCTTCTCCAACACCACAGTTCAAAAGCATCAATTCTTCGGTGCTCAGCCTTCTTCACAGTCCAACTCTCACATCCATACATGACCACAGGAAAAACCATAGCCTTGACTAGACAGACCTTAGTCAGCAAAGTAATGTCTCTGCTTTTGAGTATGCTATCTAGGTTGCTCATAACTTTTCTTCCAAGGAGTAAGCGTCTTTTCATTTCATGGCTGCCATCACCATCTACAGTGATTTTGGAGCCCAAAAAATAAAGTCTGACATTGTTTCTATTGTTTCCCCATGTATTTCCCATGAAGTGATGCGACCAGATGCCACGATCTTCGTTTTCTGAATGTTGAGCTTTAAGCCAACTTTTTCACTCTCCTCTTTCACTTTCATCAAGAGGCTTTTTAGCTCCTCTTCACTTTCTGCCATAAGGGTGGTGTCATCTGCATATCTGAGGTTATTGATATCTCTCCTGGAAATCTTGATTCCAGCTTGTGTTTCTTCCAGTCCAGCTTTTCTCATGATGTACTCTGCATAGAAGTTAAATAAGCAGGGTGACAATATATAGCCTTGACGTACTCCTTTTCCTATTTGGAACCAGTCTGTTGTTCCATGTCCAGTTCTAACTGTTGCTTCCTGGCCTGCATACAGATTTCTCAAGAGGCAGGTTAGGTGGTCTGGTATTCCCATCTCTTTCAGAATTTTCCACAGTTTCTTGTGATCCACACAGTCAAAGGCTTTGGCATAGTCAGCAAAGCAGAAATAGATGTTTTTCTGGAACTCTCTTGCCTTTTCCATGATCCAGCAGATGTTGGCAATTTGATCTCTGGTTCCTCTGCCTTTTCTAAAACCAGCTTGAACATCAAGGAGTTCATGGTTTACGTATTGCTGAAGTCTGGCTTGGAGAATTTTGAGCATGACTTTACTAGCATGTGAGATGAGTGTAATTGTGCTGTAGTTTGAGCATTCTTCTGGATTGCCTTTCTTTGGAATTGGAATGAAAACTGACCTTTTCCATTCCTGTGGCCACTGCTTTCTCAGCCCTCATGTACACAGCCCTGTCCTAAGCTCTTAATTATGCAAACCCATGTAATCCCCACCTCCACCCTATACAACAGGCACTACCGCACCGGACAAGCAAGTCGACAAGAACGGAGAGACTGAGCAACCTTCCCAAGGTTACACGCAGGAAAGAACAACGCCTTGGCTTTGAACCCAGACAGTCCAACCCCAGAGGGCCCATGCCTTACCAGCATTTTACTCAGCATATGGGGCAATGGAATACGGGCATTGTTCTTACAGGGGCCCATCTGAAGCCACTGATTACAGTCAGGCCCACTGGGGGCATTCAGCTTGTGTTTTGTTGTTGTTTTAGATCGGCTTTATTCACCACTTGACAGAACGTGTCCAAGGGGTAATTACTCAGAAATGCTCTATTCTTCAGACTCCACATATGTCTTCACGTTTGAAACTGTCTATATCCTTGCAACAAACCTTTCTCTACTGTAACCCGTAATGCTGATACCATTACGTCCCACAGCAAGCAGTCTGTCCCACATACAGATACTGAACTGTGTCATCCAAGGCTTGCCCAAAGGCGCCAAAGTCTGGACGTGTGTATTCACAGACCGCCCATCCTTTCTAAAGGAAGGCATGGGGTATGCTGGCTGTGATTTTTGTGGTCATGTGGAAGCTGCTGCTATTGTTATTTAAGTTCTAACTGTGGCGTTCTTCTTAATGCCTTTTGAACTAGACCTTACCATGCTCACGTATACCTTCTGGAGGCATTCCTAAGCCAACCAGCATGGGTTTTTACATAGGCATTCAGAGTTGGGCATGGGATTGGAGGGCGAAGAAGCAGGTTGTGCAGGTGGGTTTTAAACAGATAAACCACCAGAGGGAGCTATAGTGGAATGCCTTCAGGGGATGGAGCAATTCATATTCAGAATCCCTCCAGAGCCAGTGAAAGAAAGACTATAGTCTGGGGCCACATTTCTGTCATAAAGATTTGCCATCTAATTCCTGCATGTTTAGCTAATTATATTTTCTCAGCTCCCCTTAATTATACAGACCAGATGCTTTATGACTAGAAATAAACACAAAAAGAGAAAGAGCATCAGAGACAAATCGTCTATGACGAAGAGTCATCAATCGCAAGAAACCAACAAATTAAGTAGTCTAGTCACTGTCACCCTTCACTTGTTGCAGTCCATCTTATGCATTCAATTAGTTTTAGCGCTGAGTGTAATGGTAAGCATTTTTTTTTAAAATTGGAGCCAAAGTATTTTGGTTAATTTCTCTTCTTTTTTTTGAATAAGCAGTAAAGGAAAATATCAATGCTAATTTCCAAATCCTTTAATGGAAAAATTCAGCAGCTGGAGAATGTGTTCCAGAAAATCTTTTGGTAGTGCTCATTTTTTAAAATTAATTTTTAACTATAGAAGTAACATATGAATACCTCATCTTTGTTAAAAGAAAGTCCCCTTTGAACAATATCCACAGTCTTCCCCCACTCTCCATCTCCGCAGTGATAATCAGGATACTTGATTATATCAGGATAATCAAGTGTATTTTCGTCCAGACTCTTCTCCAGTTATTTATGTAGGTGATGATAATCTATCTGAAGGACAAGCTTCCTCATACCCTTCTGATCAGCCAGGTTTGAGTGAGGCCTTACAAGACACTGCACAGAGCACCAGGCTTGGACTGGGTTAGCCTACACTTGAATCTCTACTCCATTCCCTGTTATGTGGCTGACTTTGCAAAAGCCATATTCAGTTCAGTTCAAGTTCAGTTCAGTCACTCAGTCGTGTCCGACTCCTTTTGACCCCATTGCAGCATGCCAGGCCTCCCTGTCCATCACCAACTCCCGGAGTTCACTCGAACTCTCGTCCATCGAGTCGGTGATGCCATCCAGCCATTTCATCCTCGGTCGTCCCCTTCTCCTCCTGCCCCCAATCCCTCCCAGCATCAGAGGCTTTTCCAATGAGTCAACTCTTCATATGAGGTGGCCAAAGTACTGGAGTTTCAGCCATAGCCTTGACTAGAAGGACCTTTGTTGGCAAAGTAATGTCTTTGCTTTTGAATATGCTATCTAGGTTGGTCATAACTTTTCTTCCAAGGAGTAAGAGTCTTTTAATTTCATGGCTGCAATCACCATCCACAGTGATTTTGGAGCCCCCCCCAAATAAAGTCTGACACTGTTTCCACTATTAGTGCCCTGCAAACAAGGTGAGCAAAACCTGCTTCACACATGTGCTTGTTCATATATTCCACACATATTTTACTGAATCCCTTCTAAGTGCCAGGCACCTGGGCAAAGCTTTGATCTAAGGCAGCTCATAAAGAAGTAAACAGACAATTATAGTATGATGTAGTATGGTAAGGAGCATGTCCTAGAAGTACAGGGTGCTGTGGGATCATGGCACCCAGGAGTCAGGGACGTGTTCCTGGAGGAGATGATGACAATACTACAGTCTGAATGATGAGAAGGCCTCAATCAGGAAAACAGGAGTCTGGGGCGTGGATTAACGTGCTGGAACTTTGGGGAGGTAGAAGCCATTTCCTAGACAGATAAAATGTTCTGTCCCAAAGTTCCTTGGTTAAAGAAAATGAAATACATTTTGGATTATTTTTAAGCTTAATAAGCTGAAGCTTGGTTGAAACAGACAATTTGGAGGGGACATAACTAAAGATGAGGGGGGAAAGCTTGGCAAGGACCTTCTGTGAGGGAGTCACAGCTGGATCCCAAGGACAATGGGGAGGCACTCAATTTAGCCAGGGACATGCTGTGTTCAGATCTGCCCTGGAAACGGTGAGTGCTAATAATATTAGCTGTTACTAACCCATTGTATTCCTGCAGCCAACATCGTCTGCACTGTCGTCAGCAGTAATTGTTATCAAGAATCAATTTCCAAGAGAAAAAGAGAAAGAGAAGGCTGGGGTGGGGGTTGTGTGTGACAGTTGGCAGCAGTCACTCGGAATCGATATTCCTTCACGTGGACCCTCCATCCCAGTGGTCACTGTGGAGTCCAGCCGTGACTTCCACCTTTTCCCTTCCCTAAAACCAGAGACTGAGAAGAGTGGAGAAGAAAAACAGAGAAATCTTCCCAGGAGCACAGAATCCAGAGACGCGGGGCTCCAGGTCATCACAGGTCCTGTCCTGTTGGGTGGATTTGTGCTGTTTTGGTAACCCCCTGGCAGACACAGGAGTGGGACCATCAGGTCAGAGAAGCCAGGCTCCGCCAAGCTCCATGGAATGCCCGGAGCCTTGCTGTTCTTAGGGTCTCTCTCAGCTCAGAGTCAGGTCATCAGACTGGAGACCAGGCTTACAATTTGTGCTTGTGGGTTCTTGATGAGGCCGCTCTCATTTCTCCTCATTACACACTCTCTGTCTCACGGCTTCACTGTTAAAGCAGGGGGAGGAGGGGCGGGCATAAAAAAAATGGTAGACATTGCCATCTTTTCTTGCTCAGACATTCCATGATTCTTGCACTTGGGGAACCTGTCCAGAACAACTCAGGACAACTTGTAGGACCCAGAGTCTCTGATTCATCTGGGAAAATCACTTCCTTCAAAGGACACATGATGCCAGGCCCAGCCATATGTCTACCCAAAGATGAAGTCACAGAAGCACCAGCAGCAAGACAGAGACAAAGTGCCATGGGGCCTTTTGAAATATTAATTGAGGCATTTTCCCTTCTCATCATTAGAACCAGACCACACTGACTGTGCTAAGGAAGGGATCACACAAAGGAACCCCAAAAGAACTGTTTCATTCTTGGCTTTGAGTTCCAAGAGTCTCAAAGTCATGATTCTTAAGTAGTAAGAACCAAGCAGTAGGATGGGAGTTGGGGAAGGGTAGATTTCTTTGGATTCAAAAAGTTTAGCTTTAAACATCTGGTGCCAGGCCGAGAGGATTCAGAGCCTAGAACAGAGGTTCAGTTCAGTTCAGTTGCTCAGTCATGTCCAACTCTTTGCGACCCCATGAATTGCAGCACGCCAGGCCTCCCTGTCCATCACCAACTCCCGGAGTTCACTCAGACTCACGTCCATCGAGTCCGTGATGCCATCCAGCCATCTCATCCTCTGTCGTCCCCTTCTCCTCCTGCCCTCAATCCCTCCCAGCATCAGAGGCTTTTCCAATAAGTCAACTCTTCGTATGAGGTGGCCAAAGTACTGGAGCTTCAGCTTTAGCATCATTCCTTCCAAAGAAATCCCAGGGCTGATCTCCTTCAGAATGGACTGGTTGGATCTCCTTGCAGTCCAAGGGACTCTCAAGAGTCTTCTCCAACACCACAGTTCAAAAGCATCAATTCTTTGGCGCTCAGCCTTTTTCACAGTCCAACTCTCACATCCATACATGACCACAGGAAAAACCATAGCCTTGACTAGATGGACCTTAGTTAGCAAAGTAATGTCTCTGCTTTTGAATATACTATCTAGGTTGGTCATAACTTTTCTTCCAAGGAGTAAGCGTCTTTTCATTTCATGGCTGCCATCACCATCTGCAGTGATTTTGGAGCCCCCAAAAATAAAGTCTGACATTGTTTCTATTGTTTCCCCATCTATTTCCCATGAAGTGATGGGACCAGATGCCATGATCTTCGTTTTCTGAATGTTGAGCTTTAAGCCAACTTTTTCACTCTCCTCTTTCACTTTCATCAAGAGGCTTTTTAGTTCCTCTTCACTTTCTGCCATGAGGGTGGTGTCATCTGCATATCTGAGGTTACTGATATTTCTCCCAGCAATCTTGATTCCAGCTTGTCTTTCTTCCAGTCCAGCATTTAGGGCCAACGACCTCAACTCAGTGACTCAGCCCCACATTGTGCAGGCAGCTCATAGACAGCAAGTAGACAAATGCTGCGCTCCCATGCAACTTCATTCACAAGAACAGGCTTCCCCAGGTGTGTCACTTGAGCCCTAGCCTAGGCTGCACTTTGGAAACCAAAGAATAAGAAAGAATAAGGTCCTTTTCTCTTATGGGTCTGGGGAAAATGTTCTGGAAGGGAATGGAAGAGGAAAACCAGGAAACTGAGCTGCTAGAGTAGCCTCCATCTCTTTGCCCTCACTTGGGTAGACGAGTGCAGGGGTAATCAAATCCTGCACAAGCTTGAAGGTTTGGGAACAGAAGGCCTGGTGCCCAGAACATTCTTCCTAGCTGTTGGAGGAGACAGTCCTGAAGAATGCCCCCACACCCTCCTAGGATGGCCACAGGAAAGCAGAAAATGCTTTTTGGGGGGTTAGCAGAGAGGATCTGGGTCAGCCTGCCCACACCGCCGGCTCTCACTTTGCTCCCACAGGACAAAGAGGAGGCTGAACTTTCCATGCTCCCAAGTAGTGGTGTGAGGAGCCGTGTGGAACGTGTCTCTGGAGAGCCCTGCGCTGGTTAAGAGGATGGTGAGGACTGGGGAGAGCAGACCCCATAGCAGAGCCAGGAGGTGGGCCGCACGGGGCAGTCACCTTGGTCAGAGTCAAGTGGACGCTTGGTCAGCTGGAGACCCCTCCCAGCTCCCAAGCGGCCCTTGAGATTGGCCTCACCGAGAGAAGGGACAAATGGTACCAGTGGTGGGTGCCCAGGGAAGAGCGTCCATGGAGGTTCAGGGTTCTTTTCCGACACCATCATGTGTATAAATGGAAATGGAAGTCACTCAGTCGTGTCTGACTCTTTGCGACCCCATGGAATGTAGCCAACCAGGCTCCTCCGTCCATGGGATTTCCCAGGCAAGAGTACTGGACTGGGTTGCCATTGTCTTCTCCAGGGGATCTTCCCGACCCAGGGATCAAACCCAGGTTTGATCCAGGTTTGCCCAGCATTGCGGGCAGGTGCTTTACCAATGAGCCGTGACACACAAATTCCTCAGCTTAAGTTCCCCCCGGGCAAGAGGAAGGAAGAGAGAAAGGGAACCAGAAACTGAGGATTAAACCTAAAGGGACATAGGTTCTAAACAAGAATCACCTAGAATTGGCAAGATTAGGTTTTCTATCAGAGCCTGAGAAGGGGGGTCTGTGAGAACAATTTCAAGCATAGGGAAAAAATTATATTTGGGAGCATCAGACTCTGACTATGAAACTGAACCAAATCACTTAGGATAAGAAGGGAGAAACCAAAGCAAGATCATGAAAAGGTAGGCAGGTCCCTAATGTAGACCCTGTTTGAACCTCAGGGACACATATTCAAGTCTGTCCTAGGCTTCAGGTTATATAGACAGTCACTTCAGCCCCATCAGTGAAGCTCAATGGAGTGTGAAAAGGCCTAAGTTTTGACTGGACGAAAGCAAGGCCTCATAAGTTAAGGTGCAGGGTCTTTCTTAAGCCTGCGGGTGTGGCTGGTTCATACCTGCAAGTGTGTCTAGCCCATGTAGGTATCATCACTTCAAACAAACATGGCCATCTCGGGGGCAGAGGTGGGGAAGTCGTGACTGCTGTGTCTTCCATCAAATTTCACAGCTGATGACTGACAGGGTAAGCGATCATCCGGCATCTGACACAGGGCTTCCCTGTAGTGGTCTGAATTAATTAGCTAATGAATACATCTACCATTCCCCCCTGGTCTGGTTATTCGCTCATCTTGTCACTGTCCCATAGCAATTATGCGAACTTTAATTATCTGTTGAGCTCTTCATCTCCCCTGATGAACTCAAGAGCAAGGAACTGTCCTTCTTTATTATTTCTGCTTCAAATTTATATTAATAGATAAAACATTAAAATGAATTTCAGAATACTCGGTGGATCACTGCTTTATGAGAGAGAAGCGGGAGGCTGACCGAGTCCAGCCCGATCGGCGAGGGGTCATGTCTCCTGCGGGCCACTCACCGCTGTCTTTCCCAAGTTCCATCTCACAACCTGTTGTAAACATATAGACCCATAGTTTAAAGCGTTGAAGACATCATCTGAGATGGAATACTTGTAGCATTTTTAAGGTACTTTTGTGTTTTCATTCTATCTCAGTTTATTTCCATACAAGGACTCTCAAAATTTTAGGGTTGGTGATGATCAATACTGAACATTACACAAAAGATGCACCATTGACACGAATTGATGGTGGATGAAACACCCGCTCCATCACAAGGAAGAGGAAGTGACTCTTTCCTGCTCAGAGAGAAGATACCACAAGCCCTGCCAAAGTCAAGGCAGTTTTCACATGACAAGGGTTACTTGTGTGAAATTAAATGAAGAATACACAAAAAGCATAAACAGCATTAAAAAGATAAAAACTCCACCTTCACCAAAAGTTAAGGCCATTTTTGCCGAGAACATAGCATGAATCTATCACTAGCATCACAAAACAGTTTCCATTAACTACAGTAGTTAGAGGCAGAACTGGATGATAAATTAAAGTGATGGTCCACCTCTATTAGTTTTCTATTCTGCCGTAACAATTGCCACACACTGTTAGTGGCTTAAAACAACACAAACTTACCTTACAGTTCTGGAAATCAAAGTCCTAAAATCAAAGCATCACAAGGTTGCATTTCTTCCGGAGAGTAGAGGAAAATTCATTTCTGTGCCTTTCCCAGCTTCTAGAGGCCACCTGCATTCCCTGTCTCATGTTCCCTTCCTCAAATCATTCTGCCCTCTGTTTCTGACATCACCTCTCTGTCTCGGAATCTGACCACCTTCCCCCCTGCCAACCGCCACCTCTCTTATATAAGGACACTTGGGATTACATTGGCACTACCTGAATAATCTAGAATAATCTCCCTATCTCAGTTCAGTTCAGTCACTCAGTTGTGTCTGACTCTTTGTGACCCCATGGACTGCAGCACGCCAGGCCTCCCTGTCCATCACCAACTCTTGGAGCTTGCTCAAACTCATGTCCATCAAGTCGGTGATGCCATCCAACCATCTCATCCTCTGTTATCCCCTCCTCCTCCTGCCTTCAACCTTTCCTTACCTCAGCATCACTAACTTAATCATAATAGCAAGTCCCTTTTGCCATTGGTAACATATTCATGGGTCCCAGAAATCAGTACATGAACATCTCTGAGTAGAAGGGTAGATTATTTAACATATAATACCACTCATGACACGAAGTCAGAACCAGAGCAAGCCTGCCACAAATCCCATGATCTGCTTGACCCTGGATGAGAGACTCAAGGTCTAGAGCAACCAGAAAAATAGGCAGCTAGAGCTCTTCTCATCATTTCCTCTCCCCTTGCTCCATCGTGTTCTACATTCAGTCAGAGATGGTCAGAACACAATCAGGAAAGAAGTGAGACTGGGACGCCAGGGACCAACAGAGGCACACTGCATCCTGGGAAATGTATGTCCTACAGGTTCAGAGCAGTGGGAAAAGTCAGAGGACCCTAGTAGAAATGCATTCTGGGAGTTGCAGGCTGTTATGTCCGAGCTCTGTCAGAGACTCTGAGAACCAGGTAGTGGAGATAAGAATGCGGTCTGCCTCTGGTCAGGAGAATTGACTGAGATAAATGATGGCTAAAGAAGGCATTGTGTGCATCCTCTTGCCATTTATGGAGCTGAAAAGGGGCTTTGGTCTCTTTTGGTTTGGCTTCTTTCAGCCCGGGAGTCCTGCTATACAGTCTATAGAGATCTTTTCATTTCTGAACCACAACTGAAAGCTAAATTCAAGTTCTGTCCTTCGGCACTCCTAAGTCCAAGCAAAACAAGGAGTAAAGATTTCCAGTTCTCTTATGAAAGATGTAATTAGGACCAATCCATTCACTGAGGACAACTAAAAAAGCTGGAAGAGAAAAACAATTTAAAGCACCAAAGAATCAACATGTTAGTAAGGAATTGCTGGGTTCAAATCTAGGAAAGGATAAGAACTCAGAAACAGAAACCCAGTGGTCAAAGCTGCCTTCGTCCTGAAAGCATTTATTAAGAAAGAAACAGTTGGATACTGAGTCTGGCAGGTTTCCAGGCTCAAGAAGATGAAAGTGAAAGCCTGGAACACACTAAAAATACTGTGTTAAAAAAAAATCTCCTATTTAAGCTGGGAACCCAAAAAACCTCAGCCCCAGAATAAGATGAACCAGCAGGAAGCCTCGTAGTGACCCATAGCCCAGTTTTACCACATCTGGGCAGTGAAAGAAAATTCAAGACTTAGATGAAGGGAATCCTAGACTAGAAATACCTTTAGGTACCCAGCAAAAATAAATGAAAAAGCTCTCAGGATAGACATGTCCTTATCTTAGGTCTCATAATTAATATTGTAAATAGCTTTTCAAAAGCAATGACCAGCACGTGGTGAAAGATAACCAGACCTACTCAGAAACCAGAAGCTAGAAATTCAGACACCATACTCCATAAGTTAAAAGGAGCAGGAAGACCAGAGGTACAAAGCCCTAACTATGAGATGCACAAATACTTAACTATTAAAATTATCATATTAAAATTATAAAATAGTTAGGCTTACTGTGTTTTATTTATTTATTTTTAAAATTTTTATTTTTACTTTATTTTACTTTACAATACTGTATTGGTTTTGCCATACATTGACATGAATCAGCCACGGGTGTACATGAGTTTTAGAGGTACAACACAGGCTTAAAAGTTTTATCAGAGACCTCAGAACTGTATTTTAAAAATACTATGGCAGAGCTGAAAAAAAAAAAAAAACAAATAGAAATTACATAGTTTTAAAATGCAGTCTCAATAGAGGGTTTAATAGTAAACTGTCCATAGCTAAAGAGAGACTCAGCAAAGTGGAAGATGAGAGAAAAGAAACTGAAATGCAGCACAGGGAAACAGGGATGGAAAACACAAAAGTAAGAGACTCCAAGGATTCCCGAGAACGTTCAACAGGTTTTTGAAGTTCCGGAAGAAGAGAGGGAAAAGAAGGAAGCAGAAGCAATATCTGAAGAAAGAAATAATTTGGACAGGGATGTCAGATTCCCTGAATATTCCGTCAGAGCTTAACTTCCCCAAACACTCCCTGGGTAGCAGCCTGGTTAGTTCAGAGCGCATGGGAGTCCCCTAGGAGGCAGCAGTGCCTAATGCCAAACACCAGTGTGAACACCTCAGCTATGAAGAAGCCCAAATGCTCTGATGGAAGAGAGGCAGTGAGCCAGAGGAACAAGGGAAGGAATGTTCCAACCTGAGGAAGTAGCATATGCAGAGACTGGACGCCAGGAGGAAGGAAGAGATAAAGGCAGAGAGGGAGAGAGAATATAAATGACTCTAAAAACAGAACACTGTTCAGTATGTCTGGGACATAGAAAGTGGTGACAAGATTAAGGAAGTCCCCAAAGGGACATGAAGAACCTCATGGCCATGAGGACACTTAGGTCTCATTCTGTGGGGTATGGAACATAAGAAGGGATATTAGAAGAATCAGTCTGGGTAGAGCAGAGAGAGCTGATTAGAGTAGGGACCACTCAGAGACTGTTCTAAGTCATCCAGATGACAGCTAAGGGCGACCTGCTTCAGGTAGTGGCACTTAAGAAATGACAATACCTAACGTTGAAGAAGGGTGCAGAAAATAGGCATTCTTAAACACTGCTGTTGAGATACTTGATGAAACTTTTTGAAAAGCAATTTAGGAATTTATCTGTTGCTGTTGTTCAGTCACTCAGTTGTGTCCAACTCTTTGCAACCCCATGGACTGCAGCACACCAGGCTTTCCTGTCCTTCACCATCTCCCGGAGCTTGCTCAAACTCATGTCCATTGAGTCATGGATGCCATCTAACCATCTCATCCTCTGTCATCCCCTTCTCTTGCCTTCAATCTTTCCCAGCATCAGGGTCTTTTCTAATGAATCAGCTCTTCACATCAGGAGGCCAAAGTATTGGAGCTTCAGCTTCAGCATCAGTCCTTCCAATGAATATTCAGGATTGATTTTCTTTAGGACTGACTGGTTTGGGAATACATAACAAAGCTTAAAAACGGATATAAGCTTTGACGCAAAAATTTTCCGTCTAGGATTTATTTTAAATAAGTAATTAAGAATGTGTAGTTTATCTCAATATTAATTATGAAAAGAAAATGCTGAAAATGACATAAATGTCCAATGCTGGGCATCATATATATGTACCCAAATAATACTTTAGACAGTAAAATCATATTTTAAAAGATTCAATTTCCTCTTTATGCTTTTATCTTTAATTTTTTCTGTTGATCTATATGAGCTACTTTGTAATCAGGAAGAAATTAGTGAAAATGTTTAGAATTTATGAAAACATATACAAAAATTTACAAAGAACACGGGAACAAGTTCCAAAAATGAAAATTATGCAAAGCATATGCTTTAGTCACCGGAAAATAAAATTCAAAAGTAACACCATATGTATAAATGTCTCCAGCCAGGAGGGACGCAAGTAATACTACATTGTATTTATTTCTCACATTAATTAGAACTGGGTTGAGTCCCCATATTCCAGACCGATGTGAAGTTATGGATTCCACTCTTAGACATGTATCCACCATGGGTCCCTTACACGCGTCTAAGGGGTTCATTTCAGGCAGTTTAAGAAGGAAAACAGGCAGGCTTAATTCTCAAGCTGAGAAGGATTCTAGCTTCTTTAAGCCTGCTGCTGCCTTCACCACAGCTGCTCCTTGCTTCACAGAAAAATTCTGCCAGTCTGGGTCTTCCTCTGTGTGTCCAGAACTGCTGGTCCCAGCATCCCAAGTCATGCCACAACGTTGTCTTTCCAAAGAGGGCAGTTTTGTGAGCAAACCCACTTCCACGTGAGGCTCACTCCCCTTACTTGGGCCCCAGTACTGCAGCTCTTTGTACCTAGACCTGTCTTCACCCACAGCTACTTTCCTCCAAGGTCCTATACTTCAGAGATGTTTTGCAAAAGCTGGTTCCACCATCTTCTCATCCTTAAACCAGTCTCTATTCCCAGGACTTGGAGACCACACTTCAAACTGGAGCGCTTTAGTTTTTCTCATCCATTATCACACATCCCCAAACCCTCCTTTGAAATTAAAGATGCATCATGTTCCTTTCGTTTACAATAGGGCTTGTTTGTCTATGATGAAGGGTCATACTTTAGAAATACCCACAAAAAGCCTTTTTACTTGAAGAGGGATGAGGATGGAAAGATAGTTTCCATTCTTTCCTGATGAGTTATTATTCCCCAAGGACAGATCAGAAGACTTTCTGCTGAAAGAGACAACAGTATAAAGATCATTCTAACCATAAAGATAACAAAAACTTAAAAGAAAGAATCTTGGACAATAAGAAAACAAAACAATTCTCCTAAATAAAATTTTGGGGCAAACCAAAAGCTAAAACATAGTTTTAGACAATACTACACTTATTTGAAATTTATGGAATATTGTCAAAGCTATGCTCAGAGGCAAATCAGTAGCCTTGAATGTTTTCTATGTTAAACAAGATAAAATAAACTCCAATTAAGTATTCAGTGTAAGAAATTAGAAATCTAACTTAGGCAAACTAAAAGAAGGTTAAAGTTAATTAAATTAGAAAACAGAGAATCTGTAAATTGGTTCAAGTTCTGTTTCTTTGCCGGGAAAAAACAGCAACAAAAGCAGTTACAAGAAAAAATCTCTAGTAAATCTAATTAGTAAAAGAAAGGAAAGCAAAATAAACATAAAGCATTAAAGGGAGGAATGTAAGAAGAGACAAATGTAAAAGCCTTAACAGAATATAAATTATTCTCTGGGGAAATGTAAATGATCAATATTTATCCAAAATGTCAACAGTTGAATACACTGTCATAAAAGAAATTAGAAACTTTTTCAAAGAATCATCTATAAAAAAAGAGTTCAGAGCCAAGTAAATGTTACCAATTCTACACTAAGTGACTTACCTTAGAAAACAGAAAAGGGTAAAAAAAGACTTCACGACCTATTTTGCAAAACCAGCATTACCCTAATATCAAGATCTGACTAAAATAACAACTGAAAAGTGAAATTACTGATATATATATATATATGTGTGTGTGTGTGTGTGTGTGTTTGCGAAGGTGTTAGTCACTCAGCCATGTCCAACTCCCCATGGACTATAGCCCACAAGGCTCCTCTGTCCATGGAATTCTCCAGGCAAGAATACTAGAGTGGGTAGCCATTTGCTTCTCCAGGGGATCTTCCCAACCCAAGGATCAAATCTGGGTCTCTTGCATTGCAGGCAGATTCTTTACCAGTGGGATTGCTGGGTCATATGGCAGTTCTATTTCCAGTTTTTTAAGGAAAATAAACACAAAATGGACAAAAGATCTAAACGTAAGACCAGAAACTATAAAACTCTAAGAGGAAAACATAGGCAGAATCCTCTATGACATAAATCACAGAAAGATCCTTTATGACCCACCTCTCAGAGTAATGGAAATAAAAGCAAAATTAAACAAATGGGACCTAATTAAACTTAAAAGCTTTTGCACAACGAAGGAAACTATAAGCGAGGTGAAAAGGCAGCCTTCAGAATGGGAGAAAATAATAGCAAATGAAACAACTGACAAAGAATTAATCTCCAAAATATACCAGCAGTTCATGCAGCTCAATACCAGAAAAAACAAACAACCCAATCAAAAAGTGGGCCAAAGAACTAAACAGACATTTCTCCAAAGAAGTCATACAGATGGCTAATAAACACATGAAAAGATGCTCAACATCACTCATTATTAGTAAAATGCAAATTAAAACCACAATGAGGTATCATCTTACACTGGTCAGAATAGCTGGCATCAAAAAGTCTACAAACAATAAATGCTGGAGAGGGTGTGGAGGAAAGGGAACCCTCTTACCCTGTTGGTGGGAATGCAAACTGGTAAGCCACTATGGAGAACAGTGTGGAGATTCCTTAAATTTTTATATAATTTTTAAAGTTTACTTTCCATTTACAGTCATTGCAAAACATTGGCTATATGTTCCATGTTATACAATAATCCTTGCTGCTGCTGCTGCTAAGTTGCTTCAGTCGTGTCCGACTCTGTGCGACCCCATAGATGGCAGCCCACCAGGCTCCCCCATCCCTGGGAGTCTCCAGGCAAGAATACTGGAGGGGGTTGCCATTTCCTTCTCCAGCGCATGAAAGTGAAAAGTGAAAGTGAAGTCGCTCAGTCGTGTCCTACTCTTAGCGACCCCATGGACTGCAGCCCACAAGGCTCCTCCGTCCATGGGATTTCCCAGGCAAGAGTACTGGAGTGGGGTGCCATTGCCTTCTCTGACAATAATCCTTAAGTCTGTCTTATACCCAATAGTCTGTACTTCTTTTCCCCCAACCCTATATCACCCTCTCCCCTCTCCCTACTGGTAATCACTAATTTGTTCTCTGTATCTGTGAACCTGCTTCTTTTTTGTCATATTCACTGGTTTGTTGTATTTTTTAGATTCCACATATAAGTGATATCATACAGTATTTGTCTTCCTCTGACTTGTGCCGCTTATCAAAATGCCCTCCAAGTTCATCCATGTTGCTGCTAATGGCAAATTTCTGTCCTTTTTATGGCTGACTAATATTCTACCTCTTCTTTATCCATTCATCTGTTGATGGACACTTAGGATGCTTCCATATCTTGGCAATTTGTAAGGCTGCTATGAATATTGGGGTGTGTCTTTCTGAATCACTGCTTTTGTTTTCTTTGGATACATACCCAGGGATGGAATTACTAGGCCATATGGTAGTTCTATTTTTTAGTATTTTGAGAAACTTCCATACTGTTTTCCACAGTGACTGTACCGGTTTACCAATTTTTTTTTGATGATAGCCATCCTAGCAGGTGTGAGGTGATATATTTCACCAGGGATGGTTTTGACTTGCATTTTTAGTGACGTTGAACATTTTTTCATGTGCTTGTTGACCATTTCCATTTACTCTTTGGAAAAATGTCTATTCATTGCTTCTGCCCATTTTTTAATTGGGTTGTTTGTTTTGATACTGAATTGTATGAGCTATTTATATATGTTGGATATCAATCTGTTATCAGTCATATCATTTGCAAATATTTTCTCCCATCCAATAGATTGTTTTTTTCATTTTGTTGATGGTTTCCTTTGCTGCGCAAAATGTTTTAAGTTTAATTAGATTCTATTTGCTTATTTTTGCTTTTATTTCCTTCACTTTAGGAGATGGGTCCAAAAAACATGGCTGTGGTTTATATCAAATAGTGCTCTGCCTATGTTTTTTTCTAGGAGTTTTGTAGTATCCATCAACCATATATTTTTAAATGCTATTTTGGTTTTTAAAAACCTATGCTATAATACATTTCAAAGAGAAAAAAAAGAGATCAGTTCAATATATGTCAAAATATCATTTGATAACATTCAAAACTTAATGCAGGCTAAAAGTGTCTTGGTAAAATGAAAAAGGCTATTTACTAGATATAGCATAAAAGTATAACATATAATATATATGTATATATAGTAAATACATTGCATCAAACTACCAGTCAAGATCATCCTTAATGAACACTGGAATTGTTTCCTGTGAAATAAGGAATAAAAAAGAGTTGTTCATGATCACCACTCCTCTTATGTAACTTTAACTTGAAAGATAGTGTAATAAGAAAGGAAAGTACATTGAAATAAGATGAGGAAGGGAGTCAGATATATCATTGTTTTCAGATTACACCATTTTCTATCTACAAAACTCAGGTGAATTAATTTAAGCTATTATAATTCATAACAGGAGTTAGTACAGAATTAAGAGAAAGAAGAGAGGAGAATGATTGGGAAAGTGAAAAAGAAAAGGATATGGCAAAAAAATAAACAAGAAAAGACAGAAACCATTGTCTGCCTTGTCATAAACACCCAATTCTAAGTGCTATCCTCACTGTTGGAAGTCTAACTCAGTAACAGAAGACGCTTTCTTTCCAGGGATTATATACTGAATGCATTTTATGAGCCAAGAATTGTTTATGTTCTTTTAGAGAGTGATGGACAGTTTTGAGTTGCTGTGCTGAGACTCAGACACTGTGAGGAGAGAAATGTCTTCATGCCCAGGCCCGAGTCTCTATGCACTCACTCATACACCTGGAGCTTCATTTGTGTAACTGGGGACTGAAAGAGGAATCGGAAGAGGAAGGATGAGCAGGGATTTTTTTTATTTTTCTGTCTCCTTGAATAGTGTTTAATCCCCGAAACTGAACTATAATATTTCTTGAGACTTTTGGTGGGTTCATGGGCAAGAGGTTACACCCGGAGGTGAAGAAACTGAGAGAAACTTTTGAGGCTCTGAGCACAGTCTGGGCTATTACAAGGCTCAGAAGACAAAGCAGCAGTGACTGGGTAAGAGGCGATTGTCTTCTCCTTCGAGGAACCCAACATTACTCTGGTACCCACCAGGAAGTGGAAACTTTTGGAACAACTGTAGGTATCGCCTTGATATGAACATTGGCATTCTTGTGAGCTTAGACTTCACTGTAGCTCAAATGGTAAAGAATCTGCCTACGATGCAGGAGATCAGGGTTTGATCCCTGGGTGGGGAAGATCCTCTAGAGAAGGGCATGGCAATCCACTCCGGTATTCTTGCCTGGAGAATCCCAAGCACACAGAAGCCTGGTGGGCTACAGTCCATGGGGTCACAAAGAGTCAAACACGACTGAGTGACTAACACACATTCTCGCAGGCAGGAGGGGCTTATAGCCAAGTGACCTTCAGGGGCTGCAGACTTGGATAACTGGGAGCTAGAGAAGAAAGGTGGGAAGACACTGGATGGTCACCCCTGTAGACAATCTGATTTGGAAACTCACACAAGCCCTGCCCTTTTGGACTGCCAGATACTAACGTGATACACATCAAGGACACCAATTTCTAATACTTCAGGGCATAGGAAACTGACTTACTGGTTTTAAAATTCATATGGCAACACAAAAGCTCAAAAGGAGGGAAGGCAATCTTAAACAAAAAGACTTTTAAAAAGCCTGAAGACTTAAACCCCCATATGCGAAGACTTATTATAAAGCTTTAGCAATTAAGATAGTGCGGCACTTCAATAACCGTAGACAAAAAGACCAATGGAGCAGAATATGAGTTATACATGAACAAAAACTTAACTTACAACAAAGGGGATACTGTCATATTCTTTTCAGAGGTGAAGAATGATTTTTTTTTTATAAACAGTGCTGGGTCAATTGGTTATATAATGGAGGAAAATATATATTGACCCCTACCTCACATCAGAAACAAAAATGAATTTCAGATGAATCACAGGCCTAAATGTAAACAGTAAAAATGATAAATCTTTGAGAAGATAACAGAAAATCTCAAGACCTTAGAACAGGCAATGATTTCATAAACAACACACAAAGGGTGTCATCAGTAAAGAAAAAAAATGAAATATTGTACAATGTTAAAATTAAGAGCTTCTTTTCACCAAAAGACATCATTAACAGAGTGAAAGTATCAAAAGGATACTATTAAAACTATTAATACTTTACAGAGTATTAAAGATACTCTGCAAAGCCTCTTTACAGGTAGGACAGATATTTGTACCGAGTAGGGCAGGATATTTGCAATACATATATCCAACAACGCCTTATACCAAATATATAAAGAATCATACAAATCAATACAAAAAAACCACAGCTGACTCAATTAAAAAGTGTGCAAAAATTCTAAGTTATTTCACAAAAGAGAATATCCAAATATTCAATAAACATATGAGAAAATGTTAGATTTCCTTAGCTATGAAAGAAATGTACTTTGAAACCACTAAGAAATACTGCTATACCTCCATCCAAATGGCAAAAATGAAAAGAAGAATACCAAGTATTGGAAAAAATACAGAGCAACCAGAACTCTCATAGACTACTGCATATACAAATCGGTTCCAATCATCTTGGAAAACTATTTGGTAGTATCTACTGAAATTAAACGTATGCATAGCCTGTGACCCTCTAACTTCACTCTTGAGTATATATATATATACTCAACAAAATATGTATATACTCAACACAAACACAGCATATGTTCATCAAAATTTTTAGAATTTTCATAAACCACACTATTTTTAGGAGCCAAAACCAGAAATTTACTATCTAAATGTCCACTAATCAGGAATGGGTAATAAATGGCAGAGTATTTGCACAAATAAATATCATATGGCAATGAATATGAATAATCCAGAACTAGTTACATCCATATGGTAGAGCTACTATTATGTCCACTATACAGAATAATTGAGGCTCGAAGAAATTAAATAACTGGCACATGGTCACATAGACCGTATGTGGTAGAATGTGGACTGGGAATGAAATGTCGAAATCCCAGGTCATGTGAAAGATTACTCTAGCCTTTCTTGAGGTTCTCTTTGATCCTTCCCAATAACCTTCATTACTCTATGCTTTTTTCTCTATTTGTCTGTTCTGCCTGGAACACCCTTACCTCTCTACTCTATCAAGAAAATTTCTACTCAGTTTTCAAGTACCAGCTTAAGGTGTTTTCCTCCAGTGAAGTGTTCCCTTGTACCTCAGCCTCCTTTCTCATCTCCAGCTGTTTACAACAGAGATTCCAAAGGACCATAGCAGGTACTGTAAATGAGGGAGGCAGCGGATTACGATAGAGAGTCAAGAGGACGGTGACAAAATGCAGTGGGCAAACACCATCTAAAAGTAAGATCAACTACTCCATTCCAACCGATTGCTGCAAGTCAGAAATACAGTATCCTGAAACCGAAAGTTTAGGTTTTTCTATGAATCTTTCTTATAAACATTGCTTTCTAAAATTAAAACCAGGCACAAGTTAAAAAACAAACAACTGTATCAGGCAAACAGTATGTGCAAAGACCAGATTTAGCTTATGGATCCCAGTTGCAACCTCTGTTTAATTTGGCAAGATCAAACAAACTCTAGCTGATTAAAAACTGACTTCTCTCCTAGGGGTTTTGCCTTCTTCCTGCTGGAGATACTCTTCAGATATGGTAGATGAGGGTTGCCTACTAAAATTCTAAGCCGCTCCCTGGTAGCTCAGACGGGAAAGAATCTGCCTGCAATTCAGGAGACCTGGGTTTGATCCCTGGGTCAGGAAGATCTCCTCGAGTAGGAAATGACAACCCACTCCTGTATTCTCATCTGGAGAATTCCATGGACAAAGGAGCCTGGCGGGCTACAGTCCATGGGGTCGCAAAGAGTCAGGCACGACTGAGCAACTAACACTTCACTTTCACATGAACACCCCAAAAAAGCCTTTGAGGAAGGGATGGAAGAAATGATTTGGGTCCCCTTCAAGCCTACCACCACTCTTCAATATCCTATGATGTCAGTTCAGTCAGTCAGTTCAGTCGTTCAGTCATGTCCGACTCTTTGCAACCCCATGAATCACAGCACGCTAGGCCTCCCTGTCCATCACCAACTCCGAGTTCACCCAAACTCATGTACATTGAGTCAGTGATGCCATCCAGCCATCTCATCCTCTGTTGTCCCCTTCTCCTCCTGCCCCCAATCCCTCCCAGCATCAGGGTCTTCTCATATGAGTGAGCGCTTCGTATGAAGTGGCCAGAGTATTGGAGTTTCAGCTTCAATATTAGTCCTTCCAATGAACACCCAGGACTGATCTCCGTTAGGGTGGACTGGTTGGATCTCCTTGCAGTCTAAGGGACTCTCAAGAGTCTTCTCCAAAACCACAGTTCAAAAGCATCAATTCTTCTGCACTCAGCTTTCTTTATAGTCCAACTCTCACATCCATACATGACCACTGGAAAAACCATAGCCTTGACTAGATGGACCTTTGTTGACAAAGTAATGTCTCTGTATTTTAATATGCTGTTTAGGTTGGTCATAACTTTCCTTCCAAGGAGTAAGCATCTTTTAATTTCATTGCTGCAATTTCCATCGGCAGTGATTTTGAAGCCCCCCAAAATAAAGTCAGCCACTGTTTCCACCGTTTCCCCATCTATTTGCCATCTGCTTTATTGACTATATCAAAGCCTTTGACTGTGTGGATCACAATAAACTGTGGAAAATTCTGAAAGAGATGGGAATACAGACCACCTGACCTGCCTCTTGAGAAATCTGTATGCAGAAGCAACAGTTAGAATTGGACATGGAACGACAGACTGGTTCCAAATAGGAAAAGGAGTACGTCAAGGCTGTATATTGTCACCGTGCTTATTTAACTTATATGCAGAGTACATCATGAGAAATGCTGGACTGGAAGAAGCACAAGCTGGAATCAAGATTGCTGGGAGAAATATCAATAACCTCAGATATGCAGATGACACCACCCTTATGGCAGAAAGTGAAGAGGAACTAAAAAGCCTCTTGATGAAAGTGAAAGAGGAGAGTGAAAAAGTTGGCTTAAAGCTCAACATTCAGAAAACGAAGATCATGGCATCTGGTCCCATGACTTCATGGGAAATAGATGGGGAAATAGTGGAAACAGTGTCAAACTTTATTTTTTGGGGCTCCAAAATCACTGCAGATGGTGATGGCAGCCATGAAATGAAAAGACGCTTACTCCTTGGAAGGAAAGTTATGACCAACCTAGACAGCATATTCAAAAGCAGAGACATTACTTTGCCAAAAGACTCTGATGCTGGGAGGGTTGGGGGCAGGAGGAGAAGGGGACGACAGAGGATGAGATGGCTGGATGGCATCACTGACTCGCTGGACATGGGTTTGGGTGAACTCTGGGAGTTGGTGATGGACAGGGAGGCCTGACGTCCTGCAGTTCATGGGGTCACAAAGAGAGACGACTGAGCGACTGAACTGAACTGAACTGATGAGACCAGATGATCTTAGTTTTCTGAATGCTGAGTTTAAGCCAACTTTTTCACTCTCCTCTTTCACTTTCATCAAGAGGCTCTTTAGTTCTTCTCCACTTTCTGTCATAAGGGTGGTATCATCTGCATATCTGATGTTATTGACATTTCTCCTGGCAATCTTGATTCCAGCTTGTGCTTCATCCATCTCAGTGTTTCTCATGATGTAATCTGCTGCTAGGTGGCTTCAGTCGTGTCCGATTCTGTGTGACCCCATAGACGGCAGCCCACCAGGCTCCCCCGTCGCTGGGATTATCCAGGCAAGAACACTGGAGTGGGTTGCCATTTCCTTCTCCAATGCATGAAAGTGAAAAGTGGAAGTGAAGTTGCTCAGTCGTGTCCAACTCTTGGCGACCCCATGGACTGCAGCCTACCAGGCTCCTCCGTCCATGGGATTTTCCAGGCAAGAGTACTGGAGTGGGGTGCCATTGCCTTCTCCAATGTAATCTGCATATAAGTTAATATACAGCCTGACGTACTCCTTTTCCTATTTGGAACCAGTCTGTTATTCCATGTCCAGTTCTAACTGTTGCTTCCTGACCTGCATATAGGTTTCTCAAGGGGCAGGTCAGGTGGTCTGGTATTCCCATCTCTTTCAGAATTTTCCACAGTTTACTGTGATTCAGTCAAAGGCTTTGGTGTAGTCAGTAAAGCAGAAGTAGATATTTTTCTGGAACACTCTTGGTTTTTCAATGATCCAGCAGATGTTGGCAATTTGATCTCTGGTTCCTCTGCCTTTTCTAAAACCAGCTTGAACATCATGAAGTTCACGGTTCACATATTGCTGAAGACTGGCTTGGAGAATTTTGAGCATTACTTTACTAGCGTATGAGATGAGTGCAATTGTGTGGTAGTTTGAGCATTCTTTGGCACTGCCTTTCTTTGGGACTCGAATGAAAACTGACCTTTTCCAGGCCTGTGGCCACTGCTGAGTTTTCCAAATTTCCTGACATATTGAGTGCAGCACTTTCACAGCATCATCTTTTAGGATTTAAAATAGCTCAACTGGAATTCTATCACCTCCACTAGCTTTGTTCATAGTGATGCTTCCTAAGGGCCACTTCACATTCCAGGATATCTAGCTTTAGGTGAGTGATCACACCATCATGATTATCTGGGTCATGAAGATCTTTTTTGTACAGTTCTTCTGTGTATTCTTGCCACTTCTTCTTAATATCTTCTGCTTCTGTCAGGTCCATACCATTTCTGTCCTCTATTGAGCCCATCTTTGCATGAAATGTTCCCTTTGTATCTCTAATTTTCTTGACGAGATCTCTAGTCTTTCCCATTCTGTTCTTTCCCTCTATTTCTTTGCATTGATCCCTGAAGAAGGCTTTCTTATCTCTCCTTGCCATTCTTTGGAACTCGGCATTCAAATGGGTATATTTTTCCTTTTCTCCTTAGCTTTCACTTCTCTTCTTTTCACAGGTATTTGTAAGGTCTCCTCAGACAGCCATTTTGCTTTTTTGCATTTCTTATTCTTGGGGATGGTCTTGATCCCTGTCTCCTGTACAATGTCACAAACCTCCATCCATAGTTCTTCAGGCACTCTGTCTATCAGATCTAGTCCCTTAAATCTATTTTTCACTTTCACTGTATAATCATAAGGGATTTGATTTATGTCATACCTGAATGGTCTAGTGGTTTTCCCCACTTTCTTCAGTTTAAGTCTGAATTTGGCAATAAGGATGTACTCACTCAGAAACCGTTCCTCATTAGTGGGTTGTTTCTCCAGGAAGCACTAGAGAAAACATGAGGCAGCATGTGAAATATAGTGAAATCTGCCACATTGGGGCAGTATAAGCACATCATGCCAGTGATCCCTAGCCAGCTGGGCTGCCGCAGTCCCAGCCCCCCATCCCTGAAGAGCAGCCCCACACGGGGAATGAAGCACACAAGGAGGGAGAGGCTGACAGAGCGCTAAGCATCTGTTTGGCACATTATGATCTCTGGTTTAGAGCAAAATTGAACTGGAAAATACCTAGATGCATGCTTTGTGGCAGAATCAAGCGGGAGGTTCAGCAACAGAGGAAAATGCATTATCTGGAATCTTACTGATGTTTTTCCCTTGGGGGTTTCAAAATGGGTAGTTTACTTCTATGAGTTAGCCAGGTAAGCAGCCTATCACAGATCTGATGTGCCTTAGATGCAATCTAAGGGAAAATATGCTTTTATTAGCAGCAAACATCCAATTTCTTTTTTTCTATTCAATAGATGGGCAGGGGTGCTTCCCTGGAGGTTCAGTGGTAAAGAGTCTGCTTATCAGTGCAGGAGATGCAGGTTCACTCCCTGGGTCAGGAAGATCCCCTGCAAGAGGAAATGGCAACCCACTCTAGTATTCTTATCTGGGAAATCCTGTGGACAGAGGAGCCTGGTGGGCTACAGTCCCTGGGGTCGCAAAGAGTTGGACACGACTGAGTGACTAACACTTTCTAGTATTCTTGTCTGGGAAATTCCATGGATAGAGGAGCTTGGTGGGCTACAGTCCACGGAGTCAGAAGAGTTGCACACAACTTAGCGACTGAACAATAAGAATTCAAGGGAACGGAATAAACAGACCTAAGTTTCCAAAAGTGTGCCATTTGGTTAATTTTTTAGAAGTTACAATGCATTTTTGTATAGAACCAAAGCAACGACTGAGAATTAGCTTCTCATGAACAAGTCAAAAGAAATGGTTTAGCCCATAATGAAATGAAAATATGACTTTTGCGTTGAAGAATAGAAAATAACTCTGTACTGAGAAAGAACAACTAACACACTGAATAATTCAGTCGTTGTTTATTACATACGGCTTTGTGCAAGAGGCAGTAGATCTGAGTCTGATGTTTGGAGGACCAGCAGAAGCCTGTGAGGGCAGGGCACGTGCAGTCAGGGCAATAGTAGCCGATGCAAGTGGACGAAGGAGGATGGGGCAGTGAGAGAGGGAAGCCGCGTGGGGTTGTTCGTTCTCAGACCTGACTAGGGGCGAAGGAGAATGTCATCACGATAGCTGGAGAAGGATTCAGGACCAAGGGCTCAGAGCTCTCTGAGTATGCTTTTAGGCTGCTGAAAGGAAGCCAAGACAGAGAGGAAGCAAAGATACAGGTGAAAGGAGGTATAATCATTGGGTCTATATTTTTGTGACAAAGATTACTAGCTGTCTGGCTCTCTAATCTCTGCCTACCAAGTAAGAGAACCCTGATTGTATTCAGGGTACTGATGTACTTAGCTTAAGGCCACATTCTCCAGCCTCTCTTGCAGCTGGATGTAGCCTAGTGACTAAATTCTGGCCCAAGAGATACGAGTAGAGATTTTCAGTGGAACATTTAGGGAGACTGCTGACTTAGCTGGGAGAAAGCCCTTCTGTCCTTCCTGCTACTGAAACCTATAAATGTTAAAAATGTAATTCCCAAACATTATCTAAGCACATGCCACGGTGTAATTGATTCATTAATGAGAGGAGCCAGCAAAATGACATAGCTGGTTCAGTAGGAAAAAAAGAAATCCTCGAATAAGAATGCTAAGATAAAAAAGCAGCAAATGTTCTTCAAGGTAATAAAACTATACATCCTGAGAAAACTTCATTTACATCTTATTACTTTTTTTTCTTTTTTTAACAAATTAACACCTAACTGTAGAGTCTGAATGCTAATCAACAGTAACTAAAGGGTCATTCTCCAAGTGAGATTTCCCTTGGGGGAAAGTGACAGTGCTCTCATAAGACACTCGTAGGACATACAGGCTTCCCTGGTCACTCAGATGGTAAAGACTCTGCCTGCAATGCGGGAGACCTGGGTCAAATCCCTGGGTTGGGAAGATCCCCTGGAGGAGGGCATGACAACCCACTCCAGTATTCTCGCCTGGAGAATCCCCATGGACAGAGGAACCTGGAGGGCTACAATCCATTTGGTCACAAAGAGTAGGACATGACTGAGTGATTCAGTACAGCACAGTCAGCTTTATTTCTAAGTTTTGGATAACTTTCCTGAACACGGGCTACCTGGAATGTGGATGCAGGGGCTGGAGCTGCAGCAGCCCTGAGGAGGGAAGCTGTGAACTATTCATAGAAAGGCAGGGCAGAAAGGAAGCCTGGGTCCTTGACAAACCATCAAAATTCCCTGTACTGCTTACTCTTGGGCTTATTTTATGAGAGACAGGGGACAGAAACTTCTCTATTAAGCCACTGTTATTTTAGATTTCTCTGATCTGCACTCAAGTTTAATCTTCTAGTGGAGCAGGAGGCAGACAGAATGAGAAATCATTCTTAAAGCATGCTGGAAATCCAGTGGACTGATGCAGTCAGTGAAGGTGCCTAAAGGCAGGGATTCTGGCAGGGAAGACTCAGTGAAACCACCAATGGAGATATGGAGGACATAGGACTTTCCAGAACACATACAGACAATGAAATGCCGTGTCATACTAGTGGGTAGTGGTGGCTTTATTACAATCTGGAAAAGGAAACTGAAGAACCACGGACTAGAGAAGAACTGATAAAGTTATTCATGAAATAGGATGGGGACAGCAAATGGGAAGGCAGAATATCACTAGTTTGTTCAAGGTTCCAAAAAAGCTTACTTAAGTAGTTTTCTCAACGTAATCCCTCTTTGGAATTTCATGCTATACATTACCATGCACTCTGTGTAGCCTTATACATTATATATGACTTATACCTGTATATTGCTGTCTGCTTGATAGACTCACACCTATATATTACTTTCCAGGACTATATTCTCAAAGCCACATTTTATCTGCTGTTGTGGGTAATGTAAGAAATCTACTAGGGTAATTTTGACTGTATGTGACTTTTGTCTATGTGCAGACTTAAGAATCTAATCTCCATCTTAAGATGTGATTCCACCTAGAAAAGCTGAAGGCAAATCTGATTAACAAGACTGGTGGAGAGGTGAGACTTAAACAAAGAGAGAAGGAGGGGGGTGTAGAAACAGATCAAGTCATTGGCTACGGAGTAGGAAATTTGGCAAGTTCTCACTTGATCACCTCAATGTCCTCGGTATGAGACACGCCATCTGTTGAGAGCCAATGGGGACAGAAAGAGGAGGACTTTCAGGAGACTGGGGAAGTGATGGAGTTTTGAAATAGCTGTTCTGGGGAATGGGCTGGGGAATGAACCAAGGACTTGCAAGAAGATTAGCAAAGGGAAACACTAGAGCCTCGGACGTGATTGGCTCCTGATGGGCGTGCTCTTCCTCTCTCTGTTTCCAGTCCCTGCTGGGGGAATTGGGGAATAGGGAGGAAAAAAGATCAAGCAGTTATGTATTAAGCCTGTTCAGAGTAAATAGAGTCAAATTTGTAAATACGATAACATCTGGCAAGTTGTGCAATTTGATTGCATTTGGCTAAGAGCTGAGTTGCTTGTTTGATTAAACTTACTTTATTTTTTGATATTCTTTTTAAATTGAAATATAGTTAAGTTACAATATTATATTAGTTTCAAGTGTACAGTGGCATGATTCAATACTTTTACAGATTATATTCCATTTAAAATCACTATAAAATAATGACTATTTCCCTGTGCTGTCTACTAGTGTCATTCTTAAAAATCTAAGGTTGCGTGGTGGTTGTCCCCCTCATATGTCCATTTAGTTCACTAGCTTGTCCCCTGTAAAGCCAAGTGGGGTGAATTCCCACCAATTTAACTAAGCAGAAGCTCTAACTGCAGCTGTCCCTCTAGTGTCGTTACTAGCGTGTATCAATACCGTCAGTATGGCTTCTGGCTCATGGTACATGGCCACCGATTTGGCAAATATGTTGTCTTCTATTCTCATCAGAAAAGAGTGGTAGAAGCAGTCTGCACTCATGGGAGGCCAAACGATAGTACACACTTACAGGTTCTCTCTAGCTTTTCAGTTAACTCATGTCATCTGTCGTAAGATAGTCCCAAGGGCTCCAGGCTATCTGGAAATTCTGTAAAATGTTTCATTGCTCTACCATACTGATGACATTATGTTCATTGAATTGAGGACCAAGAAGTGGCAAATATGTTGGAGGCCTTAGTAAATGTTTTAGACTTATTTTAGAATTAAATTCTGTTTCTGATCAATAGTAGGCATTTGATAACTGTTGAATGATTGACCAAATACAAGCAACTGAGCAGCCTGTAGCTGTCTGCATGCTGCGGAAGCCATTGTTTAGAAGAAAGCTTTGTCATGAAAAGATCCCCACAAATAGCAAGGAATTCACCTATACCCCACCTGTGAAGATCAGAAGAGCTTACATAACTGTTGCTGCTGTTTCTGCTTTTGAAGGCAAAACTTTCTTTTTCTTAAAAAAAAAAAAAAATCCTTTGAGGTTACCATCCTTGGAAGCTATAGTAATCCAAATGGTAAGGCACTGGCAAAAAATCATACATATAGACCAATGAAACAGAAATAAAAACATGCATATATGGTCAGCTGGTCTTTGGGAAGGGTGCCAAGAACACCCTTGAAGGACAGTCTTTCAACAATGAATTGGTGCGTGGAAAATTAGACACCTACATGTAGAAGAATGAAGTTGATCTCATACCCACCCCACCCCATTTTTGCCTTCTGTCTCTAGCCTACTTCTTCTCTGATCTCCGGTCAGAAAAGCAACCTGTCTATGACCTCACGTGCCTCACAGCTATCATATATCACTGCCCACAGCTTTGCTGGTGCTAGTTCAGCCAAGAAGGGTTCTAACTCCAGAATGAGCTGGACCATAAAATTCCCAGGAGGTAAGTAAGCATGAACAATGGGTTCATTTTGGCTTCCAAAGTTCTTGTTTCTTTTTCTCTGGCTCCCAACCTGACTTGAACTATGCTTTCCCTCTCTGCTAAAATCCCAGATTCAAATACCAAAGACCCAATTCTGGAATGGTGGCAGGAACAGCCTCTCAGACCTGTGCTCTTCAGTGAAACAGTCATAACTGGTGACAGTTACTTTTAAAAACTTAACCATTTCAAGTCTGTACAGATTGTCCTGAGGGCATATAGCCAATGAAGAAACGTATATTCAAGAAAACCTACTAAGTCTCAGTAAGAACTGTGAGAATCTATGGCATTTGAGCTATGAACTGCTCCCCGCCTCTCCCCGCCCCCAGAGAAAAGTAGGATGTATTCTTCTGCCGTAATTTTTAGGTTATGAAGAAGCTGGCACATAACTGGTCTTGGGTCACAGAGAAAGTACTTGAAACAGCCAAAGAGAATGACTCTATTTTCTGCATTTTCACATGCTCACACAAAAGGGCAAAAAGGGAGCCTCATGATCCTGCTTGGAGAATTCTTACACAGCCACAGCCCAAGTGGTCTAGTCTCAGAATGGACACTTATTTGAAGAAGCACAGCTCAAACAGGCATTTCAGCTTTACTCATCTCTCTAAAAATTTTAAAAAATCTAAGTCATAATTCGTGATTAATCGTTAAACCCTTTTTAACGCTCTGGTGTCTCAGCTGGTAAGGAATCCGCCTGCAATGCTGGAGACCTGGGTTCAATCCCTGGGTTGTAAAGATCCCCTGGAGAAGGGAAAGGCTACCCACTCCAGTATTTGGGCCTGGAGCGAAATCCAGGGACTATATAGTCCATGGGATCACAAAGAGTTGGACTTGACTGAGCGACTTTCACTTTCACCCACTTTCAGCTCTTCTCTAGAACCTACTAAATCCTCAGGGCCCCACACTCTCCTCCATAACCCCCCTCTGCCCTCCTCTCCAGTGGGTCTGCTAGACTCTTTCCACCTCTTTTGTCCCTTCCCCCGCCCCAATCCAGGGGCTTCCCTGGTGGCACAGTGGTAAAGAATCTCCCCACAATGTAGGAGATCCAGGTTGGATTTCTGGGTCAGGAAGATCCCCTGGAGAAGGAAATGGCAACCCACTCCAGCATTCTGGCCTGGGAATCCCATGGACAGAGAAGCCTGGCAGGCTACAGTCCATGAGGTCACAAAGAGTTGGATACAACTGAGCGATTAACACACACACCTCCCCCATCTATGCAGCTGGCAGAGGAGGCCAAGGAGGAGAATAACAGGACAGCCAACACCCAAGTGATTTTGCCCAGCTGCAGTTCAGTCACATTGAGCTTCTGCGGTTTTGGACTTTATCGTAGTGTTTTTGTGTATGTTGTTTAAATTTGTTTGTAAAAGAATTACCATGTGTTAGTGGGGTGTTTTTTTTTTTTTTTTTTTTGGCAAGTTATCTTCTTTCTGTGGACAATGGCTTCTGTGTGCCTCACTGGTGCCCTTCGTCTGCATGTGAGTTTGACTGTCTTAGCGTTATGGGTTCATTTCCCTTTCTGGGAAAAAAGCCTGCCTCTCACCTCTCACAACTCGTCAACCCAGGTGGCTGGCAGAGCAGATAGACCGGCAGCCAAGCCCACGAGCGGGCAAGGGAACAGCTGCTTCTCGACTTTGTTGCAGCTGCCCCAGGGCTTGAGCCTGTTTAGAGTCTGAGTGAGGACGCTTCCTTTGTATGCAAGCCTGTCTGGCACGCAGTAAGAGCTCAAGAAAGCTGCTCTAGTTCTGTTTGTAGCTCAGTGTGGCAAAACTGCTGGTCTCTTCTGTGTCGCACCAGTAACTCTCTTAAAAGGGCAGTGAGGGTAATTCAGGTTAACGTGGCTACCATCACAAAAGTTGGAGACAAAGTTCATGTTTGGTCACTGCGGGAGATCTTTCAAACTGTTTTCAACTCTGTTCTATATCCAGTGTCTTCTCTGATCAGGGTCACCGTCGCCCATGCCCTGAAGAATTGTCTTGTTGAGGCCTGTCTTGGCTCAACTATATTTCTTTAGTTACCTAGGAAGTGGACTTTCTGCAGAGGGACATGGATTTCCTTCCTCGCAGGCCAGTCTGACCTTTCCCTCCCTTAGCCACCAAGAAATTGAGCCCATGTTCATGAGCAAAGGCTGCTAAGGCTAGGAGGCTCCTGCCAGATGCTGCCCCCTGCCTTTACTTTGACTTGATCCTTGTCTAAAAGCCCAGGGGAGATGAAAGGCGCTGCCCACATCTCTCTACAAAAGATCCTGTATTACTTCATCCGCGTTTGTGAATGCCCAACACAGCCAACCACTCCGATGATGTCAGAGTGTCCCAGAGTAGATAGCCGCTGGAGAACCATTCAGCACAGCATGCGATTCTAAAATATAGTGCTCTCAAAAGTAAATATAGACACTAAAGGGAATGATATGAAGTTTAAATCGTGGCATAAAAAATAAGTTACGTAAGATTCTAACCTTCATGTTCAGTCCTTTTCTCTCAGGACACCTTTCCCTGATTCTTGTTGCAGAGGCCCCAGGGCTTGAGCCTGTTTAGAGTCTGAATGAGGAGGCTTCCTTTTGTATGCTGGCCTTGAGTCATTTTTGCTATTATAGTTCCAGATCTTTCGACATGCATACATACATTTACAATAAAATCAGATTGTACTGATTTTGTGCATATTGATTTGAAACCTGTTTGTCCACTTAATGTGCCTGGGCTTAGTCACTCAGTCGTGTCTGACTCTTTGTGACCTCAAGGACTGCAGCCCAGCAGGCTCCTCTGTCCATGGGGATTCTCCAGGCAAGAATACTGGAGTGGATTGCCATTTCCTTCTCCAGGGGATCTTCCTGACACAGGGATCAAACCAGGGGCTCCTGCATTGCAGGCAGATTCTTTACCAACTGAGCTACCTTTTTAGATATTTCATGTTCATGGATTGGAAGAATTAATACTGCTAAAATGTCCATTCTACCCAATCTACAAATAAATGCAATCCCTATCAAAATTCCAGTGATGCTTTTCACAGAAATAGGAAAAAAAAATCCTAAAATTCATATGGAACCAGAAAAGACCTTAAGTAGCCACAACAATTTTTTAAGCAAGAACAAAGGTGTAGGCATCACACATCCTGATTTCAATATATATTACAAAAATTGAAAGTGAACCTGAAAGTCACTCAGTCCTGTCTGACTCTTTGTGACCCCATGGACTATATAGTCCATGTCCATGGACTTCTCAAGGCCAGAATACTGGAGTGGGTAGCCTTTCCCTTCTCCAGGGAATCTTCCCAACCTAGGGATCAAACCCAGGTCTCCCGCATTGCAGGTGGATGCTTTATCCGCTGAGCCGCAAGGGAAGCCCATATCAAAAAATAGCACAAAGCAAAATAAAGTGAAGAACAATGTAATCAGGTTTGCCTATAAATAGAAACCTCATTTAAATGGCGCCAGGAGGGGCACTCTCATGCTCTACCACTGGAATTCAACTGCAGACCCAGATGGAAGAGCTGTACATTTGCAGCTCCACAGGAAGAAAGTTACAGCATGACTACCCAGTAGGAGGAAGGAAAAATTTCTCCTTGCCTGGCAACAGCCCAACCATTGAGAGCGTCACAACTCAGCCAATGAAAATCCACTACACTCTAAATTCTGTTTTCTCCAGTGGACTCCAATGTTTATAACAGACTCTCCCACTTCTCCTCTCTCTCTATATATAAAAGTTACTCTCTTGTATTCTCCAAATTCGCCTATGCTGTGCCACAGATTGCATGTCCTAAAACACAATGTTCCTGCTGTTCCCAAATAAATCTATTGTGCTAGTAGAAGAATTTGCTGCACTTTGAGGGTTTGGAATTTGGAAGCAGCATTTCTAGCCCAGGATCTCACTGAGGCTGTAAACGTTTCATCAGTTGGAGTTGCTGACTTTGGAGTCTCGACTGGACCTGTGATGTCTGCTTCCAACTTCACTGATGTGCCTGTGGCCAGGAGGCACCCGTCCCTGAGGATGCGGCTCTCTCTAAAAGGGTGCTCACAACATAGCTCCTCCCAGAACAGGTAATCCAAGAGACAGTGGGTATGACCAAGACAAAATTTGCACTGTCTTTTATAATCTGATCTGAGGAGGGACATGCCATCACATCTGCTATGTTCCATTGGTCACACAAACAAATCTTACAGAGCATACAAATTATACAGACTATTCAGTTCAGTTCAGTTCAGTTCAGTTCAGTCACTCAGTCATGTTCGACTCTTTGTGATCCCATGAAATGCAGGACGCCAGGCCTCCCTGTCCATCATCAACTCGCTGAGTCCATCTGAGAGGGTAACAGGCAGGAAAGCCAGGGGTCTCCAAACAGAGGAAAAAGCCTGCAAGTGTCAGACATTTTTCTCTCTCTTAAGCGGCAGGAGGAACAAACTAGTGATATTTTTTCCTTCTCTATACAAATTTAAAAGAAGGTTTCTCTTAAAATACTGTGTTGCCATAATGACACCTGGTTTCACCTGAAGTTAACCAATGCCTTTTCTTATGGAAATGTTTATCTTAAGCTATGCTAATGTACTATGCATTTAACCCCAAACTCTGTCTTCAAGTTGGTTCCACCTCTTAGCTGAGAACCTACTTGACAAACCAGTATGTTATACTAAGAAATTGTTCCCCTAATCTATGTGAAAGTGCTGCACTAAATATGCCAGCAAAATGGAAAACTCAGCAGTGGCCACAGGACTGGAAAAGGTCAGTTTTCATTCCTATTGCAGAGAAAAGCAATGCAAAAGAATGCTCAAACTACCGCACAATTGTACTCATCTCACATGCTAGTAAAGTAATGCTCAAAATTTTCCAAGCGAGGCTTCAGCAATACGTGAACCGTGAACTCCCTGATGTTTAAGCTGGTTTTAGAAAAGGCAGAGGAACCAGAGATCAAATTGCCAACATCTGCTGGATCACGGAAAAGGCAAGAGAGTACCAGAAAAACATCTATTTCTGTTTTATTGACTATGCCAAAGCCTCTGACTGTGTGGATCACAATAAACTGTGGAAAATTCTGAAAGAGATGGGAATTCCAGACCACCTAACCTGCCTCTTGAGAAATCTGTATGCAGATCAGGAAGCAACAGTTAGAACTGGACATGGAACAACAGACTGGTTCCAAATAGGAAAAGGAGTACGTCAAGGCTGTATATTGTCACCCTGCTTATTTAACTTCTATGCAGAGTACATCATGAGAAACGCTGGACTGGAAGAAGCACAAGCTGGAATCAAGACTGCCAGGAGAAATATCAATAACCTCAGATATGCAGATGACACCACCCTTATGGCAGAAAGTGAAGAGGAACTAAAAAGCCTCTTGATGAAAGTGAAAGAGGAGAGAGAAAAAGTTGGCTTAAAGTTCAACATTCAGAAAACGAAGATCACGGCATCTGGTCGCATCACTTCATGGGAAATAGATGGGGAAACAGTGGAAACAGTGGCAAACTTTAAAATCACTGCAGATGGTGACTGCAGCCATGAAATGAAAAGATGCTTACTCCTTGGAAGAAAAGTTATGACCAACCTAGATAGCATATTGAAAAGCAGAGACAATACTTTGCCGACTAAGGTCCATCTAGTCAAGGCTATGGTTTTTCCTGTGGTCATGTATGGATGTGAGAGTTGGAAGGTGAAGAAGGCTGAGCGCCGAAGAATTGATGCTTTGGAACTGTGGTGTTGGAGAAGACCCTTGAGAGTCCCTTGGACTGCAAGGAGATCCAACCAGTCCATTCTGAAGGAGATCAGCCCTGGGATTTCTTTGGAAGGAATGATGCTAAAGCTGAAGCTCCAGTACTTTGGACACCTCATGCGAAGAGTTGACTCATCGGAAAAGACTCTGATGCTGGGAGGGATTGGGGGCAGGAGGAGAAGGGGACGACAGAGGATGAGATGGCTGCATGGCATCACGGACTCGATGGACATGCATCTGATTAACTCCGGGAGTTGGTGATGGACAGGGAGGCCTGGTGTGCTGGGATTCATGTGGTTGCAAAGAGTCGGACATGGCTGAGCGACTGAACTGAACTGAGTGACTATATAACATTCAGCTGAAGACTAGCAGGGGAGTACTCTCTTTCCGCTTCTAATGCCTCTGTCAGAAGCTTCCTCTATCTCCTTTATACTTTAATAAAACTGTATTACACAAAAGCTCTGAGCGATCAAGCCTCGTCTCTGGCCCCTCGTCTCTGGATTGAATTCTTCTCCTCCGGGGGCCAAGAATCCCGGCGTCTTTGCGTGATTCAACAACCTTTCACATCCAAACCCATGTCCATTGAGTCAATGATGTCATCCAACCATCTCATCCTCTGTCATCCCCTTCTCCTCCTGCCCTCAATCTTTCCCAGCATCAGGGTCTTTTCAAATGAGTCAGCTCTTCGCATCAGGTGGACAAAATATTGGAGTTTCAGCTTCAACATCAGTCCTTCCAATGAACATTCAGGATTGATCTCCTTTAGGATGGACTAGTTGGATCTCCTTGCAGTCCAAGGGACCCTCAAGAGTCTTTTCCAACAGCACAGTTCAAAAGCATCAATTCTTCAGTGCTCAGCTTTCTTTATAGTCCAACTCTCACATCCATACATGACCACTGGAAAAACCATAGCCTTGACTACACGGATCTTTGTTGGCAAAGTAATGTCTCTGCTTTTTAACATGCTGTCTAGGTTGGTCATAACTTTCCTTCAAAGTATAAATGCCAGGAAATAAGGGTCATCCATACATGACTACTGGAAAAACCATGGCTTTGACTAGACAGAACTTTGTCAACAAAGTAATGCTTGTTTTTGAATATGCTGTCTAGGTTTGTCATAGCTTTTCTTCTAAGGAGCAAGTGTCCTGTAATTTCATGGCTGTAGTTACCATACGCAGTGATTTTTTTTTCTTTCTGCCCAAGAAAATAAAGTCTGTCACTGCTTTCACCTTTTCCCCTTCTATTTGCCATGAAGTGATGGGACCAGATGCCATGATCCTAGTTTCTTGAATGTTGAGTTTAAGCTAGCTTTTCCATTCTCCTCTTTCACCTTCATCAAGAGGCTCTTTAGTTTCTCTTTACTTTCTGTCATTAGAATGGTATCATCTGCATATCTGGGGTTGTTGATATTTTTCCCTGCAATCTTAATTCCAGCTTGTGATTGATCTAGCCCACATTTCAGATGATGTGCTCTGCATACAAGCTAAATAAACAGGGTGACAATATACAGTCTTCACGTACTCCTTTCCCAGTTTTTAACCAGTCTATTGTTCCATGTCTGGTTCTAAATGTTGCTTCTTGGAATGCATACAGATTTCTCTGGTATTCCCATCTCTTTAAGAATTTTCCACAATTATTATGATTCACAGAGTCAAAGGCTCTAGCATCATTGAGGAAGCAAAGTAGATGCTTTTCTGGAACCCTTGCTTGTTCTATGATCCAATGGATGCCGGCAATTTGATTTCCGGTTCCTCTACCTTTTCTAAATTCAGCTTGTACAACTAGAAGCTTGTGGTTCATGCACTACTGATGCCTAGCCTGAAGGATTTGGAATATAATCTTCAGTTCAGTTCAGTTGCTCAGTCTGGTCTGACTCTTTGCGACCCCATGAATCGCAGCACGCCAGGCCTCCCTGTCCATCACCAACTCCTAGAGTTTACTCAAACTCATGTCCATCGAGTTGGTGATGCCATCCAACCTTCTCATCCTCTGTTGTCCCCTTCTCCTCCTGCCCCCAATCCCTCCCAGTATCAGGGTCTTTTCCAGTGAGTCAACTCTTTGCATGAAGTGGCCAAAGTATTGGAGTTTCAGCTTTAGTTGTCAGTCCTTCCAATGAACACCCAGGACTGAACTCCTTTAGAATGGACTGGTTGGATCTCCTTGCAGTCCAAGGGACTCTCAAGAGTCTTCTCCAACACCACAGTTCAAAAGCATCAATTCTTTGGCACTCAGTTTTATTCACAGTCCAATTCTCACATCCACACATGACTACTCGGAGAACCACAGCCTTGACTACACGGACCTTTGTTGGCAAAGTAATGTCTCTGCTTTTCAATATGCTATCTAGGTTGGTCATAACTTTCCTTCCAAGGAGAAAGCGTCTTTCAATGTCATGGCTGCAGTCACCATCTGCAGTGATTTTGGAGCCCCCCAAAAATAAAGTCAGCCACTGTTTCCACTGTTTCCCCATCTATTTCCCATGAAGTGATGGGACAAGATAGCATATTCTTCATTTTCTGAATGTTGAGCTTTAAGTCAACTTTCTCACTCTCCTCCTTCACTTTTATCAAGAGGCTTTTTAGTTCCTCTTCACTTTCTGCCACAAGGGTGGTGTCATCTGCATATCTGAGGTTACTGATATTTCTCCCGGCAATATTGATTCTAGCTTGTGCTTCTTCCAGCCTAGCATTTCTCAAGATGTACTCTGCATAGAAGTTAAATCAGCAGGGTGACAATATACAGCCTTGACGTACTCCTTTTCCTATTTGGAACCAGTCTGTTGTTCCATGTCCAGTTCTAACTGTTGCTGCCTGACCTGCATATAGGTTTCTCAAGAGGCAGGTCAGGTGGACTGGTACTCCCATTTCTTTCAGAATTTTCCACAGTTTATTGTGATCCACACAGTCAAAGGCTTTGGCATAGTCAACAGAGCAAAAATAGATGTTTTTTCTGGAACTCTCTTGCTTTTTCCATGATCCAGAAGATTGGCAATTTGATCTCTGGTTCCTCTGCCTTTTCTAAAACCAGCTTGAACATCTGGACGTTCACAGCTCACATATTGCTGAAGCCTGGCTTGGAGAATTTTGAGCATTACTTTACTAGCATGTGAGATGAGTGCAATTGTGTGGTAGTTTGAGCATTCTTTGGCATTGCCTTTCTTTGGGATTGGAATGAAAACTGACCTTTTCGAGTCCTGCGGCCACTGCTGAGTTTTCCAAATTTGCTGGCATATTGAATGTAGCACTTTCACAGCATCATTTTTCAGGATTTGAAATAGCTCAACTGGAATTCCATCACCTCCACTAGCTTTGTTCATAGTAATGCTTCGTAAGGCCCACTTGACTTCACACTCCAGGGTGTCTGGCTCTAGGTGAACGGCCACACCATCATGGTTATCCAGGTCATTAAGACCTCTTTTGTATAGTTCTTCTGTGTTTTCTTGCCACCTCGTCTTTATATGTTCTGTTTCTGTTAGGTCAAAACTCTTTGTCCTTCACTGTGCTCATCTTCGGATGAAATGTTCTCTTGGTATCTCTAATTTTCTTGAAGAGATCTCTAGTCTTTCCCATTCTATTCTTTTCCTCTATTTCTTTTCATTGCTTAGTTAAGAAGGCTTTCTTATCTGTCCTTGCTATTCTCTGGAACTCTGCATTCAGTTGGGTATATCTTTCCCTTTCTCTCTTGCCTTTCACTTCTCTTCTTTCCTCAGCTATTTGTAAAGCCTCCTCAGACAAACATTTTGCCTTCTTGCATTTCTTTTTCTTGGGGATGGTTTTGGTCACTGCCTCCTTACAGTGTTATGAACACCCGTCCATAGTTCTTCAGGCCCTCTGTCTACCAGACCTAACCCTTTGAGTCTACTCGTCACTTTCACTGTGATGAATAATCATAAGGGATTTGATTTAGGTCATACCGAAATGGCCTAGGGATTTCCCCTACTTTCTTCAGTTTAAGCCTGAATTTTGAAATAAGGAGCTCATGGTCTGAGCCACAGTCAGCTCCTGGTCTTGTTTTTGCTGACTATAGAGCTTCTCCATCTTTGGCTGCAAAGAATATAATCAATCCGATGTCAGCATTGACGATTTGGTGATGCCCATGTATAGAGTTGTCTCTTGTTTTCCTGGAAAAGTGTTTGCTATGACCAGCATGTTCTCTTGGTAAAACTGTTAGCCTTTGCCCTGCTTCATTTTGTACTCCAAGGCCAAACTTGCCTGTTACTCCAGGTATCTCGACTGCCTAATTTTGCATTCCAATCCCCTAGGATAAAAAGAACATCTTTTGGAATTAGATCTGAAAGGTCTGTGGGTCCTCACAGAACTTGTCAGCTTCAGCTTCTTCAGTATCAATGATTGGGACATAGACTTGGATTACTCTAATGTTGAGTGGTTTGCCTTGGAAAGAAACTGAGATCATTCTGTTGTTTTTGAGATTGCACCCAGGTACTGCATTTTGGACTTTTTTGTTCGCTCTGAGGGCTACTCCATTTCTTCTAAGGGGTTCTTGCACTCAATAATAAATATAATGGTCATCTGAATTAAATTTGCCCATTCCCATCTTTTAGTTCATTACTTCCTAAAATGTCAATGGTCACTCTTGCCATCTCTTGCTTGACCATGGGCAACATTCCACGTTCCTACACAATATTGTTCTTTACAGCATCAGACTACTTTCATCACCAGACACATCCACACCTAAGCATCATTTCCACTTTGGCCCAGCCACTTTTTCTTTCTGGAAGCTATTTAAATTACCCTCCACTTTTCCCCTGTAGCATTCTGGACACATTCCAACCTGTGTAGGGTGGGGCTTATCTTCCCCAAACAATGAACAAGCCCAATAAACACTTTCTAGGTTGGACGGAACTAACTGAACTGGCAGTTCAATCCAAGCTATAATGTTCCAAGACTTTGATGGGTGACTGGTTAGGTCACAAAAGTTCAGTTGTCAAGTTACCCCATACCTAGGTAGAGCTCAGTGGTCATGCAGTATGGTTACCAAGGAATCCAGAGAAACAAAATATTGACTGTTTGAATTAAACATATCAGTTTATTAAATGTGAGCACAGACATGACTGATGGCAATATGTAAATCACACAGATGTCTCTTACCTAACCACCAGCCCTTCCTCAACTAGAATTAGTCAAGTTTCCCACCTGAGTGGCTAGAAGCCAGATTTCAGCCTGGCTATGGCTCTGGCTCACCTCGGTTGTACTTCTTTCTCCCAGTCCTGCCCCAACTAACTCTAACACCCCTGCTTTGCTCAGCTAGTCTTTACCTTCTCTGGTAGTTCTCTCTCTAAGTGTATGCTAGCTGCGAGGATGCTGCAGTCACTGTGTACAGCTGACCCTTGAACAACAAGGGTTTGAACTTCCCAAGTCCACTTATATGTGGATTTTTTTTCAGTAGTAAATAATACAGGGCTACTTGATCTATGGTTGGTTGAATCTGTAGTCATGGAATCAGATACAGAGGAACGGTAGATCTGGGTGAACTGAGTATATACAGGGCTGACTATAATTTATACAGAATTTTCTACCATGCTGGGAGGTTGGGGCCCCTGTCTCCTCCTTGTTCAAGGCTCAAATGTATATACACCTAGGGCTTTCTCTGTGGCTTGTATCCTTCTACCTCACCTCCCATCATGGAGATTTCAACAAGTGAACTGGGGAGCTGAGGAACTGAATATTTGGACACCAACATACATGGCTGATTCTGTCCCCACTTGGCACACTCTGTGGGTGGCTCCATTCCTCTACGTGTTAGACTAACTGCTCGGCTACATGGGTGTTTGCTGCTGCTTCTGAGCATCTTTGTCTCTGCTTTCCAAGGGCTCACTTGGCTATCGGCCATTTGACAGCCCTCAAGTCTTCTCAGTTTCAAAGGGATCACCTTGGTTATTTGGAGAGACCAGGCAGTGTGATGTGGGGATTAAACGTACAGAACTTTGGAATATCCACATATGGCTTTGTTTGCTGGGTGATGAGGGATGAGCTCTAACACCTCTTTGTGTTAGGTAAAATGGGGGAACTAATACTTCAGTTTAACGACCACATTGGTCAGGTCCCAGCAGGAAACTGGTTTCACATTCGTTGTTCAAATGAATGGATTACTCACAGAAGTGTGAGCAAGGATGAGGGAACAAACAAGGGTTGTTGAGGTATCCAGAGAGCAGCAGTAGGAAGCCATTAGCATCCCTAAAGCTGAAAAGTGAAAAGGAAGAAGAGCCCACCTCGAACCAGAATTGTGGAAGAGGTGCTGTAGAGTGGACACGTGCAGCTAAGCCTGGAGGTGCAGCCTGAAGTGTGGAGAGGACGAGGAAGACATTTCCCAGCGTCTCTCTCATCTCACCTGCGGGTGCTACCTATGGGGTGAATGGAATGGCAATCAGGAGACAAGAGAGCCTGGCAAGTGCAGCTAGAGGGCGGGGCTTCCAGGCACAGAGCAGGGCACAGAGGGTCTAGTGAAGAGGCTGAAGAACCAGACGAGACAAGCAGCACAGGATTAAATGAGAAAATACACAGTATGCTTTCCACAGGACCTGGCACATAGCAACTGCCCCGCAAACAGTGATTGTGGTTATTGTTAGTATCATTAAGGCTGCAAGGTCACTGGACTTTCCGGTTATACCTAAGGCCATCTTTGCCCCTCTAAGCAAGTCGTGAGGCTTGGTTTAGTAACGCACTCTCGCTGGGTCTGCTGACACCAGAGCTTTAATGATCCAGTTTTTGTTTCCATCAGGTGAAATGTAGGCTGTTTAACCTGTCCCCAGATTTAGAGCAAGAAAGAATAATTTCTGAGCAAAGTTCTTTTGAGAAATCTGTCCATCTGGGCACCACAGATCCCTTTACATATGGCCTAAGACTTTCCTTTGTCCCTCTTACCTAATGAGCCAAGACGAAATGGTCATGCTAATGGAAACTGCTTTGCACTCCAACTGCTGCAGCCCAAGCATAAAATCCATGATTTCGTAAGGGCTTAAAAATATCTTTTAAACTCCTTTGCCTCACCACTATTCGGCTGCCTTCTGTCTTTCCCGTTCTGTTCTTGTCCCTGTCGCTGGCCCAGGGTGTCAGAGGACCTGATGCTCCCTGCCCCCTTTACTGCCTCTGATCACACCCCTCTCTTTCCTCACCTTTCCTTTTTTCCCCTTAGATCTTGTTTCACATTTCCCACTCTTCTCAGTTTTCATGCTTGAAAGCTGGCCTCTCAGTCAACACTGCCAGCCAATCAAATGGGTCTTATCGTTCAAGGAGATGGACTGATTAAATCACCGCAGGTGAGATAAAAATCTTTGGTTCTTCGACTCTTCTTGGCTGCTTGGTGCGGCTCTGCACTCCAGATTTGAGGTTTCTAAAGGGCTGAATGTGATGACTAACCTCCTTGCACCCGTGCAGGCTAAGGCACTTCAGTCGTGTCCGCCTCTTTGCAACATGGCCAGGTTCCTCTGTCCATGGGATTTTCCAGGCTAGAATACTGGAGTGGGTTGTCGTTTCCTTCTCCAGGAACCTCCGTGCACTGTAGTGAAGTCTGACTGTTCAGTTTGGTTGAGTCTGTGCTGAAGACAGAGAGTGAGCCAGTGACCTGGGTATAGCTTAGAAGAGCAGAGAGGTGTGACTCTAAGGACAGAGTCTTAAATCCCCCTCAGGGTACGAAGGTGAACCAACATGAAATACTAAGTTATTTTGGAACCAGGTGTCAGGTATTTCCATACAGCTGCTAAAGTGCTCGGCAGGTCCTCAAAGAACACTTCTCCCAACCTGTGTAAAATGAGCTGGGGGAGGGGACAAGGGTTATATGGGGACCATTCAGCAAAGTTTTACTGGGAGAAATAGGCTGACTTTGGGGGTTCAACTGACTCACTTGAAAAATGACTTTTTGAGGTCTCTTCCAATGAACACAGGAAGCCTTCTCCTCTAGAGGGCTAAACCCGTGATGGGCCTATTTGTACCCTGGTACTTTAATTTTTTCTTTTGAATATTCTTTGCAACAGGAAACTAGTTCAAGTTTTAGAAATCATTGGTTTTTACCTATAAAACAAAACTGAAATTACTGGAATAAATTACTTCTCTGCATCTAGATTGAGACGTTAACTTCTGAAAAAAGAAGAAGATAACTTGTTAAAGTTCACTTAGGCTTCTTTTAAAATTGATTGTACATCTCTAACATAAAATGAAGTGGATGCAGAACATTTTTTATTCAGTATTGCATTGGCTCAGAGAGACAAAATCCACAGGCCCTGACCTTAATTGAAAACACTGATGGATAAACAAGATAAAGTTAAAAAACTATTAGAACAATTTTAAACCAGACATGTATATATTTTAGGAATCTAAATATTGGCTACATTACTGAGCCTAAATTGCATGGTCCTTAAAGTATATGCATTGAATAAGCATTATTAGTGGAACACGAAATGCATGAATTTCATCATTCTTGATATATTTACTTTGAAGACTTAAAATCTGAAAGCTATTTAGAAGACAATGCTGTATACTGTTAGGATTCAATCCAAGGTATAAATTTTGTTGTTCCAGGCTGGCTGGATTTAACAGGATTAAGCTTGGCTTTCAAAATTATTTCTGAAAGGAACAAAAAGTGACCTTCATACTGTAACAAGTCTATTTAGATGCCATTTACCCAGCATGTCCAGGTCTCAGCTACAGTAAATAGTAGTTGTTTTATTATTTATGAAAAAGGTCGGAATTAAAGTATGTTAATGAACAGACTAAGGAGAGCAGTTGTCTAGACCCTTTTGCTCAGAGAAGGAAGGCAATAGCAACCCACTCCAGTACTCTTGCCTGGAGAATCCCATGAACGGAGGAGCCTGGTGGGCTGCAGTCCATGGGGTCGCGAAGAGTCGGACATGACTGAGCGACTTCACTTTCACTTTTATGCACTGGAGAAGGAAATGGCAACCCACTCCAGCATTCTTGCCTGGAGAATCCCAGGGACGGTGGAGCCTGGTGGGCTGCCGTCTATGGGGTCGCAGTCGGACACGACTGAAGCGACTTAGCAGCAGCAGGAGCAGACCCTCTTGCTACACCCAAAGACAAAGCTAACGATAACCCATATTCAGGCATGTGTTTGACTAGTGAGCAGGAAATCTTGGTCTAGGAAGAATTAATTAAAAAAAAAAAAGCTGAGATATTCAAGCGAGTTATATTATTCCAGTCCCAATTTAACAGTCAGCATTTAATCCACTTCCTTTCTCATCCCCAGTCCTACCTATGGCTGATGGGAGTAATAAACCAAGACCATCAAAAACTGGAGGGGACATATATATACCTATGGCTGATCCATTTGATGTATGGCAGAAACCAACACTATACTGTAATTATCCTTCAATTAAAGAAAAAAAAAAAGCAAACAAACAGGAAAAACCAAGGTATAATGTCTGTTTTTCACAAGACAGTCATTAGCTCAATCAGTTAATGAACTGTTAACTCAATAAAGTTATCAATGGGAGAGGTACAGAAAAGTCATTAGTGAAGGAATGTTCTCATCTCTCCAAATTTTTCACCAAGTTTCATATTCATTGCTTTTTTAAAGGGCATTTTTCTTTAAAGTCCTACCATTAAGGTATGGAACATAAAACTCGCTTGTAATCAATCATGTTTTTGATGTTAAATCTATACTTCAATCAAATAATATCTCTGGGAATTGATAACCTAAGTTAGCTTTTAAGGGGGAGAAGGGGCTAATGATGCCCATCAGCAGTGGATAAACTGTTCTATTCATACTATGGAATGCTACTTGGTAGTAAGCAGACTATGAATACACTCAAGTGAATCTCAAAAAAAAATGAACAAAAGTCACATATGAAAGAGTACATATATTACATGATTTCATTTATATGAATTTCTAGAACAAGTAACACTAATCTATTGAGACAGAAGTCAGAACAATAGTTCTATGGGGAAGGATTAACCCGAAAGGGGCATGAGGGAATTTTCTGCTGGAACAATGGAAAAGTCCTGTATCTTTACTGGGGTTGTAGTTACCAAATCTCAAATTACACATTTAAAATCTGTGCATTTTATTGAATGTAAAGTATACCCCAGTTTTTTTAAAGTACTATATATCTAGAAGATCCTAAAGTTAAGTATAACCTATCACCATAGAAAGCATCTAATGAATCTATTAATTAAGAAACAACACAGGTCGTTCATTTAGAAAGCAGATACGAAGCTTTAATTCACTGTGGGCATTTCTATTCATTATATAATATATAAACTTTTCATTTCTTCACACAGATAGATCTTTTATAAGACTTTTTTCCCCTCCAAGTACTGTGTACCATAGCACAATTGCATTTAACTAGCTAAGGACATATTATAAATACCATGAGCCACTGACTATATACAGAAAAATGACGTTAGAAAGTATAAATTAAAAATGTTTAAGAAAGGCTAAATACAATGAAAAGTTTACATGTATTCTTTAATTCTAGATATCACATCACAGTGACAACCAATTACAATAAAATCAAAACTTCTTTTAGGTGATAATACATTCAAATTTCTAACATCCAATTATTTTCATTTCCACACCATTAATACTACAGGCTTAACACAATAGGCTTTTAGACTGCAGACCAAGTTTCTTGTGTAATAATAAAAACAAAGTTTCTTGTGTAATAATAATTACTATCTTGATCATGATCAGAAGAAACCAAATTTATATATACTGTACTATATAGAGATGAGACTTTATTAAGCATAATATGGAACTCTTTAGTAAGGTGTTCAAGAGAAATTCAAATAGTAGCCTGAAAATGAGTTTTAACTGCTACTGTATTCTACATACATTCCATTAAAAAATGAAGTCTCTGTCAAAACATTTATAAATAAGTGTATAGTATAATAGCTTTTCCCCCTCCAAAATACCACCTGGGAGAAAATTTCCAGGGTGACTCAAGGAGGGAAAAAAGGGGGTGGGGGGGAAGGCCTCAGAAAACAAACACTATATGGTCTCGTAAGTGGCAATCTTCCAGTCTATTTTCAACTGGAATAAATTCTGCAGCCAATTCTACCTTGCTTCAGTGTCCAGTCCAGAGTCCTTGAATATCTAGTTCAGTATTCTACAGAAATCTGCAAGGACTCCTAAACACCCCTCAACTAATTACACAAGGGAAAACTGATCAGGTTCTATATTAAAACTTATGTGAAAATTGAACATAGTCATAGCCATTCTTTTAACAGTGATGCTGGAATAAGTGATGAAATATATGCATAGCTGTACACGAATCACCATTAAACACAGGAACACAATGCCATTTGATGCATATCAAATAAGCTCCCCAAAAGCCAATCTGAATATATTTATTTTCATTTACTTTGATACAGCATTGGAAGGGTCTGCATATAATTACAGAGACTGCTGCAGACAATATTTGATGCTATTAAGTGTTCCATTAAGCAGCAGGCATGCACAATAGTTACTTTAAAAAATTTCTCATGTACGTATCTTAACATTTCTATTTATAAGCTACAATATTTTTAAAGCATTTACTAATCTTTAAACCAATTATTTAAATTGACCTACACCTAAGTGGGGAAAAACAACAACAAAAAACTTCATCGCAACACCTGAAGGTAATATTTAAACTTTATTCCCCCAAATTATGTAAAAAATTTTTTATATGTCATCTTTAAAATTCCAAACATGACAAAAATTCTTACCACTACTAAATTAGAAGTATGATTTCTCAGCAGCAGTCTACCCATCACACACTTAGAGCATGCCACACTTCAGGGGTTTACATGATAAGAGTGACGTGCTGGTGGCTACAGATGACCATAATTGAACATATCAGTCTCTTCTCTTCATTCTGGATCTTTTATTTCAAACTAAATAAAGCTTTTCATTAATATAAACTAACATTTTTTTTTCCTTTAACACCAATAAGAGGAGATAAAACACCTTTATTGTCTTCAAGTGCCTGGCAAAATAGAAAATATTTCAACTACATTAGGTAATCGGGTGAAGGGCTAGTGTTTGTTTTCTCATTTAAGAAGCATTCCAAGTCAAATGATCACACACACTGACAAATTCAGATTGCCTGGTTCTCGGTCCTTTATGGCTTAAAGTAGTGGATTTGAAAACTACCTCTGGTTAAAGTTCATGAATAATGCACAGGCTGCACATCTAGGAAATCATGCAATAAATATGTTCTCACATACACTGGAATCTTGGTGATGAAAGGGCTCTGCAGGTGTGAAAAGTAATGTTTCTTCATTTTACCAAAAGAATAAGCCCAGCAAGTTCCTTGCTTTGGGCCTATTCAAAACCCTGTTTGCCAGGTCATCCTGATCTTCTCAGACTGATAAAAGCAGCCAATGTCTTAAGACATCTGCAGTTAAGGAACTGATGGGCCTCAACTGCAGGTGCTTTGAGGTCTGAACTAAGCAGAACGAGACTCTCAGGATCCTGCCACTCTGCTACAAAGTCACTTTGGACTACCTGGCAGACTCGAGTATCAAATAGGGAAATGCTGAGAATGACCCACTGGAAATATTTACTATAATATTATCTTAAAAAAAAAACAAAAACCTATCTATCTGCCTTTTAAATCTATTTGAGAATTGCCTTGGTAAGATCCACTCACTGTTCCTGGTTTTGATATGCCCCTACAACATGAGAATTGAACTGAACTACAATGATTGTAATGTCATCTCTGTACATCCGAGCAAGCTCTTCAGGAAGACTAAGCATTTTGGAGAGGCGCTCATGATCAACAGCCCCAAACTCATTGTTGCCCACGGCGTGGCGAATAAGGTGGGTTGCTGCATTCTGGTCCTCAAACACTGATGACATCTTAGCTCTCCGTTCTGTTAAAAGGCCATGCATCTGCCCCAGAGTCACCTTATAGCCACCAACGGCTATTGGCTGCTGGTGGTGCATGCCTGTTAGGTACTCACCCACAATCCTAACCACATCCTGCCTGTGCATTGTCTCCCACAGCCCATCAGTCGCCAGTACCAGAAATTTATCCTGTGGCCTTAATCGGTGGTAAGTTACTTCTGGTTCAGCAGTGAGATAAGGAGGTGTATAATAATTAGGAGGGATGAACTTGGTGTATTCATTGTCATTCAACTGGTCTGGGCCAGATTCTATCACTCTCTTCTGAAGGTCAATGCTCCATTTGAACTTGACATCTCCGAAAGCCCGAAAAGGCATCAGCAAGCCAAGCAGCCGATCCTGTTTCACCACACTCTTGGCCTCGTTCTTTGGGTGCTCCAGTTTCAGCCGTTCCACTTCTCTCTCATTCTGAGCATTGTGGTCATTAGACAGTGTGACCGCCGACCAAGAGCCGTCCTCTTCCTGCACCCCCAGCATGGCTCTGCTGTCGCCAGTGTTGGCCACGTGAAGGTCAACGCCATCCACGTGGGCCACGCAAGCTGTAGCCCCAGAAAATGCCACTCGAAGCACCAGGTAGTTGAGGAAAGAATTGGGATCACCAACTTGAGCCTCCAAGGAGATGTCATTATCAAGCCTCTTGAAAGCATTAATCAAAGCCTCCTTAACATCAATATCAGTCGACTCCCCAGTGTTGAGGTCAATAAGCTCTTGCCAGTAAGTCCTCAAGCTGTTGAAATATAACTTGGACGCCTCCTTACTGAAGTAATCGTTGGGGTGCTTGTGCCACTGGAGAATGGGTAGCAGGGCTCGACCACTCTCCACGGCATTTTCGATCTCCAGCAAAGTCTCGTGGGGTAACAAAGAGACAGCAATATAATAAAAGAGTCTTTCACTAACTGCCTGGGAGCAAGCACAGCCTGCGTGGCCATCGAAAACGCCCAAAAGCATCCCTCTGGTCTGCAAGCAGGTTGCTGCACTCCTCCGGTCCTCAATGGGTGCGTTTGCTGGCAGCTGATTGCTGTCAAATCCAAGGACAGAACTGACATTTTTGCCATCAAATTCTGGCACTTTGAAACTGTACTCATTAGCTTTCAGGATGCTATTGACTTGGGGAGGTGTGAGGTAAAACTTCTGCGGTGTGGAAGCATATCTCCTTCCTTGGGTGTACTGCCACCAGCTCTCCTTTGGCCTGTAAAAGGTAGCATACGCCGGATGGGGTGTGTATCTCGGGTGACTCTGCGGAATATAAGGAGGTGAGCAGCAGAGATGTTTGTGGTGGCAGTAACATGCAGTGCCATAGATTCTGCTCAGTTCACAGTTACGAATCAGAGGGAAAAACAGTTGAGTTGGTGCTGGCATGGCATCAGAGAACAGTGGCAGGCTGGAACTTCTGACCGGGATTCCTAGACAGCAATTTCACAGGTACGCACAAAGAAAAAAGTTACATTCAGATTACTTAATCTATTTTTGCTTTCATAACAGATATTTAGCAGGTGAATTTACAAGTGCCCCGTGCCTCCTAAGGTACTATATTTTACACACATACCATGTACTATCTCTACAGGATATACTCTGCTAAGCGCACTTGATTACTTAATGGAGCCAGGAGCAAACTGTCTTCTAGCTTTACTTTTCTCTTTGTATTTCTTTATGCAGCACAAAGTGGGCAGAATGTACAACAGATCTGGCTGGGAAGAGCGGAGGAGATGAAGGTTATATAACATTATGCAGTGGCAGTCTACCTGGCCAATCACCCTTCTTTTTAATCCTTAAAAAAGTCCATGAGTCTCCCATATTGCACAGGGACTTCTCCCATTTATGAAGATCCAGTTTCTAGAGCCATGGTCAATGGTTAGCATTTGACACACTTGGATATCACCATAAACGTGTTGGGATGCAGCCTGTGTGTATTCATGATTTATTTGTACAATATATACATACGTTACTATAATTAACACGTACAAGAAAAATCTTACATAATGGATAAAAATAGAAGTTCCAAAATGCCCTCCTTGCATCCAGGAGATGGTCTTGCAAACAATGCTTCTCCAGACCACTGTGCCGATTTGGCAAGTTTAGGGACACGGGTCTGCCACCAAGTCACCAAATAATCCTAGAAAAGCGGGCAGGTTTCATTTATTCATTAATTTTACTGTATTTTTTGTGACTTTAAAAAAAAAAAAAACAAGTTTTTTAGTAGCTCTAAAACTTTGTTAGTAACATAAATGGTCTCAGTTCTGGAACTTAATTTACTTGTTACTATTTTCCTCTGCCTATCAGCTGTAAAAGAAAGCTACAGAAATATGATCTTTAACTATTATGGACCCCAAGTAGAATTCACCTGTAGAAAAATATTCTCTTACATTTTAAAAAATGGTTATCTATTTGCCCTTGGAAATTAATAAACAGTGAAACAGTAGTCTAATGGACTAAGGTTTGGCTTAAAAAGGTAGAGCATTATACTCATGAATAAATGAAAATCATATCACTTATATCTGGAAGTAGAACACTGAAAATATTCTGATGAGCATTTATCTAGAAAATGTAATAAACATGTATCAGTAAGCCAGGTAATCTATACAAAAAAAGAATCCCTCTTGTAACACATATTTCCCCTGAATTCTTGAGGTATTGCCTCAAAGTATTCAACTGGCCTATAAACAAACAGGCTTTAGAAGTATCTTAAATAGGGAAACAAATGCAATAAACAAAAAGGAATAAAGAATAGAAAATCACCTGAGCCTTAATATCAACTATTTCTTCCTAAGGTTGAACACATTAAGAAAAATTTTTACAAATATCATAGAGTATTAGCTATATATTACATTATTTTCACATACCCTTTTTGAAAAACAGTTAGAAAAATGGTAAGTGGAACATAGGGAGCAAACACTGAGTTTGCTTCGGTAATAAGCACTGTGTAAGCCAGTCATATAGAACCCCTTTTGCATGTGACACAATGTACCATTATTTTAACTGCATTATTTAAGAAGAAATTTGTTTACAAAACTGATAACAAGATTAAGCAAGAGAAGGTAATGAACAGAATTTTGGAAATAAGAGCAATAACTAAATAACGTCTGAAAGGCAGAAATTCCAGAAGAACAGGAATCTATCAAGAATAACCACTTAAATAACAGCACTTCAAACTGAATACCTGAAAGTCATCCAAAGGTTAAGTGTACATGACTGAGCCAGGAGATGTGCTAAAACGCTGGGCCACATGACACTGGCTTTCAGATATGAACCATATCTCTTGCTAGGTTTGTATGCAGAAAGCACATGGACTCATTTCATGCTTTGTATGTAGATTATTTCTATTATTAAAAATGGAAACATACCAATTTTCATGAAAATAAATTTTCTCTGTAAGTTTATATATATGTCTGCATTTAAGCTTACTTTAATATGTAAGAATTTTAGAGGGAAAAAAATACCTGTGTTTCTGTATGAAATGCAGACTGAATCAAAGTACTGTTTGTGTTTGGAGGCAGGGTTTGAGAGACTGATGTGTAACAGAATTGGGCTATATGACATCTGATCAAGAAATAACAAGACCGGGAAACCCACACTTTCCTTAAATTCCTTTGTTTTGACAATTCTCCTGCTTTTCTAATTGACTGCAAAATGAACTATTTTGGCAAAAGAACTGATTCATGCAGCAGATGCTTTGAATACGTAAATTCAAACACCAGGCACTCAAGTAACATACATTTTTCCTTCAGGCATAAATTCTCAAGATTAAAAACAAAAAAGCAGAGAGTCAATTTTATTAACTCGATCTTTCAATTACTCAGGGGTTTAGCATCTGGACTGAGATTCCCAACATGCCTCTAAAAGTCAAATTCCTAGGGACATTACCTACTCTGTGATTAAGGAGCATTCATTCACCACCAGTACAAGTGACATACTCTATCAGACCAGTTACTCCTGGAAGTTAATGTACTTTCGAATGCTTTCATAAACCATAAGTGAACATTCAAAAGACTCTTGAGTATCCTTCTGAATATCCTGTGATTCAACAACAAAAGTCCATGAAACCAAAACTCTTGTTGACAACTTGCTAAATTAACAAAGTTAAAGGGCTCTGATGCAGCAGTAAGAACAACAACAAGGTACAGTTGTGGTAAACTGAAGCACCGTCAAATTTTCAAGTTATTTCTGGCCACAATTTCACTTAAAAATTCAGATCCCATGATCCCGACTTAGCCACCTTAGGTACAGCATCTTAGTCTTAGGCAGACTTTGCCAGTGACTAATAAGGAAAGATGAGCTGTAAGGACAAACAGGAAAGAGACCCATCCATTCTTACTGATGTACTCTGCAGGGCTTGTGCCAGGAAATGATTCCACTTTATCAATAAACTCTCAGAACAAACTAATTAAGAGAATGCAATTACTGCCCCGACTCCAGAGCTCTTTAGCTTTGCAAAGCTTTTGGTGTAAATGTAAAAAAAAAAAAAAAATCCTATACTATATCATTAAATGTGTCAGAACCCCAGTTTATGTAATCCGATTGCATTAAACACCCCGCATAAAGACTCTCTGCGATTTTTCAGCATTTTGGGGCAACGTTTAGCCATTTCACAGCTCCTGTTATCTCTACATGAATGAAGAAACCTGCTGCCTTTGGAAGACTCCGAAGCCCCAAGTCAGCACTTGTTTGATCAGTTTCCTTTGTACCCTACCTGAAAATGGCACTCACTTAAGGCATCAACTGCTATCCTGGTGCAGGATCCCTTTGTCCCCCCTTTTCTACCTACCTCACCTCTTCATTCCACACAAACCCACCTAAGACCATCCACACGCAAAATCAGTCATCCTCCTCCCTGGGTACCCAACGCTAGGTAGTTAAGGGAATACCTACCAATTCGTCTGGGCCCGGGACACACACACATTCTCCTGTCATCACAACACGGAGCCGACAACATCCACAACCCGCGCGGAGAGCAGCAGCGACAGCGGCACCGGCCCATTGAAAAGCAAGGCAGAGATGCTCGTTAGAGGAGGCGTCGGCAGGGGAGGCGCGAGCGGAGGAGGGGCGAGGTCTCGCTGCAGCCGGGTGAATGGGGCTAGGAGGTGGGGTGGGGTGAGGTGGGGTGGGGTGGGGGAAAGAGGATAGAGGCGCAAGACAGGGGGTGGGGAGGAGGGCGGAAACCCAACCAACAAACCCACCCCTCGGGAGCCGCGGAGCTACAGCTGGAGGCGGCGGGGGCCCAGACGCCGGCGGAGGCGCGCCCCGGGACCGGCCCGTCCATCCAGCCCCGGCGCGGAGCCCACGGGAGCGCAGCATCCTCCGCCCGCCCACGCCGCGCCGGCCGCAGACCTGAAAAACCGAGGGTCGGCCCGCGGGGTCACCCTGGGCCCGGGGTGTGCGTGTGAGGGGGGAGTCCTCAGGCAGAGCGCCTCCGCGCCACCTGAGCCGCACCTGCTCCGGACCCACCCTCGCGCCGGCCCTCACGGCGCCCCGGGCGCGGCCAGCGGGCGAGGCGGGCCCGCCTCCCCGACCCTGGAGCCCCGCGGGCAGCCCCACGGCGCCGTCACGCCCGCCGCGGCCCCGACGCCCCTCGAGCGCGCACCTGGCGCCTCCAGGTTCGTCTCCTCACGCGTGCCGGCCGCCCCCCTCACAACTTCGGGCGGGCGGAGGATTCCGGACGGGGCGGTTCGGCGCTGGGGTGAGGGAATACGAACCGGGCACGGCAGTGGGAGGAGCCGCTTCTTTTCAAGAGGAGACGGCGGCAGCGGCAGCGGCGGCTGCACCTCCCGGCGGTCCTTCCTCAAGAGCCGCCGTGACTCCCAGGAGCGCGGCCCCGGGCCCCAGGCCGGCCCACTCCGCCCCGCCCCCTCCCGTCCCCCCACGCCGCGCCGGGCCCCCGCCCTGCCCCGCCCGCGCGTTCGGGTCCGAGCGCTTCCCGCCTTCCCATTGGGTGCGCAGTGGCGAGGGGGCGGGGCGCAGCAGAGCGGTCCGCGGCTCGGCGCGTGGGGGTGGAAGAGCCACGCCTCCCCGCCCGCTTTGTGACATCACGAGGGTCAGACACGCCCGTCCACTCCGCGCGAGCTGCCTATTGGCTCCGCGGGCCCGCCTCACGTGACTGCGCCCGCGCCCGCGCCCGCTATAGCCGGGGGGAGGCGGGGCTGTGCGTGGCCGCGGGCTTGACGGAAGGGCCGGGAGGGAGGAAGCGGCGGGAGGGAGGAAGCGCCGGGGTCGACACGAGCGTCCCGGAGCGGGCGGGGCCCGTGAACGGCAGCTTTCCGCAGGCAGGCTTCCACGACGCCCCGGCCCCTCGGCGAGCCTCCTTCCCTCCTTACGGGTGGGCGGGGCTTCGTAGGTTTAGGCTGCGAGGGGAGGCTTCCTGACCAACGGGAAACTAAATTCCCAGAGACGGCCCTACCTGGAATAACAAGGCCTGAGAGAACCCCGGGGTATCTGAGGCCTGGTTCATGGGATTCTTTTCGGAGCGTTGACTTTGGAGCATGTTTTCTGTCATTTTCTGGACACGTCTCAGGGCCCAGGAAGAGAAAGGCGGCCTGAACAGCAGCCAGAGGAAGTTGTGATGAAGGGATGATTGACTCTGTCGAGTAGGTGTGTGTGCTCACGTTTTCTGAAAGAAAGTGAAGTCGCTCAGTCGTGTCCGACTCTTTGCGACCCCATGGACTGTAGCCTGCCAGGGTCCTCCATTCGTGGATATTTCCAGGCAAGAGTACTGGAGTGGGCTGCCATTTCCTTCAGGAGATCTTTCCGACCCAGGGATTGAACTCCCGTCTCCCGCATTGTAGGCACCCCACGTTTTCTGAAGGGCTTTGAAATCAGTCTTTATTTGCCCTGAAAAAGAAAAGGGTAGAACGCACAATGCGAACATGGGAAGAGCCCTGGACTTTCTGTGTCAGGACCTTCATCCAAGTCACTTCTGCTCCGTGAGCCTCAGTTTCCACTTCTGTTAAGCTGGATTGGGGTGGCGTTGGCAGTCTTGGTTAAAGGGTAGACATGGCAGGGGCTGCTTCACTTGCTTCTGTCCACACGTAATCTCTTTATGGGAACTGAGTCACTGATAGTGGCTTCTGAAAACTTCCTTGGAGATGGTGTCAGGCAGATTCATTGCACTTATCCTGCTGCTGCTGCTAAGTCGCTTCAGTCGTGTCCAACTCTGGGCGACCCCATAGACGGCAGCCCACCAGGCTCCCCCGTCCCTGGGATTCTCCAGGCAAGAACACGAGTGGGTTGCTATTTCCTTCTCCATCCTGCCTACTGTTAAAAACAGTTAACTGACTTATTAACCATATCTGCTTACGAGCCGATAAAATTCCCAAAGTGATGTGCGCAAGTTATAAAAAGCTGTCATATTAACAGTACTGTGGAATTTTGTTTTTGTTAATTTGCACTATCTGATTTTATGTAATAAAGGAGAAATTTTATAGACACAAAACAGTGCCAGGAACTGGTTCTTTATAGCTCCTAGATCTTTCCAACTGCCTCCTCTATTCTCGAAATAGAGAGCATTTTGGCCCAGCCCCAGGCTTCCCACGGAACTCTTGTGGCTATTTTTATGTGGCCCTCCTCCATTTTATATGGGCCTATCTGCCTCACATCAACCCCTCCTTTTTACTTCTCAAATGAGCTTTCCATAAGTTGGTATTTTTTTCATGGTCTTTTATTCTGTTGAGTATCTGATTTATGTATGTATCTTCTGTAGTCTCATAGAGGCAGTATAGGGTGGTATGGCAAAGTGAGTAAGAACACAGCTGGAACTAGACTACCCGAGTTCCAGTCCCAGCTCTGCATCTTGCTACATGGTCTTGGGCAACTTCTTCCTGCTTCAGTTCTTTCATATGTAAGATAGGAATAAAAATAGTAATATTTAAAAATTTTTACCCTCACAGGTTTTTATTAAGTGAGTTGATATATCATGCTAAGTAATTACAAGCAAGCAGTAAGGGCTATGTAGGTATCAGCTATTATTAATATTTTAGACAAGTCCAGCTCAGTGTGTTTGTTTTGTTAAGGACTCCTAGGGAGTAGGAGATGAATACACTCAAGTAGAATATATTCTACAGCTAGGTACTAAGCAGTCATTAACAGAGTGGTGAGTCTTACAACCTTAGGATATCAGGTTAAGGTGATTTATTTACATGAGGAATGTCACTACCTCTTAGCCCCTACTTTACAAACATGGAGACCAGGTAGTTGAATATAAGTGGATTTTTATTTTGAGAGTTTCTGCCTGAAGACTCAGAAGTGAAGTTTATACTAGGCTAGTTTGCTGTCTGTAAAACTTTTTCTATTGTGAAAATAGAGTCATGAGACTCCAGTATATATATATATATATCCATAGCAATGACCTCTTTAGATCACCTTGGTAGCATATACCTTATTCCACACCAATATTGCTGTTAGTCAGAGCCCTGTAGAAATTACCTTTTCAAATTGTTTTTGGATCTGCACAGGAAACTCCAACTTATTTTACTATAACTAGCACCTTGGTTTTTATACCAAAATAGTATTGATTCCCTCATGCTAATGTTCTTAGTTTTAAACAACCTATTTCTGAAAATAACACCTACTCTCAAAAAATTGACATTTGCCACCACTAAATATAGTCAATCACTGCAGATGGTGACTGAAGCCATGAAATTAAAAGACGCTTACTCCTTGGAAGAAAAGTTATGATCAACCTAGATAGCATATTCAAAAGCAGAGACATTAGTTTGCCGACTAAGGTCGGTCTAGTCAAGGCTATGGTTTTTCCAGTAGTCATGTACGGATGTGAGAGCTGGACTGTGAAGAAGGCTGAGCGCCGAAGAATTGATGCTTTCGTACTGTGGTGTTGGAGAAGACTCCTGAGAGTCCCTTGGACTGCAAGGAGATCCAACCAGTCCATTCTAAAGGAGATCAGTCCTGGGTGTTTTTTGGAAGGAATGATGCTAAAGCTGAAACTCCAGTATTTTGGCCACCTCATGTGAAGAGTTGACTCATTGGAAAAGACTGATGCTGGGAGGGATTGGGGGCAGGGGGAGAAGGGGACGACAGAGGATGAGATGGCTGGATGGCATCAGTGACTCGATAAACGTGAGTTTGAGTGAACTCTGGGAGTTGGTGATGGACAGGGAGGCCTGGCGTGCTGCGATTCATGGGATCGAAAAGAGTCGGACACGACTGAGTGACCGAAATGAACTGAACTGAACTGAAATATAGTCAAAAGAATTTGTCCTGAGAATTGAAGGCATTGCCAAGGTATTTCTGGAATCAAAGGATCCTCCAAAGTAATGGCTATGAAATAAATTCATTTAGAGGTGTAAGTTTTGTTCTCTAGCTGCAGTTATATGATTCTGTGACATGTATGTTGTAAATAAAGTTATGGTCCTTCTGCACAGGAACCAAGTGCTTGTACCACTGGGGGAGGTCCTTAAGTATCTCAGCCTTGTCTCCTCTCTGGTCTGGCTATCTTCCTGTCTCTAGATGGAGCTCCTTTTGGTCATCCAGTGAATAGGCTTGCTTCAGAAGTGCGATTTTTATCACGTGGCCATCTGGCCAAAGCCAGAGCAGGTCTGTGGGTTTGCTGCTCTGACCTCACAGACTGTTTTAGCCACCAGAATGCCTGTTGACACTTTTTTTTAACATTGGAAGGTGTGGAAAAATAGCACCAAACAACCCAGAATTTTTGTAAGGGGAGGCAAGGAGAGAGGAGGAGGGGGCTTCCCAAATACTCCAGTACAAAGAAAGTACTGTGGAAAAATACTTATTTTTGTTAACGCAATGCTTTTTGTAACACCAAAAATGAAAGTCAGTACCTGAATTAGACCCTTAACACATAGTCATTTTCTTGCCCTAGAATAAACCTGGAAATGAGCAACTGCTTAGCCAGATTGGGCTGGTATTCTTATTGGGTGGATGATATAAACCGTTGGGTTATTGGAGGTTAGCTGTGACAACATGGAGATGGTCCAGTAGAATCTCAGTGGTGCCAGACAGGAAGCTTAAAATAGACTTGCAAGTGGGTCTGAGATGCTGTTCGCCTGATGGCTAGTGAGTTAACCGTGGGCTTTGCCAAAATCAACGATTAGAGGAAAGAGGCTGCTAGACAATCTTTAGCTCCTTCTTCCCTCAAGGTCTTAGATAAGAAATCAGCAAGTATTTACTAACTATTAAGCATTAGGTACTTGTTTTATTATCATCGTAGCGTTGAGAATTGCTTTGAAATTAAATTATTTGGAGTTATGCACTGAAATCAACAAATCATCTGTAAGAAAGAAGCAGATCATGTACTGTGGCTCATTTTTTGTGAGTCAGAGGTTATAGGTGTGTTCAGACTTATTTAATATTTTAAAAGTAGTCCATCCTCATCAGAATTCATGAAGCAGTAGTAGTTTGAGGGAAATATATGTGTCAGTGTTCTCTTGCCAAATTAGAAACAAAAGTCTCCTGCATTGACCTAACATGACAACGAATATGGAAAGTAGGTATCTGCAGTTGCTTTCCTTCAGAAATCCCTAATGGGGTTATCTTTGAATATTAAGGATGATGTGCATGGGGGAAGGGGTTTTATTGTCTAGCCATAAGACAACTAGGCAGTGAAAAATTACACTTTTTCATTCAGTGTGTCTCTATAGATGATTCTCCAGAATACAGAAGGTAAAAGGTTTCAGAAAGGTTTCAGGGGAGATGAGACCTTGGGGTAGATCTAGAGCACTTTACAGTAGGTGCCAGGTCATGAGTGCCCCTGAAGCAGGCCATGCCAGTCTGCAGACTTCAGCAAAATCCCCCACACTATGAACTCAAAAATGGTAGCTGCAGGTCTACACACTTCTTAAAAACTATAATTCTCTGCTTACCTGGACACCATAACTATAAGAGTGTAAGCTTCCCAAGGACAGGCAGGGATCATGTCTCTTTTATACACCCATATATACCCACAGCTTGGCATAATAGTGAAAACTGATGGGTAGTGAATGCTTACTTTATACTGTCTTCTGTTCTAAGTGCATTGTCTAGTTGTATCCTCATAACACTCATAAAAGTTAGGTTTTACCATTATATCCATTTCACAGAAGAGGAATCTCACTGAGGATGATTTGCACTGTTTACATAAGTGAGAAGTAGTAGAGTATCCATCTTGCATTCTGAGGCACTATGTTTTAGTGACCATTGCACAGAATAGATGCTCAGTAATGAACTCATGTCAAAGTACAGAAAGTTTCACGTTTTCATTATGGACCCGACGGTAAATTATATCCTTATAATTGTAGAATTTCCACCCATGTTTCTGCATCTGTAACCAGCAATACGTTTCGCACAGATAAGTGTGTCTCCACTGAATAGCCATTCTTGTCAGAGCACTGTAGGGTTTGGTTATGGTTTTTCAGGAAAAACAGTTGTAGCTAGCTAAGCAGGCACAACTGGTCCCTTGCTGACACCTCAAGATACTAGCAGGAGCATCAGACTCTGATTGACAAAGTGAAAGACAAAGCAACCGCATTTTTCTCATTCTTGTGGTCAAGGGAATTTCCCAGCCACACAGGCACAGAGAAGGTCCTTGGGGTTCAAGGGAGGGAGAGGGAGCCAGTCCATAATATGTCCTACCAACCTCCCAGGAACTTTCACACTGGAATCTATCTTGACTGAGAGATGAGTACACATCCACCAGAGAGGGCCCTCAGTTCAGTTCAGTTCAGTCGCTCAGTTGTATCCGACTCCTTGCGACCCCATGAATCGCAGCACACCAGGCCTCCCTGTCCATCACCAACTCCCAGAGTTCACCCAGACTCACATCCATCGAGTCAGTGATGCCATCCAGCCATCTCATCCTCTGTTGTCCCCTTCTCCTCCTGCCCCCAATCCCTCCTAGCATCAGAGTCTTTTTCCAGTGAGTCAACTCTTCGCATGAGGTGGCCAAAGTACTGGAGTTTCACCTTTAGCATCAGTCCTTCCAAAGAAATCCCAGGGCTGATCTCCTTCAGAATGGACTGGTTGTATCTCCTTGCAGTCCAAGGGGCTCTCAAGAGTCTTCTCCAACACCACAGTTCAAAAGCATCAATTCTTTGGCGCTCAGCTTTCTTCAGTCCAACTCTCACATCCATACATGACTGTGTCAGTCCAAATATGGAGACGAGCAAGATGACTGGTCAGAGACAATCTGGAACACTGGCCATACATAAGCCATGTAAACAATCCTCATTCTACACTTCACTGAAGCTCCACCTGTGTGTTCTTCCACCCTACTTTGCTTCTAATAAATGCTTTCTCTGCTTCACAATCTGTGTCTCTGCTGAATTCTTTCTTTAAAGAAGACAAGGACCAAGTTCCTGCTTCAAGTCACTGCACCCATTACCCCATGAGATCAGCTATTATAAAAGCATATTTTCCTTGGAAACTAGATATAAATATTTGCAGGTGAATACCTAATGAATACCTATAGAAGGCTGAATGCCAAAGAGTTGATGCTTTTGAATTGTGGTGCTGGAAAAGACTCTTGAGAGTCCCTTGGACTGCAAGGAGATCAAACCAGTCAATCCTAAAGAAAATCAGTCCTGAATATTCATTGGAAGAACTGAAGCTAAAGCTGAAGCTCCAATACTTTGGCCACCTGATGTGAAGAGCCAACTCATTGGAAAAGACCCTGATGCTGGGAAAGATTGAGGGCAGGAGGAGAAGAGGGCAGCAGAGAACGAGATGGTTGATCACCGACTCAATGGACATGAACTTGGGCAAACGTAGGAAATAGTGAGGGACAGGGAAGCCTGGCGTCCTGCAGTCCATGGGGTCACAAATAGTTGGGCATGACTTAGTAACTAAACAATATCACCACCTAATGTATTCAGTTCACATCCTATTAATAAACTATAGTTGATATATGAAGTAAACAATTTAATCTATTTAAAGCTATAAGTTCAGTTTAAAATAAAACACTTTTTAATCAATATCCACATAAGAGATGAAAGTTCAGGGAGAGAAAAGACAAGAAGAATGTTAGTAAGAGTTATCGAATTATGTGTCCAGTTTCTGCTAGGAATAATGGACTCCAGAAGTCTAATCAGAATATGCTAAAGTACAGTATCTGGGTTGTGATTTTATCCCTTCTTAGGCATTGAGATTTTATAAAATGAACATAAGTTGGAGCCAGAGACATAGAAGTCACTCAGTCGTGTCCGACCTTTTGTGACCCCATGGACTATAGCCCACCAGGCTCCTCCCTCCATGGGATTCTCCAAGCAAGAGTACTGGAGAGAGTTGCCATTTCCTTTCCCAGGGGATCTTCCTGACACAGGGATCCAACCTGGGTCTTCCGCATTCCAGGCAGACATTTTAACTTCTGAGCCGCCAGGGAAGCCCTGAGTTCAAATCCTAGCTCTGCTGCTTACTAGCTGGGTAATCTTTCCAAATTTATCCAATAGCTTCAACACTTTAAAAATCTAAACAGTGTTTTAAGGCTTCGGTTCAGTTCAATCGCTCAGTCGTGTCCCACTCTTTGCGATCCCATGAATCGCAGCACACCAGGCCTCCATCCATCACCAACTCCCAGAGTCTACTTAAACTCATGTCTATCGAGTTGGTGATGCCAACCAGCCATCTCATCCTCGGTCGTCCCCTTCTCCTCTTGCCCCCAATCCCTCCCAGAATCAGGGTCTTTTCCAATGAGTCAACTCTTCACATGACATGGCCAAAGTATTAGAATTTCAACCTCAGCATCAGTCCTTCCAATGAACACCCAGGACTGATCTCCTTTAGGATGGACTGGTTGGATCTCCTTGCAGTCCAAGGGACCCTCAAGAGTCTTCTCCAACACCACAGTTCAAAAGAACCAATTCTTCGGCGCTCAGCTTTCTTCACAGTCCAACTCTCTTATCATACAAGACCACTGGAAAAACCATAACCTTTACTAGATGGACCTTTGTTGGCAAAGTAATGTCTCTGCTTTTGAATATGCTATCTAGGTTGGTCATAACTTTCCTTCCAGGGAGTAAGCGTCTTTTAATTTCATGGCTACAGTCACCATCTGCGATGATTTTGGAGCCCAAGAAAATAAAGTCTGACACTGTTTCCAGTGTTTCCCCATCTATTTCCCATGAAGTAATGGGACCAGATGCCATGATCTTCGTTTTCTTTTTCATGCAAAGATGGGATCGATAAAGGACAGAAATGGTATGGACCTAACAGAAGCAGAAGATATTAAGAAGAGGGGGCAAGAATACACAGAAGAACTGTACAAAAAAGATCTTTACGACCCAGATAATCATGATGATGTGATCACTAATCTAGAGCCAGACATCTTGGAAAGTGAAGTCAAGTGGGCCTTAGAAAGCATCACTACAAACAAAGCTAGTAGAGGTGATGGAATTCCAGTTGAGCTACTTCAAATCCTGAAAGATGATGCTGTGAAAGTGCTGCACTCAGTATGCCAGCAAATTTGGAAAACTCAGCAGTGGCCACAGGACTGGAAAAGGTCAGTTTTCATTCCAATCCCAAAGAAAGGCAATGCCAAAGAATGCTCAAACTACTGCACAATCACACTCATCTCACATGCTAGTAAAGTAATGCTCAAAATTCTCCAAGCCACGCTTCAGCAATACGTGAACCATGAACTCCCTGATGTTCAAGCTGGTTTTAGAAAAGGCAGAGGAACCAGAGATCAAATTGCCAACATCTCTTGGATCATGGAAAAAGCAAGAGAGTTCCAGAAAAACATCTATTTCAGTTTTATTGACTATGCCAAAGCCTTTGACTGTGTGGATCACAAGAAACTGTGGAAAATTCTGAAAGAGATGGGAATATCAGACCACCTAACCTGCCTCTTGAGAAATCTGTATGCAGGCCAGGAAGCAACAGTTAGAACTGGACATGGAACAACAGACTGGTTCCAAATAGGAAAAGGAGTACGTCAAGGCTGTATATTGTCACCCTGCTTATTTAACTTCTATGCAGAGTACATCATGAGAAATGCTGGACTGGAAGAAACACAAGCTGGAATCAAGATTGCTGGGAGAAATATCAATAACCTCAGATATGCAGATGACATCACCCTTATGGCAGAAAGTGAAGAGGAGCTAAAAAGCCTCTTGATGAAAGTGAAAGAGGAGAGCGACAAAGTTGGCTTAAAGCTCAACATTCAGAAAACGAAGATCATGGCATCTGGTCCCATCACTTCATGGGAAATACATGGGGAAACAGTGAAAACAGTGTCAGACTTTATTTTTTTGGGCTCCAAAATCACTGCAGATGGTGATTGCAGCCATGAAATTAAAAGACACTTACTCCTTGGAAGAACAGTTATGAGCAACCTAGATAGCATATTCAAAAGCAGAGACATTACTTTGCTGACTAAGGTCCATCTAGTCATGTATGGATGTGAGAGTTGGAATGTGAAGAAGGCTGAGCACCGAAGAATTGATGCTTTGGAACTGTGGTGTTGGAGAAGACTCCTGAGAGTCCCTTGGACTGCAAGGAGATCCAACCAGTCCATTCTGAAGGAGATCAGTCCTGGGTGTTCTTTGGAAGGAATGATGCTAAAGATGAAACTCCAGTATTTTGGCCACCTCATGCAAAGAGTTGACGCATTGGAAAAGCCTCTGATGCTGGGAGGGATTGGGGGCAGGAGGAGAAGGGGACGACCGAGGATGAGATGGCTGGATGTCATCACAGACTCAATGGACGTGAGTCTGAGTGAACTCCGGGAGATGGTGATTAACAGGGAGGCCTGGCGTGCTGCTATTCATGGGGTCGCAAAGAGTTGGACATGACTGAGTGACTGAACTGAACTGAACTGAGCTTTAAGCTAACTTTCTCACTCTCCTCTTTCACTTTCAACAGGCTTTTTAGTTCCTCTTCACTTTCTGCCATAAGGGTGCTGTCATCTGCATATCTGAGGTTATTGATATTTCTCCCGGCAATCTTGATTCCAGCGTGTGCTTCTTCCAGCCCAGCGTTTCTCATCATGTACTCTGCACAGAAGTTAAATAAGCAGGGTGACAATACACAGCCTAGACGTACTCCTTTTCCTATTTGGAACCAGTCTGTTGTTCCATGTCCAGTTCTAACTGTTGCTTCCTGACCTTCATATAGGTTTCTGAAGGGGCAGGTCAGGTGGTCTGGTATTCCCATCTTTCTCAGAATTTTCCACAGTTTATTGTGATCCACACAGTCAAAGTCATAATGATAATCTAAAAGAAAATGCGAAATGAAGGCTGGCAAATAGCACAAAGTGGTAGCACCGAACTGTGTCCCCTGTTGCTGCCATAATAAGTTACCACAAGTTCAATGGCTTAAAACAGCACACAGATCTTGCAGTTCTGGAGGTCAGAAGTCTAGCGTGGGTCTCTGTTGGCTAAAATCAAGGTGCGTCAGCAGAGCTACATTCCCTTCTGGAGGGTTTGGGGAGGATCTGTTTTCCTGTCTCACCCAGTGTTCAGAAGCTCCTACAGTTCCTTGACTCACAGCTCCTTTCTTCACCTTCAAAGGGAGAGAACAGCATCTTCAGGTCACTCTCACTATGATTCTTCTGCCTTCGTGTGATTACATCGGGCCCATCGGGTCATAATCCAGAATAATCTCTTTATCTTTAAGTCAGTTCATTAGCAACTGTACATCCATCTGCAAGCTTCATCCCCCCTTGTCATGGAGCACAGAGCATACAGTTCCGAGGGACCTGTGGTGTGGACATTTTTTAGACAGGGCTGTGGCTCTGCATTTCACAGTGCTCTTTGCCCTTAACACTTGTTCATTCGTTCATATACTTACTAAAGGAAAATACGAATGATATAGTAAAAGTATCTTTCAGTTCAGTTCAGTTCAGTTCAGTTCAGTTGCTCAGTCGTGTCCGACTCTGCAACCCCATGAATCGCAGCACGCCAGGCCTCCCTGTTAATCACCAACGCCCAGAGTTCACTCAGACTCATGTCCATCAAGTCAGTGATGCCATCCAGCCATCTCATCCTCTGTCGTCCCCTTCTCCTCCTGCCCCCAATCTCTCCCAGCATCAGAGTCTTTTCCAATGCGTCAACTCTTCGCATGAGGTGGCCAAAATACTGGAGTTTCAGCTTTAGCATCATTCCATCCAAAGAACACCCAGGACTGATCTCCTTCAGAATGGACTGGTTGGATCTCCTTGCAGTCCAAGGGACTCTCAAGAGTCTTCTCCAACACCACAGTTCAAAAGCATCAATTCTTCGGCGCTCAGCTTTCTTCACAGTCCAACTCTCACATCCATACATGACTACTGGAAAAACCATAGCCTTGACTAGACAGACCTTTGTTGGCAAAGTAATGTCTCTGCTTTTGAATACACTATCTAGGTTGGTCATAACTTTTCTTCCAAGGAGTAAGCGTCTTTTAATTTCATGGCTTCAGTCACCATCTGCTATGATTTTGCCAAGAATTCTTCTGTTTGAGTTAAGTGTTTCAGTTCATTTCAGGCCACACCAGGCCTCCCTGTCCATCACCAACTCCCAGAGTTTACCCAACTCATGTCCATTGAGTCAGTGATGCCATCAGACCATCTCATCCTCTGTTGTCCCCTTCTCCCACCTTCAATCTTTCCCAGCATCAGGGTCTTTTCAAATGAGTCAGTTTTTTGCATCAGGTGACCAAAGTATTGGAGTTTCAGCTTCAACATCAGTCCTTCCAATGAACACCCAGGACTGATCTCCTTTAGGATGGACTGGTTGGATCTCCTTGCAGTCCAAGCGACTCCCAAGAGTCTTCTCCAACACCACAGTTCAAAAGCATCAATTCTCCATTACTCAGCTTTCTTTATAGTCCAACTGTCACATCCACACATGACTACTGGAAAAACCATAGCCTTGACTAGATGGACCTTTGTTGGCAGAGTAATGTCTCTGCTTTTTAATATGCTGTCTAGGTTAGTCATAACTTTCCTTCCAAGGAGTAAGCATCTTTTAATTTCATGGCTACAGTTACCATCTTCAGTGACTTTGGATCACTCCAAAAATAAAGTCAGCCACTTTCCACTGTTTCCCCATCTATTTGCCATGAAGTGATGGGGCTGGATGCCGTGATCTTAGTTTTCTGAACGTTGAGTTATGAAGCACTTCAGTTCAATTCAGTTCAGTCAGTCAGTCGTGTCCAACTCTTTGCAACCCCATGAACTGCAGTACACCAGGCCTCCCTGTCCATCACCAACTCCCGGAGTTTACCCAAACTCATGTCCATCGAGTCAGTGATGCCATCCAGCCAACTCATCCTCTGTCGTCCCCTTCTCCTTCTGGCCCCAATCTCTCCTAGCAGATTTATACATTAAAAAATTAGCTGAGGTGTTTACGGTGGGAGAGCAGTGGGCCAAGAGCGTAAGTTGCTCACCCCAGGGTCTGCCTGCTGTCCCGCTGCCCTCCGAGTACAGCCATGTCAGAGGAGAAGCCCCAGGAGGGAGTGAAGATGGAGAAGGACCACATCAACCTGAAGGTGGCCGGGTGGATGGCTCCAGGGTCCAGTTCAAGATCAAGAGACACGCACTGCTCTGCAAGCTGGTGAAGGCTTCCTGCAGCGCCCAGGCTTGTCCATGAGACGGATTCGGTTCAGGTTTGATGGACAACCCATTAATGAAAGAGAGGCCCCAGCACAGCTGGAGATGGATGATGAGGACACCAACAGTAGACAGGGGGCCTCCAGCATGGCAGCTGCCTCTTGGGGTGGGGGGCTGCCTCTAGAGCCCCCATCCCCTTCTGGCGCTGGGCTGTGTTTGCTATCGAACAGTTCAGGTGTGGCCAAGCCCATCGGCAGGCAGGCTCAGACACCGAGGACCTTCCCCAGGTGCCCAGTGCCACCGCGGCAACGCTCCCCACCCTCCCTCGGCCCATCCCCTCCTACCTTTGTTTGGGTAAAACGCCCACGTGGTGAGGGACTTAGGTTTTGTTTTTACCTTTTTTTTTTTCTCCCTCCTATGACATTTTCTCCCAACTTGTGACCTGAATGCCTGCTCTCTGTCTAGGCGGGGATTTTAACCCCAGGTGTTGACCACCCCTCATTCCAATCACAGAGAGGACTATCACCACTCTGGGGTGCTTCTATGGGGCTATTTTTGGGGTCACGGTCGGTATGGGAAATACACTTTCACTTACTGTTTCTTGCGGGCACAGGTTTTTGTTTGTTTTTTTTTTTAATGCTAAATATTAGAAATGTAAGCTTTGCCAGAATATAGGAAAGTTGAAGGGAAAAGACTGGAATGTTTTTTAAAAGGTATGAAGTTCTTCAGTAACATGGCCCTGGGCAGGTTCTGGGGTCCTGGATCCATTGCCGTCAACAGCCAGTGAAATGCTCAGACCCAATGAAAATGGGCTTTTCCCCTTTTCTTAACAGAGAAGAGAGTAAGTCCCACACATCTGCCAGGGTCACAGTGCCAGGGCCTCAGATTTCCTCCAGTATTTGCTTCTGATGAGTAACAATAGTCTGTACGTAAACTAGGAAGATAGAAAATACTGCTGATTTTGCCGTTATGTCTTTATGTAAAAGAGCTGCTTCAAAGCGTGGCTGAAAGTGAGAGATGCCTCCTGGTTCTCCGCGAGGACCGTGCTCTGCTCCCCAAGTTGGTATGGAGCTTACATGTTATGTGTGATTTCAGTCTGTGCAGCATTTTGGGGTCTGTCTTAGTCAACCTCCAATGGTTGTCCCGTTGCCCTTCCGTGTGGACTCGCTCCTGTCTCACAGCCCCTGGCTGTCTGTTCGGGTCGCCCGGGCAGGACGGCCACCATCCTCTCCTGCTTGCCTGAGACCTAGCTGGAAAAGTCTGCACTTCCTTTGTATCTTGCTGTTCGGGCACGCACAGGGTGTCTGCGGCTCTGTTGTGTTTATTCCCCAATTTGTACATTATTTCTTGTCCTGTACTACTGTCAATGGTCAATATTGTTTGGTATTCTGTCAAAAAAAATTAGCTGATAATACAAGGTTGCATGAACAAGCCCCAATATGAGTCATTGAAGAGGAGAGATCACTTAGATGAATGAGGGAGAAAAAAAGAAAATTTTGATTACCCACGAGAAGTAATAAGGTCACCTCCTTCCCTCCACAAAAGGGCAATGTGATCTTAGGTTGCATTAAGATGAGAACAAAGGAGGGGCTCACCTTGGTAAATCCTTGGCAAATCCCCTGGAGGTTTTGAAGGGTATCAAGAATCTTCAGTGGAGCCAGAGGAGAGAGCCAACAGGGTGAAGAGCCTAGACTCAGAAAGTATAAGAAGTTTGGGGATATTTATGGTGTGGTCTTCAAATACCTAATTGACATACATATGAAAAGAAATCTAGATTTATCTTTGAAATCTTTGGAGTTTAAAAATGCTAAATCACTTCAGTTGTGTCCTACTCTTTACAACCCCATGGACTGTAGCCCGCCAGGCTCCTCCGTCCATGGGATTCTCCAGGCAAGAATACTGGAGTGGGTTGCCATTTCCTTCTTCAAGGAATCTTTCCAACCCAGGGATCGAACCCATGTCTCTTATGTCTCCTGCATTGGCAGGTGGGTTCTTTACCACTAGTGCCACCGCTAGAATAAGTGTGTAGAAGGTAGATTTAAACACAGTGTGGTCGTTTTACATGGTTACAGTTTCCTGAAATGGAATGAGCTACCTGAGTTTCCTGTCCCTGGAGGTATTAAAATAGAATCGACAAGTGTCAAAGAATGTGCTCCCAAAACACTCCTTCAGGCCTTGAACGTTGTATTTATGCTGTAATCATTTGCATTCCAGTCTCCTTGTGCAACTCGTGACTTCTTTCCGGTCTGAATCTATCATTTTAACTTGGCTCAGAAGGTACAAAATGAATGTTGGTCTGGCAAATAGATGCATGAATGAGATTAAGGGTTCGACAGAGTGATCTTTAGTCCTTCCAACTCAGACTCTCAGTTCTCAGCTAGGATTTGAACTAGGTTTAAAGAATGGAATCGGTTGCAGAAAGAGGGTGGCGGTGTTGCATCCTAGGTTTCACAGTACAGAAAAAGCTCAGAGACAAGAGGGAGCGAGAGAGTGGAAGAAATATGTTGGGTGAAGTACAGGAATTAGAGTTGGGGCAGAAGGTTGGGTCTTGATTCTTGAAGGTTCTTTAATTTTAAGGATGTCAGGCTTTCTCATTCTGCAGTCTGAACCCAGGCCAATGCTTGACTAAATCCTTATGAAAGAAGACAGAAAGAGTGCTCTTACAGTCATGCATTTTGGCTCTGGGGACTTGCTATGGACTGAAATGTCCCCCATGATTCTTATCTTGAAGCCTTAACTCCTAGTGAGATGGATTAGGAGGTAGGGGTTTGGGGAGGTGATTGGGTTTAGATGAGGTCATGAGGATGGGGCCCTCATAATGGAATTAGCTCCCTTCTAAGAAGAGACACCAGGGAGATTTCTCTCCCTCTCTGTCTCTCTCTGCCATATGAGGACATATGGAGAAGAGAGCCATCTACAAGCCAGGAAGAACACCCTCACCAGGGAGCAGAATCAGCCAGCACTTTGCTCTTGGATTTTCCAGCCTCCAAAACTGTGAGAAATACTGAAATAAGCATCTCCTGTTTAAGCTGACCAGGCTATTGTATCAATATCTTTGTTATGGCAGCCAGAACTGACTAATACAGGGCTCTTGGCTACATCTGGGAGTAATGAGTCAGAACTCAGTACTAGGAAGTAGCAGCAAAAATATAAAGGAAATCAGATGGAAAGAGACATTACTGAAAACATTAAGACTTGGTAGTGAGATAACAAGAAAGGGTTTAAAGGGGAGGCCCACAGCTTGTGAACATGAGGGCAGGCAGTTATGTACACTGAGCTTCTTAGTGCAATGGAAGGAAGACGAGAAACTATTTGGAATATCCAGGATTCCCTGCAACTGTTTCCATTAAGTTCGTGGCTGAAAATGGACTATTTTTAATGTTGATGAGAATGGCAAGCCAAGAGTTTTAGTCTGTGGAGAGCAGACCCCATGGACTGTAGCCCGCCAGGCTCCTGCGTCCATGGGATTCTCCAGGCAAGAATACTGGAGTGGGTTGCCATTTCCTTCTTCAAGGAATCTTTCCAACAGAAATCTTTCTCTCCTCTCCTCTTGGAGAGGAGCTGTAGTACCGAAAAAATTCTACTCTGAATGGTAGTATTAACAGTAGGCACTGTTGGACAAGCCCTACGATGGGCCAGCCTGATACACTGTGTGTATCATCCCACTTCATTAAATTATCCCTCATTTGAAGGCCTCAGCTTGTACCCCAGGCAGTATCTGCTTTAGGGAGTGCCCAAGGAAAATTCTTGTTCACAATAGCTCTAAGGATAATTATGTGTCTCTAAATAGTTGAATTTCTTTTTTAAATTTTTGGGCTCTGAATGGAATTAACACATGACCCTGTGTGTGTGTGTGTGTGTTTGTGTGTGTGGTGTGGTTGGCAGAGGCAGGAGGAAGTTGAAGGAGTTATGCTAAGTTTCAGATCCAGAATTGTGGCCCAATTTTAGTTGTGTGTAATATATAATTTTTTAGCCTCTTTCCTGTTTCTTATTTTTTCCCTCCCCTTGTTTCTCTATCCTCCTCCTCTTTTAATTTATGCTGCCTTGTATTTTATGTATCTCTGAAGGCAGTCCTAAATTCCAAAACAAAGGACAATAATTACAAATATATTTCTATTTACGTCAGTCCCCACTTTATAGATAAGGAAGCAGAGGCTCAATTAATTTATTTAACTTGCTCGAGATCACAGTGGGTATACTACTTAACTATTGCCAGGTAACAAATCCCCTTCAAAACTAGCAGCTTAAACCAATAAACACATAATTTCTCAGTTGATTCCTGAGGGTCAGGAGTCTGGGAGCAGCTCAGTTGGGTAGTTCTAGCTTGGGGGCTGGTGGGGTTGCAATTGAGCCATCTGCTGGGGCTGTAACAGTTTGAAAGCTGCAAAGTCTTTTATAACTTAATCTCAGAAGTGATGATCACTCCCGTCTTCCACCAGTCACACAAACCAACCCAGGTAAAGGGAAAGGAGTCCACAAGGGTGTGAGTCCCAGGGATAGGATCGCTGGAGGCCATCTTGGAAGCCGCTACTCGCAGGGAGGAAATAGCATAGCTGAGCCTGCGGGATGTTGCTTCTACAAAAGCACTGGCTCTGGATATGCTCAAGTTTGGCCCCCAGAACTACTTTGATTTTTCCCCCCCTTTCCAGCTTGAAGAATGGGTAAATGAGCACAGCAAGTGAGGAGGCTCTGGGTTTCAGATTTCTTCTGATCCTGCTTACAAGTTGCCAATGCTGCCACAATTCCATCCATAAAGCTTTGTATTGCCTCATAACTATTTAATTGCTGCTAAAAGTAAATCTGATTTTAATCCAGAAGACAACACCAAATGATCTAACTGTCGGGTCCCACTAAGAAGTGGAGAGTAATAGCTAACATGACACTATATAGGTTGACAGCCTCTGACTTTGGTAGTGCAAGAAACAATTGATAGTAATTGTAGTTCCTCCCACTTTTTATATTCTTTGCTTCATGGGAGATATGGGTATATAAAGGATGGAAGTTTTTGGTGATTCTGCTCCCCCCCCCCCATAAGGTTATTCCACCCCTCATTTGTTAGTGTAATGAGAAAATCTATAAAGATATTTTTATGGAACATATTTTTTACTGCATTGTTGATCCGTGGCCACATTTTGTCAGGGTAATAAATAAGGACGTGTTGTTTTCCTGGATTCAGGAAACTGCCGGCTCAGTGTTTGGTACTCAGACCTCAGACCCATGACTCACCAATAAACCACCTGGACAAATGAACAGAGAGGATCTCAACTGCTGTGGACTATTGCCCTACCTCTTGATTCTTAACTCTATCCTGTATCTGGAAATTCCATTTTCATTTGAGGTATGTATAAATTGATGTCACTGTCCATGTTTAAACATAGCCCCAAACTGATTTCTTTCCTGAGATTGTTTTTCAGAACAGTGGTGTTGAACTTCAATTAAAATTTGCAAGCCATCGCTGTGCGCTCGTGGTATTTGAATGTTGCTATAACTTCCTGTAATCTCTGTGACCTCCCTCCAGAACTTTGTGGTATGCCAGTTTGCAAATGAGATGATCGGTTTGGCCTAGGGAGAGAATTTTCTCTTTAGTTTTGACTGATTTAGGTACAAATTGATTTGTTAAATTCTCTTAGAGTGTTCTAGGCTTTGTGCTATATTCTCTAAGTGGCTAAAAAGCTAAGACACAGTCTTTGCGCCTTTAAAAACTTGTGGTCTAGCTGCTAGGTAAATATTAACAGGAACAATTATGAAACCATGTGAGATAGCAGAAGTATTCACAAAATGCTTGAGGAGAAAGAAGGGGATTAGTTCTGCCCAGTGGTGGAGGAAGAAGATTTTACCAGGAAAGACCTCTCTTAGATTGGTGGCCCCCAAATGTTGGTCTCAAGACCAGTGCTAGTCTCTAAGAGAATTTTCACTGACTTGTGGCAGAATGAGAAAGAAAACAAAATTCCATAAGCTAATTTTAAGATTAAAAAAATCTTAATTTAGCATGAAATTATGTATTGACATTCTTTTTCCTGTGATGTCCTTCACTTCATCAAGACATGATGATAATATATATTATTATTTGTTTTCTTTCATTGCAAAATAAAACTTGGCAACCTAGCATCATCCAAATTTTCTTGTATGCATTCATTTATTGGTCCTTGAAACCTAAACAGCTAGAAGCCCTTGTGAGGATGGTTATATTTGTGCCGGGGTTGGAAGAAAGAGATACTCATGTAAAGGCATTCTTGCTGCTTGCCTGTCAGTGGTTTAACAATACCTACATTAAGGGGAAACTAATTTGTGAGAAAGAAAAAAATGTATGCTTTAACACTGGCTTTGAGTGTTTTTCTAGTATGTGTCTGGGGGAATGTGGAGGGGGCTGGGTGTAAGAGAAAAAAAAAGTACCCACAGTGGTGCAGAATTTGAACTGTACTTTTGGAGAGCTGCTGTTGCCAACATGAATACTGGTTTTAGAAGGATTCGCACCCCCATCCCCTCAACCTTCACCCCTCTGTATAAAATCTTCAGAAGTTTAGAAAAGATTTAGCTTGATGATTGTAAACTTCTACTTCTTTCCAGGTATTGGATTAAAAAGTAACCTTTGTATATATGGGCCCCTTTTCTCCCCTGAGTTTTCACCAGGGGACAGAAGAGTGAGCCATTGTGTCTGTGTGTCTGAGCAGGTCAGTGGTAACGGAATATTTAACCTGCCACGTTGTCAGTCTACCTTGTTCATCTCACCTACAGTGGCAAAGCTTTTCATCTATTTGCAAATGGATGCCTCTCAGTAGTTGAGCTATATCCATAATTTTAGGGAATGTATCATCTTTGAAGAGGGATTCAAGGAGAATGACAAAGATGATAAAAGGGCTGAATAATATCAAAAGGTATCAGATTTAAGAAGAATACTATAGGGATTTCCCTATCTGAACTCTGGGGCAGTGATCTTACAGGATTCCTTCCAGCATAGATGCTTTAAAAAATGATCAAAGATTTCCCTGAAAATTTGCAAGACAACACTTGTAAATAGCAGGCTCTTCTACTGTGCATTTGGAAGCAGCCCTGTGTGTGGTCAAGTAAGAGGCTCTGAAGTCAGAGGATTCAAATTCTTGCTCACTCATTACTGCAGTCAAGTCACCACCTTGCTAAGCTTTAATTTTCTCCTCTTCAACGGAAATAATAGTCTTACTCCAAAGGCTGATGTAAATAGAAGTAATAAGCATGCAATAAGCACAAGCTATTACTATTCTTCTTCTGTTTAAATTTTTATTATTGTCACTTGCTCCTGAGAGGAGAGCCTCTCTCCTGGCCCTTCTCTCCTTGGCTCTGCGCTGTCTCCCGTCTCTGTGTCTGGAGTGTCCTGATTCAAGTGATCATGTGCACTGGTTGATTCTTTTAGCTTCCTTGAAACTAAAGCATCTGCACATGAACAACAACAATGAAATGATGTTTATAGGGCAGATCATTTATTTTGCTTAACTCTCAAATGTTAAAGGAGGTAAATAAAAATTTTATGTCACAATATTTTTAGACAAAATCATGTGGAGAAAAAAAATGTTATTTAAGCGAATTATGTATTCTATTAATAATCCACAGGCTTCACTCTCCCCATGACCTTTAGCAACCCAGTAATGGATATATTGGAAGGAGATAAACACACAAGAGAGGATGAGATGGTGGAATATTCCGTGGCCTTTCTGGTTCCTATTTTGTTTAAAAAAGAGAAAAACATGGGCTTCAAGGGGTAGAATTGTGACCCAGTGTGTCCACCCTGAAATGGCCAGCTAGGCTGTTGGAAGTTGAGAGAGAGAAGCTAAGAAGGGCCCTTTCCACACCTTAGCACCAAATTTTGTAATTAAAAGAAAACAAAGGGGCAGAGGACACATGTATACTTATAGCTGATTCATGATGTTGTACCGTAGAAATCAACACAACATTGTAAAGCAATTATCCTCCGATTAAAAATAAATTAAGGGAAAAAAGAGAATAAAAGGTCCACGAGGTTTCATTGGTTCCTTAGAAGTGTTGAACTGACCTAACCTTGATGAGCACTATTTGAGTCATTCATTCATTCAACCAGTAATTGTTGGACACCCAGATACTGTTCGTTCTGCAAGTATGCGTCCGACTCTTTGCGACCCTATGGATTGTAGCCCACCAGACTCCTGTGTCCAAGGGATTCTCCAGGCAAGAATACTGGAGTGGGTTACCATGCCCTCCTCCAGGGGATCTTCCTGACCCAGGGATCGAACCTGTGTCTCCTGTGGCTCCTGCATTGCAGGCAGATTCTTGACCGCAGAGCCGTGGGGGAGGCCCACCGTTGTGAATACTGGAGGGCGAACAGGACCAAACCAACCCCTGTTCTCATGGCACCTGCAGTCCAGGGGGAAATCACTGCAGAAAAACTCCACAGGAAATTCACAGCAGAACCAACCTCTAGGGGCTTACGAAGTCCCTGAGGGTGGCCTTGGTGGCTGATGTTTCGTAGTCACCCTGCTTAATATTCATGCAGAGACAGACGTAGGTGTGTTTTTCTGTTACACTACTTACCACAGCAGTAACTTTCAATTAAAGCCATGAGGAGTTTTGCCCTCTCAGAAATGGTTGACATGGCTTTGGAGATCTATTTTTGTCCTGCTTTCTCAAGTTCATGTCCTGTGTGATAGCCAACAAGGAAAATACCACGCTGCCACAAGTGTAACCATGTAAGATCTGTGTTATCCATGATACTTGGACTATTGCGATACTGATGGGCTGAGAAACAAATTTTTCATGTACCTAACACAATGTTCAGGTTTGAGCATTGAGGTTACCTAACAAGTTGATATAGTTAACTTTGGGGGTGGGGGGGCAGTATGCCTTCTTAACTTTCAATGTCAATTTTAGGTAGTCAGAAATCTTGCCTGAGGCCAGTACCTGGATAATAGTGTAAGTGTTGGTGAAACTATGAGAATGACCATCAGATTTCCGTAGGCAGGCGGTTTGCAAAGAAGGAGGATTAGTTTTAACCTTAACCCCCCCTTCAACTCTTAACGAAAAGCATGTGGTACATCAAGCAGGGCATGTTAGGTATTGCATTTCAGTTGTGGAGTGACATCTAATACCAAGTCAGCATTTGTTGTTAACTCTGGATGTACCGTATTAAGTAGTTAGGGACAAGTCTCTCAAATATCCCCACAGACAATTCACTAATGACAACAGGAAAAGAATGGTACCTTTCCAGTGGGGAGACCAGACGGGCCCCACCATCACCAGTGAACCCAGCATCTTCAGCCACAGGAGTTATTGACTGCCTCGAGGTTCTCCCTGAGATGCCGTGGAAAGTGCCTGGCCTCACCTGGGAATATTCGTACCAGCAAATGGTTAAACTGAATACGATCATGAAGAAACAAGCAGACAAATCCAGATGGTAGGACATTCTGTTAGGCAGTTGGCTTGGACTCTTCAAAAATGTCAACATTATGAAAGCCAGACCAAAAAAGGAAAAAACCTCGGTGGGTAAATGCTCTAAATTGAAACAGACCAACGAGACCTGGCAGCTGGGGGATATGGTGCTGAAGGACACTGAAGGAAGGAGAGAGAGTAGTGGGAAAGGGAGGGGAGGAAGAAAAAAGTATCTATAAAAGACATTTGGGGGCCAATTGGAGAAACTTTAATATAATCTGTGTTTGATTATCCTTTTGATGCTAAATTCTTTGCCTCTGAGCATTCTGAAGGAGAATGTCTTTGGTCAGGAGAATTCAGAATTCAGGAGATTCGTGCTGAAATATTTTAGGTATGAAATGTCCTGAGGTCTGCAACTTTCAAGGGCTCAAGACAAGGGCTCCCAAAACATGGAGAGAGAGAAACAAACATGGCAAAATGTTAATCGGTGAGTCCAGGTGTAGGAAACATGTGTTCCTTGTGTTATTCTTTCAACTTTTCTGTTTCAAGTTTTTCAAAGCAAAAAAAGGGAGAGACGAGGGAAGTCTATTTGAGGGAAATCCGGAACAAAAACAAGATGTAAGAAAACACACGTGCGTACAACTTAGCTGTGATGCCTCAGAGGAATAAAGGCCAGATCAGTGGACTGACTCTGGAGTGGGACTTATGAGGGTTGTGCTCTGGTGTGTCTTCAGGCATCACCCGCCCTGGGATCATGGGCAGTTTGCCTAACTCTCTGTATCCGTTTCCTAGGGCTGCTGAAACAAGCGTCACAAACCACGTGGCTTGAAACAACAGAGATGTCTCGCTCATCTCACCATTTTGGAGGCTGAAGTCTGAAATCAAGGTATCGGCATGGTCAGGCTCCTCCTGAAACCCGGAGGGGAGCATCTTTCCTTGCCTCTTGCTGGATTCGGATGGGTTGCCAGCAGTCCTTGGCTCTCTGGGCTCACAGCTGCAGCCCTTCACATTCTGCCTCCGTCTGTTACATGGTGTTCTCCTCTCCTGTGTCTGTCCCAGGATCCCTCCTCCTCTGGGAAGGACAGCAGTTGTATTGGATTGGGGCCACTCTAATGATCTCATCTGAAGCCTGATTACATCTGCAGAGACCCTGTTTCCAAATAAGGGTGCGTCCACAAGTGCTGGGGGATTAAGGCTTTGACACATTTTTCAGGGGATGCAGTGCAACCCATAACCCCTTCATTCTTGTTTCTCTAACTCCCAACATGTGTGGGGGACGCAGTGGACCCGATCAACCAGAACGCACACTGAGGTCCCTTCTGAAGCTCAGAGTCTGAGGCTCTGGGTGTCCACTGTTCTAAGTTCAGACATGAGTCAGCTTTGGGCAACTAAAGAGCCCAAGAGAGACGTGATGAGAAGGAGGTTCCAGATCATTATTAAACAGATAAGAAGCGTGTCCCTTGGAAACATGATTCGTGTATGTTCTTGGCATAGCAGGGGCTGTTTTATTTTGCTTGTCATAGTCATCCTTTTTGTCCTCATTTTTATTTGTTGAATGATTGTTTGTTAAAAGTTTTCTAAGCTGAATTCCCATCCTGTTACCCATAAAATTGCATAAAGTGAGATGCTAGAGTTAAAAAAAAAATAACTGTCACATCACAACTGATATTAGAGATTGGCAAGGCTGCCAGCTGGAACAGACTAACAAGGAAAATCAAGATTCCTCTCTCCGTCTTTGTCCTTCAGGCTAAAAAAAGGCAGGATAAGAAGAGAGAATGTTCTGTAATGAGTAAGGGTGGCCATGCCTCGTGATGGGTCAGCCCTGCGTGTCTGGAGGAGGACTCTCTTTGAGGCCCAGGCGGTGGGCTGGGGGCAGGGGGTGGAGGACGGCAAGTGGAGGAGGGTAGGGGGAGCGTAAATCGAGATGAGAACCACCAACGGTCTCCTGATGTCTCTGTGCTTCAAAGAAAAAACTGTGTCACAGCCGCAGGAGGGGAAGGCACTGATCGCAGAGTTGAAAGAGGACATTTTCCCAGAGCTGCAGGCCCACAGTCCTCAGCGTGACTGATGCACAAAGCTGCGTCTGCCTCCCTCCTGCGTCTCCCCACACGTGACTTAAGGTGGATGCCAGATGTGTAAACCAGGGCAGGGCTGTGTCCCATCTATTAGAAATCTCTGACTTGTGGGCATGAAACAAAAACGTCAGCCAAAGGGAATCTTCTCCAAAATCCAATTGCACTATTTTCTTCCCTGGCTTTCAGAGATCATCTGGATAAACCATGGGTGATTTAATTATACTGTCATTATGAAAGCAGGTTCTGTCACTTGCTGTCAGTGCCAGGTAAAAACACTTGGAATTCACACTGCGTCCTTATTACTGTGGTCTTCCTTTGCCGCTCTTCAGCAATGGGCGTTATGGATTTGTCAGCATTTCCGGTGTTAGCTCTTATTTTCAAGGCTTCTGCCTTAGTTGCTGAAATTGCATTGTCCTGGATGGGAGCCTGGAGGTAATTTCCTTTAGTGTTTCAGTGGCTGCAGTCTTTTATGGCTGTGTGTGACTGTGCAAGTGATTTCAATATCTTTTTATTAAAAGATTAATTCATGCGTCTCAACTCATTTTTTCTGATGCAGATAGCTTTTATCCAAGATTGAGACATGAATCATGTGAAGTAAACACTTACAAAGTCCACAACTCAGAAAAGGCCCTGCCTTGGCAGCAGCAAAGCAAGGCATGGGAAGGAAGTAATGAGATCACTGCGGTGATTATCAGTCGTAGTTCTTTATGGTCACACATTGTGTATCTCTGAGATTTATAATGTAAAACAGAGGGAAGAGCAGATGTGGTCTGAAATTGTAAATTTAAATTATGTGCCTTTTACTTGTTATTGACATTGAGATCTTCTCAACGAATCTTAGAATTTCAGTACCTGAAAAAGACCTTAGATCTTCTTTAATCCATCAGCTGTGGATACTTATTCCATCAGTTGTATATTCCCTCTTCTGTCCTTCCATTAATAGGTCGGTTAACTACTGATGTGTAACAATCCCAAACGTGTGTTTTGGCTAAGAAAACAATCCCTGAGTAGTTCACAATTCTGGGTGTTGGCAACTCGAACTGAGCTCAGCGAGGTGCTGCTTCTGCTGGTCCTGCCTCGGCTCACTCATGTGGCTTCAGTTCATCTGGCAGTTCAGCCAAGAGCTGATTGAATGTGTATGGCTTCATCGCATATCTAGCGGTTGACTGTGGCTCAGAGGCAACTGTGACATGTGTCTGCGGCATCCAGTAGGCCACCCCAGGCTTTCCACTGGCCACTGGGTTCCAAGAGGAGCAAATGAGAGCAGATTCCAATTCACAGCTCTTGTCAAGCCTCTGTTTGTGTCACCCTTGCTAATGTGTCATTCAGTTGAGTTCAGCTGCTCAGTCATGTCTGACTCTTTGTGACCCCATGGACTGCAGCATGCCAGGCCTCCCCATCCATCACCAACGCCCAGAGTTTCCCCAAACTCAGGTCCACTGAGTCGGTGATGCCATCCAACCATCTCATCCTCTGTCATCCCCTTCTCCTCCTGCCTTCAATCTTTCTCAACATCAGGGTCTTTTCCAGTGAGTCGGCTCTTCACATCAGGTGGCCAAAGTATTGGAGTTTCAGCTTCAACATCAGTCCTTACAATGAATATTCAGGACTGATTTCCTTTAGGATGGACTGGTTGGATCTCCTTGCAGTCCAAGGGACTCCCAAGAGTCTTCTCCAACACCACAGTTCAAAAGCATCAATTCTTCTGCACTCAGCTTTCTTTATAGTCCAACTCTCACATCCATACATGACTACTGGATACATAGCTTTGACTAGATGGACATTGTTGGCAATGTCTCTGCTTTTTAATATGCTGTCTAGGTTGGTCATAAATTTTCTTATTAGCCAAAGCCAACCATTTGGCCAGGCTCAAGTGAAAAGAGGTGAAGAGATAAGGCTCCACCTCTCAATGGGAGGAGCAACAAAAGGGAAGTATCCTCCATTTGCTTTTATTTGGAAACTGCGGTGCCATCCTGATAGCATCAGCTGAAATCTCCCTAGTATTCAGTCTTGCCTGAGAAAGGAAGAGAGAGTTATGGGCCACTGTACATTGCCCAGCCCACTCCTAAAGGAAGTGACAATTCATCTTGAGGAAAGAGACAGGAGAGTTCAAGATTGTTCAAGGTCATTAAGTCAGTGATGGGGGAGGTTCCACCTCAGTACGGCCCTTACTTGTCCCTCAGATGGCCCAACCCTGTCCCCACGACCTGTCTCTAAGACCTAGAGAAGAGGCTGGAGTAATAAGAACAGAGTTTCAGGGAAGTTTCTAGGGAAGACAAGGGGATTTAGAGGATGAAGGGAGTTTCCACATTTTGGTCTCTTCTGAGGATGGGGGCCGTGTTGGGCTGAACCCGGTCTGCTCCTGGACCAGAGCTGACGTGGGAGAGGAAATTGGCCTGCGATGGCAACAAGGCCATTGCCACAGGCTTTGATGGAACGTGCAGGAGGGACTCACGGTCTCAGCAGGTCAAAGCATTGGAGTTTCAGCTTCAACATCAGTCCTTCCAATGAACATTCAGGACTGATTTCCTTTGGGATGGACTGGTTGGATCTCCTTGCAGTCCAAGGGACTCTCAAGAGTCTTCTCTAACACCACAGTTAAAAAGCATCAATTCTTCTGCACCCAGCTTTCTTTATAGTCCAACTCTCACATCCATACATGATTACTGGATACATAGCTTTGACTAGAGATTTACTCGCAAGAGCACACGAGACACCCTTTCCTGGGTGAACTGGAGGACGCTGAGGGAACTCCACACTTACGCTCAGGTATAAGTCACCGCTCCTGTTTTTAAGCCAGTGTGTGAGTTTGTATGTGTTACTCAGTGATGATGTATAAGCCATGCTGATATATGAGCAACAAGGGCTAGAGAGGGAGATGTGGGAGCCCCCAGTCAGAGAGAGACTTCAGGAAGGGGCTAAGACCAGAGGCAGATCTGCAAATAGGCGAGGACTTAGAAGAGGATTAAGCTGGAGAACGTTCCGAAGTAATCCGCCCATGAGGGCAGTTAATACTTCACTGAGAAACCTGCTCTTTTACTAAAAACTGCTTTGTCTTAGGTCACTTCCGTGGAGTCATGAGAGAAGTTGTAGAAACAGAGGAATTGGGGAGGATAATGTTCCCAGATGCCCCTAGAATCTCAGTATTTAGAATCACTAGGGAAATCAAGTGTTTTTCACAATGGCATTGATGAACTGCTGCCAGAGAATAAATGAGTGGTGTGTGTGTGTGTGTGTGTGTGTGTGCGTGTGTGCGTGTGTGTGTGTGCGTGTTTGGAATCTTGGTCTTTATTGGCTGCAGGGTTTAACACACTCAGGCCGAGAGCCAGGGCTCAGATTTTGTTGAAAGTAATGTCAATGTTTTGCACGTGTGGGGACAAGAGAAAGCAGAAAAAACATAGAAGTCTTAGATAAAATCATGAATAACATATAACCCCCTTATTCATATATATTTATTTATACACACTCTATTTTGTTGCAAAAGAAAGTTAGGGTGACTTAATGAATACATTTATATATTGTATGACATACATATAACTTGAAAGCATAAATTTTAAACAAGGATGAAATAATTTTTGCACAAGTTTTTTTTTTTCTGCATTGTTATATTAATAGCTTTGCATTTGTGGGGAGAAGTGAATGGCACTTCCCTCCTCCGACCTGCATAAAAAAAAAGCAAGTGTCTGAATTGTGCACAAGTTGGGTCCCTTCTGAGTCACCACCTACTATGCATCAGGTTTGGAATGAATTCTACAACCTCACCCAGTTTGGGTTAAGGAATAGGCTTTATTGGGGAAGGGCTTCCCTTGTAGCTCTGTCGGTAAAGAATCTGCCTGCAGTGTAGGAGACTGGAGTTTGATCCCTGGGTTGGGAAGATCCCCTGGAGAAGGAAATGGCAACCGACTCTGGTATCCTTGCCTGGAAAATCTCATGGACAGAGGAGGCTGGTGGGCTGCAGTCCAGAGGGTTGCAAAGAGTTGGGCACGATTAACCGACTAACACTTGCTTACTTTATTGGGGAAAGGGAAAACTTATCAGGCAGGTTACACAGAAGGAGGACCAGGTTCCCTGCCTCCCATGGTCCCACAGAGAGACAGGCAAGGGTGCTGTGTAAGAAATGTAGTGTGGCTTTACGTTCCAATAGAGAAACAGTGTCTCTCTTTATTCTGCCTTTTCTATAAAGCAAGTGTAAAACAGCCGCTTTGTCAGTGGGGGGAAACTCAGGCAGTTTGATCAAGACATTCTGGATTGGGGGGCCAGCTGTTTACAGGGATACTGGGAAAGCCAGCAGCCATGGTCCACAGGATGCTGCCGGGAAAAGATGCTACTGGTCTCATGGGAAACTGAGCTGGGATGTAGCATTTCTGCTGAAAGAAAGACCTCTCTGAGGCCTGCTACCTCGTTGGCCAGGCAACCAGAGTGAGCTGCCATAGTCATTTTCAGACTATTTTGCTCATCACCCTGTAATTAGTGACGAGTCTGAAGCCAGGAAGCCTGAAGCTTGCTACAGTGGCCTTACAAAAGTCCCTCCACCTGTCTGATCCTAATTAGAGGTTCTAGTCCTCATCCTACTCTGTAGCCTGTTAGAAGACCAAATGAGTGTAACCAGTGGCCAAACAACTAAAATGGGAGGCTGGCAATTTAGCTAGCAATATTTTTCAGCTGGAGAAAGAAATGGCGATCCACTCCAGTACTCTTGCCTGGAGAATTCGGGCACGACTGAGCATCTATCACATTTTTCAGCACTTTGCTTTCAGAATTAAAAGATAAATCAGACAAGGTTGGTAATTTATCCAAAATGTGCCTTCCAAAATATAGCCCAGTAACCAGTATCAATTCAGTCCATTTTTCAAAGCCTCCTAATTCTAGAACTCAATGTAATTAAAAAAAAAAAAAATGATGCTCAGAATAGTGAACTGGGGGCATTCAACATCCCCAGTCACCAAAAAGGAGGAATATGGACCAAAACACAGGAGAGAAAAATTATCCAAACGTTTAAATCAAAAACCAAAATAAGACTAATAATAATGGATGGCTGCAGCAGACCACTGGCCAGTCACCTACTAGGCAGCCCCTCCTCCTTGCTAACAGAACCCCCATCTGGCTTTCGCCTTCACAGGGCACCCCCCCACCATAGACTATGAGTATGTTTTGCTGTCCTAAGTCAATCGTGGTGATTCCGCAGGGTTATGATGTGATTCTGGCCAAAGAGTTGAGAGAGATGGTCTTTAGGGGGCTCCAGGGGAGGGTCTCCTTGTCCTTGAAGAAAGGTGGCTGCTGGAGGGTGTGAAGGGTGAGTGGCCTTCAGAATTGCTGCCGAAGCCCTGGCCTCTGAGCCCATCTCGAATGAGGCCGCCTGCCCCATGGGGTTTCCTAGCTTGCGCCCTCTGTCGCCTGTCTGAACGACTCTCTCCCACAATGTGCCCCATCATGCTGGACCCCAGGACACAGTCCAGTTTGCAGTGTGTCAACTCCGAGGTGATGAAAAAAGCCACGGGCTCTGGAGTCCTACTACTTCGGGGGTGCCCCGGGTCCCTGGCTCCTTGTCTTGATACCTTCGTCTACTATTCTGTCATTATCCAAGTACTTGACTGCTTTTCCATTTGTCTGGGTCCCCGCTCAGGCCCATGTCTGATTACCACAGTCTCTGCAACCCCTAACAAAGTTCCTGGCACCAGAAGCTCCCAGTAAACGTTTCCTGGAGTCAGGGAGGGAACTAATGTATCCCAGTTGCCTTTACCACACGATGCGACCTTGGGAAAGTGGTGCAACCTGTGATCTGTTTCCTTACCTATAAACTGGGGTGATAACATCCCTTTGTAAAGGTTATTGAGATGATATATTTTTTTTAACTGTGGATACTGGAGAAAGGACCGGGAAATGAAGGAAAATCTGTGTCACCTGAGTGGTGAGGAGCATGTCAAGTAATGATGAATCCATCAATGATAGCTGGAACTGTTTCAGTAGCGGTCACATATTGAGTATTGTATACCATTATCTCATTAAGTACTTCCAAGTCTTTGAGGAGGAAATTACTGTACCCATAACACAGATAACAAAACTGAGACTCAGGAAGTAAAGCACTAGCCAGGTGGCAGAGCTGCTGATTCAGAGCACGCCTGAGCAGCTAAGCGTTGGCGTGTTGGTGCCCATTGCAGGGATGAGTTAGGAGCTGCCTCCAGGGAGGTATCAAGCCAGAGACCTGGTCCAGGCTGTCCTCAGTTAACACCTCTGCTTAATAACTTGGAAGAGAGCAGGCACAGCAGGTGCTTCAAAGACCAGAGGCGGAAACCAGAGCAGACATCCAAAGGCGCTGCTGGCGAGCGGGAGGGGAGGAACTGGGATTCGGTTTGGGGAAGTACAAACTCATCTAGCTGCGGGGAGCTAATCCACAGCAAAGGTGGAGAGGTCAGGAGAGAAAGGACAGCTGAGAGGCTGAAAAGCAACTGGGAGGACGGAGGGATGGAGATGCTGTTTGTAATGTGATGAGGCCAGAGCCAGGCCAAGGCTATTCTGGGCAGCCTTCACTGGAGCTGTGGAGGCCAGGGAGGGCCTGCTCCCTGCCTTGCGTGTACAGAGGCCAGCCCCTACTGCAGGCTCACACACACACACACACACACACACACACACACACACTTGAACACTGACCCCCAAGACCCCCATGAAACACGCACACACATTTTGATACCGACCCCTATCATACCCCATGAATCTTTTAAACTTTCTTCCTTCCATGTTTTGCCCATGTTTTATTTCCTAAAGTCTCTAAGAGGAGTCATGGGGCTATTGCATTTGTAGCATATAGGGTACCGTTCCGAGTGGATGGGGAGGCAGCTAGAAAGTAAGTGAATGAAGAGGCACTCAAGCATGCCGATGAGCCGGTCTCAAGTTTCAGAAGCTCTGTCTCCTGTCGGAAGCTCTGATCCTTCTTCTAGTACTTCCAGAGGCAATGCTGCTCAGTGGTTAAAGGCAGGCGTCTCTGGCTTTTACTACCCATGTAAACGTAGCCTACACATCCGAGTCTATTTCCTCAGCTGTAAAGTGGGAACAGAATTCACAGCTCTTCAAGGTTAAGTGCAGGACCGCTCCTGCCTAGAGTCGGTCCTGGATAAGCGGACATCAACATTCCCTGAAAATTTGCCCCTTGGTTGACAGTGGCATGTTCCCAATCTTGCTGTAGGCTTTTTGTTCAGATGCCTTTAGATCAGGCTTTGCAAAGATGAACAGATTGAAACCAGGAGTGAAAAGTAGCCAGCTTGAGGGCTTTATCTAGAGCTGGAACAAAGGGATCCCAACTCCTGGCAAGCTGGTTAAGTGGGCTCAGGGATATACCAACTGTGGAGCCATGCGTACTCTTGTGCACCTCTGGGCCTCAACCACTGAGAGGGTCCTCACATGTGGGTGGGCACCTTGGGAGACAAAGCTTAGCCATGATTCTGCCTGTCCTTAATCTTGCCCCCTCTGGGGAATTAAGAGACCTACTTGCAAACAACGAAATATGCATACCAACCCATCAGACTGTGGGCCTGACTATGACAAGGTGAGGGGGGAGTGGGGTGAGTTTCTCTGGGGGGTTCATCTTTCTCTCTCTTTATTTGTACGATCCTTGCCAGAAGCTAAAGGATGATCTGGACACTCTCAGCTGGCCAATTCCCAGGAAGGGGAAAGGAACATCTCTGCCTTTCCGGCTAGAAGGGCCCTCTGGGGTCATCGAGTCCAGCTTCTCGAAGGCTCAAGACTTGTTTGCAATCCTTTTTCAGAGTAAGTGGTGGGCAAGCCCACTACCAGCCCCAGACCTGTCAGCCACTGCTCTCCACTCCCAAGTCCAGGGAGAACAGGGCAAACTCAGCAATGTGAGAAAGACAAGCCATAAGGGAATCATTTCATTTTCAAACCCAAGCAGAGAGGCGAATTGTGTGCCATTATCTTCTATCTGCAGAAGTGACTAAGCAGAATTATGAACAGGCCAAGATTAATCTTCTTCCAGGTACATGAACCTGAATTTCTTCTTGTAGCATTTGATTTATTCAATTAATAAAATGCTGTTTTTCCTTTATAATAAGCAGATAAATTTCTCCATTAAATGTCCTAAATGACTGCTTTTGAACTGAATGTGACTCTCTGTGGGTGACTTTTGTGCATTTTGGAATGCAAGTTGTTTGACAGCCCTTTTAAAAGCGTGTATTGACCAGGATTATATGATATACATACAAGAAGGAGGGCCTAGTCTCCCCACCTCTTGCCCTTTGCACTCCTCCAACACACCTGCGTGGGAAACCAATCCAGAAGATCCTTCTTTGATCTACCAAAGTAGACCTTCAGTTCAGCTCAGTTCAGTCGCTCAGTCATGTCCGACTCTTTGCGACCCCATGAATCGCAGCACGCCAGGCCTCCCTGTCCATCACCGTCTCCCGGAGTTCACTCAGACTCACTTCCATCGAGTCACTGATGCCATCCAGCCATCTCATCCTCGGTTGTCCCCCTCTCCTCCTGCCCCCAATCCCTCCCAGCATCAGAGTCTTTTTCAATGAGTCAACTCTTCGCATGGGGTGGCCAAAGTACTGGAGCTTCAGCTTGAGCATCATTCCTTCCAAAGAAATCACAGGGCTGATCTCCTTCAGAATGGACTGGTTGGATCTCCTTGCAGTCCAAGGGACTCTCAAGAGTCTTCTCCAACACCACAGTTCAAAAGCATCAATTCTTCGGCGCTCAGCCTTCTTCACAGTCCAACTCTCACATCCATACATGACCACACGAAAAACCATAGCCTTGACTAGACAGACCTTAGTCGGCAAAGTAATGTCTCTGCTTTTGAATATGCTATCTAGGTTGCTCATAACTGTCCTTCCAAGGAGTAAGCGTCTTTTAATTTCATGGCTGCAATCATCATCTGCAGTGATTTAGGAGCCCCAAAAAATAAAGTCTTAGCTTTGCTTAATTTTATCTGACAGAGACGCCAGTTTCCAAGAAGGCCAGTGGGGAAGACAGAATTACTGCATTTCAGATGCAATTGGAAGCAGGTGTCTAGGTGCCTTCCACATCCAGTAAGCCACAGCTCTCTCTGGCATAGCACATGCCCAGTGAGCCATGCAACTCCAAGGAAGTCATACAACCTGTCTGGATATTACCTCCTTATTTTAGCTATGGGAATAATCATTGCATCTCTCAGTTAAATTGCTCAGTCATGTCCGACTCTACAACCCCATGGACTGCAGCACGCCAGGCTTCCCTGTTCATCACCAACTGCCAGAGCTTGCTCAAACTCATGACCATCGATATCTACCTTATATGGTTGTTGTTGGGGTGGAAGGCCATAATGTATGACAAAGGGCTTTCTAGAGGCAGCTGCAAGAGGCAGTTATTGTGCTATTATGACTATCTGCCCTCACCCGGGGTCATTGTGGAGAACTTTATTTCCCCCGGGGAAAATTTCTCTGCTTCCAAGTTAAAATGGTTAAATTTCATCAAGGACTGTGGCATAAAGGCATCGACCTTCCACTCTCAATGACAGTGAGCAGTATCTCTTGGAGACAAGTCTGAATGTTATCTGTGTACCCACTGGCACTAAAAACTTTTCTAAACATTATGTCCTTGGATTTAAAAATCATTACCTTAAACATTCTTTCCTCTGCAGTTCTGCAGAGCTATTGTGAACGCACACAGAACTGGCCAGCATGGAGTTCAGACATGAGATCTCCAAGGAATTTCAGACACAAAACTCACATGTGGTTGAAGAATATTTCAGGAAAGTTGCAGGAACTTCAAGGGATAGAGCTGAGAGGACTTTACTATTCTGACCAGTTTATTCATAGAGTCATAAATACTAAATTTGGAAAGTTTTCTGGGCCAAACTCTTCATTTTAAGATGAGAAAAGATGGCTTAAAATAGATTATTGGTTAAGCAGTTACTTTGGGAAAACTTAGGTTTTTCTGATTTCCTTCCAGGCCAATGTTCTTTCCATTATATTGCTAATAATATCAACAACAACCACAACAGCTACTGTTTATTGAATAATGAGTGTGCTAAGCTATTTACATATGTTTACTCATTTAACTCCGGCAATAAACTAATGAGGTGGATATTGTTCCCGTTTTACAGATGAGGAAAATGAAGGTCAGAAACATTAATTACTTCCCCAAGGTCAGGATACTGATGTTTATATCAGTCCACAGTATAGAAAGCAAGAAGGGGTATATGTGTCAAGGACTGGAGCTGTTTGTTTACATACAATAAAATGTCTCCATTTTTAAAAAAATTTAGAGATGAAAATTACTCTACCCCAAATATTAAGGGCCCTAGAAAATACATTCTGAACTCAGGACAAAACTTTCCCTGAAGTGTGTCTGACTTTATATTGACAGGAATTAACTGGAAATGAGGGTGTGGCACTTCCCCATTCTTCTGCTTGTCAGGATTTTAGAGTTCAGACCTGAGATGAGTCATAACGGAAATGTGTAGGCTTTTGGCCACAATGGAAATACTCATTTTCCCAATTGCTCAGCAGCAAAACATTGAGGCCAACTCTTTTTGTGTGCTGGGAATGTTAAAACATTTTTCAGTCTTAGTGTTGCTTTTAAAATCATTAAACCAATTTCTGTTGCCCCTGCTGCAGTTTCTAAAGATCCTATACTCACAAGAAATTTGCCTGCTCCTTAATCTTGATTTCTTATTTTTCCAACTTTCATTAAAAGCATAACTTCCTCACTCTAGCACAAGTTATAGAGCTTGAATTTTAAAACTTCCAACATGCATTTTCTCAAAATATCAAAGGAAGCTTTTCAGAAATTCTGCTTTCCCTAAAATGTTAACTTTACACTAAGCAATGCTATGTTTGAATGTCCCCAAAACACCAGAATGAGTTCTTGAAATTTCTCTAGTACAAAATAATAGCATAAGAAGAGAGAAGGAGAGAGAAAAGCAGTGTCTGAAATTAGCCAAGGTTCTTCAAGCCCAAATTGAAACTAGATGAAATGTGATAAAAAATAAAAGAAAAAAAAACGTTGTGAAAACAATCCCAAAGTTGATTATTGGCCATTTTTGGAACACAGTGTAAAACATTAACAGGAAAGGAGTTCACGATGTTCATTTAATAGGACATTTAAAGAGGAGGATGAGCTGTGAAAACTGGGGTCTACACTGTCACACTTACTTTCTTTGCCTCTTCTATCCTTTTATCCAGATGTTCATGCCCAGATGTTTCAGCACTTGGGGACTCAGGTCCTTACTGCATGCTGGGTCCTCAGGATCCGAAACTTAAACTGTCATGCTTCATGTCCTTGAGAAGCCTTGTCCACTGGTAGAAATAGACATTACATGAACCAGTACAGTGTGATGGAATGCCTGTCACAATGAAGGGAGGCACAGAATGGAATGGGGCTCAGCTGCGTACCTCTGGGGAATCAGGGATGGATTTCCTGAGGAGGTGGCACTCGGATGCTAACCAGTGGTTAACTAGCCAGGGAGAGAAAGGGGCAGGGACCCTCCAGACAATGGGAACAGTGGGTGTAAGAGGCACAAATGCTCAGAGACCATCAGTTCAGTTCAGTTCAGTTCAGTCGCTCAGTCATGTCCGACTCTGTGCGACCCCATGAATCGCAGCATGCCAGGCCTCCCTGTCCATCACTGTCTCCCGGAGTTCACTCAGACTCACGTCCATTGAGGCCGTGATGCCATCCAGCCGTCTCATCCTTGGTCGTCCCCTTCTCCTCCTGCCCCCAATCTCTCCCAGCATCAGAGTCTTTTCCAATGAGTCAACTCTTCGCATGGGGTGGCCAAAGTACTGGAGCTTCAGCTTGAGCATCATTCCTTCCAAAGAAATCCCAGGGCTGATCTCCTTCAGAATGGACTGGTTGGATCTCCTTGCAGTCCAAGGGACTCTCAAGAGTCTTCTCCAACACCACAGTTCAAAAGCATCAATTCTTCGGTGCTCAGCCTTCTTCACAGTCCAACTCTCACATCCATACATGACCACAGGAAAAACCATAGCCTTGACTAGACGGACCTTAGTAGGCAAAGTAATGTCTCTGCTTTTGAGTATGCTATCTAGGTTGGTCATAACTTTTCTTCCAAGGAGTAAGCGTCTTTTAATTTCATGGCTGCAATCACCATCTGCAGTGATTTTGGAGCCCCCCAAAATAAAGTCTGACACTGTTTCTACTGTTTCCCCATCTATTTCCCATGAAGTGATGGGACCAGATGCCATGATCTTCGTTTTCTGAATGTTGAGCTTTAAGCCAACTTTCTCACTTTCCTCTTTCACTTTCATCAAGAGGCTTTTTAGTTCCTCTTCACTTTCTGCCATAAGGGTGTTGTCATCTGCATATCTGAGGTTATTGATATTTCTCCCGGCAATCTTGATTCCAGCTTGTATTTCTTCCAGTCCAGCATTTCTCATGATGTACTCTGCATAGAAATTAAATAAGCAGGGTGACAATATACACCCTTGACGTACTCCTTTTCCTATTTGGAACCAGTCTGTTGTTCCATATCCAGTTCTAACTGTTGCTTCCTGACCTGCATACAGATTTCTCAAGAGGCAGGTCAGGTGGTCTGGTATTCCCATCTCTTTCAGAATTTTCCACAGTTTATTGTGATCCACACAGTCAAAGGCTTTGGCATAGTCAATAAAGCAGAAGTAGATGTTTTCCTGGAACTCTCTTGCTTTTCCCATGATCCAGCGGATGTTGGCAATTTGATCTCTGGTTCCTCTGCCTTTTCTAAAACCAGCTTGAACATCAGGGAGTTCATGGTTCATGTATTGCTGAAGTCTGGCTTGGAAAATTTTGAGCATTACTTTACTAGCATGTGAGATGAGTGCAATTGTGCGGTACTTTGAGCATTCTTTGGCATTGCCTTTCTTTGGGATTGGAATGAAAACTGACCTTTTCCAGTCCTGTGGCCACTGCTGAGTTTTCCAAAGTTGCTGGCCTAATGAGTGCAGCACTTTCACAGCATCATCTTTCAGGATTTGAAACAGCTCAACTGGAACTCCATCACCTCCACTAGCTTTGTTCATAGTGATGCTTTCTAAGGCCCACTTGACTTCACATTCCAAGATGTCTGGCTCTAGATGAGTGATCACATCATCATGATTATCTGGGTCGTGAAAATCTTTTTTGTACAGTTCTTCCGTGTATTTTTGCCACCTCTTCTTAATATCTTCCGCTTCTGTTAGGTCCAGACCATTTCTGTCCTTTATCGAGCCCATCTTTGCATGAAATGTTCCCTTGGTATCTCTAATTTTCTTGAAGAGATCTCTAGTCTTTCCCATTCTGTTCTTTCCCTCTATTTCTTTGCATTGATCACTGAAGAAGGCTTTCTTATCTCTCCTTGCTATTCTTTGGAACTCTGCATTCAGATGCTTATATCTCTCCTTTTCTCCTTTGCTTTTTGCCTCTCTTCTTTTCACAGCTATTTGTAAGGCCTCCCCAGACAGCCATTTTGCTTTTTCGCATTTCTTTTCCATGGGGATGGTATTGATCCCTGTCTCCTGTACAATGTCACGAACCTCATTCCATAGTTCATCAGGCACTCTATCTATCAGATCTAGACCCTTAAATCTGTTTCTCACTTCCACTGTATAATCATAAGGGATTTGATTTAGGTCATACCTGAATGGTCTAGTGGTTTTCCCGAATTTCTTCAATTTAAGTCTGAATTTGGCAATAAGGAGTTCATGATCTGAGCCACAGTCGGCTCCTGGTCTTGTTTTTGTTGACTGTATAGAGCTTCTCCATCTTTGGCTGCAAAGAATATAATCAATCTGATTTCGGTGTTGACCATGTGGTGATGTCCATGTGTAGAGTCTTCTCTTGTGTTGTTGGAAGAGGGTGTTTGCTATGACCAGTGCATTTTCTCGGCAAAACTCTATTAGTCTTTGACCTGCCTCATTCCACATTCCAAGGTCAAATTTGCCTGTTACTCCAGGTGTTTCTTGACTTCCTACTTTTGCATTCCAGCCCCCTATAATGAAAAGGACATCTTTTTTGGGTGTTAGGTCTAAAAGGTCTTGTAGGTCTTCATAAAACCATTCAACTTCAGTTTCTTCAGCGTTACTGGTTGGGGCATAGACTTGGATATGAGACCATAACTGGTTTAAATGGTCATGTTGGTACTGGAGAGAGAGAGGAAAGAAGGCTGAACCAGTAGGCTGGGGGTAGAGTCTGAAGGACTTTTTACACTAGAGTAGGCATTGGGAAAAGGAGTACGTCAAGGCTGTATATTGTCACCCTGCTTATTTAACTTCTATGCAGAGTACATCATGAGAAACGTTGGGCTGGAGCAAGCACAAGCTGGAATCAAGATTGCCGGGAGAAATATCAATAACCTCAGATATGCAGATGACACCAACCTTATGGAAGAAAGCAAAGAAGAACTAAAGAGCCTCTTGATGAAAGTGAAAGAGGAGAGTGGGAAAGTTGGCTTAAAGTTCAACATTCAGAAAACAAAGATCATGGCCTCTGGTCCCATCACTTCATGGGAAATAGATGGGGAAACAGTGGAAATAGTGGCTGACTTTATTTTGGGGGGCTGCAAAATCACTGCAGATGGTGACTGCAACCATGAAATTAAAAGATGCTTGCTCCTGGCAGGAAAGCTATGACCAACCTAGACAGCATATTAAAAAGCAGAGACATTGCTTTCCCAACAAAGATCCATCTAGTCAAAGCTATGGTTTTTCCAGTGGTCATGTATGGATGTGAGAGTTGTACCTTAAAGAAAGCTGAATGCTGAAGAATCGATGATTTTGAACTGTGGTGTTGGAGAAGACTCTTGAGAGTCCCTTGGACTGCAAGGAGATCCAACCAGCCCATTCTGAAGGAGATCAGTCCTGGGTGTTCATTGGAAGGACTGATGCTGAAGCTGAAACGCCAATATTTTGGCCACCTGATGCGAAGAGCTGGCTCATTCGAAAAGACCCTGATGCTGGGAAAGATTTAAGGCGGGAAGAGAAGGGACGACAGAGGATGAGATGGCTGGATGGCATCACTGACTCAATGGACATGAGTTTGGGTAAACTCTGGAAGTTGGTGATGGACAGGGAGGCCTGGCGTGCAGCAGTCCGTGGGGTCACAAAGAGTCAGACACGACTGAGCAACTGAAAACAATTGGAAACCCTAAGTAGGTAGGAGCTAGAGAATATCAAGAGAGGGCCAGGCCTGCTGTGGTAAATGTTGGAAAGACAACTTGGCTAGAAATACCAAGTCACTGGGAAAGAGAGAAGCCAGTGAGAAGGACAGGGTGACAGGCCTACCCCAGTGTTAGTCAGATTACTCCAGAGAAATAGGCCCAATGGGGCAGGTACGTGTGTGTGTGTGTGTGTGTGTGCACATGTGTGTAATGAGACTTGTTGTAAGGAACTGGGTCACACAATTATGTTGACTCTCAAGGCCTGAGAACTAGGACAGCCAATGATGTAAGCCCCAGTTTACAGGCAAGAGAAGACCAATGTCCCAGCTCGTAGACAGGCAGAGAGAGAAGTCTCTCTTCCTCAGCCTTTTCTTCTCTTCAGGCCTTCGCTAGTTTGGATGAGGCCACCACAGAGAAGGCCATCTGCATTCCTTAGCCCACCAGTTCCAAAGTTCATCTCATCCAGAAACACCTTCACAGACACCCTCAGAAATAATATTTAACCAAATATCTGGGCACCTCATGGCCTAGCCAAGTTGACACAGAAAATCACCCATCACACCCCAGCCACCAACAGTTTTCCTGAGTTTCCTTAGGGAGGCGTCAGTGATGATAGGATCCGGCTCCTGGGCCCTTTCCAGACATATCTCGTCATCCTCTCTAGTTTCCATGTGTTGCAGCCACACAGGACTGTTTGCTGGACTTTTTCTTTACTTTGTGACTTTACTTAGTCCTCATGAAGCACTAGTTAATCCTTACAGATACACAGGAGAAATGATGCTACTTCCATGAAGCTGTCTGGATCCTTCCATGAAGAATTAATTGTTCTCTTAGCAGTCCTTGTAACACTTTTACATCTCTATTATAATATTTACTATATTTCACAGTTTGATTTTTACACATTTGCTTCCGGAGCTAGACGGTAGGTACTCCCAAAGCAGGGGATTTCTCTTCTCTGCCTACTTCCTCTCATGCAGTACAGAGACCCTCTCAGAGTCAGTACTGAACAATCGTGAAGGGATCCATACAATTCCAGAAAATCTAGTAGGATAAACCACCCACTACTTTGTAAGTCAGACAATCATCTTTCATTTTTTTTAAATAAATATTTTAAGAAGAACTTGTGCATAACAATTTGCATTCCTCAGCAGGAACACAGTTCATATGGATTCCCAAGAAGTATTAATTAGGAATAAGTTAGAGCGTACAAAACAGAACAATAAGAAAAACAAAATCCCCAAATAATGAGGCTTAGGGAAGATAGAAGCTTACCTTTCACTCGTGTAGAAGAATCCAAAGGTAAACATAGTATACCCAGTACTATTTATGGAGCTAATCCATTAAAATAATGCATTTTATATGAAAAAATGTACTCGGGTCCTCTAGAATAAACTTTAGTTCAGTCCAGTCGCTCAGTCGTGTCCGACTCTTTGTGACCTCATGAATTGCAGTACGCCAGGCCCCCCTGTCCATCACCAACTCCTGGAGTTCACTCAAGCTCATGTCCATCGAGTCTGTGATGCCATCCAGCCATCTCATCCTCGGTTGTCCCCTTCTCCTCCTGCCCCCAATCCCACCCAGCATCAGAGTCTTTTCCAATGAGTCAACTTTTCACATCAGGTGGCAAAGTATTGGAGTTTTAGCTTTAACATCAGTCCTTCCAATGAACACCCAGGACTGATTTCCTTTAGAATGGACTGGTTGGATCTCCTTGCAGTCCAAGGGACTCTCAAGAGTCTTCTCCAACACCACAGTTCAAAAGCATCAATTCTTCGGTGCTCAGCTTTCTTCAGTCCAACTCTCACATCCATACATGACTACTGGAAAAACCATAGTCTTGACTACACGGACCTTTGTTAGCAAAGTAATGTCTCTGCTTTTGAGTGTGCTGTCTAGGTTGGTCACAACTTTCCTTCCAAGAAGTAAGCATCTTTTAATTTCATGGCTGCAATCACCATCTGCAGTGATTTTGGAGCCCTCCAAAATAAAGTCTGACACTGTTTTCACTGTTTTCTCATCTATTTCCCATGGTGTTTAGTAAATGATAACAATTGAGAAAGACCACCTGAGAAGCAGGGAGCTGATGAAATGGGTGAAGGTGGTCAAAGATACAGATTTCCAGCTTTGAAATAATTGAGTCTTGCAGATGTAGTATACGGCACGGTGACTATAGCAAATATTGTATTACTGTGTGTAATATTGTATTGCATATTTGAAAGTAGCGGGGCAGGGGGAGGACATCAAAAATTCCCATTATGAGGAAAAAAGTTTGTAACTATGTATGTTGATAGATGTTAACTGGAGTTATTGCACTGTTAAGAAAAAAATGTTGCCTGCCATTCCAGTTCTGCAGAGATAAAGCCATTAGTCACTGCAGTTGCCCACTGACAGTGTGCCCTTAAGGGAAGTCAGGATGGAGAAAAACAGGAAACATTCTATTTTTTGGATATACTTTCCCTGAGAATTCCCTGATGGTCCAGTGGTTAGGACTCCCCACTTCCACTGCTGGGGGCACAGGTTTGATCCCTGGTCGGAGGAACAAAGATCATGCAAGTTGCGAGGTGCAGCCCCCAAAAAGCCATAATTATACTTGCCCATAGATAATTAAGATGCCTATTTAAGAAAAATTTCAAATGACCACAGAGTCTTACATCTTCTTATACATAGAAAAGCAGTAAAATTATTAACTTGAGATGCCTGTTCTTAGTGATTAGCAGTACTTTTGAAGCTTGACTACATGCTTTTCCCAGAAAAAAAAGAAAAAAGTTTCTATATAGCGTGGCTTCTCCCTTGCTGCTTTGAAGCAGTTCCTCAGAGTTTTCTGAGAGGTCATCTCCTGAGCTGTGGTCGTCAGTAAGGTACCCAAATAAAATTTAACTCCCAGCTTTCACGCTGTGCAAGTTTTCTTTCTGTCGACAGTGGTGATCATTTTGCAATACATAACAAATATCAAATCTTTATGGTATATACCTGAAACTAATGTTATGTCGACTACATCTCAACATTAGAAAAAATTTTAAACAACCAAAAATGAAAGACTACCTGAAATAACCGTGGACGCTGCATTTTCCTGATTCATCTGAAATATATCCTCCAGAAAGATCAGTTTTGTTACTCAGAAGGTAGAGCTTGGTACACATGTTCTCCTGAAAAGAAGCACTTGAAGTTACTCTACCAGTGATTTTTTTTTGCTGTTTTTAGGGGCACTGGATCAGAATTTTAGATCAATACTCTGGGGTTGCATTAGGGCAGCAACCTCAAGTTGGGTGGGAATTATAAATTCCCTTCTGCAGCATCTGTTTCTCCTATAGGGAACAATAATACCTTCTTCCCAAAGACTTTATGACAATTAAATAGTAATAAAAAATACATATGTGAAAGGATTCAATTTTCTTTTTCCTTTTTTATGTTAATCCCAAACTTTTAACTTATCCCTCTCCCCCTCAATTTTCAAAATATATCATTGTTTTAAGACTTTAAGGCAGTGATCGGATATCGAAGTATTGGATGTAAAAGATACAGAAAAACCCGATAGTGATTGTGTTAGAGTTAACAGAGAGTTTTAAAAATAGAAGGACGGCTCACACACAGTGTTTGAATCTCAGGGTTGGACAACCTGCGCAGAGCAGACACGCCTCCACCTGCGGGGCTACCAACCCGAGTTCCCAGGTGTCCCACCGCCCTCCACTCTTCCTGGAGGTGATTGCCATCGCCTCCCACCCTGAAGGGAAGAGAAGGGAAGAAGGGAAGGCCGCAGGGGCTGGGCCATCCACGGCTGATGGACTGACTGACCTGGAGCAGGGTGTGGATTGTGGAAACTGAGGCTGGGACTGGAAAGTTCCCGCCCTGAGTGACGTGTCAGGTCAGAGTATCCCAGAGAAGCCCTCAGGCCCCCAACGAGGAAATGCATGCCGAGTCAAAGGGTCACACCCAAGAGCTGGGGACTGAAGAGAGACAAAATCGAAGCAAAGGCAGACGGAGAACAAGAACCTGTGAAGGTAATCGGGGAAGGCCAGGTCTGGGGAAATGCCTCAAATGGCCTTGGAGCCTATAGCGGACCTCACGGAGACCCGGCTTACGAAACCGCCTGGCCAATGTGAAGAAAAACCTTCAAGGAAAAGTTGACCTACCTTGAGACCCCTCTCTTTCCCATAATTCTGTTACCGAAAGCAGGGCTGATGGCTACGGTGGATTAACCTCTTTTTACAGAGGCTGGCGGTTTTCAGTCTAGGTATAATTTGCACACTGCCCAAATGCATCCCAGAGGTGGCGGCTGGGGGGGCCAAAAGAGACTCAAAACTAGCCCCCACGTGGCTCACAAGGCCATGCCCAGGTGTGGACTGCATCTGCCCCGAGGGAAGAAGAGGCCCATTCTTTGCTCAGAGGCGCTGCGATGGACTCAGCTGCATCCTTGCACCTCTCAGCTCTTAATGCTGATGCTCCGCCGTCAACAGGACGCAGAGGGAGATGCGCCCTTGGGCGGTAATCAGGGTTAGATGCGGTCATGAGGGTGGAGCCTTCTGAGCAGAGGCAGCCTCACACTTTACCCACGCTCTCACAACGCGAAGGCCACCGTCCCCAGCTCAGGGACAGAGCTCTCACCAGATGTCCATCCTGCCATCACCCTCATCTCGGACTTCCAGCCTCCCAACTGTGAAAACTCCCTTTGTGCTTAAGCTAAACTAGCAGTCTATATGGTCTTTTCTTGCTGCAGCTGGAGTTGACTAAGCCAGGCCTGTTTCCATCACAAAGCCACCACACGGGACCATAGGAGAACTGGTCTGACGCTTCGATGCTGCAGGTGCCAGAAAAGGATGATGCCATTTCATTTTCAAGACACATAACTCAGTTGAAAAGTATATTCTCCAAAAGCGCTCAAGGGTGTTATATATTTTTATTTTTATGAACTTTAAATTTATTTCCAGACGATCAAGCTGAGTAATTCTGTCTGGGGACAGAGACCTTAGAATAGTTTCTTGCCATCTCTAAGCACAGATCTGAACTCTTTATCCAGGTGTCATTATATATTGACAGCTCTGCACTGGACTTGTAATAAATTCACACCTGTATATAAATGAGCAAATGACCTGGGAGTGGTCTACTGGAGCTAGAAAAAGGATCCCATAAAGCCCAGATGAGTCACAGTGTCTCAGTACTTTGGGGGTGAGAATGGAGGCCATGGGGTGGACAGTGACCCGATCTGTCTTTTTCTCAGGCTAAGAGGATTCCCATCATGAAGTGAGGACCTCAGACTATATACCCAACTCCATTTTACATTTAACTCTTGCAATAAGCTTTCCTTGCTGTGACTCGATACCCACTGTATTAGTTAGCTAGGGTCATAACAAAGGAGCGCAAACCAAGTGGCCTGTACAACCGAACTGTATCATCTCACAGTTCTGAAAAGACTAGAAACTGTAAAACCAAGGTGGTTACAGGCTGGCTCAGATGGTAGAGTCTGCCTGCAATGCGGGAGACCCGGGGTTGATTCCTGAGTGGGGAAGATTCCCTGGAGAAGGAAATGGCAACCCACTCCAGTGTTCTTGCTTGGAAAACCCCATGGATGGAGGAGCCTGGCAGGCTACAGTCCTTGGGGTTGCAAAGAGTCAGACTGGACTGAGTAACTTCACGTTCACAGGGTTGGTTCCTTTCTTCTAAAGGCTGTGGAGGAGGGACCTGTTCCAGGCGTCTCTCCCTGTCTTATAGAAGGCAGTCGTCTTCACGTCATCTTCCCTCTAGACATACCTGTCTCTGTTCAAACTTCCCCTTTTCATTAGGATGCCAGTCACACTGGATTAGGGCACACCCTGACACCTCATTTTAACTCGATTACCCCTGTACAGACCCTGTTTCTCTTATTTATAGGGGATAGGACATTTGTATTGTGTACGTATCTTTTGAGGGATATATAAGTCAAACCAGAATACTCACCAAGGGATTTTCTGGAGAAAATCTGGCTTCCCTGAAGGTTCTCCTATGCAGAGAGAATACGGGAAGCAGGCACTTGGAGCTCTTCTCATTGCCTGTGAATGACTTGTGCTGGGGACAGAAACCAAAACTCCTTGTCAACCCACAAAACCTGTCCACATGGATAAAGAGGCTGTGGTGCATCTATAGAATGGAATATTTTTGTTGTTCAGTCACCAAGTCGCGTCTGACTCTTCGCGACCCCACGGACTGCAGCATGCCAGGCCTCCCTATTCCTCACCATCTCCTGGAATTCATCCAAGCTCACGTTCATTGGAAGCCATTCAGCCTTCTCATCTCTGTCTCCCTCTTCTCCGTATGTCCTCAGTCTTTCTGAGCATCAGGGTCTTTTCCAACGAGTCAGCTGTTCTCTCTTCTCTCCCTCTCCCCCTGCACTCCAATCCACCTGATGAGAATAGAATGGAATATTACTCAGCCATAAAAAGGAATGGATTTGAGTCAATAGTAGTGAGGTGGATGAACCTAGAGCCTGTTATACAGAGTGAAGTCAGAAAAAGGAAAACACATATATATGTTAACATGTATATGATATCTAGAAAAATAGTACTGATGAACCTATTGACAGAGAAGAAATGGAGACACAGGAAACACAGTTGTGGACACAGAGAGGGAAGGAGAAGCTAGGACAAGTTGAGAAGGTAGCATTGACATATATACACTATTATATGTGAAATAATAACTAGCAGGAAGCTGTTTTGTGACATAGGGAGACCAGCCTGGTGCTCTGTGACCATCTAGAAGGGTGGAATACACAGGGGCAGGAGGCTCAAGAGGGAGGAGATATATATATATAACTATGATTATATGTATTATATATTATATACATATATAATATATATATAATTATGACTGATTCACACTGATGTACAGCAGAGACCATCACAACACTGTAAAGCAATTATCCTCCAATTAAAAAAAAAAAACCTGTCCACAATAGTAAAGGAGAATGGAAACATTTTTATCACTAAGCATTCAATCAGGATGTGATGCATATCACAGGCAATCTGCTAAGAGATTGCAAAGACATCTTGCCCTATACAGTTAAGCAGATGCAGCTCACTATTTGCATGCTATTTGTCACACATAATAATTGCTAGCTAGCAATTACAGTTGGAGAAGGCAATGGCACCCCACTCCAGTCCTCTTGCCTGGGAAATCCCATGGACGGAGGAGCCTGGTGGGCTACAGTCCATGGGGTTGCTAAGAGTCGGACACGACTGAGTGACTTCACTTTCACTTTTTAGTTTCATGCATTGGAGAAGGAAATGGCAACCCACTCCAGTGTTCTTAGCTGGAGAATCCCAGGGACGGGGGAGCCTGGTGGGCTGCCGTCTATGGGGTCGCATAGAGTCGGACACGACTGAAGCAACTTAGTAGTAGTAGTAGTAATTACAGTGACCATCTGTGTTAGCTATTGGCTTTATCCAAAGGAGAAATGAATGTCTTATCTCCTTTTCCTCCCAGTTTCACTGAGATATAACTGACAAACAGTATTGTGTCAGTTTACGACAAAATGATAAATGTATGTGTTGTAAAGTGATTACCACAATAAGCTCAGTTAATATCCGTGACCACTTATAGTTACAAATTTGTTTTCTTGTGATAAGAACTTTTACGATCTAGTCTTTCAGCAGCTTCCAAATATACGGCACAGTACTGCTAGCTACAGTCACCATGCTCTATGTTACACCCTCAGGACTTATAAAACTTCTCACATCCTTGTGACAGGAGGTAGGTTTGCAAGTCAGAGGCAGGTGGTCCACCAAAATTAGGCTCTAACCCTCCTACAGAAACTGGCTGCCTTGTCCTCGATGAATACTTTTCAGAAATGACTCCCAGGTTCCTGAGAAAGTATTCCTGGGTCTTAAAGCTGGCAGAAGGCTTATTCAGTTTAAAGAAAAAGAAATTTTTACACTCATCTCAGAGAGGCAGAAAAAGAATTTATAAGTTTTCTAAAGTAAGTGCTGAAACAAAAGGGAGAGGGGTGACGGGTCTCCCTTTTTGTATGACGGAATTATTTTTCCTTTTTTGATTTGTATTTTACCCTTGTACTTGGTGTTCTTATTTATACACCATTCCTTTCTAAGTTTTGTTAAAGTCATTCACAATGCCCAGGCCTGCTTCACCATGAAAGAACAAAAGAAACCGAGTTGCTGGACATGAAAATGTAAAGGGAAGATACTGAACAGTGATGATTCCACTCTGTGAGATCCCGAGTGGCCAGCTGATTTCCTAATGACTCCTCTATCTGATAGGTCTCTGACTCCAATAGTAGTTAGACATTTTAGATATTAAAATTTTTTTCACATCCATGCCTGCATGCTAAGTCACGTCAGTCATGTCTGTCTCTTTGTGACCTTATAGACTGTAGCCTGCCGGGCTCCTCCGTCTGTGGGATTCTCTCAGCAAAAATACAACAAGAAGTTGCCATTCCTTCTCCAGGGGATCTTCCCAATCCAGGAATCCAACGCATGTCTTCTGCATCTCCTGCACTGACAGGCAAATCCTTTTACCACCGAGCCACCTGGGAAACCCACTGATAGGTGTGCCCCATGCTATATAGAATAGGACTTTGCACCCCAGTGGATTGCACCCCAGTAATCACCCCAACGGTCAGACACTTGATCTTACATGTATCCACTGATAGGAGAAAAAAATTATTAGGCTTATAACTATGAGTCTTGGGGTTTCCCTGGTGCTGCTGCTGCTGCTAGTAAGTCGCTTCAGTCGCTTCTGTGCGACCCCATAGACGGCAGCCCGCCAGGCTCTCTTGTCCCTGGGATTCTCCAGGCAAGAACACTGGAGTGGGTTGCCAGTTCCTTCTCCAATGCATGAAAGTGAAAAGTGAAAGTGAAGTCACTCAGTCGTGTCTGACTCTTAGTGACCCCATGGACTGCAGCCCACCAGGCTCCTCCATCCATGGGATTTTCCAGGCAAGAGTTCTGGAGTGGGATGCCTTTGCCTTCTCCTTCCCTGGTGACTCAGTGGTAAAGAATCTGCCTGCCAATATAAGAGACTTGGGTTTGATCCCTGATCTGGGAGGGTCCCATGTGCCACGGAACAACTAAGCCCACGTGCCACAACTATTGAGCCTGTGCTCTGGAGTCAGGGAGCTGCAACTACTGAACCCACACACCACAACTACTGAAGCCCGTGCGCCCTGGGGCCCAAGCTCCACAACAAGAGAAGCCACCGCAGTGAGAAGCCTGTGCTCCACGATTAGAGGGTAGCCCCTTTGAGCAGCAACAAAAACCCAGCACAGCCAAAAAAAAAAAAAAAAAAACTATGAGTCTGGGAGGTAATGAGATCTATCACTGGAGCTGTTCACACTTGGGGTAAATAGATGGTTACTTGATTATATTGTAGAGGGATTCGAGTAGCCTTTGGAGAGTTAGATTAGATAATTTTTAAAGACCTTTTAATCCTGAATTCTATATTCTCATGATTCTTCTGTTTCCAATGTGATTTGCTTCAACTTCTTTCAAGCAGTTTATCTTATTCTGCCTTTTATTGTATTGATTTATGCATGCATTTGCCTCTTCTGGTAGACTAAATTCTTTGAGGGCAGAGGTTAGTTTGTATTTCTCACTGTATCCCCAAATTACCTGAAACCATTTTTTTTTTCAAATTGGAGGCATTCAACAAAGGTTTGCTCATTTAAAGAGCAAAATGTAATTATCTTTAATAAAGTAAAAAATCTTGTCTGACTCTTTAGGGGATAAAACAAAATCCAAAGAAAACAGTAGAGTAAGTTGTTCAGAGGTCTCGGATCATTTGTGATATTGAATACAGATCAATCTCAGTACTGAGTGCACGATCATTTATTAAAATGTCGTCCTTGTGCAAAGAGGGTAGGGGCTGCCTCATCACAGACAGGTCATGGCATTGCATGGGGTTTTATTCTCCCAGTGATTATCAATCCACATGTATTTACTGAGCAGTTACCCCGTGTCAGAAGCTGTGTTGTACACTGTGAGGATTATAATAAATATTTACATGGTTTCTGTTCTCAAAGAGCTCAGACTTTGACTCAGGAGACAGAGGAGAAGGCATGCCCGTGAAGCAGAGAATGCTGAAATGCCAGACATTATGACATTATAAATTGGTTCTAACTGAATACTGTCTTGTTCGGGGACAGGAAGGTCCTTGTGGGCTGGAATGATTGGGGAAGGCTTCTTGGGGCAGCACGTCTTTGAGCAAGATTTTGAAGGCACCAACTGCTTTGGTGTCTGGAGAGAACGGTTCCCCCATCCAGGATCAGTTTTCTTTTTGTGATCCATCTGAACTTCTGCTATTAGAATTCTGGAGTAAAATTCAGGCCACAAACCAGAGTTTTCCTGTAATCAGAAACACTGATAATATGCTGTGTTGCCATCATAAAGCCTCCAATTCGGTGTTTTTTTTTTTTTTTTATCTATTACGTGTGACAAATTGTGGTTGACCTGGTATTGAAAATTCCTTCCAGCTGTAAAATATCTGTAATTTCATGAAAAAAGAAAATTTCCTGAGAGGAAGACAGACCCAGGGCACTTGGCCTTGCCAGATGGGCTTTCTAGGTACAGTCTGAAGAAAGAAACAAAGCCCTAGGGAATTGTGGAAGACACAACTGGGCGAGGAAACGAAAGGACTGTGCATGGTCTTCATGTTGTGGGTGGCTCCAGCATGGGCAGCCCCGCTGAGGCTGCTTAGCAGGATTGTCCTTGCAGACATGGGCCTTGGTGTTACCTGGCTCCATGGAAGCTGCAGTCCTGCAGCCACAGAGAGAACTGATTTGGCTTCGTCCTTCATCAAATGTATCGTGGCTGCTAAGAAGAGCTCAGATCTTGTGTCAGAGACTCTCAAATGACAGTTGGAGAGAAGCATTTTGCCATTAATGAGTCAGGAGAGCAAGTGGCTGTGAGCACGAGGCATAAGCCAGGTGGAACTTGGTAAAGCGGCGTCATCTTTTCTGTTTGCTGTTACAGAGAATGAGATCCTAAGAAGGTATGAACCATCTGAGACAGAACCTTGATGCCCTAAAATAGTCAAAGTCCCCAGGTTTACTACATCAGATGGAATTCTGGAATAATTGTGTAGGTGCTCACCAAGCTGTTGTTTTGCATCTAGGACCAAAAATATCAAATGTCTGAACTTGAAAAGTGGAAGAACTGCTTTACTAGAAGTCTGTGAGAAAAGATTAGGTGCTAATAATTGACTGCAAGCTGAACTTGAATCAGGTGTAACAAGAGACCCAAAATCAGCCTCAGTTCAGTTCAGTCACTCAGTCCTGTCCGACTCTTTGCGACCCCATGAATCGCAGCACGCCAGGCCTCCCTGTTCATCACCAACTCCCGGAGTTCACTCAGACTCACGTCCATCGAGTCACTGATGACATCCAGCCATCTCATCCTCTGTCGTCCCCTTCTCCTCCTGCCCTCAATTCCTCCCAACATCAGAGTCTTTTCCAATGAGTCAGCTCTTCTCATGAGGTGGCCAAAGTACTGGAGTTTCAGCTTCAGCATCATTCCTTCCAAAGAAATCCCAGGGCTGATCTCCTTCAGAATGGACTGGTTGGATCTCCTTGCAGTCCAAGGGACTCTCAAGAGTCTTCTCCAACACCACAGTTCAAAAGCATCAGCTGGGAATTACTAATATGATCCCATATGCACAGAGCTTCTAAACCCTTGTGCTGCAACTACTGAACCCACACGTCACAGCCAGAGAGTCTGTGTGCCACAACAAATGATGCCACGTGGTGCAGTGAAGATACTGTATCCCACCGCTAAGAGCCAACATAGCCAAATAAACAAATTTTTAAAAAAGAAATAATAGCCATAACAAGTAAAGTATGTGGCATGTTAGAAGGTGAGACGTGCACAAAAAATGAAAGAAAAAGCAGAGTAGCAGTGGAAGTGGGGAATACCCGGGGGTACACTGTGGTGGGGAACACTATTAAACACCCAGTTTAATGCTCTAAAGGACAGGTGCAAGTCGGAGCTAGCTGGGAACCACTGTGAACTGCTTCTCTCCTTACCTTCCAGGTTGCTTCTCCCTAGTCCATGTTCCAAACTTTTGCTGGTGTAAACTTCCTGAAATTGACTCTATCAGTCCTCTGATTAGATGATTCAGTAGCTGCCCATTAATTCCAAGTTCTGTTCTTCCGTCCTTATCAGGAGACATGTGGTCTAACCTCTGCCCACTTTGAGTTTCACTTCTGGGATTATGGATGTATATTGACTACTTCCCCATCATCTATTCCCCTCTTCATACTTCCACTCAGCCCAGCATCAAGTAGAAGCCAGCCCATAATTCTATACCCTGAGCAGGGTAACTCTTTGTGAAGGCATCAGATCTGAAGAGACCCAATTAGGCTTGTGCCTGGAATGCTGGGACAAATGGCATTTCTCCTGCTTTGGATTACGTTGTATATGAACTTGAGGCCTGGAACTGAGGCAGACGTTTTAGCTCTTGTGGGCAAAACCAGCCTGTAGATAAGCTGAAAGATGGAGGTCGGACAAAAGAGACTAGCAGAGAGTCGGAGCCCCAGTGAACACAGAAGACTTATGAGCCCCACATCAGTGATTACAGATGTAGCCTCAGCACCACCTGGCAGTGGGTTAGAAATGCAACTTCTTAGCCTGCATTGCAGACCTACCAAGCCAGGAACTCCAGGGTGGGGTACAGCAATTTGTGTTTTAACAAGCCTGGTAAGTGCTTCTGAGGCTCATGAAAGTTTGAGAAATACTTGCATACAGTAGTTCTTAAGCCAACACATCTGCTTTCTAGTTTAAGTCAGCTCGAGCAGGATTTTCTAGTAGTTTTGTCACTCACACTTTGAACCAGTAGGACTCAGGTACGTGTAAAGACAAACACAGCTTCATTCGTGTCCCTCCCTGGCCCTGTAAGCCTATTCAGAGTGGGCAGTTCCCCTACCACTAGGTAGAAATTTGGACAGGCCCCATAACTTTTCTCTACCTTCCCCCCGCCCCCCGCCCCATATTTTGTATATCAGGGCAAAATATACACAGACATAAACATTAAATTTACCATTTAAACTATTTTTTAAAAAGTACAGTTCAGTGGTATTAACTATATTCACAGTAGTGGTAACTAACATCACCATCTACCTTCAGAACTTATATCTTCCTGATCTCAAACTCTGTACTTATTAAAAACTAACTGACCATTTTTCCTACCCCCAGCCCTCTGGTCTACTCTATGTCTTTTTAAATCTGCCTATTCCAGATACCTCATGTAAGTGGAAATGTTCTTCCTGTAACTGGCTTATTTTCATTAGATTAATGTCTTCAAGATTTGTCATTGATGTAGTATTTTGTAGGATCTGTCTAAATTTCATTCATTTTTAAGGCTAAATAATGTTTTATTTGATGGATTCAAGAAAGTGGTCAAGATGGTACAGTAGGAAGACCCTGAACTCACCTTCCATGAACGCATCAAAATTATAACTATTTACAGAGCAACCATCAATAAGAATGATCCTGAGACTGGCAGAAAATATTACCCACAATGAAAGACATAAAGAAGGAAGCAGAGAGACTGATAAACGGAGTGGAGATGCAGTATGGTCAGGACCCAAACCCCCACGTTAATGATGGACAGTGGGAGGAACATCACAATCGTAGAGGTCCTCACCAAGGAGGGAGGGGTCCATGCTCCATAAAGGGGTCCTCAGTCTAGGGGTCTTACATTGGAAAGGTCAGGCCTCAGAACATTCGACTTATGTTCAAGACAACCAGAGGCCCAGGGGAAACAGAGACTCCATTTTTAAAGGACACACACATCATCTCACACTCAGTCCCAGCACAGAGTTAATAATTTAAAAGGGGCCTGGTTCAAACCCACTTTCTGATCTTGGAGAGCCTCTTGAAGAGGCAGGAGACAACTGGGACTTCCAGTTCACTAAGCTGCAGGATACAAAATTAATATACAGAAATATGTTGCCTTTCTACACACTAACAATGAACTATAAGAGAGAAATTAAGACAAAAATCCCATTTACCATTGCATCAAAAAGAATAAAATATTTAGGAATAAATCTAATTAAGGATATAAAGACCTGTCCTTGGAAAACAAGACACTGATTAAAGAAATTAAAGCTGACGCAAACAAATGGAAAGCTATAGTGTGCTCATGGATTGGAACAAGTAATATTGTTAAAACAACCATTCTACAATGCAATCTATGATTTCAAGCAATCCCTATGAAAATGCCAATGGCATTTTGCATAAAACTAGAACAAATAATTCTAAAATTTGTATGGAACCATGAAAGACCTCTCATAACCAAAGTAATCTTGAAAAAAGAAGAGTAATGCTGGAGGTATCATACTCCTTGTTTTCAAACTATATTACAAAGTCACAGTAATCAGAACAATATGGGGCTGACACAAAAACAGACATATGTATCAATAGAACAGAACAGAGAGCCTAGAAATGGCCCAAGGGTATACGGTCAGTTAATCTGTTAAAAAGGAGGTAATTATATACAAAGAAAAACAACTTCCTCAAAAAATGGTATTGAGAAAATTGGACAGCTACATGCAAAAGAATCTACAGCTTTTTGACATTGATCTTATCAATATATTTTTGGGTCTATCTTCACAGGCAAGAGTAACAAACACAAACATAAATGAATGAGACTACATCAAACTAAGAATCTTTTGCACAGAGAAAGAAACAATCAACAAGATGGAAAGGCCACCTACTGTGTGGGAGAAGATATTTGCAATGATATATCTCAGTTCAGTTCAGTCGCTCAGTCGTGTCCGACTCTTTGCGACCCCATGAATCACAGCACGCCAGGCTTCCCTGTCCATCACCAACTCCCGGAGTTCACCCAAACTCATGTCCATCGAGTCGGTGATGTCATCCAGCCATCTCATCCTCTGTTGTCCCCTTCTCCTCCTGCCCCCAATCCTTCCCAGCATTAGGGTCTTTTCTAATGAGTCAACTCTTCACATGAGGTGGCCAAAGTATTGGAGTTTCAGCTTTAACATCAGTCCTTCCAAAGAACACCCAGGACTGATCTCCTTTAGAATGGACTGGTTGGATCTTCTTGCAGTCCAAGGGACTCTCAAGAGTCTTCTCCAACACCACAGTTCAAAAGCATCAATTCTTCGGCGCTCACCTTTCCTCACAGTCCAACTCTCACATCCATACATGACTACTGGAAAAACCATACCCTTGACTGCTGCTGCTAAGACACTTCAGTTGTGTCCGACTCTGTGCGACCCCATAGACAGCAGCCCACCAGGCTCCTCTGTCCCTGGGATTCTCCAGGCAAGAACACTGGAGTGGGTTGCCATTCCCTTCTCCAATGCATTAAAGTGAAAAGTGAAAGTGAAGTCACTCAGTCGTTTCCTTGACTAGACGGGCCTTTTGGCAAAGTAATGTCTCTGTTGTTTAATATGCTATCTAGGTTGGTCATAGCTTTTCTTCCAAGGAGCAAGCGTCTTTTAATTTCATGGCTGCAATCACCTCTGCAGTGATTCTGGAGCCCCCCATAATAAAGTCCGCCACTGTTTCCCCATCTATTTCCCATGAAGTGATGGGACCAGCATTCTGAGAGAGATCAACCCTGGGATTTCTTTGGAAGGAATGATGCTAAAGCTGAAGCTCCAGTACTTTGGACACCTTATGCGAAGAGTTGACTCATCGGAAAAGACTCTGATGCTGGGAGGGATTGGGGGCAGGAGGAGAAGGGGATGACCCAGGATGAAATGGCTGGATGGCATCACAGACTCGATGGACGTGAGTCTGAGTGAACTTCGGGAGATGGTGATGGACAGGGAGGCCTGGCGTGCTGCGATTCACGGGGTCGCAAAGAGTCGGACACGACTGAGTAACTGAACTGAACTGAACTGAACTGAACTGAACTGAACTGAACTGATGGGACCAGATGCCATGATCTTCGTTTTCTGAATGCTGAGCTTTAAGCCAACGTTTTCACTCTCCTTCACTTTCATCAAGAGGCTTTTTAGCTCCTCTTCACTTTCTGCCATAAGGGTGGTGTCATCTGCATATCTGAGGTTATTGATATTTCTCCTGGCAATCTGGATTCCAGCTTGTGCTTCTTCCAGCCCAGCGTTTCTCATGATGTACTCTGCATAGAAGTTAAATAAGCAGGGTGACAATATACAGCCTTGACGTACTCCTTTTCCTATTTGGAACCAGTCTGTTGTTCCATGTCCAGTTCTAACTGTTGCTTCCTGACCTGCATACAGGTTTCTCAAGAGACAGGTCAGATGGTCTGGTATTCCCATCTCTTTCAGAATTTTCCACAGTTTCTTGTGATCCACACAGTCAAAGGCTTTGGCATAGTCAATAAAGCAGAAATAGATGTTTTTCTCGAACTGGAGTTAATATCCAGAATATGGGCTCCCCTGATAGCTCAGTTGGTAAAGAACTAGTCTGCAATGCAGCAGACTCTGGTTTGATTCTTGGGTCAGGAAGATCCACTGGAGAAGGGATAGGCTACCCACTCCAGTATTTTGCGCTTCCCTTGTGGCTCAGCTGATAAAGAAACTGCCTGCAATGCAGGAGACTTGGGTTCAATCCCTGGGTTGGGAAGATCCCTTGGAGGAGGGAAAGGCTATCCACTCCAGTATTCTGGCCTGGAGATTTTCATGGACTGAATAGTCCATGGGGTTGCAAAGAGTTGGACACGGCTGAGCAACTTTCACATTCACTATCCAGAATATATAAAGGGCTTGCACAGCTCAACAGTAGAAAAACAAACAATCCAATTCAAAAAGCAGGCTGAAGATCTGAAGGGACATTTTTCCTAAGAAGACATACAGATGGCCAACAGACACATGAAAAGATGCTCAATATAACTAATCATTAGGGAAATGCAAATTAAAACCACAAATTAGATACCACCCTACACCTACCAGAGTGGCTATCATCCAAAAGACAACAATAACAAGTGTTGGCAAAGATGTGGAGAAAAGGGAACCTTTGTGCACTGTTGGTGGCATTGTAAACTGGTATAGCCACTATGGAAGACATCATGAACATCCCTCAAAAAATTAAAAATAGAACTGCCATATGATCCAATAATTTCATCTCTGGACATTTATCTAAAGAAAACAAAAACACAAATTTGAAAAGATATGCACACCATGCTCATTGAAGCATTATTTACGATAACCATGATATGGAAGCAACCTAAGTCCCCACCTGTAGATGAATGGATAAAGAAGATGTGATGGACATTTACAATGGAAAATTACTCAGCCATTAAAAAAAGATGAAATGTTGCAATTTACAATAAAACAAATGGATCTAGAGGGTATAATACTAAGATAAATAAGTCAGACAAAGAAGATACCATAGGATCTCACTTGTATGTGGAATCTAAAGGCAAAGCAAAATGAAAACAGACTCATAGATTAAAGAAAGAAAATCTCTCCTTCCTAGAGCTTTCAGACAGACAAAAGTCAAGGAAGGAAGAATATGTATCTGTGCACATCAGGACTTCCCAGGCGGCTCGATGGTAAAGAATCCATCTGCCAGTGCAGCAGATGTGGGTTCTACCCCGGGTCAGGAAGATCCCCTGGAGACAGAAATGGCCACCCACCCCAGTGTTCTTGCCTGAGAAATCCCATGGACAAAGGAGCCTGGAGGGCTACAGTCCATGGGGTCACAAAGAGTTGGGCGCAACTTAGCGACTAACCACCACCACCACCACCAATAGATACAGAGGACGAAAGGATGGTTGCTGCCCTGGGGGGTAGGGGCGGGAGTAGGAAGGCAAACTTAGGTGAAGAGGATTCAGAGGTACAAAATGCCAGTTTATAAAATAAATCATCCAAATGAATGTAATATGTAGCAAAAGAAATATGGTCAATATTGTAATAATTTTGTAGGGGATAGGTGGTTACTAGACTTATTGTGGTCATCATTTCATAATGTATGCAAATACAAAATCACTATGTAGTGAAACTAACATAATATTGTACATCAACTATATTTCAATTAAAAAAATAAAAAATGTTTGCACTTGATGTATATCCACATTCTATTTATTTTTTGATGAACATTTTGGCTTTTTCCCACCTTTTGGTTATTTTCATTCCTTTTAAGGATGGACAATACATTGATCTCTTTATCACAAAACCCCGTCCTGATTGAGAAGTTAAGAAGCTTCATTCACTACATTAACATGCAATATTCATTGAAAGGCAAGATGTCCTAGAGGTCTAGCTTCCATACCTGCCAGGTAGGACCTCAGCTCTCTGCCCTGGGGTCTGGGCAGCTTCTCCTTACCCAAATCCTCCTGCCCTTTAGCGCTGTGACTATAAACCACACCTGTCCAGGACTAGCTCAGGAAGGAGGGAAGGGAGAGGAAGACAGAGAAGTTCTTACATGATGGTTTTGCACGCTCTGGACCTAGGTGCTATACTGCAACATTTCTGGGACTTCATCAGAGATTACAGCATCTGGATGGGGAAAAGTACTTTCTAAAGACAGCTCTCTGCTCTGGAGCCACAGGCTGCCTTGGTTCCCTAAGGCAAGAGCCAGGCTCCAGTCTATGGTTCCAACCACTACTGGAAGCCCATATTACACCAAAGCTTTCCTTCAGAAAAAGTCCTTTATAGAATTATTCTACATGACAATTTACTTTTTTTTTCTTAAAGAAGGTTTTTGTTTGTTTGTTTTTGGCTGCACCAAATCTCAGTTGCCACACGTGGGATCCTCCACATTTGTTGCGGCACACGGGATCTTTTTAAGTTGCGGTGTGTGAGACCTTTAGCTGCGGCATGTGAACTCTTTAGTTGTGTCAGGTGGGATCTAGTTCCCTGACCAGGGATCGAACCCAGGACCCCTGCACTGGGCGTTTGGGATCTTAGCTACCGGACCACCAGGCAAGTCCCGATTGCAACCATTTTTTAAGTGTGCAGTTCAGGGGCATTAAGTACATTCTCATTGTTGTACGACTGTCATCACTACATACCTCCAGAGCTTTTACATCTTCCCAAACTGAAACTTTGCATCCATTAAACACGGATTGTCTATCTTTACTACCCTCAGCAACCCCAAACCAGCATTCTATTTTCTGTCTCTATAAATGTAGCTGTTGCAGGAACCTCATTTGACTGCAATCATGCAATGGTTACCTTATTGTTACTGGCTTATTTCACTTAGTATAATGTCCTCAAGGTTCCTTTCTGTCGTGGCATGTGTTAGAATTCTAAGTTCCTTGAAAGGCAGAATAATATTCCATCATATGTGTATACTACATTTTGTTTCCCTGTTCATTGGTCAACAGACACTTGGGTTACTATCCTCTTTAGACTACTGTGAATAACGTGAACATGGGTGTGCATCTGAGTCGCTAGCTTCACTTCATAGAAATTTTTATGAAAAATCTTTCACTCTCTATTCTCTCCCTTTGGGATGAGGTTTTAGTGTCCTGAAATTGGTTCTGGATACTTGGAATATTTTCTCTTGCATTTTTAAGTCTCCATTAAAATGAACAGCTCAACATCCTGTTATACAACTGAAAACACATGAACTAATGTTAATCTCTTGTGGCAGTTCTTTAAGTATGAGTCATAGTGCTGATTTCAAAGAAGAAAGGAAACTCACTGTTATATAGGGACTGCCAAGTGCTGGGCCTCAGAAAGAGCTTTACATGTTTCTGTGTCATTAAATTTTTAATGACCCTGGCAAATGACATTTCTTATTATCTTTCCAGATGCAGAAACTCAGCTTCACAGAAGATAATAAGCTTAGTGTTTGTGAGGTCCCACAGCCGGAAAATGGAATCCATACACAGATCCGTTGGTTTTGTTAGGCAGGAAGTTAGGCACGAGCAACAAGGGGTGGCCTAGCCTAAAAAGATGCAAGCTGATGTCTAAACCCCACCTGAGACCAGCCCAGGAGAGCTCACAGATATGCTACAAAAATAACCACAGAGACTTTTCTGACTCCTGCACATGCCCCTAGGCACACAGTGGATACAACCTAACTACAGGGGCTTCCTCAAGTAACCTTAGGCAGCTAGGAGCCTATTACAGGTTCACAAATATTCTATATCTACATACATCTGATTATAACAGGCTGAATTATGGGAAAGACATGTGCAACAGAACCTGCTGTTATGTAACCTGCAACAGTCAACCATCCTTGAGCCTCTGTCGATTTGCATTCCCTTTCCTGATTGGTGGCTGGAACAAGCCCTATTTTGCACAGGACAGAACCAAGAGGAGGAGACGAAAAGCATAAAAAGGGAAGCCAAGAGGGATTGTTAGAACTCCTTTGAGGTCATCCCACAGTCTTGGAGTGTCCTTGTTCAGTTGCTAAATCATGCCTGACTCTTTGTGACACCATGAACTGCAGCACACCAGGCTTCCCTGTCCTTCACTATCTCCCAGAGTTTGCTCAAACGCATGTCCACTGAGTTGGTGATGCCATCCAACCATCTCATCCTCTGTTTCCCCCTTCTCCTCCTGCTTTCAATCCCTCTCAGCATCAGGGTCTTTTCCAATGAGTCAGTTCTTTGCATCAGGTGGCCCAAGTATTGGAACTTCAGCTTCAGCATCAGTCCTTCCAGTGAACATTCAGGGTTGATTTCCTTTAGGATTGACTGGTTAGATCTCCTTCCTGTCCAAAGGACTCTCAAGAGTCTTCTCCAGCCCCACAATTCGAAAGCATCAATTCTTCGGTGCTCAGCCTTCTTTATGGTCCAACTCTCACATCAGGGAGTGTTTGCTTAAATAAAAGATCTGTCTGCTTGAGCTGTAACTTGTCTCTTAAAAATCCTTTCGTCCATTGTTCCAAATGTTTGTGGTGATGAGACAAGAACTAAGGGAGAGAAACTGACCTGATAGTCTGAGAAGCACTTCCGTCATCTCTGCAGCTTACACTGGTTTTCACATTTAACTTCTGAAATATTACATTATAGAGTACTGATCATATAGTAAAGCTCAGGAAAGGAGAATGCCAACCTGGGCTCTACTCATCTGGGGGTAGTCTATGCTTAGGATTGAACTTGGTCTTGAAGCATGAAGAACATTTAGGTGAACAGAAATTGGAATGGAGGGCATTCTTGGGATAAGAACTATACTAGGCAAATAAACGGAGGGGGGACTTGGTACAGAATATATGAGGGACAGAGACTGGACTTTCCTAACTGAGGCTAAGGTGCCTCTCAGAGAGCAGTGGGAGATGAGTTTAGATCAGAAGAGCCTGTGAACATTAGAACAGAACTGGAAATACACGCGAGCGCTCTGAAAGCAGTGTGACATAGCACATACATGGTGGGGATAGGCTGGGAGTTGAATCTCTGCTGTCTCTGACTTGTGAGATCTTGGGCTAGTCATTTAAGCACACCGATTCTCAGTTTTCTTACCTGTACAGCAGAGACGAGTGCACAGCTATTGTAAGAAGTAGAGATAGTATATGTATAAAGAGTTTTCCCCAGACCTGGCATGTAATAAGCGCTTGATATGCAGTAGAGGTCGTTGCTACCATCATCATTATCATCATTATCATCCGCGTTAGACGGAAGGGAACCAACGGGGGTTTCCTAAAGACAAGTGTGGTTGAGCAGAGCCGCTGTTTTAGGAAGATCTCCTGCAACAGAATACAGTGTGGACCGCTCAGGGTGATTTTGGAGGCAAAGGGGACTGTCGGAGGAGCCTCAGCTTCCTGGAAGGTAGCAGGGACTGCAGCGGTGGGAGCGCTGGAAAGAAGAGGGAAGAGCAAAGTAGAGGCTCTTCGAAGGAAGAGATGGCAGAGCTCGCGGCAGCCCGGAAGTGAGGTACCAGGGAGAGAAAAGAGTCCAAACATCAGCACACTTTCTAGTAAGAGAGCTGAGGGGGAGGATGGGAGCTCCAGGGCTGTGAACCAAAACTAAGCAAGGAGAACTGATTGCGGAGTGGACATGCCCCCGGCGAGCCGCTATGGTCAGTTCTAGGCTTGCTGAGATAGATATTAAAGTAAGACACGCCGATACCAGAAAAAGGGAAGAAAAAAAAAACAAAACAAAACAGAGCATCTGAGAGAGAGAGAGCAAAGCAAGAGTCTCTTTGGGTTGGATGAACTGGCCACAGTCCTCTTCATACAAAGAATTCTTGTTGTCTGAAGCCAGCAGCAGAGAAACAGTGCCCTCGATTGTCCCGTGGAGGCAGCCGCAGAGCCGGGAACCACGAGACCCTGCATGGCCGCCCTCTGCCCACTTGGCCCGGGGATGCTACTGCACCGGGCAGAGTGCCAAGCGGTCAGTGCTTGTGGCAGAAGGACGGAAGATGGCGTTATGAGAAGTCGCATGTTTCCTCTGCCGGCGGACTCCAATCCTTTATCCACGCATACCTCGTGTCTCAGGTCATGTGACGTAAAGGCAACGCAGCAGCACCGACTCCAGTACTGGGATGCTGATGTTCAACGTATGCATGCTTAGTCACTTAGTACTGGGATGCTGATGTTCAACGTATGCATGCTTAGTCACTTAGTACTGGGATGCTGATGTTCAACGTATGCATGCTTAGTCACTTAGTACTGGGATGCTGATGTTCAACGTATGCATGCTTAGTCACTTCGGCCGTGTCTGACTCTCCGCGACCCCACGGACCATGGCCCACCAGGCTCCTCTGTCCATGGGATTCTCCAGGCAAGAACGCTGGAGTGGGTTGCCATTTCCTTTTCCAAACAGTCTGTTGGAAATTCCCTTAACACTTCTAGGTTGCTAGGATACTCTTTAGAACCACTCAGAACTTTGTATTTCTTGCAAGTGTTAACGTAGATCCCCTAAGACGTTAACTGTGACCCATTATGTCTAAAAACTAAAATGGAATTCATTTGATTTCACAACAGTCACAAGGCTTTATCCTTCGTTTTTTTTTTTTTTAATTTCAGCAAAATTTACCTAATGCAAGAGCTATTTTCAGAGTAAAGGATTTATTTTCATTTCAAATCATGTCTGGTTATTTCTGTGTAAATCACAGGGTTGATCAGTTTTTCAAGGAACGAAAGCATCAACATGTAGGTACATTTATTATTTGAGTGAGGTGGCATGCATCATTAGTTGAATCCTAAATGTGGGTTCCATCTGATTAGTATTCTGAATTCAAGCGGAATCTTAATTAAAGTCTTTAAATTGTATGCAAGCAATACAATATCTCCAGAAGTGCCTTCTGGGTTGAAAGGAGGAGATTGTATTCTTGGCTTTTGTTGTGGGGCTATGCACAGACGTCCAATGCCAACTTGACAACAAACCTCAAGCCTGAAATTGTCCTGCCACGAGCTTTTCCGTTTGGCCCATGTTGCATTCTTGGGAGCTGATAGCCCTGGTGACTTTTATTATAGAATTTAAGTAATAATACTTAAGATACACTGATAATGCCTCTCCCATGTTCCCCTGGCATTCTCTAACATAGAAACACTGCGGAATGTTTACTTAGCATTAAATTGTCAGTTCTTTGAAGAAAAGACCACATCTGCCTTATTTACCATTGTATCCCCAGTACAGGTCCTGTGGCAAATTGTGAGCATACATACAGTCCATGGGGTCACAAAGAGTCGGACACAACTGAGCGACTGAACTGAAATGAACTGAACAGAACAGTACACATATTTGAATATCTAAACCCATGAATGAGGGCAACAAGCTGGTTCATTTGACTAGTTACCTGAAATGCTAAGATATGTTCCTTGATTGTGCCATTACAATTTTTCCTTTAACCTATTGTTTTACCTTAGAATCATGGAAACTTAGGACTTATAGAGATCTTATAAGTCATTTGGGCTTCCCTGGTGGTTCAGATGGTAAAGAATCTGCCTGCAATGGAGAAGAGAATGGTATTCTTGCCTGAAGAATGCCATAGACAGAGGAGTCCATGGGGTCACCAAGAGTCATACACGACTGAGTGACTAACACACACACAATGTGAGTCATTCCCTGCACTGGTTTTTGACTTTAAACGCACACTGGAATCATCTAGGAGCTTTGCAGACACTGATGCCTGAATCCACTGGAGATTGTGATGCATCTGGTCTGGGGCGTGGCCCAAACACTAGGAGGCCTGCAAGCTCCTCAGACGCTCTAATGTGCAGTCACAGCTGAGAGGCGTTGCTCTGTTGCAATCTTCTAGAGATAAGAAAGTTGAGGTCCAGAGCAGTTAACTGGCTTGCCTCATATCACACAGCTAGCTAGGAGCAAAGGACGAAACCCAGGGGCCCTGGCTCTCAATCAGCATTCTTCCCACTCATTGCTTTTTTCAACCTGGACTCACTCACAAACCACTTATTCTATCATTTGATATTTTCCCTTAAAGGGACTCCTCTTTTAGCAGTTACCCCGTTTGTCATAAAAGAATATTTCATACCATTTGATAACTGGAAAATCTGTTTCACTTGCTATACATAGATGAGAACTAAAAATAAAAATGTTACTAAGTTTCAGCTTGATGAAATTGCCTGCTGAAGAAGCCCAGCCTGAAATTTTTTTCTCTCTTTGAAAAGAACAGCAAGTGACAAGAAGAAATGACAGGTTAACTATCATTGACTTGAGCCTTTCTCCTTAACAAGAGGATTGAAAGGGAACTGAAATCGAATGACTTTTTAATGATATGAGTCAAATAATAAATGCTAGAAGAATGAATTCATTTATTAATCATAGGTTCCGGGTCTACACAGCACCTACAGCTGCCTCGAAGGCCACAGTAGGCCACATCAAATCTTCTGTGAGATTCCAGACTGCAGGAGCCCTGGCTGTTTCGCTTTCTCTGCAAGGGTCACCTAATCCGAGTGGTTAGAGACCAAAACACATTAGGGGTAGAATCCTGACATAAAAGGAACTGTAATATAAAAGGAAGGAAAGAACACCACAGCACCTTCTTTTGATACGCCAGACAAGTAAAAACTCACTAAAAATTTCTTTTATTGAGTTTAAAGCTCTTGCGACGGAGGATGAGATGATTGGGTGGCATTACTGACTCAATGGACATGAGTTTGAGCAAACGCTAGGAGACGGCGATAGACAGGGAGGTCTGGCGTGCTGCAGTCCACGGGGTCGCAGAGTCAGACACAACTTACCAACTAAATGACAACGAATTATTCAGTTATCAAGGTCTGGTGGAGATTACAAACTGATACATTTACTAAGTGTTCTCTCCAGGCAGAAAAGGGGAAAACACTAGGTGGAAAGGAAACAGAAGATAAAGGGGGGATGGAAGACCCTGCTGAATTCTCAGCTAAGTCAAGTCTGACTAGACTACACTTTCTAAAGCAAATGTGTATTTTCTGAGGCAGAAATTAATCTGATCAGACATATGTGGCGTGGCCCAGTGGGATGGGACAAATTATGAGGGCCACAGCTTGACGTCTGTTTCCTCAAGCATTATTCCATTCAGAGGAAATGTTTGCTGGAACGATCCCTAGGCTCTGCATAGCATTCGGACGTATGGGCACTCATCCAGTTTCTTTCCTGGAGGCTGAAAATGTCTTTGTCTCCTCTGAGCTGCTTAAAAGTGGTCTCATCAACGCTGTCCTTCCTGAAAAAAAAAAAAAAAAACACCCAACTGGGATCTTTGGTTCTATCAGGGGGCGAGTTATAATACAGACACTTGCCTTTCAACACATTGGCTGAGAGATCTCCCCTGCCAGGAACTAAAAGGCTTTAATTTTATGAATCATCAAAGCTTTTTCTTATCCATGATGTAGAATAACCTTTCCTTTTCAGAAGGTCTAATCCCACAGCCCCGCAGACCTCAGTATGTCACCAAATGGCATGTGTGTGGAGCTCAAGGAGAGCAAAGCTGAGCGCTTATTCGAGGCTAGGCGGTGTCTTGCATAACACCCTGTGTTAGAAAACCTCGACCCACAAAATGCTCACCTACTTTGCAGCGTTTAAATAAAGCAGAATGGTGCTCCTTTTTTTTTTTTTTTAAAGAAGAGCTTTTCAGTTATCTTCCTGTCAGAATTTCAATTATTCTATGACTCAGTGGGTATATGTCTAGCTTTTTTTTTTTAATTCCTTTTTTGGGGTAAGAATGTGAAGAAGTTTTTAGGAGAAGTTTGTAAAGGAAAAGTTTATATAACAAGGCTGCTGCTGCTGCTGCTGCTAAGTCGCTTCAGTTGTGTCCGACTCTGTGTGACCCCATAGATGGCAGCCCACCAGGCTCCCCCATCCCTGGGAGTCTCCAGGCAAGAACAGTGGAGTAGGCTGCCATTTCCTTCTCCAATGCATGAAAGTGAAAAGTCAAAGCGAAGTCGCTCAGTCATGTCCAACTCTTCGAGGCCCCATGGACTGTAGCCAACCGGCTGCTCTGCCCATGGGATTTTCCAGGCAAGAGTACTGGAGTGGGATGCCATCGCCTTCTCCAATATAACAAGGCTCAGTCAGTTCAATTCAGTTCAGTCCCTCAGTCGTGTCTGACTCTGCAATCCCATGAATCACAGCACGCCAGGCCTCCCTGTCCATCACCAACTCCTGAAGTTTACTCTAACTCATGTCCATCGAGTCGGTGATGCCATCCAGCCATCTCATCCTCTGTCATCCCCTTCTCCTCCTGCCCCCAATCCCTCCCAGCATCAGGGTCTTTTCCAATGAGTCAACTCTTTGGCGTGTGAGGTGGCCAAAGTACTGGAGTTTCAGCTTTGGCATCATTACTTCCAAAGAAATCCCAGGGCTGATCTCCTTCAGAATGGACTGGTTGGATCTCCTTGCAGTCCAAGGGACTCTCAAGAGTCTTCTCCAACACCGCAGTTCAAAAGCATCAATTCTTCGGGGCTCAGCTTTCTTCACAGTCCAACTCTCACATCCATACATGACCACTGGAAAAACCATAGCCTTGACTAGATGGACCTTTGTTGGCAAATTAATGTCTCTGCTTTCTAATATGCTGTCTAGGTTGGTCATAACTTTTCTTCCAAGGAGTAAGCGTCTTTTAATTTCATGGGTGCAGTCACCATCTGCAGTGATTTTGGAGCCCCCAAAAAATAAAGTCTGACACTGTTTTCACTGTTTTCCCCTCTATTTCCCATGAAGTGATGGGACCAGATGCCTTGATCTTCATTTTCTGAATGTTGAGCTTTAAGCCAACTTTTGCACTCTGCTCTTTCACTTTCATCAAGAGGCTTTTTAGCTCCTCTTCACTTTCTGCCATAAGGGTGCTGTCATCTGCATATCTGAGGTTATTGATATTTCTCCCGGCAATCTTGATTCCAGCTTGTGTTTCTTCCAGCCCAGCGTTTCTCATGATGTACTCTGCATAGAAGTTAAATAAGCAGGGTGACAATATACAGCCTTGACACACTTCTTTTCCTATTTGGAACCAGTCTCTTGTTCCATGTCCAGTTCTAACTGTTGCTTCCTGACCTGCATACAGGTTTCTCAAGAGGCAGGTCAGGTGGTCTGGTATTTCCATCTCTTGCCTCTAGGTGCCCTTAAGAATTTGTGCATCAAGAGTTCCCAGGACTCCCAGTGGCTTGTTTGGGAGAGGGTCTTGTTATGGGCCAGGGTTATTGGCTTCCTTAATCAACAGAAATTGACAAGAGGCCAGACAAGAAATCCAGGCAAGGCTTTACTGAGGCCCTGACTACAGTGGACGGTGAGCGAGAACAAACAGGTTCCCTTGCTCACTCCCTCCCCAAGGGTGGGGGACAGGCTGGTTCCTTTATGTGGGGTGAACATAGATGTGTCTAGGGATAGGGCCAGCTGGGCCAGGGGGTGGCTGAGGTGGTCTCCTGACCCCTTTGGTGGTGCCCTGTGTAGGGGACATAAGTATCCTGCTTTTGCTCCCAACACCCTGCTTTTGTTCCTGACTCTTCAGAAGGTCTTTATGTACCTTGTTGTCCATAATTTGCCCCAGCTGCACATGCACAAAACTATTTTTAGTTCCTTATATTCTTTGTATTTTGTTGCTCCAGGTGCAAGCACTGCGGCAGAAGGTCCAGGGTCCCAGGTCCCAGCCTGTTTCATATTCAGTCCACAAACACTGGTTAAGGGCTCATCCTAAATCAGGTACTGTGGAAGAGCTATCAAGACGAAAGGTAAGATCCCTCTACCCTGGAAGACAAAGAACACAAATCAGCTTGATAAGGTTTACAATCATCCCCTTCATTTGAACCATTCTTGATGAGACCCTCAGCATTGTCAGTTTCAGAGGAGCTAGAAACTGGAGACACACTGAAGTAAAATGCCAGAAAGAACCCGGACCAGATGCCAAAGCTTTGCACCCAAGAGGAACACAAGGCTGATACAGAGCTGAGGTCAGATAGCCGTCAAACTGCTGGAGCTGGACGCCAGGACTGGCACGTGGGGGCATGGGCAAGCCTGTGGAACATCTCTGATGTCGGAAGTGAAAGCGGTGCAGAGAGAGACACAGGAAAGAAACCTAAAGCTAGGCACGTGGGAGCTTTCCATCGTGGGGATTTTCTCCTAGACCTAGTGACCAGCCTCAGGGGATAGTCCTCCGCTGGTCCTAAGGATCCTGAAGGAAAGTTACTCGGCTCAAAATAGCCTGGAGTTAAAACTCCCCTCTGGGTCCTCCCCACCATTCTATGCAAAACAAAGAACTCTCTAACCCGAAGGGAAAAAAATGGACATTGAGGTTGATTACGCCCAGCTCCCAGCCAGTCCAACCTCTGGCCAATCTCCAGAATTCCTTGCCCTAGCCATTTAAGAGATAATTACTCCGAACAACCTTGGAGAAGAACAGGCCCCCTTAAGACAGCAGATTTCCACATATATGCCTATATATACTTACTCTTTTCTTGCGTAGCGCGGTAGCTCACTAATCTGACTGCTGTCCCTTCTCGCCTCATTAAATGTGATCTGTTCCTGTAAAATGCTGGTCTCATTCTTTTTCCGAACCTTGCCTTCTCTAACTCCCTCCCTCTACAGATAGTATCACCCGATCAAGTATCTAACTGTAGAGATGGGTACAAAGTGGTGGGGGGGCTTACCACCCGGGATTTTCAAAATTTCTTGGAGGACATCACAGAGAATGTGGGCGGCTTGAAGGGTGGAGGATAGAAAGGAAATCCTTTCTATGCATTTCCTTAGGAGGAGGAATGGTTGCTAGCTGCCCACAGCCAGCTTTCACTCAGCACTTTCTACAGGACAGGCAAGGTGTAAAGTACTTCACACGCACAATCTTATTTAAGCCTCACAACAGCCGTGTGGGATAAACTCTATGACAGCCCAACTTTGCACCTTCAGGAACTGAGATTTAGAAAAGTTGCATAACTTATCCAAGGTTTTACGTTAGAATGCATGTTCTAGCTCCAGAGTTAGAATGTTAACTATTAAAGTAGCTGTTACCATTAACTGCGGAAGCCTCCTGGGGCACTGTTAAGAGTGAGCTGTGTTTGAAATGCTCAAAGGTCTGTGTTTCCTTCTGTCGGCAGTGGTGAGGAGCTGAACGTGCTAAAGCCAGGGACGGATGTGTGTTTGGTGGCGTGGTTCCTGTCATCTGCGTGAACTTCGGAGTCCTTGGGTTCAAACACTAGTTCTTTTGACTTTCTGTGGATACCTGATCAAGATAACTTTCTGAGGCTTCAAATTCTTGTTCTAAATAAAGAAGAACAACGTCTTCTTGCTGGAATGTGGTGGTGCTACTTAAATATGACAACGAACATGAAAGCATTTTATTCACTGCCAAGCTAAAAACAATGATCAGCTATGATGATTTCTACTGTATTTCAGAAAAGTCAGTGCAGTCAGGGGCAGAGTAATATGAGAGCCGCTGGGGACCACTGTGATGGTCCAGAAGAAGGAGAATGATGAGGCCCTGCACCAAGGCAGTGGTGACGAGGACGGAGAGGAAAGACATTATAGTTATGGGATAGTTAGGACGGGTCACAAACTGGACTAAATGACTGGATCCGGGGGAGCGGGGGAAGTAACGGGAGTCAGGATGATTCAGAGTTTTCTTTTGAGTAATCAGGTGGAGGTGATGTCATTAATGCAGGAGGAGGGTAGGCAGGATAACACACTCTATTTCAGGAGCATTGTGAAGAGGTGGCTGAGGCACCCAGCAAGTGGAGGTGGTGAGATACAAGTGGGACTGTGAGTGGGGGGGTTCAGAAAAGAGATGTGCTGGAGCTTCAGATTTGGACATCTTTGGGTATTTGTGTGACTAAAACTCTGAGAGTAGGTGTCATATCCAGGTGGAACGTATAACCCAATGTTTTCTGTAACTCTTTAAAGCAAAGGAGGCTTCCCCACTCGCACACAAAAATAAATGCTTATGCAGAAACCCAGTCTGCAAAACAGATCAGAATAATGCTTTTCTGGTCACAATCTGGAGTGAGTTGCCCGGAGCCCACTTCTTGAAACAACTTCCGAATGGGCTTCCCTGAGCCCAGTTTGAGAGTCACCAACTTGGAGCAAGAAGAGAAGGAGGGGGCTGGGGGGTGGTTAATTGCCATATTGCGTTTGAAAGAAAGCAGTCACACAAGGTCAGATCAGAATTTTCATTATGGATTTTTTAAAGGCCTCTTTGAAACTTTGCTCCTTTTGGAAGCCTCTCACTGCAGGACTGATACTTTTTCTGGCCTGCCTGATACTGTGGCGGTGCCCACGCGTGCCCACTGGAAGTCACGGTGCCATTCAAATAAAGAGAGTCAGCTGAGAGTGTGGGTTATATCCATTTCCAAGGCGGTTTTCCTCACTGGAAGGCGGTTGTTGTGTACATATCTGCTGGTAGCACTGAGATCACTCACCCTGAGGTGCTCACATAATTTCAAAATTGGATAAATGTTCACCATTTACCCAGTTGTTTAATAAAAATTATCCTAAATATTAACTTATAAGCTTTTTGAAGAGTTGAGTGGATTGAACTTTTTCTCTTAATTAAGTTAATTGAACCTGCTTATCCTTTCAGCTTTAATCTCAAATCCAATAAAACCAGTTTGGTTTGGTTATTACATCAGAAAGTCCTCATCACATGATAAAGAGAGACAGCAGAAGCCAGGGAAAGAGGGGAGCAAGAGGAGGCGAGGAGAAGACAGTGAGTGGTGTGTGGTTTTACTGTGAAAAACAATGAAAACTCTCAGCTCTCGGTGATCCAATGCAACGAGGGCTTCCTTTTGACTCCGAGCTCAGCGCTGTGCATCTTGGCGGTTGGCACGTGTCCGTTCAGCTTGTGACTTGGCCTCAGCATCCTTGCCTGGATCCTTGGCTGTTTGGTGATCACAGCGAGTTTCTATGGGCCAAGCCAGAAAAGCACACCACTTCTGTCCACATGTCACTGGCTAGAGCCAGTCACAGGCCGTGCTAACCTGCCTAAGGGGTTGGAATGCCATCCAGCTGTGTGTTCAGAGGGGGAGGTGCATAAAGAAAGCTGCTGGCCAGGCTCTGCTGTGGATGAGAGAAGGGTGGATGTTCCGGTTTTGTGAAAAGCAGGAGAAATTAATTATTTCCCTGCAGGACATTTCAGCCTGATTCATCATCTTCTGTGGAAGTCTGAATCCAAAGGACAGAGACAACTGAATATGGAATAACCTCAACTCTTCCATAAATGTCAGTTCATTCCCTGAGTGAATTATCACGTTTTCAAAGGCCCTGAGAAAATGTTGATCACTTTAATAGGTAAGGCTCAATTCTTCCAAATGTTGCTTTTAAAACGGTGCCAGACTTTTCCTGGTAGTCCAGTTGTTAACAGTCTTTCTGCCAATGCAGGGGCTCCAGGTTCAATCTCTGATCCAGGAAGATCTCAGATGCTTCGGGACAACTAAGCCCGTGCACCACAACTCCTGAGCCCACAGGTGCCTAGAGCCTGCGCTCTGCAACTGGAGAAGCCGCCACAGCAGCGAGACAATCGCGTGCAGCGCAACTCGAGAGTCGCCCCTCCAGCCACAGCGAGAGTAAAGCCCATGTGCAAAAGGAAGGCTGAATACAGCCGAGAATAAGCAAATAAACCAGCTTAAAAAAGCCTACACTGTATTTCCAATAACGAGGAGGGAAGCTGCGTTTGTATTTGAGGCAGCTTAGCCTTGTTATTCAAGCTGGTTTTAGAAAAGGCAGAGGAGCCAGAGATCAAATTGCAAACATCTGCTGGATCATTGGAAAAGCAAGAGAGTTCCAGAAAAACATCTATTTCTGCTTTATTGACTATGCCAAAAAGCTGTGTGGCTCACAATAAACTGCGGAAAATTCTGAAAGAGATGGGCATACCAGACCACCTGACCTGCCTCTTGAGAAACCTATATGCAGGTCAGGAAGCAACAGTTAGAACTGGACATGGAACAACAGATTGCCAGGAGAAATATCAATAACCTCAGATATGCAGATGACACCACCCTTATGGCAGAAAGTGAAGAGGAACTAAAGAGTCTCTTGATGAAAGTGAAAGAGGAGAGTGAAAAAGCTGGCTCAAAGCTAAACATTCAGAAAGAATCTGGCATCCAATCCCATCATTTCATGGCAAATAGATGGGGAAACAGTGGAAGCAGTGGCTGATTTTATTTTTCTGAGCTCCAAAATCATTGCAGATGGTGACTGCAGCCATGAAATTAAAAGATGCTTACTCCTTGGAAGGAAAGTTATGACCAACCTAGATAGCATATTAGAAAGCAGAGACATTACTTTGCCAACAAAGGTCCATCTAGTCAAAACTATGATTTTTCCAATAGTCATTTATGGATGTGAGAGTTGGACTATAAAGAAAGCTGAGCGCTAAAGAATTGATGCATTTACACTGTGGTGTTGGAGAAGACCCTTGAGAGTCCCTTGGACTGCAAGGAGATCCAACTAGTCCATCCTAAAGGAGATCAGTCCTGAGTGTTCATTGGAAGGACTGATGCTGAAGCTGAAACTCCAATACTTTGGCCACTTGATGTGAAGAACTGACTCATTGGAAAAGACCCTGATGCTGGGAAAGATTGAAGGTAGGAGGAGAAGGGGACGACAGAGGATGAGATGGTTGGATGGCATCACTGACTCAATGGACATGAGTTTGGGTAAACTCTGGGAGTTGGTAATGGACAGGGAGGCCTGGCGTGCAGCAGTCCATGGGGTCACAAAGAGTCGGACATGACTGAGAGACTGAACTGAACTGACTAGACGGACATTTGTCGGCAAAGTAATGTCTCTGCTTTTAATATGCTGTCTAGGTTGGTCATAACTTTTCTTCCAGGGAAGCATGTTTTAATTTCATGGCTGCAGTCACCATCGGCAGTGATTTTGAAGCCCCCACAAAAAGGGAGTTACGCATCTCAAAAGTTGAAGTGGAGGTTTGAGGACGAGGTAAGGGAGCCGAGGAGAGGCAGAAAGAGCCAGAAGCAGGCACAGAAGGAGGCCCCCGCACAGGCGCTCCCGCCGCTTCCGAGGGGCGAGCTCTTAGAAGGCCAGAGGCCCGAGAGCAAACAGAAGCGCCCTCCGGCGCCACCTTCTGGTCACCTCGTGTGTGTGCACCATACCATTTTCTGCTCATAGAGTCCACTTGGCTCTTCTAAAACGGTTAGAAGACCTAGGGAAGGAGTTATTACAGAAAATAACCAAGAGGTTCAACAGCGGAAGAGACTAAGATTTTTGTCTAGGAGACTGTTGCAGATGAAGGAACGTAATTTTCCTTTTAGTCTTGTAAGCTTTTAGCTGAGATCCCTGTAAAAAAGACATGAACAAGAGAAAAACAAATATTTTATTAACGTGTATTATGTTATATAATATATAATATACTTATATATAATACATAACATGCATTATATGTCATGTATGGGGCTTCCCTGGTGGCTCAGGAGTAAGGAATCCGCCTGCCAGTGCAGGAGGCTGGGGTTTGATCCCTGCATGGGGAAGATCCCCTGAAGAAGGAAATGGCAACTCACCGCTAATATTCTTGCCTGGGAAATCCCAAGGAAAGAGGAGCCTGGAGGGCTACAGTCCATGGGGTCACAAAAGAGTCCGACGCGACTGAGCGACTGAACAACATATGTCATGGGTATGTGGTAGGTGTCCAGGGAAAAATAAGTGACTCCTTGAGGTGGCTCTTGGAATTCAGACTTAAACGCCATTGGAATAGAGAAATGGGAAGGGAATGTAGCTCTCTTAGCAAGGAGTGAATGGTTTTTAGGAGCAGTGACTAGGCACTTAGAAGAGCCTAGTATGATGGTTTGTGACAAGCTTGTCTGGTCTTCCTTCCTGTGTAAAAGTCAATCGTCCTTGGTTGATGAAACTCCTGGGGTGGGGACTTCTCACAGTTGAGTTCCTTTTGGAAGCTGTGTCTTTAGGCAGATAAAGGGAGTTCAGAGAAAGTGTCTCCTTGCATTTGTTGCTTTTCCAGTCCTTGCAGCTGAAAATAATCAACATTCAAAGTGGCGTATTGTGGGAGTGGCATGTTCTGCCCTTCACTATTTATTAGCATGAAATTTACAATATGTAGCTGAGTGAAAAAAAGCAGATTACCAAAAGTGTGTGCACGTTTGCAAGTGTCATGTCACTGCTGTAAAAACGACAACATGCATGCCATATGTTGTAAACAGCCACAAACGTGGGAAGGAAATAGGAAGTGGTACCCTTTCAGGTGTCAACAGAGTTCTGGGCACTGGGGTTAGATACTGAAGCAAATAGGACAGACAAGGCTCCTACTGATGGACATTTCATTCTTGTGAAGAATGAAATAATATAAATAAATATATATAAAGAATAATATATATATTATATATAATAATATAAAGACATAATATAAAAAATAATATAAAGAAATATAACTTAAAAAATAAGCTTATATGTAAGCAATAAATTTTTAAAAACATGTGCTGCAAACTCTCATCAGTGTTGGGTGTGCAATTTTGTGTACAAGACGGGTAGACGTGGTCCCTCCTGACAGAAGTCTCGGTCCTTCCGAGGAGGCAGACCCAAAGACAGGTTGGGTCCACGCCACGGTCCATGGAAGGGGAAGTGAGGATGCTGTGGCGGTGAGGGGAAGTGATGCCTGACCTGGTCGTGGGGGTCAGGGGAAGCTTCCTGAGGAGGGACGTCCAAGCTGACAGCTGAAAGATGAGGTAGGATTTAGATGAAATATGGAGGAGCTTTCCAGAAAGAGGCCATTGCAGGTTGGAAGGCCTCAAGGACACAAGGGAGATGGGGGAACAGAGAGACAGACGGGCCGGATGACGGACTGAGGCTTTCTGAGGGCTGAATCCGGAGCCTCCGGTGCTGAGAGCTTGAGCTTGCACAGAGCAATGAGAAGAGAAGAAAACGGAGAGGCAAGTAAGGGAAGACCGTGAAACCCTGTTAAGGGGTATTAGGGCTGGACCTTGTGTTTCCTCTCAAAGACCATCATCGATAATTCAAGGGATCAGTAAATGAGGTTAGCCCTAGCATGTTTCTCTTTAGTAGGAAAACATCATTTTAAATAATGATGTTGTTGAAATCAGTTTCTGAAGAATATTTAATCACATTTATTCAATGTAGTCTTTAAAAATGTAGACTACAAAGCAATATGTAGCATATAATCTCATTACAGAAAAAGGTATAAATATGGTATCTTTTATTTAAAATACAAAGAAAAACATCTAGGGAAATAAAATTGAAAATGTTAGTTGTGTCCAGCTCTTTGTGACCCATGGACTGTAACCTGCTAGGCTCCTCTCTCCTGGAATTCCTTTTGCCTCTCCAGGCAAGAATACTGGCCTGGGTTGCCCTTTCCTTCTCCAGGGGATCTTCCCAACCCAGGGATCGAACCTGGGTCTCCTGCATTGCAGGCAGATTCTCTACCATCTGAGCCCCCAGGGAAGCCCTTCTAGGGACATATGTGTGTGCGCTTAGTCACTCAGTCGTGTCCGACTCTTCTCAATCCCTGGAACTGCAGTCCGCCAGGCTCCTCTGTCCATGGGGACTCTCCAGGCAAGAATACTGGAGTGGGTTGCCGTGCCCTCCTACAGGGGATCTTCCCAACCCAGGAATCGAACCCAGGTCTCTCAAATTGCAGGCAGATTCTTTACCATCTGAGCCCCTAGGGAAATATGCTATGGTTAAATTGTAGTCTGTGCTTATCTCTAGTGACAGAATTTCAGGTAGTTTTTGTTTTCCTATCTCTATGCTTTTCTCTATTGCCCAAAGTTTCTGCAAGGAACATGCATCATTTTTATGATCAGAAAAAAAAATTTAAATACATTAGAAGTATGATTTGGAATTAGAGAGCAGTATCCTAAGGGTCAGAAATCTCCAAGCATCCTAATGATGTGAAAGAGAAAAACTCAGGGGGGAAACCTCAGGCTCACCACTGAAGGTCCATGAGATTTTACTCTCATTTTTTGGGTAACAATTTGAATTGCAATCTGAGCATTCCTAAAGGAAGCTGTTTATCTTTTGGCAATATAACAGAAAATCCCCTATTGGCAGATAAACGTCACCTGTACAACAATGGATATGTGCATATTTTTTGCATGTCTAATAATGTCATTTGCATGAAGTTTAAAACCATAAGTCACGCTTGTAAGAATTTGAGCCTTAGTGGTTGTACTCAACAAGCAAGGGGAACAACTTAAATTATATTCCGTCTCCATCTAAACTATTATCAGACCAACAGTGGATGTTCTGCCTGCATGTGTTAGGTCACTTCAGTCGTGTCCGACTCTTTTCAACTCTATGGACTGTCGCCTGCCAGGCTCCCCCATCCATGGGATTCTCCAGGCAAGAATACTGGAGTGGGTTGCTGTGCCCTCTTCCAAAGAATCTTCCTGACCCAGGGATCAAACCCCTAGCTCTTATGTCTTCTGCATTGACAGACAAGTTCTTTACCACTAACAACACTTGGGAAGTCCTAGGCAGGCTTTAATCTCAGCCCTCCATTGAGGGGCTTGCCAGTGACCTTGGGTCTACCACAGATCTCCTTGGGCTTCAGTTTTCTGATCCATGAATGAAGGAAGTGAGTTACTATGGCTAAGTTCCTCCAAAGTCTATGATATGTGTCAGGTAAAACCTGGCACATCCTAAGAACATTCTACAACTAAACACTCTTTGGATACTAATAATCTTTATTCTACAAGTTTTACAGAAAATAAATAATTGCTTATTTAAAAAAAGAAATTTTGAAGCTGTTTTCTAATAGGTGGAAGAGACAAGGCTGATTTTTGTTTGTTTGTTTGAGGAATACCTGGAGGGGGCTTTTGGGTTATAAAAGGTGGGCTCTGAAAGGCATATTCTGGAAAGAGGTATTTTGACAGAGAGTCTAAAGTAGAGAGATTGTGGATTTGCAGTGTAAAATGAGTGTGACTATCAACAGAAGTGGCTTCAATTGTTATCCTATAACCTCCAGTGAAAGTAAAGGTCGCTCAGTCGTGTCCGACTCTTTGCAACCCCATGGACTATACAGTCCCCAGAATTCTCCAGGCTAGAATACTGGAGTGGGTAGCCTTTCCTTTCTCCAGGGGATCTTCCCAACCCAGAGATCAAACCCAGGTCTCCTGCATTGCAGGTGGATTCTTTACCAGCTGAGCCACGAGGGTAGACCCTCCAGTCTGCTTCAAGTAACATATAACAAAGGATACTTGGGCGGAGAGCCTTTACCACTCACCTCCGATCCAATTTTTCTCCCTAATCTCTTCTCCCATATAGTCTGAGAGTCACCACCAGCCAAAGGAAAAGGTTTAGGAACCCTGGGGACTCCACGAAGAAGATAAACAGGAGAAAAGTCAGGTGAAGAGAGAGATAGGTCTGCAGCACACAGCAGGCCAGGGCCTGAAGTTAGGACAACAATGTAAATTCCCCCCAGTGGGGAGCTGGCTGAAGGCCTCTGAGAACGGTGAGGCCTGATATTCAACTTGAAGTTGTTTTCTGAACCATGCTCTGCTGTAGCCCCTCCTCTGTTATTCCAGACCTTCGGCAAAGTGTTCAAACATGCAGTTGTCTAGCAGGGATCAAATGGATACAGAAAGGTATTAACAGATATAATCAAAGAACAAAAATCCTCAAATCAAAGATTTGAATCTTCAGAACTCTAAAATACACATTCTACTTTAAGAAAGTTAATATCAGTGTGTTTAACTCTAGGGTAAGTGAATGAACTTTAAAGATAAAATTCTTTAAGCATCCAGGCAGAAAAAAGTCACATACAAAAGATGGAAGTTAAACTGCCCTCAGATTTCTCTACAGTATTATTAACTGTCCACACATAATGGAAGAGTCTCAAAAATTTGGAAATAAAATTTGACTCAAGGATGTTAGACTGAAGTAACCTGTCTTGAATTCAAAGTCTGAGACAAACATCTCCAGACGTGAAGGAACTAAGTGTATATGACATTCACAATCCTACTTGAAAAAACAAAAAACTAAAAATTATTCAGTAATGAAATTCAGCCAAGATAATGCAAATGGTGAAAATATGATAAAAAGGATTAATGTAAAGTTCAATTACAAACAATAATGTCTCTTGGTCCTGAAAAAAACTAAATATAATTCAGTAATTTTGTAGGTAGTCAGACTTTTCTTAAGTCTAAACAGAACAAATATTATAAAACATAGAAGCAATCAAGCAATGGATCATTCATGAGACTTTTCTGGAAAGTACAATTTGCTAATGGAATTAATTCAGCTAAGAGACATATAGCATGTAGACATCAAGAGTTAGATTTTGAGTATCAGAAATACTGTGGAATCATGGGGAGTTTCATACGTCTTTAGTGGAGCTTAAATTAGTAAAATTGTTATACCTAATAATTTAAAAAATAGATCTGAATATTTATATCCTCTGTTCCAATAATTCACTTCTAGTCATTTATTCTGATGACATTATTAAGGATTTGAAAAAATATATCTGATGAAAGGCAGCGATGTCAACACCACTCGTGAAAGGGTAAAATTCTCTTTGGATCTTCTAAGACAAGAATAGTTACAGAACAGCTGCAGTATCACACACAAAGTTTCTGAAAATGTATGCCTTGCAACTTTTTTACTAATGTAAATTATGTTCTTTCTGGGTGTAGAAATAGTCTTGGGGGCTTTCCTGGTGGTGCAGTGGTTAAGGATCTGCCATGCAGTTCAAGGGACACAGACCCGACTCCTGGCCCAGGAAGACCCCGCATGCCAGGGGCCGACCAGGCCCAAGCACCACAGCTGCTGAGCCTGTACTCTGGAGCCCGTGAGCCACAGCTGCTGCGCCCACATGTAGCAACTACTGAAGCCCGCGTGCCCTGGAGCTCAGCTTTCACAACAAGAGCCACTTCAATAAGAAGCCTGCACACAGCTAGAGAAAGCCCCGCTCAGCAATGAAGACCCCACCCAGAAAAAATAAATATTAAAAAAAAAGAAAGAATCTCATATTGGATAGGTAGATAGATTGGCTGATCTGAGAAACCCAGACATGTAGCTGAGACCCCCCCCCAAACTGACTATCACACACTCAGCAATTAGATGTATAGGGTAATAAATTATAGTCATCTTTGAAATTTGAAATAGAGAAATTAAAACAATTTTTCTATCCTGATGAATTCTTTTAGATATTTTATATAAGTAATATAAATCTGCCTGTAGTATAGTTGTTAGCCCAAATTTGTCAGCAGTTTGGGTTGCTGGAATGAAATAAACAGCTAAGGAAATTTATGAGTAAATTTATTTTTAACATATCTTCAAAAACCACAGTTTCAGTGTATTTTGTGTTTATAAAATATGTCAAAGGGTGAAAAAGGAACTCGTGAGTTTAGTTGCTGTGTGAACTTCGTTGCTGTTCAGTCGCTCAGTCGTGTCCGACCCTTTGTGACCCCATGGGCTGCAGAGTGCCAGGCCTCCCTGTCCTTCACCAGCTCCTGGAGTTCACTCAAACTCATGTCCATCGAGTCGGTGATGCCGTCCAACCATCTCATCCTCCATCATCCCCTTCTCCTCCCACCTTCAGTCTCTTCCAGCATCAGGGTCTTATGTGAACTAGTTGACTTAATAAAAAGGCTGGCAAATAAAACATTTGGAAATAAATAAAATACAGATGTCTAGTGTTAATAGCACTTGGGGAAAGTTTGGAAGATGGGTGGGGTCCCCAGAAGGGAGAAGTGATGGGAGCGAGACCTGAAGCTGCAGGAGGCGAGAGGAGGGGCAGGACTTCAGCAGAGCCACTCGGAGGGAGACGGCTGGAGAGTGCTCTGACCCTCATCACACACCCCAGCCCCTCATGCATGCGTTAAAGTGGGAACACTTAACTGTGTTCTAACAGAAATAAATGTATGAGAGGTGACTTGGGTCTCCAGGGTCTTTTTATCTGGTTTGCTCTGAGTCAGCTGAAGAAAAATGAGCAACCTAAAAGTTATGAGTTAAATTTTATCTGGGGCCTTTACTGATGACTATAGTCTGGGAGACAGGCTCTCAGACAGCTCTGAGGAACTGTTCTGAAGAGATAAGGGAGGAGCCAGTATACACAGGAGTTTTTACTGAAAAGAAAAAAGACATGTAGTTAAACATCAAAAGATTACTGCTAATCACAAAAAACCAGACATCTCAAGTTAATGATTTCAGGGCTTCTCTATGCATGGGAAGATGTGAGAGTCTGGGCTCATTGAATGATTCCTTAGCAAGGCATCTTAACAATTTAGGGCCAGTGTCCAGAGCCCAGAATGTTCCCTGGCTTTCTCCTTCCTGAGTACCCCTCACGGCACACCATCAGGGGGCAGCTGCCATGGCTGATGACTTGCTGGCAGGCAACATGTGTTGTTTCTTTGGGATGGCAGGGGACATTCCATCTCCACATCTGTTAGCTTCCATGACAACCGCAAACTAGAGAAAGATCCAAACCGTCTGTCTGTACTCTTACCGTCCTTGTAAAAACCAAGTTTAAAGGACAAGACCATGAAGCCGTTCTGTGAACCAGAACATTCTTTGGTTATCCATGAACATATGTGAGCAAATGCCCTTCGGGCGTGAGGATTATAAATGTCACAATAGGGGAGGAAAATTCTATTAGTCACTGATGCAAGTGCCCCTCCCAGGGAGAGCTTGCTTTTTCCTTTAGGGAAATGCCATTCTTGCCTGAGGGTGGTGGGGATTTGTCTTGCTTTTCTGCAAGAAGCTCCTTGGGAGGGGTGTGGGGAGAAGCACAAAGTGAAGGAGGGTGCTGCGCCACGATGAGGACCTCCTGAGTCCTCAGAAAGCTGAAAGAAACCCCTACACAGAAGGCTTGGTGTGTTTGCATTTTTCGTGGAAACTCTCGGTGGAACTCAGATGCCAGCCAGCTGGCGCCCAGGCAGTCACCATCAGAGCCCCTGAGCAGGTGACAGACAGGGTCAGCCTGCGAGAGGTGGGGGAGACGCAGGAGGTAGCTTGGAGAACAGAAGGGGAGGTCCGCGGTGGGTGTGCATTTTCAGGACACAAGCTGAGATGGTTGGTGAAAAGACACACAGAACAGAAGAAGGAAACGCCACAATTTTGAGGGAAGGAAGGCGTGAGTGGGAGAGCTCGTCCTGCCCAGCAGGAATGGAGGAGCCCAGTCCTTAGAGGAAGAAGAAGAATATGCCTACTGTCTGCTCTTAAGTGGAATGCAGGCATTCCTGGAAACTGTGGCATAAAGTGGAATACTGCGAAATAGAATCTATTTCCCCCCTAGGAAAATTATTATAATAGAGGAGCATTCTCACTGAGAACTCAGCATTATATAAACCATACAACCAACACACATCACGAACAGATACACATACATTTACTTGAGCTTTAAAAACTGCAATGCTATTTTTGAGTTCATTAAAACAGGCATAAATGTAAGACACACAGAATTTTACAAAAGACTCCAATAAGCTATCAAATGAATAGCTGTAAAAACAACTAGTGTAACCAATTTAACATAACATGTACTGGTTATACAGGTGGGCATGGCAACCCACTCCAGTATTCTTGCCTGGAGAATCCCATGAACAGGGGAGCCTGGAGGGCTACAGTCTATGGGGTTGCACAGAGTCGGACACGACTGAAGCAACTTAGCATGCATGTACACATCGGTTATAATAAAAATTTAAGCAATTAATACTAGTGTGTTTGCCTTCTTAGCACTGAAAAGTAGTTTTATGGGAAATTGTAAGCCTTAAAGGGGTTATTCAAGAAAGTTTGAGCTAGTACCTTCTTTTCTCTGTTAAATATCCCTGAATTAAGCAATGCTGCTGGCAGTCAGCCAGTTAATCAAAAGTCGCTTAAGGAAAAGTGTTGATACTCACCACTTATTTACTGAGGGGCTTCCCAGGGGGGCACAGTGGTAAAAAATCCACCTGCCAATGCAGAAGAAGCAGAGACACAGGTTTGATCCCTGGGTCAGGAAGATCCCCTGGAGGAGAAATGGCAACCCACTCCAGCCTTCTTGCCTGGAGAATTACAAGGACAGAGGAGCCTGGTAGGCTACATACAGCCCATAGTGACACAAAGTCGGACATGGCTGATCACACAGGCTTGTTTGCTATTCTTTCCTGTGAGGGTTATGCTGATGACGGTCTCTTGTCAAAAAAAAAAAACACCGAATAGAATGTTTAGAAGAAAGAAGAAGGTTTAAGAGGACGGTTCTCCATTATGTCATTGAGTTGACTGGGCTGCAGGTGGTTATAGACACTTGTAGGAGGTAGAGATTATGGAGGGTATGGAGTGAAATTCCTCCTATGGTTTAGTGTGGGCTGACCAGGAAGAAGTTTAGGGGTGTTTTATCAGCAGCCTTGCATTAGGTTGCATGTAATGGATAAAGTAAGTTTAAGTGTTAGTCGCTTAGTCATGTCTGACTCTTTGTGACCCCATAGACTGCAGCCCACCAGGCTCCTCTGTCCATGAGATTTTCCAGGCAAGAATACTGGAGTGGGTGGCCAAACACTGATTTCCTTTAGAATGGACTGGTTGGATCTCCTTGCAGTCCAGGGGTCTCTCAAGAGCCTTCTCCAGCACCACAGTTTGAAAGCATCTGTTCTTTAGTGCTCAGCCTTCTTAATGGTCCAACTCTCACATCCATACATGACTACTGGAAAAACCACAGCTCTGACTAGATGGACTTTTGTCAATAAAGTGAGGCCTCTGATTTTTAATATGCTGTTTAGGTTTGTCATAGCTTTTCTTCCAAGGAGCAAGCGTCTTTTATTTTCATAGCTGCAGTCACCACCCACAGATTGTTAAAATTATCATCTACCATCTAATATATACATAATTAATTTTAGGCTAAATGGCTCCCCCAAGGACAAGTGGGCTCAACGTGAACAATATCTTTATCCAGCATTTTACATGGAGAAAGTTATCAATTGTGGATCTTGTACTTAGAAGGGGCCCTGGAGATTACTAGGACTACAGATGAGGGAACAGAAGCCCAGAGGGCATAACTGATTTAGCCAAGGGCTAGCTACCAACAAAGAGAGAACTAAACCCAAACTTTAAAATAAATTTTTTTTCTATTTATTTATTTTTGGCTGCACTGGGTCTCTGTTGCTGCACACACACTTTCTCTGGTTGCAGAGAGCAGGATCTGCTCATCGGTTGCGAGGACGGCTTCTTGTTGTGGTGGCTTCTCCTGTTGTGGGGCACAGGCTCTAGATGCCCACCGGCTCCGTAGTTGTGGTGCATGGCCTTCGTTGTCCTGTGGCATGTAGGATCTTCCCAGACCAGGAGTCAAACTCGTGTTTCCTGCATTGGCAGATGGATTCTTACCACTGGACCACCAGGGAGGTCCAAACCCAAACCTTTTGACCTCAGTCTCACATACTTTCCAAGATCTGCCTGATAAATATTCATTTAACCTTCGAGTTCCTTTCTTTTGTGAGGAAGAAGAAATGAGTTTCAGACCTTTAACTTGATCTTCATCCATTTCAGACCCTCCTAAACCATTTCTTATTTATAAACACCCCCCCTCCCCCCCGCCCCGAAGACAACCCTAAGAACAAGCCTTGTTACTTTACGGACTTAGACACATACATCATGGGATAAATTCTACTTTCCAAAATGGTAGGACTATATAAATAATCCAGTTAGTCTCTTACCTTTGAGTTTATGCTATGTGCAAGAATAACTGTTCTTTAGTATTTTAGTTCTCAAGGTCACTACCCAATGAACCAAAGAGACACCCTCATTTGATATGATGATTTTGTCTGGGAAGGCCTTTTTTTAAAATTAATTTTTATTAGAGTACAGTTCATGTGAAGAGTTGACTCACTGGAAAAGACCCTGATGCTGGGAGGGATTGGGGGCAGGAGAAGGGGATGACAGAGGACGAGATGGCTGGATGGCATCACGGACTCGATGGACGTGAGTCTGAGTGAACTCCGGGAGTTGGTGATGGACAGGGAGGCCTCGCGTGCTACGATTCATGGGGTCGCAAAGAGTTGGACAGGACTGAGCGACTGAACTAACTAACTTAACTAACAGTTGATTTACAATGTTGTATTGGTTTCTGCTACATAGTAGACTAATATATATATTGTCACTATATATATCTATACACACAGTTATATAGGTTTTGTGTGCACACGCAGAAGTGGCAGACTGGGAAAGGACCGTGGAATCCACATGGTCCATACTTTTCCCAAGGAAGGTAACCTCTCCCTGCATCCCAGACTGTTGCCATAGGCATGTGCAGGGAAGACCTGAATGATGAGAAGCCACTGTTATTCAGGCAGCTCTAAATCATCTGAAAGTTCTTCCCTCACTTGAGCTGAAACCCACTGTCTCATAGCTTGCATTCACTGATTTCAAGTCAGTGGCTGGGAGCTCAGTGGAGGTTAACTCCATTTTCCAGGGGACAAACATTTGAAGAAGTATCTCACCAAGGTCATGGTTAGTCTGTTTCAGCTCCTTCTGTTATTCTTCCTGGGGCATTTCTAGATCCTCCATCATCCTAATCACCAGCCTCCAAATAAAATCCAGTTTGTCAGGGTCCCTAAGAACTGGGTACATTTAGAGCTAGAAGCCATGGAGAAGATGAGTGGCACATAGTAGGGCCACTTCCTCCTTCCTTTTGGATGCTCAACTGAAGCGGCCAGAACCTGCATTAACCACCTCCTCGTGGTGTTGCTGCCTCTGGAGCTTGCTGGTCCATCCGAGCTCTTTCTCTTTTTCTGGAGTACCATTGTGTGGTCAGGTCTTGTCGTCTGGATTCTCATCTCTACACTCACCTTAGATATACACAGAAGCATTCAGAGACGTGCACATGTCACATCAATTTGTCTTGAGGTTGTCAAGACAATAATTCAATCACAGTGATGTACATTCACTGTACAGTTACCTGTTCTGGGTTCTGTGCTAACAACTCGACATCTGTTACCTCCTTTGATCTTCACAATGACCCTCTTGAGACAGTGATCATTGAGTCTGACAGATGCAGAACAGACCCAAAGGGTCTACCTGTGATCCCACACAAAGGAAATGGAGGGTTGGGGAGTTCAGATTTGGATCGCTCAGAATTCAAAGCTTTTGCTCTTTGCTACAATTCTATTCTGCCTCTTTATGCTAAGCGCACACAAAAAAACTTTAAAAAAAAAGGATTAAATGAGGGCTCTTTCTGTTGCTTTATGAGAACAAAAGGGAGAGGACATGATAAGAGAAATAGGTTTGAAGTTCTGGTTTTGTTAGTATCCAGGATAGATAGATACTCTGGTCCTAGTATCTCCTAATCCTCTACACACTAGGGATTAGAGCTCCAGTGGTCTAGTAAGTTACAGAAGTTTTGAAAATGTCAATTTAATCAGTTTCCCTGGCAGCTGGCAGTGCTGTGCTCATATGATACAAGGCAGCTAAAAAGGATACATGGAATGACACCCAAATATTAATTAAAATATTGGGAATCAAAATGTCATACAAACACTGGTTATAATTATTCCTAATGAGAGCTGGCTTGAGAAAAGTTCAATAGTGATATAAGGGGAAAAAGCTCTATGATTTATTTTAAAACTATTTTTTAAATGCCCTGGTCTACTAATAGCTGTTTTTTCCTGCTGTGTCAGTTCTGTCCTTCAGAGACAGAGAATGGCTGCAAAAAGAAAATAGCCCACATGGAAACATGATCAGAATAACAGAGCCCCAGCAAGGAGCAGACCGTCCCCAGGGAGTAGCGGGGCCCTGGCTTTAGCTTTGTGACCTTGGTCTCTCTCACTTTTAAATAAAAATAAACTTCGAAACTGTGAAATGATGGCTTCAAGAAAGGCTCCAGAAAACAAGAACTGTCCCATGGATGGAACCGCATTTAGCTAGCTAAAACAAAAACCCCGAAATCTTGTGCTGGCTTCTGCAATGGGAAAGTAAATGGAATCTAGAACTTTTTTTCTAGATTTTTTTCCTCTTGGACTCTAAGCAAATCCTCTCTCTACTGTTGGTCAGTTCTGTCAAATGGCCAACCCTGAGCTTCTGTAAACAGAGTTACTTCTACCCAGGGCCTTTGCTGAAGCTCTATACAGTCAGCAAAAACAAGACTGGGAGCTGACTGTGGCTCAGATCATGAGCTTCTTATTGCAAAATTCAGACTTAAATTGAAGAAAATAGGGAAAACCACTAGGCCATTCAGGTATGACCTAAATCAAATCCCTTGTGATTATACAGTAGAAGTGACAAATAGATTCAAGGGATTTGATATGATACAGTGCCTGAAGAACTATGGACAAAGGTTTGTAACATTGTACAGGAGGCAGCAATGAAAGCCATCTCCAAAAAAAAAAAAAAAGCAACCAAGCAAAATGGCTGTCTGAGGAGGCCCTACAAATAGCTGAGAAAAGAAGAGAAGCAGAAGGCAAAGGAGCAAAGGAAAGATACCCCCATCTAAACGCAGTTTCTGAGAATGGCAAGGAGAGATATGAAAGCCTTCTTAAGTGAGCAATGCAAAGAAACAGAGGAAAACAATAGAATGTGAAAGACTAGAGATGTCTTCAAGAAAATTGGAGATACCTAAGGGAACAATAAAGAACAGAAAAGGTAAGGACCTAACAAAGCAGAAGAGATTGAGAAGAGGTGGCAAGAATACACAAAAGAGCTGTATGGAAAAGTTCTCAATAACCTGGATAACCACGGTTGTGTGGTCACTCACTGAGAGTCAGACATCCTGGAGTGTGAGGTCAAGTGGGCCTTAGGAATCATTACTAGGAACAGAGCTAGTGGAGGTGATGCAATTCCAACTGAGCTATTTCAAATCCAAAAAGATGATGCTGTTAAAGTGCTGCACTCAATATGCCAGCAAATTTGGAAAACCCAGCAGTCGCCACAGGAATGGAAAAGATCAGTTTTCATTCCAATCCCAAAGAAGGGCAATGCCAAAGAATGTTCAAACTGCCATGCAATTGCACTTATTTCACATGCTAGTAAGGTAATGCTCAGATCCTTCAAACTAGGCTTCAACAGGTTGTAGAACGAGAACTTTCAGATGTTCAAGTTGGGTTTAGAAAAGGCAGAGGAACCAGAGATCAAATTGCCAACATCCATTCGATCATAGAAAAAGCAAGAGAATTCCAGAAAAACATCCACTTCTGCTCCATTGACTATGTTGGAGCCTTTGACTGTGTGGACCAAAACAAACTGGAAAATTCTTAAGAGATGGGAATACCTGACCACATTACCTGCCTCCTGAGAAATCTGTATACAGGACAGAAGCAACAGTTAGAACCAGACATCAAACAACACACTGTCTCAAAATTGGGAAAGGAGTACATCAAGGCTGTATATTGTCACCCTGCTTATTTAACTTATATGAAGAGTACATCATGTGAAATGCCGGGCTGGAGGAATCACAAGTTGGAATCAAGATTGCCGGCAGAAACATCAAACAATCTCGGATATGCAGATGATACCACCTTAATGGCAGAAAGTGAAGAGGAACTAAAAGAGCCTCTTGATAAGGGTGAAAGTGATGAGAGTGAAAAAGCTGTCTTAAAACTCAACATTCAGTAAACTAAGATCATGGCATCTGGTTCCGCCACTTCATGGCAACTAGATGGAGAAAAAAATGCCAACAATGACAGACTTTATTTTCTTGGGCTCTAAAATCACTGTGGACAGTGATTGAAGCCATGAAATTAAAAGACACTTCCTCCTTGGAAGAAAAGCTATGACAAAACTAGACAGTGTATTTAAAAGGAGAGATATCACTTTGCTGACAAAGGTCCATATGGTCAAAGCTATGGTTTTTCCAATAGTCATGTATGCATGTGAGAGTTGACCATAAAGAAGGCTGAGTGCCAAAGAACAGATGCGTTTGAACTGTGGTACTGAAGAGTCTTGAGAGTCCCTTGGACAGCAAGGAGATCTAACCAGTCAGTCCTAAAGGAAACCAGCCCTGACTATTCACTGGAAGGACTGATGCTGAAGTTTTAATACTTTTGGCCACCTGATGTGAAGAATGGACTCATTGGAAAAGACTCTGATATTGGGAAAGACTGAGGGCAGGAGAAGAAGAGGGTGACAGAGGATGAGATGGTTGGATGGCATCACCAACTCAGTGGACATGAGTTTGAGCAAGCTCTGGGAGATAGTGAAGGACAGGGAAGCCTGGTGTGCTGCAGTCCATGGGGTTACAATGAGTCAGACTCAACTGAGCTACTGAAGAACAGGTCCTTTGCTCATGTTCCTTGTCTCTGCAAATCTTCACCCTCATTCCCACCCCATCATCCTGGCTGATTCCTGCTCGTTGTTTATGTCAAAGTTAAAATATTCCTCCTACACAAGGCCTTACCAGGCTACAAAACAATTTTAGGTATTTTAAGTTCTATGTTCTTGTACCCTATAGATTTAATTGTTTGTGGTAGGCAGAATAATGCCCCCTGCCCCCAAAGATAGTCACATTTTAATCCCCAGAATCTCTGAATACATGACCTTACATGGTAAAAGGGACTCTGAAGATATGATGAGGTTAAGGACCTTAAGATGGGAATTATCTGGTGGGCCCAATAACCACAGGAGTCCTTATAAGTGAAAGAAGGAGGCAGGAGATTCAGAGTCCTAGAGGGATTTGAAGGTGCTATGCTGCAAGGAGATCCAACCAGTCCATTCTAAAGGAGATCAGCCCGGGGATTTCTTTGGAAGGAATGATGCTAAAGCTGAAACTCCAGTAACTTTGGCCACATCATGCGAAGAGTTGACTCATTGGAGAAGATTTTAATGCTGGGAGGGATTGGGGGCAGGAGGAGAAGGGGACGACCCAGGATGAGATGGCTGGATGGCATCACTGACTAGATGGACGCGACTCTGAGTGAACTCTGGGAGTTGGTGATGGACAGGGAGGCCTGGCGTGCTGCAATTCATGGGGTCGCAAAGAGTCGGACACGACTGAGCGACTGAACTGAACTGATGCTGGTGGCTTTGAAGAAAGAGGAAGGAGCCAACAGGCAAAGAATACGGGTGGAATTCCAGAAGCTGGAAAAGGCAAGGAAGCAGAGTGTGTGCTTGAGTCTCCACAAGGAACACAGCCCTGCTGACAACTTTGTTTTAGCCTGGTGAGACCCATTTCAGACTTCTGCTGTCTAGAACTGTGACCTCTTAAGTTTATGTTGTTTTAAGCCACTAAATTGTGGTAATTTGTTACAGCTGCTATAGGAGACTAATAGAATACTTATAACAGTTGTATTTTTTTTTGTTATTCTGCCTTTTTTGTTCACCTTTAAGTTCTATAAAAGTAGAGCCCAGTATCTGACATATATAAGCACTGGATAAATACTTGAAAACTGATTTTGCTCCACAGGGGCCAGAAGTAATGGCCTCATGAGATCTTCCCCGGACTTTGTGACTAGAGACAATAACCTTGACCAGAATACCCATTCATTCATTCATTCATTTTCCATCCATTTTCATCCCTTCACACATTTGCTTTTATTTTCAAGGTGCAATGTCAGACAATTAGGATAAGAAAGTGGTCAAAACAGACCTGATCTTTCGCTTGAGATGAATTTAAGTGGTGCCTCTTGCTACCCAAGGGCTTCCTTTTATATCTCATGGTTGTGCCCAAGTAGCCAAAATAACTGATTGTTTGGGGGGGTGGAGAGCAGCGGGGCGGGGGGCGGTAGTCCAAATCTTTGGTGAAAAAGCTTGTTTATATTTGCTACATCATTTAAACATGGATTTGTAATTGGAAGATGTATATAGGAAAGTTGTTTGTAAGTTCATACAGTTATAGGATATAGTTTTAGTGAATGCAGTAAACATATCAATTATATATTGAGGTAAATCCCACTATTCTCTCCCCATGGAAGAGAAACAGGCAAAGTTAAAGGTGATCAAATTGGTAGAGACCAGGCCCAGCGACAGCACTGACCATGGCTCTCTCAGTCAGGCTAAGACTTTGTGTGATTATTTTTTTCTGATTCCATCAGGTAAAAGAACATGAGATATAAAGTAGAAAAGTAACAGTATAATAGTATTCAGTTAGTTCAGTCGCTCAGTCGTGTCCAACTCTTTGCAACCTCATGAATCGCAGCACATCAGGCCTCCCTGTCCATCACCAACTCCCGGAGTTCACTCAAACTCATGTCCATTGAGTTGGTGATGCCATCCAGCCGTCTCATCCTCGGTTGTCCCCTTCTCCTCCTGCCCCCAATCCCTCCCAGCATCAGGGTCTTTTCCAATGAGTCAACTCTTCTCATGAGGTGGCCAAAGTACTGGAGTTTCAGCTTCAGCATCATTCCTTCCAAAGAAATCCCAGGGTTGATCTCCTTCAGAACGGACTGGTTGGATCTCCTTGCAGTCCAAGGGACTCTCAAGAGTCTTCTCCAACACCACAGTTCAAAAGCATCAATTCTTCAGCACTCAGCTTTCTTCACAGTCCAACTCTCACATCCATACATGACCACAGGAAAAACCATAGCCTTGACTAGACGGACCGTTGTTGGCCAAGTATCTCTGCTTTTTAATATGCAATCTAGGTTGGTCATAACTTTCCTTCCAAGGAGTAAGTAAGCGTCTTTTAATTTCATGGCTGCAGTCAGCATCTGCAGTGATTTGGGAACCCAAAAAAATAAAGTCTTTGACACTGTTTCCACTGTTTCCCCATCTATTTCCCCAGAAGTGATAGGATAATAGTATTAGAAAGTACAAATATTGCATAAGCAAAAAATAGGGGGGAAGCACACACATGTCCACATGCTGCATACTTATCGAAAAACCTCTCTTGGAGAAGGAAATGGCAACCCACTCCAGTAGTCTTGCCTAGAGAATCCTGTGGACAGAGGAGCCTGGTGGGCTGCTGTCTATGGGGTCGCACAGAGTTGGACACGACTGAAGCGACTTAGTAGCAGCAGCAGCAGCAGCTTATTATCTTGCTTAATATAGGGGCCTCACGTAAAGACAGTCGGCTGCACAGTTTTGGAAACTATATTGCCTTTTGCTGAAGGTTTGAAGTTGCCACAATTAAAGTAGATAACATATATTAACATATGTCATATTTTGTTGTGATATATCATATAGCATACAAGGAAAATACCATATAGAGTCCCATTTGATGAGACTGTATGTATAAAAGAGACCTTACATACTCTGGAAAATGGTGTGATTTTGAGATCTTAATGAGAAGGTGTAGCCTATTAAAAATGATGGGGGGAGTTCCATAATCATTAGATTTTTAAGGAGCTCTTTTTTCTACCCTGGAACATAAGCTGTTTTGTCTCTCCCTTGTATTTCCATTTTTAGCATCCAGTTCCTAAACCTGGGTTGGGGAAAACCTCAGCATTACGCATACAGGCGGGACAGTAGAAGTGAGGAGCGGTCACAAGGTCGAGGCCGCGCAGCCGGCCGCGGGGAGCGCAGCCCCGCAGCGCAGACGCGCGGCCCGCAGCCCCGCAGCGCAGACGCGCGGCCCGGAGGGCGGCCGGCGGGCCCAGCGTGCGCTCTGCCGCCGCCTGCGGGAGAGACGGCGTCTCCACATCCTTGAGAGACTTGGAAAACAGCCCAACCCAGTAAGACACATCCTCTCACTTTACATAATAAACGTAGTATCAACGGTCATTCGCTCCACTTCCGTCAGTTCAGTTCAGTTCAGTTCAGTCGCTTAGTCGTGTCCGACTCTCTGCGACCCCATGGACTGTAGCCTACCAGGCTCCTCCCTCCCTGGGATTCTCCAGGCAGGAATACTGGAGTGGGTTGCCATGTACCTCCTTGATTTTATTTTGCCTTCTCATGATGACTAGAGTTGAGCCCTGTTCATAATGTGCCTGTTGTTCACTGAAATCCCTCTTTTGGGAGGTGCATCCTTCAATTTTTTTACCCATTTGTCCATTGGGTTGTCTGCCTTTTCCTTACCGGTTTGAGTTCTTTAATTCTGAATGGGAGCACTTTGTCAGATACAAGTTAAAAAAACTTTTTTTCCTCATACTTGAAGTTTCTCTTTTCATCCTTATAACAGTATCTTTTGATGAACAGAGTTCCTAATTTCAAGGTAAATGGAAATTTTACATTTATTGTAAATACACACAATTGTAAACTTACTGTAAATTGTGAAGTCCAACTTAACAGTGTCTTCCTTCGCGGTCAGTCTTTTCTGGGTCTTGTTTAAGAAATCTTGGCCTACACCAATGTTATGCACATATTTTCCAATGCTATTTTCTAGAAGCTTTATCATTTAACCTTTCACATTTAGATCTACCCTCTACCTGAAACTGATTTTTGTGTAAGGGTGACAGATTCATTTTTTTTTCTGCTGCACTATTCAGTTGACCATTGAGAAACCACCCTTTCCTCACGGTACTGCCCTTGTCATAAATCAGGTGACTGTATATGTATGCCTGTGGCTCTGTTTCTAGTCTCCGTCCCACTGCCATTTGTTTATCCTTGGGCCACAGACATGTATTTCTTTTGTAATGCAACTAGAATAGAGGCAAAGTTATTTTTTAAGATCCACAGTTTGTCTGCTGTGTCTTCTAGCATTCCCAGCAATGTGACAGTATCTTAATGGAGATTCCTGAGGAACTAATCTAGGTCTTTCTTTCAGAATTAAATATTAATGGGACTTACTACTACTAAAGAGCTAAAGAGGAAGAGGAGAGTGAAAAGGTTGGCTTGAAACTCAACATTCAGAAAACTAAGATCATGGCATCCAGTCCCATCAGTTCATGGCAAATAGATGGGAAACAATGGAAACAGAGACTATTTTGGGGGGCTTCAAAATCACTGCAGATGATGACTGCAGCCATGAAATTAAGACACTTGCTCCTTGGAAGAAAAGCTATGACAAACCTGGGCAATGTATTAAAAAGCAGAGACATCACTTTGCCAACAAAGGTCCTCATAGTCAAAGCTATGGTTTTTCCATTAGCCACATATGGATGTGAGGGTTGGACCGTACAGAAGGCTGAGTGCTGAAGAACTGATGCTTTTGAATTGTGGTGTTGGAGAAGACTCTTGAGAGTCCCTTAGACTGCAAGGAGATCAAACCAGTCAATCATAAAGGAAAAAAGTCCTGAATATTCATTGGAAGGACTGATGATGCAGCTGAAACTCCAATACTTTGGCCACCTGATGCAAAGAACTGATGCATTTGTGCTGGGGTCCAGCCCCGGTGGATCCAGGGTGATTTGAAGGTGGGGACGGAGTCAGCATCCTTGGAAATAACTTATTTAATTACAGATAGAGAGGGATTAGAAAATTAGCAGAGAAAAAGAGGCTGAATAACTTGGTTTGCATGGAATACCAATCACCACCTATGTAGGCCGCAGGCGTCTTCCCGTTCTCCCAAAGGAGAGGAGACACTGAGGCCCCCCCCCCCAGTCCGATCTTAGAAGCCCAGGCAAAATTAGTAGGCTTGGTGGGTACCCATGCACCAGATGGGAATTCGGCCAGAATAGTAGGATAGAAAAAGAGGCTGAATAAATTGGTTTACATGCTGCTGCTGCTGAGTTGCTTCAGTCGTGTCCGACTCTGTGTGACCCCATAGACGGTAGCCCACCAGGCTCCCCCGTCCCTGGGATTCTCCAGGCAAGAACACTAGAGTGGGTTGCCATTTCCTTCTCCAATGCAGGAAAGTGAAAAGTGAAAGTGAAGTCGCTCAGTCGTGTCCGACTCCCAGCAACCCCATGGACTGCAGCCTACCAGGCTCCTCCATCCATGGGATTTTCCAGGCCAGAGTACTAGAGTGGGGTGCCATGTTTCCGTGGGATACCAATAAAATTCCAAGACAAGGAATTTGCACCATCTACGTTGGGCCACCGGTGCCACTTGAATATCAGAAGGTGCCCCTCCTTAGGCTCCTTCTCGCGTGGGCTTGAAAGCCGGGACAAGTAAGTAGACATGGCGAGCACCCACGTTCCAGATGGGAATTCAGCAAGAAAAACAGGGAGCAAGAAAGAACGACATGGGGGAATCCGTCTTTCCAGAAACTGATTGGATTTCTTTATTTTTGGGTTTGCTTATATACCTTTTGTTACACATAGGGATGAATACAGAGTCACGTGGGGGTCAGCAGTCCTGACCTTTATCAAAATCAGGTGCTTTACATAAAAAAAGATCTTAGGGGTTTTACATCATCTTCTGGCCATGAGGCCTGCTGACATTTATGACCCTTTCTTTCTGATAACCAAAAAACTTATTTTTTCCAAGGGTATTTTTTCTTAAACCTGGCACCACCCTCCAAATAAAGTTGCATTCCTATAGGGTGAGGGTGTAGTGAGTTACAATCAAGAAAGGAATGTATTTAACCCAAGGTTAACATGATTAATCTTAAAGGTTAATACTTATTTCTCCTATATGCTAGTTGTATTCATTATAAGGGCAGGGAATATGGAGATTTAGCAGCAAACATCAGCCCAACAAATAAAAATCCTTTCACCAATGTTCCCCTTAAGATCTATTTAGTCTTAAGATAGTAATAAAGTTACATTTTTACATAGCAAGGACACAGTGATTTATAACAAAGTACAGTGATCTATTACAAAAGAGAAAATCCATTAACTCAAAAAGTCTAGTATTGCTAACCTTAAAAACTACTATATTTCCTTTTCTATATTCCAAATACATTGATTAATGTATTCCCAGGTGCCTAAGGATATGGAGGCCTGGTGGCAATCATTGACTCAACAATGAGAAAGGCCCTATGCTAATTAAGATTCTCAAAATACTCCAAACTCTCGGTGCTGTTTATGGTTGAAGTGAAGTGAAGTGACGTTGCTCAGTCACGTCTGACTCTTTGCGACCCCATGGACTGTAGCCTACCAGGCTCCTCTGTCCATGGGATTTTCCAGGCGATAGTCCTGGAGTGGATTGCCATTTCCTTCTTCAGGGGATCTTCCCAACCCAGGGATTGAACCCGGGTCTCCCGCATTGTAGACAGACGCTTTACTGTCTGAGCCACCAGGGAAGTCCTGTTTATGGTTGAGAGGTAGTAAACAATCACGTGCATAGTGGCAGGAGTATGGATAATCCTGTCACACAAGCTAGTTTGCCAGCAGAGAGGTTTGACCTGAGATACCCTTGTCACACCCAGGGCAGGGAATTAGCAGTAATTATTGGCACAAAAAATGAAAAACCCTTCACCAATATAATTCCTAACCAACCCATTATACTAATAATTTCTAACTCCCCAAAAGAATTTGCCTTTAGTAAGTCTAAAACATCTCATGCCTCTCAGGTTGGGAGGCTGTAAACAATCACATGTGGCTGGACGAACCTATACAGGTGGGCTAGATAACCTTCAGAGGAGTTCGTAAGTTGAAACACTCTTGTCATGCCCAGGAATTTTTATTGACTTGGAGCTGCACGTTTACTCCTTCTCCGAGAGAACCGGTGGGGAACAGCCCCCCATAAAGTCAGAGGTGTAGGTGAGAGCATGAAACAGTAAAGTGGATAGACTCTGGTTTTGGGGGTAGATGCTTGGGAAAAGGAGGTTTCCTGAGGCTTGATCACGCCTTTTTGTATGCCAAGCCTCCTTCCTCATGACCTTTGCCATGGGCGGAGTTCCTCACACTGGCTCCCAGCACATTTGAAAAGACCCTGATGCTGGGATAGATTGAAAGCAGGAGAAGGGGATGACAGAGGATGAGATGGTTGGATGGCGTCACCGACTCGATGGACATGAGTTTGAGCAAACTCTGGGAGTTGATGATGAACAGGGAAGCCTGGCGTGCTGTAGTCCATGGGGTCACAAAGAGTTGGACACAACTGAGTGACTGAACTGACTACTAACTACACAGTGTTTACTGTGTGCCAGGTACTCTTCTAGGCACTGTACACACATTAAACTCATTTAATCTTCCCAATAGCTCCATGAAATAGGTATAGATAAGGATGAGATGGTTGGATGGCATCATGGACTCGATGGATATGAGTTTGAGCAGTCTTTGGGAGATAAGTGAAGGACAGGGAGGCCTGGCATGCTGCAGTTCGTAGAGTCACAAACAGTCAGACACGACTGAGCGACTGAACAACAGCTGAGGAAGCCATCCCAAATTACCCAACTAGTAATGGTGGAGCCAGGACTTGAACACAGGCGGTAGGCCCCAGAGTCTGTATTCTCAACCACTAACTACCCTTTACTGCCTTACCGCCTCACCGCCTCTCTTAGGCAATATATTTTCTAGTTAACATGCAGCCAGGCAACAGAGGGGCAGGAGCACCAACATCCCAGCCCCAGTTCAGTTCAGTTCAGTCGCTCAGTCGTGTCGGACTCTTTGCGACCCCATGAATCGCAGCACGCTAGGCCTCCCTGTTCATCACCATCTCCCAGAGTTCACTCAGGCTCACGTCCATCGAGTCAGTGATGCCACCCAGCCATCTCATCTTCGGTCGTCCCCTTCTCCTCCTGCCCCCAATCCCTCCCAGCATCAGAGGCTTTTCCAATGAGTCAACTCTTCGCATGAGGTAGCCAAAGTACTGGAGCTTCAGCTTTAGCATCATTCCATCCAAAGAAATCCCAGGGTTGATCTCCTTTAGAATAGACTGGTTGGGACTCTCAAGAGTCTTCTCCAACAACCACAGTTCAAAAGCATCAATTCTTCGGCACTCAGCTTTCTTCACAGTCCAACTCTCACATCCATACATGACCGTAGGAAAAACCATAGCCTTGACTAGACGGACCTTAGTCGGTAAAGTAATGTCTCTGCTTTTGAATATGCTATCTAGGTTGCTCATAACTTTCCTTCCAAGGAGTAAGCGTCTTTTAATTTCATGGCTGCAGTCACAATCTGCAGTGATTTTGGAGCCTGAAAAAATAAAGTCTGACACTGTTTCCACTGTTTCCCCATCTATTTCCCATGAAGTGATGGGATGCCATGATCTTCATTTTCTGAATGTTGAGCTTTAGGCCAACTTTTTCACTTTCCTCTTTCACTTTCATCAAGACGCTTCTTAGCTCCTCTTCACTTTCTGCCTTAAGGGTGGTGTCATCTGCATATCTGAGGGTATTGATATTTCTCCTGGCAATCTGTTGCTCCATGTCCAGTTCTAACTGTTGCTTCCTGACCTGCATACAGATTTCTCAAGAGGCAGGTCAGGTGGTCTGGTGTTCCCATCTCTTTCAGAATTTTCCACAGTTTATTGTGATCCACACAGTCAAAGGCTTTGACATAGTCAAGAAAGCAGAAATAGATGTTTTTCTGGAACTCTCTTGCTTTTTCCATGATCCAGTGGATGTTGGCAATTTGATCTCTGGTTCCTCTGCCTTTTCTAAAACCAGCTTGAACGTCAGGGAGTTCACGGTTCACGTATTGCTGAAGCCTGACTTGGAGAATTTTGAGCATTACTTTACTAGCATGTGAGATGAGTGCAATTGTGCAGTAGTTTGAACATTCTTTGGCATTGCCTTTCTTTGGAATTGGAATGAAGACTGACCTTTTCCGGTCCTGTGGCCACTGCTGAGTTTTCCAAATTTGTTGGCATATTGAGTGCAGCACTTTCACAGCATCATCTTTCAGGATTTGAAACAGCTCAATTGGAATTCCATCACCTCCACTAGCTTTGTTCGTAGTGATGCTTTCTAAGGCCCACTTGACTTCACATTCCAAGATGTCTGGTTCTAGATTAGTGATCACATCATCATGACTATCTGGGTAGTGAAGATCTTTTTTGCACAGTTCTTCCGTGTATTCTTGCCACCTCTTCTTAATATCTTCTGCTTCTGTTAGGTCCATACCATTTCTGTCCTTTATTGAGCCCATCTTTGTATGAAATGTTCCCTTGGTATCTCTAATTTTCTTGAAGAGATCTCTAGTCTTTCCCATTCTATTCTTTCCTCTATTTCTTTGCATTGATCACTGAAGAAGGCTTTCTTATCTCTCCTTGCTATTCTTTGGAACTCTGCATTCAGATGCCTATATCTTTCCTTTTCTCCTTTGCTTTTCACCTCTCTTCTTTTCACAGCTATTTGTAAGGCCTCCCCAGACAGCCATTTTGCTTTTTCGCATTTCTTTTCCATGGGGATGGTCTTGATCCCTGTCTCCTGTACAATGTCACGAACTTCATTCTATAGTTCATCAAGCACTCTATCTATCAGATCTAGGCCCTTAAATCTATTTCTCACTTCCACTGTATAATCATAAGGGATTTGATTTAGGTCATACCTGAATGGTCTAGCAGTTTTCCCTACTTTCTTCAATTTAAGTCTGAATTTGGTAATAAGGAGTTCATGATCTGAGCCACAGCCAGCTCCCGGTCTTGTTTTTGTTGACGGTATAGAGCTTCTCCATCTTTGGCTGCAAAGAATATAATCAATCTGAGCCCCAGAGCATCAGTAATACCACAGCAATCTGAATGTGGAAGGCCCTCACTCGCCCCATCCATTCACTCATTCGCTGGGGTGCTGAGTATTCATTTGAAGGCAGACTGGGTAACTTAGCTTGGCTAACTCTCCACACACTGGGGCTTGATATAACGACCTTTAGAGATACGGCTCCTGTTTTCCTTTCCAACCATCTCCCTCCAAAATCCCCAAATATGCTGTCCTGGGTTCTCTTATGGGAATCAGTCAGGTTCAGCACCAAGAGGAGACACAGGAGAGGCTCAGGAAAACAGAGTTTATTATAGTCGCAGGTCCTAGGAACAGGACCCACGCCACGCAGAGCCACGTGGGGAAGCACCAGCGTCAGTCAGGAGGCAGTGACAGGAGCGAGGGGTGAGCCTGGGTTGGCCTTTATCAGTTTCTGCATTCTGCAGGAAAGGCAAGGCAGGGCAGGGTAATGACTTGGGACTGGCGAGCTTGAATCATTCCAGCAGGCCCTAGGTTAAAGGAGTTCCCCGGTTGCCTGGATGACAAAGGCAGAGGGATGCTGCTTTCTGGGGGATTAGGGCCAGATAGTGCAGGTATGGCTCTGGATTGGTGAGTTTTGCTATCAGAGGCCCGCTTCTGGCTGAGCCCTTTGCTACCTCTAAGAATTGGCTAGTCCCAATAGGGCAGTCTCTCCCTAGCCAGGAAAAAAAAAAAATTAAGATGTTAAAATGTAATATACAGATTATTTGTAAAAAGCATAAATATATGTATTTAAACTACCTAGAGTACTCAATGGCCATGCGCTTCATCTCGGAGCTTATACTTTTCCTTTGACTGCACTCGTCTAAATCTTAGATCAAATACCACTTTGTCAGGTCAAAGCCCTGATGACCAGATACCTAAGAACTTTCCCCACATCACACCGTGGTGGCTGTAGCACTTTTCAGATTGCTGTAATTATTGATTAACACGCCTGTTTCCTCTACTAATTGTCTTACCCTTCTGAGCACCTCTAGAGTGGGAATGGGAAGCAATGTCGCTTGAATGAACATATAAGAGGGAAACCCTTCCTTCCAGAGACGATATTCCACTCTCCACTCTTTTTTTTCTAATGTGTACCACAAAGCACACTTACATGGTGTGAAAGCTCCTTCTTGCCTTCTTTCATTAAAGGCTGTGACATCAACCGAGGCCTCTTCCTCATTGAGGCTGGGGTGACTGAAGCAGAAGGCCCAGCATCTTCATTGGTTAACTACTGAAATCAGTAGCCACAGTTTTAATATCATAGAATTTATTAGCAAGAAGGCACAAATTTCAAACTAAAGTATATAAAATTCCAGTGTTTATGGTTATTATAAGTCTATCCTAATGAATTAATTGTCACAATAAGTGGTAAGCAAAGGATATCATTTCCATTGTAAAGATGTGGAATGAAACTCAAAGATGCCAAATGACTTGGTGTAAAGTCACAAAGCTGGTGAGTGACAAAGGGCAAAACTTTAATTCAAATACATAGCTTCTGCTATTAAATTTGAAGCATTTTCCATTAAGCCATACTGCTCTTCCATTTACATTTATTTCCTCTCAGCTTTTATTGTCAATGTTTACAGACAACAAAAAAGTACCTGTTTCACCTGTTTCATGCCTGCAAGCACTGAATTAATGGGCACTTTGAATGCTTCTCAGTCTAGGTAAACAGCAGACCTTCTCAAAAGGCAGTTTGGTAGGGAAGCAGCACAAGAAGTAAGCAAACATGAACATCACATGATAGAGAATGATGTACAGACTTGTTTTCAGGGCCTGTGCATTTCTAAGGACGGTACGAAGCAAACGGCAGCTTGTAAAGGACCTCTAGGTGAACCTAGGGTTGCTTCATGATGAAATGACCAAGAGATTTACCAAATGTTTCCATGTTATCAGAAAAATTACAGATATAAGATACAAAGTATAGTGGGTGGGGAGCTTCCCAAGAATCTGCCTGCCAACGCAAGAGACACAGGAGACGCAGGCTCGATCCCTGGGTCGAGAAGATTCCCTTGAGGAGGTAATGGCAACCCACTCCAGTATTCTTGCCTGGATAATCCCGTAGACAAATGAGCCTGGCAAAAGAGCTGGACACGACTGAGCGACTGAGCGACTGAGCACGCACGCACAGTGGGTTGGTGTTACAGAAATGGACAAAAGACTACAGGTCTAGCAAAGAATTAAGCACATGATCCCAAAGCTTAAATCATGCAATATGAACACAGGAGTCAACAATACAGGAAAACCCGAGCGCACTCTTATATACCTCACCAAAGTAAAAATAGTACTGTGCAAAACTACTTCAAATGTCTTTTCTCTGCCTTAATTTATCAGCAGATGAGCCAACTGACCTATGTTTTGAAATTTCCACTTACAAACATTCACATGAATATTAACTTCTCATATGTGGAATGAGAGTTGTTATTTTTTTCATAAGCTTCTGAGTAGGTGGCTTTATAAATCCAGGCTGGTATGTTTACTTATCTCTGAGCCTTTTAGAAAGGCATCTCTATACGCCGACCCTTAAGAAAGCAGAATTTCAGATCCTCAACTGATTAGCCTCCCCTCTTTCTCCTCAGTCATCCTCAAGGTTCCGGTAACGATTTTAAAGGATTCGGCTTCAGCAATGGCTGGGGACACCAGATCCAGCAGTGTATTCCTAAATGCTACTTCACAAAATACATACTAAATCAAACAGGAAAGAGAAACACTAATAATATGCTTTATTCTATATTTTCAATTTGGTAATATAAACAATATTTACATAGCAATACATTTAAGTATTTACATAGCATTAACCAGAAGGCAGAAAAAAATGTTGCTTTGGGCATTAATGACTATTATACTTGAATAAAAGGTGACTTTCAAGTTCACAGTATACAATGAAAAGGATTATTAAAGAGAAAAAAAATGATATCATGCAGAATTATTGGCTATGTGGCTCAGGCCTAAGTTCACTTTCAATAAACCACTTTCACATAACATGATAACTTATAGTTCATTTGTTATTTATAATCTTTAAACACAATTGAAGAGCAAATGTTTGGAAGTGCTTTTAAAATGTTGAGTAATTAAAATGTATAAAAAACTATCAGGGAAAATGTCACATATTACAGCTCAATAATATAAGTGATATTTATATATTATAGATATAAATACACTTCATAGAAACAGCATACTTCAGGGAAACAAAGGAATGAGAGTGTACCACTTCACAAACTGCCTATTAATCCAGTAGTGAATCAGTTCACTGCCAGAGTGAGCAACTGAGTCAGCCCACATACAATTTCAAATATCTAAGTAAACTTGAAAATATTTTCAACATTTATTTAACCATAAAATATGTAGAACAAAATGAACTGAAAACTAGGCTTGAACTGGAATCAATTTTTTGTTCAATGTGAGAAAATATACACAAATCTAGTTATAAAATAATCTTACAGACACAAATGATGGGGACTGTTTTGATTATCATTTAAAAAATGTTATGCTGAAAGCAATTTAGACTTTTTTTTTTGGTCCCATTGTCAGAGCTATCTAGTTTATGAGCTGGTGAATTAAATACTATGCATAACAGGAAAACAATATTTTTCATTGTATCATATTACATATTCACAAAGCAAGTTTATGTTTCTATGAGTTATAAAAATAGATCTTCCTGTAGATTAAAAAACAAATAAAAATAGAATAATTTGTATTACAAGTTTTAAAAAATATAGCAAACTGACTTGATAATCATGACCTTTTTTTTGGCCATGATTGTAATTGTCCTTATCTACTTAATAAATTAATAAATTAAATCAGGAATCTTTGATCCACCAGTGTTTTGGATGCCAAATTCTTCTGTCCTACTGCATTACGAATAAATCTAAAAATCTGAAAAAAAAAAAAAAAGTAAAAACAATTCAGAGAGAAAATACATATAAAGGAAATTAAATGTGAATGTCAGTTAAAATATCTAAATTAAACTAGCCAATTCTTGCAGCTATTTTCATGTAGCAGACACCTGAATTCCATGGTGATATACAAAACTATTTCAAGACTATCATCTTTCATAATACTGAAGCAGTGTATGTCCCTATTCAGAATATGTTTTAATAAATTAATACAAATTCCCTTATGTTCATAGAAATATACTTTGAAATATTTGGCAAGACAAGTTTCCCCGAGCTCTAAAATCTATGGAAATATCAAAAGAACTGTTAGGGACAAAATGTGTTCCTAATTCTAGATCTCTATCAAGAACTAACTCATCAGACCACTAATTCATACACTACTTTGACCTAAGTGGGGAATATGTCGGTGATACGAATGCTAACATTTCTAGAACAAACTTGGCTTTACTTGAAGTCTCCATTTCAGGTTCCACACTGATCCACGCAGCTGTTTTTTCATCCAAGCAGGTAGGTGATATGTGAATTGAAAGTTATACTGGCTGAGCCCTGAGCTAGATCTCAGAGTTTGGCTCTTGTAATGGTAACATTGGTGCAGATGGTAAATGGGATTCTAATTCTGCTCAATGCTGGCATCTAAGAGAGAAAGGTAACTTAAGTGTCTTCCTACTGGATTTCTTTCACATTTGGTCAAGCAACTTATGCCCTCCACAAGTCCTTGATATTTCACTGACTCTGAAGGAGAGTGTAAAATGAACTTGGTTGAAATGTTTTTCCTTTCTTTGGCAGGGCTAATCAAATTCTAAATCTTTATAAATTCTGAGTGTAAGTAGACACTGATACTCTCTGCAATAAAAATAAATATCCACTTTCCACATATTTCTCTTCAAAGAAATCCACAAAAAATTCTTAAATTTACCTCTTGTTGTAGATATGTAAGGAAGGCTGCTAAAACAAAATTTTGGCAAGCCAAATCCACAACACAGAAGAACATCAGATCATAAATAAGAAGAGTAGCTTCATTTCCATAATACAGAACATTGCTGAAAGAATATCCTTCATCTATTAAAAAAAAGGCAATTTAGAAGATATAAATTAGAAATTTAAAAATAGAATAATAAATGTGATAAATACTCCATGGCTATTATATGTCAATTATACTTGAATTTAAAAAAAAGAAAAAATATTTCATGACTTATAAAAAATAAACAAGGGGTATTAAATTTGCTAATCTAAAACGTTAACCAAGGAAAGTAGTTTTAACATTTGCAGCAAAAGCTTGGTAACTGCTACTAATTTAAGTATACAGTCTGTATTTTTCAATGATCAGATAATGAATATCCTTTCTCTATTTGTTTATATAACTAAAGGTTAAAGAATCTTAGAAAAATTCTCAAAGATAAGATTAAATTTAAAAAGCAAAACACACTCTCTTGTATAGCAGAGCATTGAAAATAAAAACACAGCACTGTAAATCAACTATACTTCAAATTTTTTTTTTTAAGGCAAAAAAAAACCAGCAAGGACTAGAAGAGTGTGTTACAACTTATGCCTCAAACAGTTCCCCAAGGTTCTGCTCTGAGACCTCTTTTCACTCTCCAAGCAGGGGTGGGTTCATCCTTTTGGGGATGTGAACACCCTTTTAAGAGTCTAATGAAAGGTACAGATCCTTTCACAGGAGGCAGTGGGGAAAGCACACACACATGATTCTCGCACACAATTTCAGAGAGGGCCAGAGCCTCTTCAGCGAGGCAGTGGCCCAGGAACACCCAGTTAGGACCCTTGTTTTTATACAAGAGGGCATCTGGCTTGCTTATAACACTTTTTTGATCAGGATGCTAGTTACAGGAATATATTCAGTTTGTGAAAATTCACTGAGCATGAAGCTATATCCTTACAAGATGTGCACTTCTGTGCATATACTTGTATACATATTCTAACAAACAAGCCAGCTCTGTAGACTCTTTCCAGGCAACCTTTCACTGCTGCTGCTCCAGCAATGACCTCCTCTGACGAGACTTCCCAACTTACTGTGCACTTTCACGTTCCCCTCAGATCCAGTCCCCCAGCCCCTTACATTTAATGGCCAACGGGACATCTCTTCCAAGATGTCTCAAAGGTGCCACAAGACACCACATACTCAAAACCAAACTCATCCTCTTCCCCTCACAACCTGATCCTCCACCTGCACTCTACTCCGTCTCTCGGCGAAGGGCGGCACCACCGGCAGCCACCTCGCCAAGCTGGAAGTCCACATCATTTTTGACTGCTTCTTCTCTCCTACCCCTTCTTTCCCTTAACATTTCTGGCAATCTCTTCCTGTTTATCCCATCACTACTGCCTTTGCTCATATTCTCATTTCCCTACAGAGATGAAGATGGTGATGATGATTGTATTATTATTATTAGAAATGGTAACAACATCATTTTACTGAGTGCCTACCCACACCAGGTTCTTTACACAACGATTACACATGTGTAAACACAATAACCTTTAGAAGGTTATATTTTACAGGAGTTTAATAATTAAAGTTCAGAAAGGAAAACAACTTTCTCACGTTCACAAAACTAGTAGCAGATTTCAAACCCAAGACCAGAAGACTCTGAAAGCTATATTCTTAATGACTAAGTCATATTATTATAGTCTTGCATCTGTTTAACTCCTGCCAAAATAATTCTTCCAATTTATGAATCAGATATGAAGGCTTCCTGATGACATCCATGTTCATTAGAAGTGGTTTCCAAATTATTCTGATCATGTATCCCTATCAGAATAAAATGTTGAGCATGCATCTCATAATAGGCATAGTTTATGAATTACTACTACATATAATTTTAAAAATATATAAATTAAGAATGATGGAATTGCAAATATACAAATAGACTTTTTAATATTTTCTTTTCATACCTTCATGGAGCAACCAGTGCATGTCCTGTAGGATAAAACATTTTTAAAAAATGTTTCTGAAAACAAGTGCTCTATGGATAAAATAAAGCAAAACTCCTTAAGGTGTCACACAAGGCCTTTGGGATTCGGTCTCTGCCCTCTTTATCACTCACGCATTCTCTCACTCCATTCCAGACTTCAATCATAAAGTTCGTAAGTACATAATGCCCTTTCCCCCTTCTGCACAAATGTCTTCACCTCTCTTCCCTGGACCCTCCTGTTTGACAACTAACTTATTTTTAAGACCCAGTTCAGACTTCACCATGTTGTCATCTGGCTTCACTCTGCGTCTAGCTAAGTTTCCGTTCCACACCCAGTATAATTCGTGTCTGCACACACTTCTATCCCAGCATCACTCCACTCATCCATCACATGCCTACCTTCCACAATCTGCTATCAAGATGCCGAAGGGAGGGACCATTGGTCTGTGTATCCCAGGACTGGCACAACATGTGCTTCTCAATAACATGAGGGTAAGTGATATCCAGGCCAGGATACTGGGTATAGCATACCATTTCCATTCTTCCCAAGCCACACAAGAGGTTATTAACATATGTATTAAAAGTGACATACTTTCTTTTTAATGATAAAAAAACCATTTTAGTCACTATTCCTGTCATACATATGTGCCATTTTTAAGAAGTTGGATAAAACAAAAACTTAAGATAAATCATGAACATTATTCTTTAAATGTTTCATAAGTGTGGCACTGAATGAATATTTCAATACATAAACTTTTATGTATTTGTTTTACTATCTCTTCCATGTGTACAACTGATTTTAAAATTCAGCTTCATTTTTTACTTTTTTGTAGAATAATTATCTTGTATATATGTTTCTTCCTACATGACCTATAATAAAATGGGACATAGAAAACTACTATAATTCCTTGAAGTTTACTAAGTTTTCTAGATAAAGGTATAAAATCAAAAGACAATAACTACAATTATGTTCTTTCAAGCCTGGGAAATAAAAATAAAGTTCATCAAAGGCATTTGAAGGATACCATTGTAAAAGATGCTTTTTTCCATTGGTTCCATGAATTCCATTCCAAGAATTCTTTCAAGAAGCAATTTATCCTTTATAAAGTAGTCCATTTCCTTATGAACCTAATACAAAAAATGAGTCATTTGAAAATAGCAGTGAAATAAATGCTTCCCAATTTTTATAAAATCAGAAGGAAAGAAAAATGAAAGTACCCAAAGAAAATCTTTGGGTTTGGTTCTTCAAAGACAATTTATTACACTGGACTTTATAACAAAATTCTCTTTAAGAATGTTTTAAATTTTAAACTCTGATAGTAGTACTTAGGGCTAGCTGTACTGAAAATCAGTTTATAACGAGCTTTTCATAAATACAACCATAGCATATTTCTACAATAAATAATTGATAATATTTGGTGACTAACAAAATTCCAGTATAGACATATTTTAAGGTAATCATCATGCTAATAGACATGTAACAATCTCGTTTTACTTTTACATAACCTAACTCCATCTACAAAGTATTAATTTTTTTCAGCCAAAACAGTATTAGTTTTTACAGCAAAAACAACCAACCAACCAACCAACCAACTCCACAAGGGTTCTAAGTTCACTGACTTGGTTGACAGAAGAAATAACTGACATTCCTGGTTACCCTTTTAAATACTGCATTTTGACTCTAGCTTAGAAATAAATGATGATACATACATGATCGATGAAAGAGCCAAGAAATTTATTCATAGTATGATATGCTTTTACACTCTGCTCAAAAGTACTTCCTGAGGAACTCAAGAGTCTCGCAGGGCCATTTTTCTAATGTGAAAAGAGACAAGGGTAAATGAAACGTGCCTTATGTTCTCAGTATCTAAATAACACGAAATATTGAGAAAATATATCTGCATTGTAGTTGTACAAACCCTTGTTAGTGTCTCATGAATTCTGTCATAGTGTTGCCTCATCTGGCTAGAAATTGCAATCTGAAAAGTCTGACCATCTGTATTAGGTACCAAACCTCTTTGGCTACATAAATTTTCCTGAAAAGTTAAAAAAAATTATGTTACGATCAAGATAATGAAAATTCTGCCTATCTTAAAAAGAAGATGCAATATTTAATATTACAAGACTTGGAAGCCAACTAAAGTTGTACTGAAACTCTATTTGAGACAAAGCAATTTTAATAGTATCCAAGGTTGCCACTACCCTCCAGGTCTTACTAATTTCTACATCATACCTCTGTGCAGGTGGCTTTACTCCTCCCTACTTAAAAACAAACAAACAAAAACTCAAATACTAAGTTTACCATATATTGATAGTCTTAGCTTTCTTTATAATCAATTTGTTGCTCTTTAATAAATGATAAAAAGTCTAGTCTAGAATTACCAACTTTTATAAATGGTCTTTTTTTGTTCTCTAAACACTTTGCATCAGTTCAGTTGCTCAGTCGTGTCCGACTCTTTGCAACCCCATGAATCGCAGCACGCCAGGCCTCCCTGTCTATCACCAACTCCCGGAGTTCACTCAGACTCACATCCATCGAGTCCGTGATGACATCCAGCCATCTCATCCTCTGTCGTCCCCTTCTCCTCCTGCCCCCAATCCCTCCCAGCATCAGAGTCTTTTCCAATGAGTCAACTCTTCGCATGAGGTGGCCAAAGTACTGGAATTTCAGCTTCAGCATCATTCCCTCCAAAGAAATCCCAGGGCTGATCATCAGAATGGACTGGTTGGATCTCCTTGCAGTCCAGGGGACTCTCAAGAGTCTTCTCCAACATCATAGTTCAAAAGCATCAATTCTTCAGCTCTCAGCTTTCTTCACAGTCCAACTCTCACATCCATACATGACCACAGGAAAAACCGTATCCTTGACTAGATGGACCTTTGTTGGCAAAGTAATGTCTCTGCTTTTGAATATGCTATCTAGGTTGGTCATAACTTTTCTTCCAAGGAGTAAGCGTCTTTTAATTTCATGGCTGCAATCACCAAGCCAGGCTTCAGCAATACGTGAACCAGGAACTTTCAGATGTTCAAGCTGGTTTTAGAAAAGGCAGAGGAACCAGAGATCAAATTGCCAACATCTGCTGGATCGTGGAAAAAGCAAGAGAGTTCCAGAAAAACATCTATTTCTGCTTTATTGACTATGCCAAAGACTTTGACTGTGTGGATCACAATAAACTGGAAAATTCTGAAAGAGATGGGCATACCAGACCACCTGATCTGCCTCTTGAGAAACTTTTATGCAGGTCAGGAAGCAACAGTTAGAACTGGACATGGAACAACAGACTGGTTCCAAATAGGAAAAGGATTATGTCAAGGCTGTATATTGTCACCCTGCTCATTTAACTTATATGCAGAGTACATCATGAGAAACGCTGGGCTAGAAGAAGCACAAGCTGGAATCAAGATTGCCGGGAGAAATATCAATAACTTCAGATATGCAGATGACACCACCCTTATGGCAGAAAGTGAAGAGGAACTAAAAGCCTCTTGATGAAAGTGAAAAAGGAGAGTGAAAAAGTTGGCTTAAAGCTCAACATTCAGAAAACGAAGATCATGGCATCTGGTCCCATCACTTCATGGGAAATAGATGGGGAAACAGTGGAAATAGTGTCAAACACTTTCAATACACTTCCTAAATTTCACTAAAAAGGTAGTGATATATGACCCAATGGTTAATGTTACAGATCAGATTTCTACTGCAAGTCTCTTTGACACAATTTGATTGCTGAGATATGTTTCTCATAGGTAACATTTTACCCTACCCTTGACCTAGCCAATTTTCATAGATGCTTCACAGTTCAGCTTAAGTATTCTTGCCTCTGTTCTTAACTTTATTTGCCTACTCTGGAGCTTAACATTCTCCTCCTTTGTCTAAACCTAAGCTGCAAACATGACACTTGGTTTTCTACTGACTTCAAGGCAGTGTATGTATAGTCAATTTCTTTATAAAAAAAAAATTCTGATTGTAGAGAATTTATAAAATACAGAGAAATACAAAAAAAACATTCATCTATAATTGCAACACCAGGAGATACTAGTGTTTTAAGGTATTCCATTAGCTGTTGTCTAGGCATATACATAGAGATGGTATAAAATCTGGATCATACTGATTTCTTTTTCATGTAACATTATATTCTGAGCAACTCTTGGGATCACTAAATGTTCTATAAAACATGAGTTTTAATGTTTACCTAAGGTTTCACTGTATAGATAAACCAATTTACTTAATATTCTTTCATTTTTATGTATTCTTTGTCCTTATAAATAACTTAATATTCTTTCATTTTTATGTATTCTTTGTCCTGATAAATAACTCATGATAAAGACCCTGAACATAATCACTTATTCACATTGTTAATTATTTCCTTTAGTTAGATTCATAGAATCAGTAAGCTGAAGATAATGAACTCTAAGAAAGCTCTTAGTAACAAATGCTTTCCAGCAGGTTTATGAAAATGTATCCTAAGATCAGTGCCCATTACACCTTGTCCTTGATGCTACTAAGTATTAGCTTTTTAAAATAAAAGTTTGGTAATTTGAAGAAAATAAATATATCATTTTTACATTCATTTCCTCCATGATTTGTGAGTTTAACATTTTTAGAGGTTTTTAGTCTATTCTGTTACTTTACTTATTTTAAAAAATCTTTGTGTCATTGAAGAGGTTTTTTTTTTTTTTTTTGCTTGCTTATTTTTTTCTTTTTCTTGGCTGTACTCGTGCGACAAGCAGAATCTTAGTTTCCCAACCAGGGTCAAACCAGTCCCCCTGCAACGGAAGCATAGAGTCTTAACCACTGGATTGCCAGGGAATTCCCTCTATTAAGCTTTTAACTTAGTTTGCTTATTGATTTATATGTTTTCAGTATTGTGATCAATATCTTTGTCATATTTACTATGGAAATTTTACCCTACGTCTTTTATCTATATAATTGTGGCTATATAAATGTTCTATACGTTAATAAATATTCTACACCATAAATAATACTTTGATACTTTCTCTATTTTATGCTTTGTCATCTCCCAAACTAAAATATTCTTTTCTAGGTTTTCATAGTTTCATTTTTAAAATTTAACTCTTCAATCCAGGTATAATTTCTCACAGTTAACCAACTGATTCAGTTCAATGTATTAAATAAATTGTTCCTCTAAAAGATGCTTACTCCTTGGAAGGAAAGTTATAACCAACCTAAACAGCATATTAAAAAGCAGAGACATTACTTTGCCAACAAAGGTCCGTCTAGTCAAGGATATGGTTTTTCCAGTAGTCATGTATGGATGTGAGAATTGGACTATAAAGAAAGCTGAGTGCCAAAGAATTGATGCTTTTATTTATTTATTTTTTTTATAATGTGAACTGCTCTTTTATTTTTATTTTTATTTTTTTAAATTTTTTATTTTTTTTTAAATTTTAAAATCTTTAATTCTTACATACGTTCCCAAACATGAACCCCCCTCCCACCTCCCTCCCCACAACATCTCTCTGGGTCATCCCCATGCACCAGCCCCAAGCAAGCTGCACCCTACGTCAGATATGGACTGGCGATTCAATTCTTACATGACAGTATACATGTTAGAATTCCCATTCTCCCAAATCATCCCACCCTCTCCCTCTCCCTCTGAGTCTAAAAGTCTGGTATACACATCTGTGTCTTTTTTCCTGTCTTGCATATAGGGTCGTCATTGCCATCTTCCTAAATTCCATATATATGTGTTAGTATATTGTATTGGTGTTTTTCTTTCTGGCTTACTTCACTCTGTATAATTGGCTCCAGTTTCACCCATCTCATCAGAACTGATTCAAATGAATTCTTTTTAACGGCTGAGTAATACTCCATTGTGTATATGTACCACAGCTTTCTTATCCATTCATCTGCTGATGGACATCTAGGTTGTTTCCATGTCCTGGCTATTATAAACAGTGCTGCGATGAACATTGGGGTACATGTGTCTCTTTCAATTCTGGTTTCCTCGGTGTGTATGCCCAGAAGTGGGATTGCTGGGTCATAAGGTAGTTCTATTTGCAATTTTTTAAGGAATCTCCACACTGTTCTCCATAGTGGCTGTACTAGTTTGCATTCCCACCAACAGTGTAGGAGGGTTCCCTTTTCTCCACACCCTCTCCAGCATTTATTGCTTGCAGATTTGCAACTTCTGCAGCTCAATTCCAGAAAAATAAACGACCCAATCAAAAAATGGGCCAAAGAACTAAATAGACATTTCTCCAAAGAAGACATACGGATGGCTAACAAACACATGAAAAGATGCTCAACATCACTCATTATTAGAGAAATGCAAATCAAAACCACAATGAGGTACCACTTCACACCAGTGAGAATGGCTGCGATCCAGAATTGATGCTTTTAAACTGTGGTGTTGGAGAAGACTCTTGAGAGTCCCTTGGACTGCAAGGAGATCCAACCAGTCCATCCTAAAGGAGATCAGTCCTGGGTGTTCACTGGAAGGACAGATGTTGAAGCTGAAACTCCAACGCTTTGTCCACCTGATGCAAAGAACTGACTCATTTGAAAAGACCCTGATGCTGGGAAAGATTGAGGGCAGGAGAAGGGGATGACAGAGGATAAGATGGTTGGATGGCATCCCCGATGCAATCGACATGGGTTTGGGTAGACTCTGGCAGTTGGTGATGGACAGGGAGGCCTGGCATGCTGCGGTTCATGGGGTTGCAAATAGTCGGTCATAACTGAGCGACTGAACTGAACTGAGATGTTATGACCATGTTTTATTCTTGCAAGTCACAGGTATAGTCCCTTAATCAATAAATCCTCTTGGTTTTTCCTCTTAGGTACATATTTTTCTTTTTTAAATTTTCTTATGGACGTTTTCTAAAATATATAGTAGAGAGAACAGTGAACCATCCATCACTCAACTTCAACAATTACTGTTTTACCAATTTTGTTTCATCTATCTTCCTAATTTTTTTCTTTTAAAGCAAACTCCAGATACCATGTCATTTCATTTGCGAATTAGTATCTTTAAACAATAAGACCTTGAAAAAAATGCCATTTTCACACCTAATAAAATTGATCTTCCCTTAATATAATTTAATATTTAGCCCATTAAATCACCAAGATTTTTTCCAAAGGTTTTTTTTTTTTTTTTGATGGTTCTTTGAATCAGGATTCAAAGTCTACATGTTGTATTTGATTTTTTTTTTCCTTAAAATTAACATCTAACAACTTTCTTCTACCACCACTATCACTTCTCCTTTTCTTTTCATGCCTCTAATTTGTTGGGGACACTGGGTCATTTGTCTTATGAGACATCCTAACATTCTGCATCTGGCTAAACACTTCTGTGGTATTACTTATTTTGTCTCTCTATCCCCTCTATTTACTGTAAACTAGAGACCTGATTTCCTGTTAGAGCTAGAGGCTTGATTACATTCAGGCTCAATTTTCTTAGGCAAGAGTATTTCATGGGTGATATTATGTACTTCCTCACTGCATCATAACAGGAAGTACCTAATGTCAGTCTTCCTAATTTTTACTTGTTGTAAGACTGAGCCAGTGTGTTCAGATAATGTCAACCTGATTATAAAGTTCCCTCTTATCCTTCACTTAATTGTTTTAGCATCCATTGATGATTGTAGCCTATATGTATTAATTCATTAGTCAATACGAAATGGTAATTTTCTAATTTAGAATTCTTTTATTTGCTTCCTTTAGGAAGATCTTTTCCTCGTGAATTATTCAGTTTACCTTGAAATACACTCCATAAAGGAACTGCAGGATGATATGTGATTTGTTCTCTTTTAATGTTCAGGGTAATGAATTGATATTCTAGCAACTTTTAAAAGTAATCAATGAGGATTTTTTAAAAAATACTACTACAAATCCCAGATTACAAGAACCTCTCAGCTTAAAAAAACAAAAGATGTAAAATATACCGCTTCTCTTTTAAGATTCCTATTCATTTCTTCCATGTTAGTATCAGCATGCCCATGTACTGATCTACCATGGATGTAGTAGCCAAAACATCTGTGGGATAACAGAAGCACTGATATCTATAAAAAGAGAAGGACTGGTTAGCAATTCATCTGCAAAACAATGAAAATTAAGGGCTTCTTGAAATTGCTTCCTTTCTCTCAAAATAATGGGAGTTGAATTCTTAGACAACATATAAAGGGAATAATAAGGTAATAAAGGATAATGAGGTTATTTTAAAAAGTAGATGAAAAAGAGACTGAAGACACTTCCAAGAAAAGAACAAACAGGATTGACACATGAAAACCTTTCAGGGATTTCAGGCTGAGTCAACTATTTGGTAGCATAAGGGATTTATAATTAAGAAGTTGCAAATAGAGAAGGAAAATTTAAGGCAGCAAATATTAAACTTGTAGCTCATTATAACCATCTCTGGAATTAACCACCAGTGGAAATCAGACTAAAAATCCAATCATAGCAAATCACTTCAAAGCCTCTTTTAATGTACTCGTGACCTTTAAAAAGGGAGAAATAACAGTTGCAAGATAAAGTCAGAAAGTACTTACATTACTCATACAGCACAAATCAACAAACTGTCGAATTTTATCTTCTATAAATCTCTCATAGAAGACACCAAAGTACACAATCTGAAACATTAAGCCAAGTTCATGCTTATTAGATTTTAGGATTTAATTTTCTTTTATAGCCACAGTATAGTATATTAAGAAAAACTAAGTTCCAAACAAGAACATAGGGGCCAATAGTGATTCCTGTGGGATAAAATCCTACTTAGCATCTCCTATTCTTCTGTCAAAGGAAGAGTGTTTTGGAATTCTGTTAAGATTCACTGAGGGGGCTTATTTTGAATTTAAAAACTTTTCTGTGTCATTAAAATAAGATAGGACAAACACAGGGAGAGGAAGTAAGGGGCTTTGAAAACCTTAGGATAAACCAATGCATTATGGCCAGTTTAGGTCTCGTTCTGCGATTCTGCTCATCTCCTAAATTCCAAAGTCTACTAGAGAAATTGCTTGTTTTTCAAATTAATCTCTGATAGAGTAGCATATAAAAAGCATATGTCAAGTACTGTGTTTCAACTACAGATAATGTGTTAAACATTCAGATGGAATGGTTTCAAGTGTTTTCTTAGATCTAATAATGCTGCAAAGGGAAGTTATATAAATCAAAAGAGAAGAGTTTACACTGTAGAGCTTAGATATCCTTCAGAGAAAGACAACACTTCCTAACCACCTTATTCAAAGCTGTCCCCACTCCTAACTTTCCTCCCCCTTACCTCCCTCTACTTGCCGTCTCATCTGCCTGCTGACACTCTTCACGGCACTTGTCACACTTGTAACTTGCTCCTGTTACAGCGTATCTTTGGGCTGGCCATTGCCTCCCACATAAAATATACTCAGATATGGGAATTAATACATAAATGAATCTACAGCAGCTGAATACTAAAAACTCTTTCCTAAATATACTACATACATATTTTAAAGCTCCTTTAAATGACATGAAAAACAGTAACAAAGTTTAAAAACTAAGAGACACACCGCTTAAAAATTGAAGAAGCTGGGCTGGGGAGTGAATAATAAAACCTAACCTTATGAGAATCCAGAAGCGTTTGTACAGACAAATTTATGGAACTGCTAAAAGTTAACTCCTTTAACCTTTAAGGTTAAAGAAACTCTTAAGGATGCATAAACACTGATAATCTGAGGATGTGACCATGGAGAGACATACGTCTCTATCAAATGGCAGCAGAGTGAAAGACAAAAAGCGAGGTTAGACGTAGTGCCCACGACGGCCAGCTACTGCTCCAACGAGCCTTTCCCCTCTCTCCTCGGGACAGACCCCCTGTGTGGGCACACTGCTGCCCAGAGGACAGTGCGGGGAGGAGTGGCCATGTGACCAAGTTCTGGCCAAGGAGAGGTCGAACACACTTCTGAAAAGGCTCTCAAGGAGGAGGGGAAAAAAAAAAAAAAGGAGGAGGGGGTGAGTGGTCATCACACTCCCTGGGTCAGCCGGCCCTCCAGTCTGTAGGGAGGACCAGCCCCCGGCCCGTATGGCCCCCAAGCTGGGGCCCTTGTCCCATTCCCACCCGCTCACCCCGTCATGCCGGAGCATCTGGACTCATTGCTCACACTCAAGGATTACAAGGGCCGGACACTAGCTGAACACGTTTCAGGATCTGACTCTTTTCTACAGCACTTGGATTTATCTATGGGTATGTGGCTAAACAGTCTGGGTGGGCTACATAGTTATGGCAGGATTTGCCTTATTGCGTTTGCTGATGTTTACTTCACAGCCCATTTATCACCGACACCTCCTCAAGGGGTTACCTGTTCGAGACTCCGGCACACAAGACAAGAAACCAGGGAAAAAAACAATTAAGAGGCATGCTAAAAACAATTGATAGGGGTTTTCACAGCTCAGCTTCACTACTTCACCTGCTTGTTTCACGTGAAATGAGCTGAACAGTTTTCACGCCTAAAATCCGAGCTAAAAACCACCTACGCTCAGCTATACACAGATTCTGTTCTGCCTGTGTTTTACTTCTCAATTAGGTTTTGATTTATAAAACTTTTAGACTTTCTTTTCACAATCTTCCTCTGAAATGGAGAAAACAACAAGTATGCAAAGTTTCTGCAGGTCTATAAAATAAGGAAGAATAAATGCCTCATAAATGATAATAATAATTTAACTACTAAAGTTTCATAATTCATTATGGGTAGTTAAGCTGTTGTAATGTTTTCAATTAAAATTCATAGTGAAAAAAAAAAAAAAGAGGAAAGGGTGAGGTCTTCTCCCCTGGTTCACACCTGCAACCCCATCAGACATTATGGACCATGAGGTGACCTGAGAGGTGAAGTCTTGAGGGGCAAAGCAGAACAACAGGCCTCCAGGTCTGATGGCAGCCACCCTGCTGGCCCTGCACTGCTGACCCCTACTCTTCTTTCGCATGAGACAGAGAAAAGCTACTTTCATTTCAGATCCTGTCAGTCTGGGTTTTTTTTTTAGTTGTTGTACTCAACCAATATGAAAAGCTTCAGATGGTATTCCTTTAAATTCTCTGCTGCTGCTGCTGCTAAGTCACTTCAGTCATGTCCGACTCTGTGTGACCCCATAGACGGCAGCCCACCAGGCTCCCCCGTCCCTGGGATTCTCCAGGCAAGAACACTAGAGTGGGTTGCCATTTCCTTCTCCAATGCATGAAAGTGAAAAGTGAAAGTGAAGTTGCTCAGTCGTGTCCGACTCTTAGCAAGCCCATGGACTGCAGCACACCAGGCTCCTCCGTCCATGGGATTTTCCAGGCAAGAGTACTGGAGTGGGGTGCCACTGCCTTCTCCACATCCAGAAAAATCTGATCTGTTCACAAAAACTGTATTAGTGACATACAGTGACAAACAACAGTCACTATCACTGCTATATGTCACCAGGGATTCGCTGGTGGCTCATCTGGTAAAGAATCTGCCTGCAATGTGAGAGACCTGGGTTCGATCCCTGGGTTGGGAAGATCCCCTGGAGAGGGGAATGGCTACGCACTCCAGTGTTCTGGCCTAGAGAATTCCTTGGACTGCACAGTCCCTGGAGTCACAAAAAGCCAGATACTACTGAGCAACTTTCATGTAAGTTATAGCTCAATAAAACTAAAAGGGAAAAAAAAAATCAAACCCCATATTATTTTAATCTAATTTTATTTCAAATCCTAATTTCTGTTTGTCTTTCTTCTGTGATTGTCAAACTATCCCTCACTAGCTCTATTCTGCAGCTTTAACTTTGAACAACTCTTAACAATGACACCTAGATCTAATTCTGTAGGAATTTGGGGACTTCAATTCCAAAATCTTTTTAAAATTTAGTTTTTAAGGCAAATATAAGCTCTCCAGTTTATAGGAAATCCCACCTTCCTTTGCTTATTTAAAAGTTAAAGAAATCTTTTTTTTTTCTATTTAACTGAAACTTTATTACTTATGCCTTCCCCCCAACCACAAGCACTCTTTAGCCTTAAATTACATTGTGTGCACACAACTACAACAGTTTATATTTGCTCAGGAACATATAATCACATTAAAAATAAGTAACTTTCTACTTCATAGTTCAGTTGGCAAAAGTTAAAGAAATCTTAAACTGAAGGCTTTTCCCACTCATTGGCGTGTCTAAAAGCAAGAAAAAGAAATGCAGAGACTAGAGTTAGTTAAGTGCTGTAGCTCCTGCTTCTCCTTTTTTCCTTTCATTCTTTTTATTTTTTTTTAGCTATAAGAAGATAAAGGAAATAAGCATAGTAAAGATCCTCTGCTAGAGCTGTGGGTCCTCAGAGTTTAGTTTCAGCTATTTCAATTAATATTTCAAAGAAAATTTCAGCAGGGGTACTGGTAATTTGAGTGAGATTTAATGATATATAAATGAATGTAAACAAAATGTTAGTTTTCAAAAGCAAAGATTGAGGGTACCTTAGCAATTCCCATCATTATACATAAACTAAATCCTGTAGACTCTGAAAGACCCTTCAGAGCCCCACTATGATAAGAAATGAAATCTGAAATCAGAATGCCTGAGTTCAAATTTCTGTTCTGCTGGTTTCTTTTTCTTTTTTTTGTTCTGCTGATTTCTAATTATTCTGGGTTCAAATTCCAGTTCTGCTCATTTCTAGTCGGTTTCTAATATAATATTTGGGCAAATATTTAACCTTTCTGTGCCACCACATCCTCATCTATAAAATGAGGATATTTAAAAGAATCTATCTCTGAGGGCTACTATAAAGATTAAGTAAGTTCATTTGCATAATGCAATTAACACAGTGCCTGGATTAGCATACTATGTAAGAATTAGCTATTTGCTATCTTTATTATTAATACATCGACCCAATGGACTGTAGCCTGCCAGTTTCCTCCGTCCATGAGATTTTCCAGGCAAGAATACTGGAGTGGGTTGCCATTTCCTTCTCCAGGGCATCTTCCCAACCCAGGGATTGAACCTGGGTCTCCTGCATTGCAGGAAGACTCTTTGCCATCTGAGCCACCAGGGAATCTTTATTATTATTCTTGTCACCTTCTTTATACTGTAGAAATCCTGTTGTGGTCAACAGCTGACGATCAGTATATAAACAGAGTTAAAAATATAGAGAGGTTATGTTGCTTAAAAGTATAATCTCCTGTTACCTGTATAATTCCAATGACCAGCCAAAGAGCAGAAGACACCGCATATCTCAAAATGCGGCTATAAGGAGCTATGTAGCTAGATGGGCTTCTGGAAAGACTAGAGGATGAGTCCATTAATGCTAAGTTCTTGAATCCCACAACCTTAAATAAAAAGAACAAAATAATTTTAAAATATATGGAAAAAGAAAACCCCTGTAGTCTGAAAATTAGACACCTCTCTCTACTCCTTCCCTTGAAAAACTAAAGTATTCAAGTTTGTACAAACAGTAGAAAATCTAGATAAAAATAATTATCAAGTATTTTAATTACAAAGTATTTAATACAAAATTTTAGCTAGTCTATTAGGTAGTCTCTTCGATATGACTCAAGGCCAGTTCAGCTCAGTTGCTCAGTCATGCCCAACTCTTTGAGACCCTGTGGACTGCAGCACACCAGGCCTCCCTGTTCATCACCAACTCCTAGAGCTTGCTCAAACTCATGTCCATCGAGTTGGTGATGCCATCCAACCATCTCATCCTCTGTCATCCCCTTTGACTCAAGGCCAAATATAACCTTATTATCATATACACTGACAAAGCTTAAAAATTTCTGTCAAAAAAATAAAGCTGTGGCTCAGCTGGTAAAGAATCCGCCTGTAGTATGGCAGACCTGGGTTCAATCCCTGGGTTGGGAAGATCCCCTGGAGAAGGGAAAGGCTACCCACTCCAGGATTCTGGCCTAGAGAATTCCATAAACTATAGTCCATGGGGTCGCAAAGAGTCGCACAAAACTGAGCAACTTTCACTTTCACTTTCAGTAAACTACCAATGAACAACCAGCAATCCATGACAGGCACTACGCAAAATACTTATTATACTTTAAAACACTATTTTCCAAAATGCTTTTTGAGGAAGGTATCATGTTATACTCACCTCTGTGCTTTCTACTCTCATAGATTAAAGGCTCTGGAAAGTTTTATGGTAAAGGAAGTTACATGACTTTATGGAATCCAGTATTTTCCAAACTTACTTGATTATAAAATGACTTTCTCACACAATCCCTTTTAAGCTTTAAAAAACAGGACTATAAGTAAGTTTTTGTGATGGTGTTCTTATGTCCCAGAGACACACATGTTCTTCTAGGTTCAAAAAAGGGAAGGAAGGAGAAAAGCAAGAAAGAAGGAAAAAGGAATGCAGACAAAGAAAGGAGTCCAACAAAATTTACATCAAACCTTACTTAAGCAGCTAGTTCTAGAGAAAATCTGTTACTTATGCAGTTTCCATATTTCAGTCTCATATTCAGTTCTGACTACTTCCTTTGATAATCCTACCCAGGTCCATCAAATAACTGTAAAGGGGCCATGAGCATGCACCCATTCAGTGTGTGTTGTTAGGCTGTAGCCCCAAATCCTAACACAGGACATGGTCCTTAGTAGGTGTTCAGGGACAGAAAGTAGAATGGTGGTTCCAGGTCTGAGGAGAGGGAAAAAGACGAGCACAGAGTTTTAGTTTTGCAGGATGAAGGGTTCTAGAGATGGGCTATACGACGATACGAGTGCACTTAACACTTGCTGAACTGTACACTGAAAATGGTAAATTTCATGTTATGCCTATTTTTTAAAGGCTCGATAATAATATTTTAAACTTCAGAAAACTCTCTCACTGACAGGAAAACTTAGCTGGAATTACATTAAATTAACATTTATGAGGTACCCATAAATTGCATACAATTATATCAAATAGTTTATACCTCCAAAAGGAAGAGGACAGTAAGTACTTGAAAGAGTGGGTTAATTTTTCTCACAGTCTGAATTTCGTTCCATTCATTTGCCACAAAATAAGTTCTCCATATGCTGACAGGAACAGTAGCACTCCGGACACCACCCTCACCTGGTTGGGGAGGTAAAATGAGTAAACCGTTTCACCTTCTTCGCTTTACAGTGGTGGCGAAAGAAACCTGGTACACATGGTTACTTTCATTACCTTCAACAGCTTTAAGAACCTTCCCTTTAGGCCGCTCCCAATCGATAAAGAATATGTCTATGGTAATCTGGGAGATGAGCTTATGCAAAAATTGCAGAGCCTGAGAATGACAAACGAAACACCTTAAAGTACTGGCATTAAGTCTGCTTATGAAACCAACACTGATTCTTTAAGAAACAAACATCTGCAATCACAAGAAGATATACGGGGCTTCCCTGGTGGCTCAAATGGTAAACAATCTACCTGCAATGGGGGAGACTCAGGGTCAACCCCTGGGTCAGGAAGATCCCCTGGAGAAGGGAATGGTAACCCACTCCAGTATTCTTGCAGAGAATCCCATGGACAGAGGAGCCTGGTGGGCTATAGTCCATGGGGTCGCAAAGAGTCAGAGCGACTAGTATTTTCACTGTTAAGTTTCACAAGTGACAAAGTTGTCATACCCTCAGGGGCTCACCAGAAACTCATCATATAACAGTCACCAAATTCACAGACTTTCTACACACATATTAATTTCACCTTTCCTCCTTCTGTCTTTCTTAGAAATAGGAATATGAAGGTAGACATACTGCCTCCCTCCTCACACAGGGATCTTGCCTAAAGGACTCTCTTTCCCAAGGGTTCCAAAAGCCTTTAACTTCTTTATAAGGAAAGGTTATCTCCAACTGTAATTGGTTTATCCTAATGAAAGTTTTAGGATGTTCTTACTGCCTTTTTCTCTATTTCTACTATTAAGATTACTGATGAAAAAAAAAATCCTTTTCATTTACAGAATATGTTTTTTTTTTTTTTTAATTTGCAGATAATTTTTATTTAGTAGAAACACTAATAATTTCTGTTAGAAAAGATACCCCCCAATATGTTTTTAACTTGATTTGTAACTATATTAACAATCATCCAATCTAATTTTAACTTTCTTTCCTTTATTAACTACGTATACCCTGGACTCTCTCTATTGATTTTATTTTATTTTTTTTTGTTTGTTTTTTTTTTTTTTTTTTAATCTTCTTTATTTTTATTTATTTATTTTTTAAATTTTAAAATCTTAAATTCTTACATGCGTTCCCAAACATGAACCCCCCTCCCACCTCCCTCCCCACAACATCTCTCTGGGTCAACTGAGGCTTCTTCCGAGAAGGTGCATTATTGATCAAACAAAGGTCAAAAATTTAAGTATGGGATGATTCCTCTCTTCCTGGGGCTCACAGATCAGTGGGAACAGCAGTCACTTAATAATCACAACATAACTGGATGAGACGTACAGCAGAGACATGTGAAGAGCGTCACATCCACTGATAGAACAGTGAAGCAAGGAGGGGGGGGGCTCCCATGGGAAGAGGAGGAAAGGAATGTGGAGGCAGAGAGAACCAATGCTAAGATTCAGCACTTTATCCAGAGTGGTACCGTTCACTCTTGATTAACAGTCTACATTAAATAATAAAAAATTATTTAAGGCAGATCTTCAGAATGAGATACCTATTATAAATAAATGCAGACTTCCTAGTAAAAAAGAACAATTCATACCTTCTTCTAAAATTCAACTAAATTTTACACCAAAGATTTTGAAAGCATTTTAACTCTGAAGACTTACGTGCTTATTAGCAGACTTTTTTTTTTAAGCAGACTTTTAAAATTCAGTAACCTGTGCTTTGAAACTTACCTTCAGAGCAAAACCACATCTCACATAAGTAACAAAGCGTTCTTCTTGAGCTGGCACTGGTAGCAAAACAGAGACAGACTTCTGTGCCTGTGATGAAAATTACACTGCTAAGTATGACCACACAAGGTTTTTACTAGGCACAATTTATAACCCAAAGAAAGCATAAAATAAACACAACACACTCAGGGAACAGTGAGTTTAGCACTTGCCCCAGTACTCTTGATTAGAAACACCCTTAAGTAAAAACAGTTGCTTTATAAAGAGAGCTTACAAGTTATTCAGGTTGTGGCACTAAGGTTAAATTCAGAAAATCACTTACTTTAAAGAAAATAAGCCAGTAAAGACCTGTTCCTACAGTGATGATAAAGAAAACATTGGCCAGATCACCAGCATAGTAAACCAAGAATTTCGTAACTGTCTGCAATTTAAAAAGAGAATCACAGCTGTTATAGACTCATTCTATTTATACTACTTTAATAACATATTATTATTAATAACATTATTATCAACCCAGTTTCTCAAGCTTAAAGTCTTATTTCATGTATCCATGGATCAGTCAGAAGGACTGACTGCAGCCACTTCCTAGATACCTTTTGATCCATTTCCAATAACTTCTATCTTATTCAACCCTTTTCATCTTTCACCAACTAAGAACTTTAGAACCGCTTTCTAATTTTCACGTTTGGAATCCTTCT